>NW_026914095.1:0-600000 GCF_034315485.1 Pezoporus occidentalis | reverse complement strand
GCGACTCAAGGCGTCCAATCACTGTGAATGCATTGACTCAAAATGCCCATTACCAGATTTTAGAGGGTGAGAACCTTTATTTTTCTGAGTAATGTCTCTACTAATTACCCTGTGTGGTGGAAAACACTTAAGCATTAGTTAAAACATCTGAATCTAGTTCTAAGGTGTTTTCTGCACTTAAGTGTCTTAAAATACATCATATGTTGGACCAAAACATAATGGTGAAGATGAAGCCGATGGCGGAGTTGCTTATGGAATAAGATGTTACTTCTTGTGGAGACAGCAAGATCTTTCCAGAGATAATACTTTTACAGAACTGTGAATGTGCAAGATCATTTAACTGCAATTTCCACTTAGTCTTAATTTAATTGGATTCCACTAGCAGTTCACTGTGAATAAAGTTGTGCACATTTTCAGCAACACAGAACATAATGTTCATGTGAAGTGAAATAAGAATTATACATCAGCATGCTTGGAGTATATTCTCAAAACGGCAGGAAGGGAAGAAGTTGTAAAAGAAGATAAAGAAAAATATATTCTCCATAATTCTATCAAAAGAGAGAGCACTTCTGCTTGGAAAAACAAATATGAGAAATTTTAAATGCTGCTTAAAGTGCATGCAAAAAGAAAAACATGAGAACTCTTTCACAATTTAGTACTTGGATAACAGAGAATCCTTCAAGCTTTAATTCAATGTAAAGGATGTGTTCAGTGCTCAAGTTAAAGGCCTGTCAAATATCTTGGAGGAAAGAGGGGTCTGTACTCTGAAACCAGGAAACAAAGTTGGGAGGACTTGGTTAAATCAGCAGTCGAGGTCATGTGTATGTTCAGAAATTACTCAAAACAACAAATTTTATTACAGTCAGGATGTTTACCACATTCAATTACTGAGCAAGAGTGGTGTTTTAAGACCCCCAGTAACAGATTTATGATCTTTTTACATGAAGAGAGCAGGCAGTCGTGTGCTAAGGATCTGAATCTCCAAACACTTAAACATGAGCTTAGCTTTAAGCAGCCACAAAGTCCTACTGAAATTGATGACCTACACTTCCAAAGGGGATAGAGCAGTATATATGAACAGAAGTCTGCTCTTTTGAGAGCAATCTCATTTTATTGTGCACCACAGTCCTGTAACTGGGCTAAAAATGCCACCTAAGAAAGTGCTGAAAGGTTGAGAGCAGGGGCATGTTCTTCCACAGCACACTGTTCTCCTAAGGGCCTTTTCAATAAAATTTGGCCATTTTCTGAGTTCCCTTGTTATCGTCTATTAAGTCTGTTGGTTGGTGGTTTAGGCTGTTTTGTTTGTTTGTTGAAGATAATTTAATGTTTTATATATTGATTTGAAATTACACTTTCAAATTACTAGTTACATGAGAAAGCGCTTTGGGAGTCCAGGCCAAGCACTCTAGATTACTTTTCTGAAAGATTCACTGAACACAGAATCATAGAATAGTTAGGGTTGGAAAGGACCTTAAGATCATCAAATTCCAACCCCTCTGCCATGGGCAGGGACACCTCCCACTAAACCATACCACTCAAGTCTTCGTCCAACCTGGCCTTGAACATCGGATGGGCTTTGAGGAAAAAGATCCACTTTCTGGCCTCTACACAGCCCAAAACATGAGGCAATGCTGGCAAGGGCACCTCAGAGTGTGTGCTGTGATGTTAATCTGCCCACCTTGGCAAACAAAGAAAGTCAGACCAAAAGTACACAAAAAAAGGTCAGTGCCCCATCCTGCAAGAATGTCTGGATCCCAGCTGGGACTTCAGCACTATTCCTTGGCTTTCTTCAGGAACCTAACCTTTTTGTGGGACCTATCCAGAAGTGACCGTGCCTTTTTTAAATCATAGGTTGCCCATCTCTGCACAGCTGCTTTGTAAGTACAGGAGGAGATTTTGCAGTAGAATCACTTTGCAAATTGTGAGCAGCTCACTCTGGAGCAAAAGTGTGACAGGTCTAATCCTTCCTTTTTGCAAACACTTGTGTGCACCTCTGCTTTTATGCCTAGAAATGAAATGTTGGTACAAAATCATGAACGTTCCACTGCTGATAGCAAATCTGTGCTTGTACTTGAGTTGCCACAGCATGAAAAACCAAAGATACTCCCTCTTTGGAAAAGGAAGCTGTGCGATATCTGATGGTAGTGAGAAAAAATGCCTTCTAGAAAGCAGGATGGCCTATATACAAACAAGCCTTCAAACATAGCATATACACATACGTGCTACATACAAAGTGACTATACTCTGCTTGAATATAAACACACAGGGCTCTGTAGCCCCTGGGCTGTACTGCCCTTATTAACCCTAGCATGGATTAACAAAATCCATCATGTGAGCATACATTTACATGTATGGCTCAGTTCTATATCAGGTGTGAGGCCGTCTAAGTTCTGAATATTGTCACAGCTGAGCATTTTTTTTGCAGTGCCCTTGTATGATACACGATTTAAAGAGGATCCTGGTGTGTATTTGTGATGTGAACATGACTGTAAGAATTGTGAAGTGTATTTTCACTTCAAAGAACAGTATATATATTTCAAAGCCAGAAGTTTTGACTTTATAGGGGTTTTTTTGTGTGTTTTGTTGGTTTTTTTTCCCTTTACAGTTTACATTCTTGGAAGAGTTGCAGCACAAGATCATGCTCTCCTTCACGCTTCGGTCATAATTATTTTATTGCATGTGTGTTTCTCTCACCAGCCTCCACCCTCATTGATCAGTATGTTATGGGGTGTACTCGTCCTCCACCTCAGCATTGCGCCCCAGTGCCCTGACCAGCATTTGTTATTCATTTAATGAAACCCTGTACCAGGCTACTCTTTCTGCGAAGGGAAAGGGGCGAAGAAAGCACTGCTAGCAATGCCAGCAGGTTGATTTAGCAGGAAAGCACAGGAGTGACTGAACAGCACTGTATTTTCCACTAGCTGCATGTTCCAAGAGGGCTGAACACTGTCCTCTTTCTGTGCGGCTGCTAACGCATACACCAGTGCCGGTATCTCCAGCAGCCCTTGGGTGCCACTCAACTTGGCCAGCATGACATCTTTGGCATGTAATTAATTTTGACTGAAAGCTTTGACAAATAGAAACACTGGATTTGTTTGGCTGTCTCTTCAGGGAGCTCTCATTTTTTAATGTTCTGAGAGTCAGGTGGGTACAAATTTAATGAACACACTTGTCAATGCCAAAAGCTGCTTGGATTTAGAGTGCAAAGTTTCACTTCTATCCTTTACACTAGTAGAAACTCAGTGTCCCATTCGCTAAGACATTCCAGCAAGCTACATGAGCTTCCGAAACAAGTGTGTGAGACTGATGATGAGCCTTGTGGGGGCTCGGGTCATCCTATGCACTGACCACAGGGTGGTCCAAGAGCAGAACTCTGAGACACCATTCCTCTAATATTAATCATGTCATTAAGTAGTGACTATCTGTGACTACTGGGATTTGGGAAATATCTGTGTTCAGTGGACAGCAAATAGTGGGAATACATCTTAAGGTCTGAAACTTATTTTTGAAATGAGAACTTGTACCCAGACGAGTATGTTCCAAAAAATCAGGGTTGTTTTGCAAATTATGTGTTGTTTCATGGCTGAACTTGTGATAGATGGTTGACCAGCCTAACTGACAGCTTGAACAAGAGGAGAGAACAAGGTAACTGGTGGAGCTGTTAGTACTACTCAGACCATTGTACACACGTGGCTTGCTGGAAGATTGCACTGTCTCTGGTAGCTGTTAGCTATGCTTTTTGCAAGCATAATCATCCAAATATTCTCTAACCGCAAAAGGTTTATGCTGCTGTTAATAAAGGGATTCTCCCCTAGACAAGCATTTAACTGGAGCCAAGAACATTACAGCATGGCTACTTTTAGTTTGCTCAGTAAATCAGTGTTTGCTTTTACATCCTACCATTGAACTATTTACACAAACCATATTCACTGAGGGGCTTTCAGTACAGAAAATTCTCTCTAATACACGATCAGAACACTCTTGCTAAATTCCACTGGTCCAGGCTATAAACCTCATACATCTACTGTTAAAAATATGGCTTTGATGTGCCAGATCCTGTCTGGCATTCACAAGCCTCAGATGTGTTATTATTAATATTTGAAAGAGAGATGGTGAACCCTAATTACGCTTAATCACAACAACCCAGAAAGATATCAGTGGAGGGGCATGTTTCACCCTAAAGTGCTATTTGAACTCTTTGGAAAATGTTGAATTACCCCTACAGCTATTGACAATTAACTATTTAATGAAGCATCTGCAACTGCTGGCATGTCCTAGCCATGTCACTGTGATGCTTGAAGGACAATGGAGATTAACTGAAAGATTGATCACTGTGATTTCTTATGTAACAGCCAGTCAAATCCAATAAGGGGCACCTGTAATTGAAACTCACTCTGGAAAAAATATATTTTGCTATTATATAAACACCTGGTTTTAGACCCACCCTGTTTATATAGCTTGAAAGAAACCTATTCCTGCTTCTGCAGGGGGGTTAGAACTAGATGATCTTAAGGTCCTTTCCAACCCTAACTATTCTATGATTCTGTGATTTACAACGACTATTTATGTACTTGTTTCCATTTGCTTCTGTACAAATAGGTGTGTGAATTTAGTTGAATTATAGGTAGAAATTCCATGCAGCTATAAATGCTACATCTGCTGCATTTACATAAGCAAGTATGTAACCCCATATGTCTTTATACATGTGCAGTTGATGTATATACATATGACCATATACAGAAAAGTATGGTTTAGAAATATACACATATATTATATGTAATATTTTAAACATGTAAATATTAAACTTGTTTAAAGATTTAGAAGTAAATCATGCATGCACAGATTAATTTTTGTGATATATCAAGTGTAATTTTTCCATAATTCACAGTATTGCCCTGAATATTCACCGTAATTTTAGCATTAAACTCTTTCAAAGTAAAGTTGATTACATCTGGAAGCAGTAGTGTTTAAATCAGGGTAATCTGTTATTTCCTGAAGAGTTATTCTGTTGTTGAAATGGACCAGCTGGACTGCATGATACAGAGTGAGCTTAAGATTGTATTGGCATGGCATTCCCCTAGAAAGAGCAAGGGTGTGTTCCCTTCAAACATTGCTCTGGATCTCTGCTCAGGGTGAAGAGGTTGATGCATTTTCTGCTTTGAGTGTTTCTGCTCTGCCAGGTCTTACCATAGGATTAAAGATCCTGGTTTGTTCCCGAATGAGTGAGCATGGACACTCGCAAAGATACATTTATAGCACCTTGTGATTACCTCGGGCTCATGTTGCTTTCAGGAGATCTGGTTGAGCAGCGCCCCAACAACTTCCTGCTATGGATATTCTCTAACTTCTACCATGAGAAGAACTGAGAGTATTGACTTGGTTAAAAAACAGCCAGGGTTTTTTGTTTAGACTACAAATCAGTCTTCTTCCTTTTGACTTGTGATCTATTTTGCTTTGGTATGTGTGATATCCTGTAGCAATAATGCAATACTGACTTAACCTCCCATCAAAATTTCCTGGTCTTCTACAGCACCTTGTGCTTCTCTGGCAGCAGTTATATGCTGTAGCCTCAGCTGAATGTATTTGGGATTCATGGAAGGGTTCTGATGGTCTCATGCTGTAGGGAAAAACTGAGAGTTTCTCCAGCTATGAGTTACTCTTGAAGCTTAAGAGAGCAATCAGTGCCATTGAGGTTGGGCAGAGACAATAAGATTTTTGAGAAGAACGCGTCTCGTGGGAATTTCATGTAGCACTTGCTCCATCCTGAAGAAAACAGGATTTCTGTGTTCTATTTGCCTGCCATGGTCTCAGATAGAACAGGCAGGTTTTGCTTTTGCTTGGAAGAATGCAAGGTACTGTGAGTGCTCAGGCAGCAGGGCAGTCCCTGCTGTCTCCTCCTCACGGATGCTGCTGGAGTGACTGGCTGAAGGAAGGACAGAAATAACAAGATCTAAGTTTCTTAGTAGTAGGGCAGCCCTGGTATGTAGCAACACAGGTGAGCATCAGTGGATCCCTCAGGGAGAAGTTGGAAACCAAAGCGTGGTCTGGGTATTTTTGAGTACATTAGCAAAATTGAGGACTAGGCTATATTGTTATAGACAGCACTGCCTGAAGTTGCAGTCAAATATGTGTTAAGGTACCTCTCAAGTTGACTTGCTTTTCATGTCTGAGACAGAAGTTCAAAATTGACTTGAAAAAAAACACAATCCTTCTGTAATAAGCCATAGTCTGTTCTGTAGAGCAACAAAGATGTCTTTGTTTCATAAAAAGGTACCAAAACACCTCTTCAAAGAGGACTTTCCATCATTTATGATGTTTCTGCTTCATGCTGCTCACCAAAGATTTGCATGATTTGCATTGCATAATGTGTAAATCACTAAAGATTTACACAGTCATCACAGAATGTTTTTAATTCCAACAATTGTCTTTAACTTTGTATATTGTGCAAAAAAAGAACAACCTGAAATGTTAGTGTTGGTTGTCCTTAATTGCTGGTTATAAGAACAAGATCCCCTTATTATAAAAATCCAAATATGCCTTTCCCAGCCGAGTTGCAGTGATGCCACTGCTCTCATCCTCCCTGTGCTGACCTTGGGGCCAACCCAACTTTATTTTCATGCATTAAAACAGCGTGGCTCTTCAAACTGAGCTGAAATCTTTGCCACAGAGGCACTGTTCCTAGTTGGTCACTGTGGGTGCAGACTGGGACGGCCTTTGTCTTTCCTCCTAGCATGAAATCAAGTTGCCCAGAAAGGTCTGTTCAGGGCTTACACAGTGTGTCCTCATCGGGGGAAGTCTCTAAGTGCAGTTTAATTTAGGAATGATTGAATGATTGTTAGAAGTGATGATAGAGAGCTGGGGAAAAGAAAAGCAAAGCAAGATGCACATGGCAGGAGAGCTAATGCAGGCAGCATTACCTCAGCCTTGAAACTTGAGCAGTGATTACAGATGGTAATCTTGAGGCTTGCATGAGGATCTGCATCTTCATCCAGATGCAAGGTGGAGCGAGCAGATCTCCAACATCACCCTCCTTGATGCTGCTGCTTGAGGAACCGATGCTGAGCCAGGTTTGCTACCACTGGGGGCAGCCCTACTGCTTTCTTGCCTGGCCTCAGTCTGTGCTATCTGCCTAGACATGCTTGCTCCCTGGGGAAGAAACCATGCAGGGAGAGGGCTGGCCTAGCTATTGGGGCAGGAGTGAGAGGCCTGGATGCTGACTGGTACCTGGTTTGGTGCAACTGTGGCCAGCATTAGTGAGGAAAAGGAGGAGAAAACTGTTTTTCCTCTCTGCAGGCACCTATTTTATATGCATTGGCCAAGACCATACAATATTTGCCACATTTCTGTACCCTCTTGTATTTGTACCCTTTGCCATTTAAGCTCCCAAGCACAGTGACTCCATCTTTTCTCACAGAGTTTTCTGGCTCAAGTGCTATGTGGTTTTTTGTGGTTCCCATTTTCTGAATGTCAGGTAACAAGAATATAGATCTCTGGACAGATCTGGAATGTAGCTGTCTTTTTGGTACCTCTACCTGTTGCAAAAAGATATGATTTTGTAAGAAACGCAGAAGACGGAGATATGAAGCAGATCCCACTTCCCCTCCAGCACAGTGGAAGCTTTGTATTTATATCCCCCAGACTACTGAAAATTCCAGTCTAAATCCCCTGCATTTCTGAATTGTTACCTTTATTATTCCCTGTGTAGTATTTTTATTACATTCTTTGCTATGCCACATGGTCATAAGAATGCTTTACTCATTTCTCCTCTCTCATTATATCAGTGTCTAACTGTTCATTCATTCATAAAGGTGACTGAGCAGCCTCCCTAGGCCAGTGTGAATTAAGATGTCAGTACCTGGAGGTTGTATAGATGCAAACATTTCTGAATCAATTGACTTCATCCTCACCTGTTCTTTGTGATTTGTTATAAGTAGCCATAGCTTTGTGTAATAACAATGTGCTTTTATCCACTATTAACCAGCGCCCTAACACAAAGCATTTGCTTTAAGAAAGCCATTTTAGGAACATGTCAGTTTGTCTGTTATTATGGGTTTTATTTTTTTGTTCCGTTCACTTGGCTTAGGTCACAGCTTTTAATTTCTAAGTTATTCACATTTTCAGAGCAGAAAAATAAAGGTTGCTCAGTAACAGGCTGAACTGTGAAAGTCTGAAGCTTTTTAAAATTGATTAGCAGCTCCTCAGCAAGTGATCGATGTATAGGCACAGCTATCTAAAATCAGAGGGTGCCTGAAAAACAGGCAATAATCAGAAAAGGAAGCAAACAGGTTGAAAGGTATTTAAAACATATTTAAATAAGAGCAGGTGCTCCTGCCTTAGTTCATTGAGCACTTAGGCTTGTGGCTAACTGTAAACACATAGAGAAATACTACCCCTGAAATACAACTGGGTAGCAGAGCCTAGATCACAGCTTGTCTTTTACCTATTTGTGTGAGACGACAGCACCTCTGAGTTGCACCTCTGTTGCATGTCCAGGCAGTTCCTTGTCAGGAATGGGGAGTTATATTAGACTCTTGGTTTTCAGCTCTTGGCTGAAAGCTCCCCAGAAACTAGACTTTGAGAAGAGGAGGAAAATAACGTATTTCCTAGCAATTTACTTCAGTCTCAGCAGTTTGGTGGAATATTTGGTTTTGGGCAGAAGGGACCTCAGTGCCCATGAAGCAATATTGTTAATACCTGCACATTCATATTAAAAAACTTATATCTGTGTCTGCAGACCCCTTTGGGACTCTGGAGCTCACTCAGAGTGAGAACTGAGCTCATGTTTGTGGCCTGTATTTGCCTGCTGCTCTCTGTACGGAGGTGTTGGCTCAGGCTTCCCCTGCTCTTTCCTGTTGCCTTGTGTGAGGAGGTTAAACAAAAACACAATAAAACTCTGGGCCAGGCATTTTTCACTGTAGTTCAGACAGACATTTTATTCATAGTAATTTCTTTATTTGTGACATAAATCCTTCTTCCCTTTGCGCTCCTCAAGGAGATTAAAATTAAGGGCATCACCTCTGCCATCGAGGCCTAGACCCCCGAGGCCAAGTGATGGCTTTGCTGCTTCTGCCTGCTCTCTCACCCATTTCTTCTCCGACGTCTGATCCCTCTAGTGCATAGATTGTCTTTACCTTTTCAATTTGTACAGTGACTCACATGCTGCAGCCTCAGTCTGCGGCTACAAATAATAATACCCTTTCCCTGTTTTGCTGGTGTTTACTACCAGATGGTGTGTGCAGGGCAAGGAAGGAAAAAGGTAGAATAGGCTCAGTAATAACAGCAGAAAAGCAACAATAATACATAAAGTCTTGACAAATTTTGCTGTTGTTTCTCAGAGCATGGCACGATCTGGTGTACTCCTTGCTATGCCAGCTCCTGGGAGCTGGGGACTGTGGAAGTGTCAGGCTTTTTCTGAATATTTTAAGCATTATTTATGCATTTTTTGTTCACTTTATTTGTTGATTGATTCATGTAATCATAATTTATTTTAGCCAGTAAAGCTGCATAGCAATTTGTTTCTTAAAGACTTGAAACCAGAAAGTAAATAAAACCCCAAATTGAATTATTTTTATTAAATCTCATGTAGGTTTTAACCAGTCATTTTAGAGGGAGAGGGAAGCTGCTTATTTTCATTCTTTCTCAGATGTGCTGGACTCCTCAGGATGAGGGATGGCAGGCTCATACGAACAAAAGAAAAGAGCATTAATAAACTGCATCCTCTCCCTGCAGTTATGTTTATGATGTATTAAGAAATGGGTGCAGTTTCTAGCAAAACACTTGTTTGTGTAACTGATACTCTAGACTGTCATATTCTCCTGGATGCGTTTCAGTTCCCTTCCGTCAGAGCACTCTCATGCCTGAAAGGAGGACAGTGAAAAAAGTAAACAGAGAAAGTGACAACGTGCTAGATGGCACTGCTCCTCGGGAGTCCCCGTTACTGTGTGACATCCTCCCTAGGTCACACTGCCTAAGCAGCACTGGGTGGGTGAAGAGCATGCAGCCCCGCTTTCTCTCTCTTGTTACTCGCATGTGCTTGTTGCAGACCACTGGATTTTGAATATCAAGGACATAAGGAGAATATGCCAGGGAACTGAAGATGGGTGCTTTCCAGCCCCTTTTTTTTCCTCCCTGGCCAACGAGGGTGAGCAGAAATCCAAATTATCCTTTGGGACCTGTTGACCAGTCATCTGTAGAGGGCTTATTGTTTCAGACCAGAGCCATGTTCTTCCTTGGTACTGGCTCATTGTAGCTCAAAATGGGCTTTTTTCCTTTTCCACTTGCCCTTCTATTGCTATTCACATGAGGGATGAGTGCTTTCCTGCCTATCAGGCTGTATTTGTACTGCTGCCCATGCATTTTTGCTCATCACATGATATTCCAGTCTCTTTTGCTTCCAGGCTGGGGCAGGCTGGTGGTAGAGGAATCAGGAATTGTGTCCTTTCTCCTGGTCCCCTGGCCTTGCTTCACACCCGTTATCACTGCAGTGTTACCAGTGATCTTGCTTCCCTTTAGTTTGGTACAGGGAGTCAAAGAAAAGCACTGTGCTAAGAACAGCAGCGGTACAGGAGTGTCTTTGTGTCCCATCTCTTTCTTTCCCCTCCCTGGAGATCCACATCTATAGATATTTGCCTCCACATTCCTAGTCTTTTCTAATCTATCTTTGTCACACGGACACTCTGTCTTGTGATTTATCTGCTATCTGGGTAGTGGTTGTTTTTGTCCAAGTCTACAAAGCCAGCAGGCAAGGGACCAAGTGAAAGGGTTGCTTTTTCCATAATAACTTTTAGTGACCGTTGAGTCATTCTGGCCTCTCAGCCTCCAGAGGGTTTTTGTGGCTGAGGACAGAGGCTCCTGGGAAGCCCATCCATGCTCCTGCTCTCATGCTGCAGCTGTACAAAAGGTCCTGCTTGCAGCTATGCCTGGGTAGCAAAGGAGTCTGCTGTCAGGCAGTCCACCACCCTCCCAGCCAGGCTGCCATTCCCAGGGGCCCCCATCACATAGATACTAGCCAAAGAGCAGAGCCACTTGGAAACCATCTTTTCCTGTTCTGCTCCCCATCTGCTTGTGAAAGTGATTGACAGCCGAAGGGTGAAGGGCTAGAGTCTGTGATAATTGTCTGAGGCCCTTGCTCAAACATGGATGGAGAAAGAGGGGGCCCCCACAGGCAAGGGAAGAATGGAAACCTTTGTGAGGCCTAAAACAGTAAATGCCACCTTTGTGAAGATTTAGACTTGCTGAGGTCAGTTTTTAACAACTTGGGATGCTCCAGTCTTTTCCTCTTTTCTTTATCTCCAAAGGCTTCTCTTCCTTCTTTATTTCTGCTTCATCAACAGGCATTGTTTCAGTCAGGCTTGAATCCCCTTTCAGTGGCTTAGCCAAAGAAAAGATGTCCCACCCTCCTAAACAAGACTTTTGGGGGCTGCATTTTTTTCTTTTCCTCCTCCTTGTCTCATACCCTGTGAAGAATGCCTCAGTATTCTCGGAGGAATGGGAACATTTGCATATTAATTTAATTGTGTGTGTTCATGCAAAACTACTCAACTCACAGCAAAATAGCCACAGTCATTAAAATTAATTTGCAAGGGAAGGGTGCTATTGTTTTTCAAGACAACAGTTGTCAAAGCTTATGTTTTCCTTTGTGCTAAAAGCACGTTCCCAGTTGCTTGCTGCCCTTATTGGCGTTTGAGAATAGCTGGAGAAACAACGTTCTTCATGGGCAGAGAAAGCTTCATGCAGGCAAGAGCTGAGGGAAAACCTTGGTGATTTTCAGTTGTTCCCAGAGCAGAATTTCCCCTCTGTGGCTCATGCCTCCCATGTATACTTGCTGAGAGGAGAAATACAGTCCCTACTGCCCTTAACAGCATAGATAAATCCAGCTCAACTCCAGCAGCACATTTCCACAAAGCTGCTTCCTAGTGTTCTAGGAAGTATTTCCATCTGGTTTGGGCATGCCCCTCAAAAGAAACCTGTGTAAGGCATTTTTTCTTGGAGTTGGTGTGTTTGCAAGGCCAGGCTCCTGTGTGCATGCATGTGTGTATGCGTGTGTATGTGCAAGTGAGACAGTGAAACACATGTCATCCACAGAAGGAATACCAGGCTGTGGCTGAAAGGGCTGCCTGTTTCTCTCTGACTAGTGCGGCATTTTGTAATCTGCAGTGAGAAAAGTTTCTCAAGCCCTCATGATGTTGTTACTGGAAATATATTGCTAGAAAGGAGGAACTTGGCAGCATTTCTCCGTGTGTTGGATGATACTTTCTTCTGGTTTTGCCTTCCATTTTCTATGCTTTTCAAGATATATAAAGTATATATATTTTTAAGGTCTGTCGTGATCAGCTAAAGTCAATGTATGTTGTTATTCAGTATGTGCAAGACTAAATCATAAATGCTTTCCCATGTTTACACTTGTTGGCACTTTATAATTACAAATAGCATGGCAGACTTGGCTACCAGCACACAGGTGCACACACAAAATAGCACAAGGTTTTCTGGAAATTCTGACAGTTCCATACATAACCTATGGATGTGACATGACCTATATCTGGTCTTAAAAGCTGTTATCTGAACTAACACTGGCACAGTATCCAAAGTAATTTAGCTTCAGACCATACATAGAAGCATAATACATAGGATAGGTAGATGGTTTTGCCACATTGCTTTTGCTCCTGTGGCACTGATAATAAAACTGTCAGAGTGACCTTGGAGAGGTAATAACTGCTCGCTGATTTGGATTTAAAGCTTCTATAGTGGTTTTCCCACTGTGTGATATCTGTTAAAGGAAACAAATACAACAATGAAGCTTGTTTTCACAATCTCCTTTAAAAAACATTGACAGGGTAGAGTGGGGAGGGAGAGATTATGGATATTCAGAATGTTTATTAGCTGCACAGCCCCCTGTAAACTCCCAGAGACTTTGAATTTCCTGGTTTTAGGAACTTCATGGGAGAGGGGTGCATTAAAGAGCTACATACCCATAAAATCCTGGTTTCTGAAGTAGCCAGCCTTCAAAGGGCAGGGTGCTGAGACAGTTTTGATGAAATTTTGTTTACCAGAGTGGGTTCAAGAAAACTGTGCCTTTTCAACAATGTATTTTGGTTTTAACAAATATCCAGATCCTTTGGATTGCGTCTGTCTTCTTCTTGAGACATAATTTCAGCTGCAAGTTCTGGATGCTTAAAGATAAATCTCTTTAAGTTATTGGTTACTTGACACTTTGGAAAATCTATTTATCAATTCACAGATATTAACAGAGAGTTAAAAGGGGATGCAGGACTGCTGGCTTTGACAGTTAGGGCATGCATGGCTTGTCCTCAGCCTAGTACACATCATTCCTCTGATCACCTGGGAGATAGGTGAATAACCCCGAACAGTGCCCATGCTTAAGTAAGTCTCAGCTGTTCTGAACTAGAAATCTTGATTTCATATGCCATTTCAGAGGATGAACAGTACAGTTTGTGTTCTCTTCAGTAACGATTTTTTTGGTGGAGAATAAAGTTTTGACTGCTGAGGATGGAAGGACCTAGAGGTTTTAAAAGGAAATGACAGGCAGTGGAAGTAACTGTAATCAGACACACTGTGCTGCGGGATGGGAGCAGCCTGAGAGCTCTTGCTGAGGGCAAGACTCAGCACAATGCTATTAGTTCTCATCACTCGATTATGAATTATAAGAGCCATTCTAACAATTTAGTGTGCATATTTGGGTTCTTGGGTTAGCAGGAAAGGCACATTTCAAGCCACACTATTCATGCTTGTGCCTGCACTATTTTTAAACTGTGCATTGAAAAAAATGTTGTCAAAAAGGCAAGTTCTGCTTCCCCATTCCTGTTGGTACAGATTTTCTTTAATGAGGATTATTTTTTTCTGTGATGTGTACTTTTGTCCATATCTAAAAGAAAGGAGGCATGTTTATTTTTTAGTTTATTTGCAAAACGCAGTGGCTTACATTAATTAGTCGGAGTATTTCAGCTGAAACTTTACAAATGTAAAGGGACATGTGACTCCAAAAACATGTAGAAAATACTATTCCATACATCGTGACCATGTTGGTTTTTAATCTCTTACATAAAGTTATACAAAATATAACTCTATTTCTGATTTCCACCTTGCCGCATACTGCACTCAAGAGTCAATCATAGCTGGGTTAATTAATTTGAATTAACTACAGGGATCTTTTCCACTGATTTCAGTGGAATGTCGATCATGATGGCATATAGAAAAAATTGCTGCTTCTTAATTAACCCCTCTACTCTTATCTGATCCCTTCAAGTTACTCACCAGGTGTGCTGGAGAATAGGGACTGAAACCTTGCTCTTGTGTATCAATGAATGTCATCAAGCTGTGATTGGAGCTTAGGGTTTTAATATGGGGATTTTGGGGGTTTGGTTTTGGTTTGTTTTGGGGTGTTTTTTTGGTTTTGGTGTTTTTGTTGTTGTTGATTGGTTATAATTTTCTATGCTAGTAGAACACTGCAAGAGAAATAGAAAGAAACTTGGTCTGTAGACACAAGAACCTGCAACACAGGGGAAACCCTGGACAGACTCACTGTTCGGGAACTTGCTTCACAATTTGTTACCCATGTCAGGGCAAGTCTGTCACCAGCTTCCACCAAGTTTTCTTTTCTTCTTTTTTTTTTTTAGCAGACTGTGACATTTTATGTTTGACCAGTTAGAATCTGGGGACATAGAATAATGGTGAGCAGAGCTAAGTGCTGTGTAAGAGAGAACCTGAGTGGGTTTGAATGAGGAGAGGTGGCCATCTTTCACTGTGATACACAGGATGCCCGATGCAGAGGTAGAGAATCTTAGGAGTCTTTCAGAGGTGAAACTGAAGATGAAGAATGGTCTGTCTTCACAATGTTGTCTTTTACTGTAATAAATTATTTGCTCATTTTGCCAGACCAAAAATACATTGCATGTAAAGGGGCAATAAGGTATTGATTAGACCCCAGCTGTTGCCACTGCTGTGCATGAAATGTCTTAATTCCTGTACTCCAGTGGTTTCTGGAACATATATTCTGCAGTTACTAAGAAATTTTGGACCCTAAATGTGCCATTTGCGGAACTGTCATGGGTTTAAATCCTCATAGACCTCTTACTTGCATGGATCTCAGGGCATGCTGAGGCTGAAAGTTCCTGTGGAATTTGTTGCATGTCCAGGTGTCATTGCTCTTTTGGGTGAGAATTGAGCTAGATGGCACTCTTGCAGTTTAATTCTTTTGATCCTGAAGCACTGATCTACCTCCTTCAATTTTGAAAATGCTGGTTAGGCTCCTAAGTTGCATGGACATGGTGAAAATGCTGCCATTCTTATCTCATGATGATGGCAAAAATTCTCTTTAATATGTAGGGCTATGTACTGTAAGCTGATCACTTCCTTGTGTCATGGGGGATTGAGCCAAAGTTCCCAAGTTAATTCGTAGTAAGCACAATAGCAAAATTGCTTACTTGCGGGGAAAAAAATAATCTCAAAAAGTATATTTAGCCTGCCTTGCAATAAGGAGCCACAATAAATTACTGTAGCCATTTACCTGTGTACTTTTGCATCCATTCCCTTAAAACAAATAATGAATTATTGATAACCCCATTTCAGAGAAAAAATTGATGTCATGCTCTATTGTCAATTTTCTTGTTAATTACTGGTGGATTTGAGATGGTATTTGAGAAACTGCTGCATGTTTGCAAAGCCATCTTCTGTACGCTGCTTCCCTATGATCTAAGAGTCACCAAGTGAAATTATCCCATAATGCATCAGACTGGGTGATCACAGAAGTATCTTCCAGCCTTGATGTCATCCTTCTGGGGCTAAATTAGGCATCTTCTTTTAGAGATAGCATTAGGGAGGCACATCATCCACTAAATAAATTGACATCCCAAGCAGGACAGCAATGTAGCCCAGAAAAGGATCTGACCTGTGAGTTAACAGGCTGGCAAAGACCAGAGTTTCTTCATGTGCCAGTCTTATGCACAGTGATACCACTCATGTACCTCTTATCTTAGTTTCATGCCTGGGATGAAGAAAGGCAAAGAAGGGCAGAAGGATAACTGAAGAAGGATCAATGACTTTTCTAATGAGCGTACAAATCCTCTTATGTTCTAACTGGGCTAACTAAGCTGGCTCACAGTTTATCCAAATACACAGACTCCCAGGAACTGCCAGACTGGATGAAACCAAGAGCCGAGCTGGTTTCCAGTAGTGAATGGAACCAGCAATAGCAGTAGAAGAGTTATGACCTGTGCTGTAAAGAGATGCTAACAGTGGCCATCTACACCCACACAAGCCTTCTGCTGAGCTGTAATTAGAGACACTTATGTCCTGGAGCACAAGCTTTAATAGTTGTTTCCAAGTGTTTTCCACTGTTGCTGTAAAATTTGGATAGTCTTGGTATGCAGATAAATACCTAATCTGATGATTAATCACATGAAGAAAACACTTAACATGATATACATTCAATGTAGTTCTACTGACTGTGCAGGTTGCTAGCATGTCTAGAATAAATAAAGTGTAAGGGCAATGATGAGCCACAATGTATTGTGCATTCAGAGGGCCCCTTCCTAAGGAATATTTCAAGAAGGAAATGCCAAGTATTCCTGCTCTGCTAGTGACAATGAGTGGATATTGTTTGAAAAAATATATGGAAAATTTAAAGTGTGAACAGGGAAATGTGTATGCCTTGCACTGTAGACGTTGGGTACTGTCTCATAGTTTAAGTGAACACGCACTGTAGCTATTTATTTCATACCACAGTGAAAAGGAAACAGTTTAACTGTTCAAAATATTGTGCTAGGTGTTTGAAAGCCAAGAAAGTGATGCTTGGTGAGCTGATTCTTTTTCTGCTTTAGAAAGGGGCCCATTTCTTGGGAGAGCAGGGATTAGGTCAGCTCTTCAAGCTTGGAATCGACTGTATCTACACACTCTTGAGGAATAATGTGGGAAGGGTAGGAGATGAAAGTGCTTTTTCTTACCAAACAGAGCTGAAAACTAAACAAGCAAAACATGCACCAAACAAGTTTGAGAACACATGTGAAAAACACTGCTAAAACTAACCCACTGTAAAAGGAACTTATCATTGTAACTCTGCGACCAAGTATAACTTACTGCATTACCCTTGATGTGAAGTTGGATAAGAAGTATTTACCTTTCTAAGGAGAGAGAGTGGTACAATAGGAGATTTCCAGCATGTTCTCTAATGCAGTATTGAGAAAGAGAGCAACATAAGCCAGCTGCCAGCTCTTATGGTTCCCCCATGCAGAAAACGCACACACCCTTCATGAAGCATTCCATCTTGATACTATTAAAAGCTCAGTAATTATTGAAAAGACAGAAGCCCCCTATATTGATCTAAATCTGTGACTGTAACTGAAAAGATAAAATAGTATTGTATGCGGAAGCCTACACTTTTCATATAGCCATAAAATGTTAAAAGATCAAGATTATTAAAAACGTGAAGAAATTACAGCCAAGGAGAGAGAGGCAAAACTGTTCTGGAGTTCAGGACATACATTTCAGCAGTGTCGTGCTAGATAATTCAAGTGCTAAACTCTTAAATGTTAATATAATATTAGGAAATTATAATGATGAATATAGCTGGATACCATCTGGTATTAACTCAGTTCCCAGGGCATTTAAAATTCTGATTGCACAGTTCTTTGTAGGATTACTGGGTTGGAAAGCTGTAGTGAGGAATTTCGTAATTTGTCTGGTGCTAGGATTGCTGAAAAGTCAGTCAATGCTGACTTGTGATGGAAAAAATATACATACTTTTCTTTTAAAAATAAATGGCATACTTCAGGAAAAGAGTGGTTTGGGTTTGGGTTGTGGGTTTGGTGGTTGTTTTTTGGTTTTTGTTTTCCCCACAAATTTTGGTCTCTTTTTCTTTTTTTTTCTTTTTTAATGATGGTGCTTTTAGGAAGCTTCAGCTTTAAAGCCTCAGTCTCGTTCTTCTTTATAGTCTAAATTGGCTTCAAGAAGCCAGGCTGTTTTGCTGTGCTGCACCATCTTCAGACCCTGCGCTGCAATGGGTTTTCCTCCCTCAGGAACAAGGTTATTGAAGGCACCATCTCACCAGATCCACGGGGGAGAATCAGCATATGAGAAATGCAGACTGCATTTCTCAATCTGCTGTTTCCAACTCAACAGCCTTCACTTTTAGGGATGATTTCTGTTGTGTTTGTTTTTCGTACTGCAAAGAAACTTTTTGCAAAGAAAACGAAAACCCTTTTTCAGTCACAAATGCTCTTTGAGTTTAAAGAACCTAATGGAAAGCATTGGTTGTTGTAGGCCACTGGCAAAATAGGTAAAAATCATAAGTAGCAGTCTGGTGCCAAAGCTGCAGGCAACTGTGTTTAAGTTACAGAGAAGTAACAGATAAAGAAAATATAGGTGGGACAAGAAACTTATTAGGTTTTCTGTGGGCAAAAAGCCAGCAGAAATAACTTCAGTGTTGGGAGCCCCATATATATTATACCTTATTAAGATAAAATAAGGCTGTTTGTTTAGAAAAACATCTGGTAACAACGTAAAATTTAAGACAATAAAAGAGGTATCTGGTAGCTTGAACACAATCCTTCATTCTTGAACCTGAGTTTTGTAGAGATTTCCATCTGCAGATGTTGAAAATCTCCTTGACGTTTAATTATTGTGCTTACATAACGTATGTTTCTTACTTAATCAGTAATTTTCTGTGAGTGTTTTTGGGGAATTGCTACTTGCTCTTGATTGCTTACATATGCCTCTCCTTTACATTGTTTTTTTTTTATTTTCATGCTGTATCTATTAAATCATAATCTTCACATATTTCCTGCCTACTACCTCCAGACATGAATTTTCTGTGTTATGTCAATATTGTGTTGGCCTTTATTTACATATTTTATTTACTGATTCATTGAATGAATCAGCTGTGAAATTAAAATTGTGTTGTCCAATCTTGGCCTTTTGGGATTGACAACCTGCAATTTCACTGTTAATGTCAAGGGTTTTGCACCTTAACATCTGACATTGGTTGACCAGAAATTGTTGATATGAAGAGAACAGGGTGTCTATGATGCAGAACAGCTCTATCTCTTGATAGTGTAAATGGCTACTGGAGTGTCGGCTGTCTTAATTAAGCAAATATATGTGGTTCAGAGGGCTGTAAGTACTCCTGCAATACTCTCCTCAGCAGTTACCTTCAGGCAAAATGAAGGTACATCTCAGCTTCACATTGTTCTGACAAAACATGAAGCTGAGATTTTTAGGATCCAGTAGTGTTTTGGAGTGCCTCTCTTCTTAGGCACCTCTCTAAATGCATCACTAGGAGGAACTGAAATCTGGAAGGAGAGATTGAAAAAGGAAATCATGAAAGTTTTTTTAATGAAGTCTTTGTTCTCCTTCATTACTCCCTGTACACAGAGATCATCTCCAGAACCTTTCTTTAGCTCTCTTAGTGTATGCTTTCAAAAAGACAGAGCAAAGGAAGAGAAGCCAGGGTATGTGCACCACTGATGGGGCAAATGTTAAGAAATTTTCCTATGGGACAACATTTATTTGAGTAAAAAGTTCGGGTGACCAGACTGTTCTACTTCCTCCAAGCTGTTGCTTCAAAGTCCTTCTGTTTTGTGACTCTTGCAGGAACAGTCCAACTCTCCCACTGGTTGTACTTCATAATTTATTTCTTACACCAGTAAGAGAGTCTGTATCAGTCCAGTGCAGGCACTCAGTTATTTCCTGCCCACCCTCAGCCAGCCACCCTGGCTGCAGATATGTTGCCTGAATGTGTTATTTGCTAGCAGGCCAGATGCTGAAACACCTTCTCACTCGTGTTTCTGCTGGTTTGTTACCACCACTACGGCAATGAGGCTAAGCCAGGGTGCAGGCTTTCCTGTACTGAGTCCACCTCAGGGTCTCCACCTGAGACCCTGACTGCTCTGTCCCCAGGAGCAAGGCCCATTAGTTAATTTCTCTGAGACTGCCACTCAACAGAAAGAACTTTCTGACCATCTCTTTTGCATGGTCTTGTCTGCTATGACAGATGTTTTCACTTTTTATCCTAGGCAGATCCTTCTTTACTGTATAGCTTTATAGAGAAGGGGTTACTCAGCTATTTGATAAGTATCATTTGTTTTAAATCCATTTAACTTAATGCCTAGGTTTTTTTTCTGAGACACTGGCTTTCAAGGGCATTTAGGCATTTTTCTGTATTGCTTGTGTTTTTTTCTGTACCTTTTACTGGAGTTAAAGTGACTGTGATTCCATATCCCTTCCTTCCTTCTCCCCTGATCCCTCCCCAATCCTAATGCTTCTGCGTTCCTACAGAGGAGTGATAAATGTTCCAGAGTGGAGTTTGATGAGGTCAAGTGTTACTGTCTGCTGTAAATCCTTCCTGCTTGTTGGTTCAGCAGCAGTCTCTGGCCTTGGACTTTTATAGCTCTCCCAGTGGAGGAGGGACAGGAGTGGTATCACTGTCAGCACACCAGAGTGATTTACAGAAGAGTTTTATTTGAAAGCTTCATGCACCTAGGGAAACTCCTCCAAGCCACAGGAACAGAAAGAAATCTTCTAATCAGCTCTTTGTTCCTATAGCTAGAGCTCTCCCACTTACATAGCATAGGCCTGCCTGTTACTCATGGGGCATAAAGTTAAGCAGCACATCAGGATTAGATGATCTCTTAACGCAGACAACTGAAATACAGACATAGATATATGGAGATACTTTCTGTGTTAACAACTGTGGCTGTGTCTTCTTGAGTCAGCAATATATTTACTTTGATTGACATCCAAGCACGAGCAAGGTTAATGTGCCTTACATTTTTGGTACTGTATGCGATAGCCCAGTATACACTGCAAACAAAGTGTTTGGAGACCGTCAGGCTCTAAATCCAGGGAAGCTGGTAGCTACCTAAAGCTCTTCTCTCCCTGTGTTGATTCTGGAACAAGTGCCAGAAGTTCAAGGTATGGCTCTGAGGGAATGGCAAAGGATGGTTACACAAACTTGCTCTCAAGTACTTGTGCCACTGCTGCACACAACAGAGCAGATATGAAGAAATGAATAGACACTTTAAGATGTAGATTGACCTGTGTCTTGGGAAGGTTTTGCAAGCTCAGAATCAGCCTGCCATTCTGCATGGATTAGAAGATGCAAATGTACTGCAAGGGAAAATGCTTACCTAAACCCCAGCAAAATTAGTGTTGCCATTAGCAGTGTACACAGTCAATGGCACTTATTCTCCCCGGACACCATTACCATCAAATATGTCAAAAATGTATATATATAGTCAGACAACACTTCAGGAAATGAAACCCATACATTAGTGGGTAGGGCATAAATTTCTTCTCTGTGCAGAAATTTTCTGCTTCTCTTCTTACTCTTAAGTAAAAAATATTTTTAGTGTTTTTTTTTTTTTTAGTGAGAAAAATCAAGACTAACCATATAAAGAATGCTTGCTCAGAAACAGTTTTATTCTGAAAATAACCAATATAAAGAGACCAAATTTATGGTGCCACAGTAGAAGAGCTGTTAAAAATGCAGCATTTCTCTCCATTCTCATGCATTTTTGCTTTTTTTTTTTTATTAATACCATTTGGGTAAAATCAAGACTCTTCTGGCTAGCTTTCTGTGTTTTGTGATATCCTTAATATTCAAGGAGGGGATTCATTAGAAGATTGACATAAAAAAATGGTTGTTTATTTGGATTGCTGGAAGGTGTTGATGTCTTCCACCTTCCCTTTCTTCTCTCTTTAAACCTGCTGGATCATACAAAGGAACATGAGTAAAAGAATTTGCCTCCAGAACTTTTCATTATTAATGGTGCTCTATGACTAAATTGGAAATCTGCTACTGTACCCCAAGGGGGTGATTAATTTAGCAGACTAGGAGTTTTGATTAAAAGGGAATGAAATGTCTGACACATAGTCTATTTATCAGTTATTATGATATTAAAACACTCTAATCATTGCGGTGCCTAAATTAAGGATTTACAGCCCAAATGTCACTTCATAGTGCTCTTTTATATCTGGCTCTGTGATACAAGTTTATTATCAGTGGGTACGTGAGAATATTAGCATATGTACTGGTCTTTGATAAAAAGATAAAAACAAAGCAGTTTGGTAAAAGCTTTCCTTTTTGCCCCTTTCCCATTTAAAGAGGAGATGAGGAAAGATTTTAAGATCTGTACGAGCAATGCATGCAGGACAAGGTGCAGCTATCCCTGATGTACCCAGGAGTGTTGACACAAACTTTGTCAAAACTGGACTGAGCCTAAAGGACACAGAAAAAATACCTTGGCATCCTAAGGATCTAAGTCAAAACTAGTTCCTTATAGAAACCATGTGTGTTCTGAGATGATGCATTCTCTGAGAGGTGAAATCATAACAATTTCATGTCCTTAGATTAAACATCAGGGTAGAAATTAACAGCAATCAATCAGGAAAGAAAATCAACAGTTCATGCCAAGAGTGTCATTTAAGCAGGCTGCATGGAAGTAGGAAATGAGAGCAAAAGGTAATGCATTTCTGTAAAATCTTTAAGAAATCACTATAGGTCACGGTATTGATGTAGCAGGCCTACTGGAAGCTTCAGAGAGGGAAGAGGAAGAGTCAAGGAGCACTGTAACACTGAGGAGCACAGTGTACATGAAAAACAGAGTCAAGTACTGGTGAGGGAGTGGTGCTTTGTGTGAGTGAAGGCATGGAATAAAATCAGATCAGTAAAACAGTCATGTCAGCAACTCAGATATCAGTTTTAGGCCTCAGTAGGAAAAATGTTACATTAGGACTAAATTATCCACTTACTGACCAGGACAGTGACAGTGACAGTGACTGCAAGACAACAGACTGCTTTTGAGGGCAGCAGACACAATAAAAATGAGCAATTTCTGTGACCCCTTTGTAGCTTGTCTAAATGGCATACCAGGGTATAGTGTTGAGTCTACTCTTTGAGGCACCATTGATGACCACTTTATGGAGAGGCCAGTCAAGGAAGCCACAAGACTGGAAGCAACTCCTGAAAGCCAGGCTGGTAGACTGCGTGTCATTCATAATATTAGTGTCAAAGGCCCACTCTGCCACAGGGGGCACAATGCATTTAAATCAAGCATTCTTGCAGAAGCAACAAAAGCTAAAACATCCTCTGCCATCATACTTAATTTCAAAAAGGAGAAGCTAGAAAAGACTGAAAGAGTTAAATCATCGCAAGTAACATAAAAACTATTTAAAGACACAGCAATGGAATCCCAAGGGAAAAGCATCCCATTTATATACATATATATATATATATATAAAATAAATAAATCTCCTTGAGAAAAAAAAACAGAAGGAAGCTGAGATAGCTAAACAGCGAGTAAAGCATATTACTAAAAGCAAGAAGGAATCTTTCAAATAGCTTAGGCCTGAAAAATCAGAAAAGTAGAAAGGCTCACAAAACCTGGCATGTTATAAAGAAAAATGTCATAAGGAAGGCCAGTTAGAGAAAGCACAGGAAAAACCCCTAGTAAGTCCTGTGTCAACCACAGCAAGCATCAATCTTCTTGGAGTCTGCAGGACAGTAAACATTAAATACACAGCAGGAGTGCTCAGAAAAATGAAATGTTTTGTGATTTTGTTGTGGAGGAGCATGCGGAATTTCCCACAGTGGAATGACTCACATGGGAGAGTAGGGATCAAATAGGTCAAGTAATAACTATAGCATCCCTTAGCTTGTGTTCTGGTACCAGAAGACAAGGACCAGCATAACACCATTTTTTGTAACTGTTTCCGGAGAGAATCCCATAGCTTCATAGTAGTAAACCTGATCATCTACAATAAATATGCTGATAGAAGTTTTAATAATAACAGAATAATAACTGAATGAGTGGGAGCATCAATAAATATCAGTCAGCCAGGGTTTTGCGATGAAAATAATGATCTACTAATCTGTAGGGTGGCACTGGGGGAATCAGTGTGGTTGATGGTTCAGCTCTCCTACTTCTTTCCTCAGGCTAGCCTAGGCACAGATCCAGGAGTTGTGTTTGCTTTGATCTCCAAACTGCCCTGCACTGCTTAGATATGCCTCCCGGTCTAAAGACAGGTACATAAGTGAGTAACTTACTGAAAAAAAAAAAGACCCAGAAATCTAAATAACTGCAGTTGGAGCTGCCTGGAGATTAAGATATGCTTTTAAAAATATCGGGATGTGAAATAGAAGAGGGAAACTTCAGGGGATAAAAATAGATGTTTAAAGATACATTATGAGACAGAACAGGACTTGGCAAACAACTCCTGAAAAGATGTGAAGAACAAGGGGAATGTGCCCTCTGAATTAGTGGCAAATGTGGGAAAAGGAAGTCTCATCAGTCTCCACTTTCTGGATTAATTCTTCCCATAGCAAAAGCCCCAGGAAGGTTGGTGGGAGTAAGAGATCTTCAGCAGAGGCTTTGTTTGTAAATAGAAAACTGCCAGAAGATAGACACCTCCTTAAAAAACAAATGCAAACCAAACCCCAGAAAACCACACAGCACAAATAGAATAGGCAGTGTTTGCCTCCCTCCTGCAAGTGCAGGCTAGCTTGCTGCCTGCTGCTGGAGCTGCTGCAGGTAAAGATGTGTGAGAGGCTGCCTGGATGCCCTGCTCCCTCCCTCCTGGTCTCCTGGGTATGTTGCAGCTGCTTGCTGCTGCATGAGAATAACGAGGACATTGCTCTGTATGTGACACTGCCTCAGTAGGGTCTTTAGGAAAGCTCTCTACAGCTATTCTCCAGAGTCCTGCAATAATCTGCAGCCTGAGCAGGCAGTGCTGGTGGGCTCAGCACTTTCTTCTCTTTTATTTGCCTGTTGAGGGAAAATACTGCTATTACCTCCATGGTTCCTTTTACAATGATGGGAAGCAATAATGTACCAAAACAAGCTGCTAATGTTCCCTGCCAGGATCAGCAGGGCAGTGATGCAGGGAGAGTAGCTTTACATCACTCAGTCCTGCTTAATTATACCAAACCCAAAGTACATCACCAGATTGTGCCCCACAGAGGATTCCTGGTGGGAATATTGCCAGCCCAGCAGCCAGACCATTGGGAATGATCTGCATGTGCTCTCAGTTCCTGGTGGGGCAGCTTAAAATGTGACCATAGCTGAGATCCTTGACCCTGTGCTGCAGACTGTATAGAGGGATTTTGATGGTGGTGTCTCAGCCATTGCACTTGCTTCCTTAATAGTAACTTAAACCAGCAGGAGGAAACATGGTGTCTCTGAACACAGGAGACTGGATCTTTTTCTCTCTATGAGTAGCACGGAAGTTCCCAAGCGTAAATCTCTGGTTTGTAGCCTCCTGGAAATCTGATCAGAGGATTGGGATGGTACCATCTGGTGATAAAATTCATGCACTTTATCATATACGCTGAGTTTCCATTATTTTCGGTGGGATTTAACACAAGAAAGAGAATAAGTGTGTGAGTGAGGCAGAAAAGTGCTCAGCCTGATGGAAGCCTGGGGTTAACCAACACAGGGAAGTATTTCTGCATTTCTGTGAGGACACTGAGTTTTGTGTGATCTTTTTCAATATCTTTAATCCATTGTTCTGGATGTTGTTTTAGTAACCCGGAGCTTGCCAAGGTGGAAATTGTTAGAGAGAAAACACCTGTCCATGAGTTAGTGATAGAAATACTGCTAGCCTTTTATCTACTTCCCTGCTTTGATTTCCCTAGAGCTTGCCTGAGCTGTTTGTTGTCCGAAGGACATTCTTATACCTGTGCCAATAAGTGGTGGAGTGCTTATGAAGGGCATAGCACAGTGGCAGTTTGTGAGGGATGCAGTAAAAGGCTTTAACACCACTGTACATGGCAAACCAATTTTCAGCTGTATATGTCAGTGTGGCAAGTCTTCTTGTTCCCAGTCAGCATGCTACAGGGTAATTGAGAATACAGCTTATTGCAGGCTTTTGTTTCTCTTCCAAGATTCATTCCTTTTCATCCCTTTCTTTGCTGAGTATAATAAACAGAACAGGAGCTGAAGGCAGTTTGGCTGGGGAAACAAGATTCAATAATTAAAGAAAAAAAAACAACCTTGCAGGAAAAAAAAACAAACAACAAATCAAAACAGAAAAAGCTGGTCGTAAAGAGCTAGAATGACACCTTTGTTGACAGAGAAAGAGGGAAAGAAGAAGAAGGAAGAGAAGCATCTGAGCTGATTCTCCTGCCCTTCTCAACCAGCCTGAATGGAGGTTGTGAATGACAAAATACAGAGATCTCACTAATTCCTACTCAGGCAGGATGTGCTTTTTCAGTGCTCGCTTATTACTATCATTTTTGTTAAAATCAGAATGGCTGACAGCAGAGGGTCCTTTGATAGCCCTTCTCACAAAGAGTGAGGGCACCAGCTAGGTAGGAGGTTCCCGTGTGAGGTGAATGCTCTGGGCTTGGCTGTTTTTATGAAAATGAATATTGGCATTTGGCCCTTAATACCTTAAGCAGCCTGGAGTGTGATGGAGAAAAAAAGAAAGCAAGGAAATGAAAGAAAGGTTCTGCTTTCTTTGTGTGATTAAATCTTTTCTGTACATAAAAATGCAGATTTATGAGATCTTAAAAACGCTGCACTTGTACCAATTCCTTCCTTAGTGTTGAGCATGAAGAATCTAATAACTGCCAGGTGCTCTTGACATGGGGAGGATCACCATTTGGATTTAATCCAAACGCTAACTATTATAGATGAGCCTAAGGCATTGCCACATGAACAAATTATCCTGTGTCTTCTTATAGTGATATTCTTGTATTTCCTTTCATGGACACATTTTTCCTTTTCTAAAACAAGAAAGTGGCACAGATGAACCTCAGGGCCGATATGCTACAGTAGTTCCTGTTTCCATGTTCTACCTGCAACGCTGTGGCTATCTAATACAGATCAGGCTGCCTGGAAAGGGTTAAACAGTGTTTGGTGCCGGGCTAGGGACCCTGGCTGTCTTCCCCAAAACCTGCTGCCAGTTTCCCATGGGCACCTGGACAGTACAGCAGAACTGAGTATAATTCAGGCTCAAAGTGCTGAAGGGGTCCTGCCAGGCAAGTCAGTTGTGATAATCAGCTGCCTGTGACCTCATTAAAACAGCCTGATTGGGGCTTCTAATCATATAAATAAAGTATTAAATCATAGCATTAACCTTCTACAGGGAAACCTGCCCTGGCAACGCTGACAGAATTAGATCTATTAATTATTTACAGGGTCATTTGATAGAAATGTATATAGATGGCATATTATGAGCACTTGAAGAAATAAGTTAACAATAAATTATTGCACTGATAAGAATCTTTTAATATTTTCCTCTTAATGTCCTGAATTAAAAGCCACCTTGCTTTTATCTCTGTAAGACAGTGGCATCACACATCATTTATCATAGGTAGACCAAGCAGAAATACTATTCCCCAGCATCAAGGATTTTGATGCTTCTTTTTGGCACTCCTTTTGGCTCTTGAAGCTCCTTATTTTGTTAGAAAATAAGAGTTTCCATAGCTAAATTCAGGGCTATAAGGCTTGGAGTTTCCTTGATGGCCAAGGTATTCAGAGGACCTGAGCATACTGCCTTGCCACCACTGGACTAGAAGTCAATGCACAGGAGATTTGTCTTGCCAGTGCTGCAGGGCATTAGGATGCTTTCTGCAGCAGTTCTCTACTGTTACCCATGGAGGTATTCAATTGCATTAAATGCCTTGTAGATTTTCCTTTCTATCTCAGAATTGCTTGGGGGAAATGCTCTTGAATCAGATGGGATGATGAGTTCATTGTTTTACTGATTCTACTGGGTTTGCAGGAGTGACAATGGTACTAGATAGGCTGTTTGCTGACCAGAATTTGAATGTGTATCTGCAGATAGCACACAAAAGACTTGGGCATGTGGAGTGGAGGAGGGTAGGGAGACTGGAGGGAAATCTGTCATTATTTATGGAAATATCCAGCATTCACAGAGCCATCTGCTGTGAATGATTCAAGTCTGAGAAGTGTTATAAAATAAGAAAGCATCATGTAAAAAGAGGGGACAAAAAAATCCAAACAAAAAAGCCCTTAAATTTGCATCACTCAGAAATCTGAACCAGTGAATATATAACCTCAGAATCTCTCTTTTTAAAGATGCTTTGTTAAATTTTCTGCCAGATTGAGAGATAGACGATATTTCTCAGGTTCCTTTCCTCACACTTCTTGGAACAATTAATTCCATTTGTTCATTTCCAGCCCTTTAATTATTGATCATGTTTTTTACTTTTCTCTTTCTTACTGTTTCAGACTATAAGGTAAGGGAGGCAGCTAAAAAAAGGTGTTTAGGAGACTGCTTAGACTGTGAAGCATTGAGGAAGTCTTTACTGTAACTACTATTTTCTCTCTGATAATGAAGTGTCAATTTTGTTGTCAGAATTTTATCAATATTAAGAAGTTTTATTAATAATAAGGGTGAAGCCTTCATAGCACTTCTCTGGAGGAAATATTAGGCAGAGGCTGGCCTGCTGACCCCCTCAGGTTGGTCAGATACTTCGTTTATTGATTCACAGTGACAGTAGACAGATACTGGGGAAACTGAGGAGAAAAAAGAAGAGGGAATGATTTGCACAGCCACACAGCAACCTAATGACAACATTGGAAATAGACTTTATCTTTCTTATTTTTGTGAGAGCAGAGACCTGTTCCAAGTCCTTTCCTTGGAAGCAGCTAGGAATCTCTTTGAAATGTTTTCTGTCTTTCCTGCTTCTGTGTATTTTGGTACAGTTTCAGTGGCACAGCGTATTACTAGCAGGCACTGTGGTATGACTGGGTATATTTGTCTTGCTATATCTCTATTCTTCTCTACCACCTTATTGTCTGTCTACCCATCACCCCTTACTGAAAAAAAAAAAAAGCTGACTTAGCAGAACAGGTGCATGTTAAAGCAGAAATTAATTTTCAGCCTTACTTCTTCTTGTAGAGTGTTTCAGTCCAGAACTATGCATTTTAAAATCTTGCTATTCCATTGGCTTTTACAAACACTTCCTTTCTTTTAATTTGCTCAGTCATTCGCATTGGGTTGTCTTGGCACCCTGCAATGCTCCTGCCCTCTGTGCAGGGCTGCCTTTCTTATTCCAGTACTCCAGCTTCATGCCTTAAAAAATGCATCTCCAGCCCAGTAAAACACATAAGGATGTGCTAAAGCACCGCTGGTTTTGGTTGATGCAATTAAGCATATTCCTATGTGCTTGCTCTTTGCCCCTTTCTTCCTATTTTGAGTGACACCTTTCTCCCTGAGAAAGCCAACAGAGCAGCTGTGCAGATGCACACCCATTGCTTCTTTCTCAACATAGTGTTTCCCATTCTCCTGGGACATGAGATTTGTGATTTCCTGGGGCCAAGTCTTTACAAATGCAATACTAATCATAGAAAAAAGGATGGGAAGGCACTCTGAGAGATCTAGTGTCTTCTTATTCTTCAAGGCAGGATCAGCTCTACCTTTTTCTTGTCCTACATGTTTGTCTAGCCTTGACAAATGAGCCATAGTATAAGTACAGCAATTATTCTCTGATATTCAGACCATGTCTAATCTAAATCTCCCTCAGCCATGACTACTTGATCTGTTTGCTATGCATACAGGGAATAAACTCTGCTTTTTGTTTCTGTCTTTTACAACTTACAAATTGTTATTTGGTCAGCTCTGTGTCTTCTCTTCTGCAGACTTGTTTCAGTTCTTGAGGAGCTTGTGCTTAGCTCAACAGTAATGCTATTAGAGACAGGTTTCACATCTTTGAAGGAAGATGCCTGAGCTCCTGCTTCAGGAGACAGTAGGTTTTTCCCCATTATCTCCTCAGCTCTAAAAACAATTTCTTCTTTTTTGTGTAGAAATTGTTAGTCTTTAGCTGTGGGAGGGGTTTCCCTCCATCGAAGAAAAACTGAAGCAATAGCACCTGGCTATGAATTACAATGCTATGGGATAGTCACCATAAGTTTTTGGGCAGGTCATTTGTTCCTTTCTTTAATTATACAGGACTTGTTCCAGCCACACTCATGCTGAGTAACACCTCATTCAGCCAGCAGCCCCTCAGTAATCAATATGTCTGCAGGGGCAGAAATACTGTGTACCAGGTAAGGGAACTTTTGCTTCCCACTGCAAGCCATTCTTTTCTTTCAGCTTCATCAAAAGTCATGTTTAGGCCAGTAATGAAAAGCTGATTGCACAAAGACATCTGTGAAGTACACAATTGTGCTGTCTGCAATGTGCTGGTGAACGGTCCTTTGTTTGCTTGGGACACAAGACCCTTTGCAAAAAGCAATATTTGCAGCTAATCACCGGAGCGATTTGAATTTGCATTTAACCATTGTGGTAATAGAGGCAGCTGGAAAAAGAGAAAAACCCAACAAATCAGGACAAATAACCCAGCCGTACGAACTGTCACTTTTCAGCACCAGGAGCTTCTGAAAGTAATGCTGATGCCTCCAACGCAAGAAATCTTTTTAATGTGAAATGATATATAGGAGGCCAAAGAGGAACACATTTTGTCTTGTTTGCTTAGACTCCAGAACAGATCTCTGAGTCTCTGGATGTAATGATTGCTTAGGCTAGGCAAGTCAAACACTGTATATCACCTGCTGAGCATCTGATTCATTGACTGAGTGGACTGAAGCCAATTTAACCAGCTGGAATCTGTAATATTGACTTCAATGGTGTGATGCTGATCTATGCCAACCGAAGGATTTGGCCTGGAGACAAGGGAAGGTAGTGTTCCCTTTGGGTGACATTTTTTCTGCAAACCAAGATGGACAGCATTTGTCTTGTGCAGCCTGGTTGCCCTAGAAGTGGCATGTATTGCTCATGCAGTACACAAGGTTTTGCCATACTGTGGATCTTTTGAACAGGGGTTGGCAATCAGGGACAACAACCCCTTTCTCATGTTTTTTTTTTTCCTTCTACTTTGCAGCTCATACCATCTTACAGCAGTTCTGGGATTCTGAGTGTACTGACTCAAGTTGGGCAGATTTCTGAGGGTGCTTTTGCTGCTGTGTAACATTATTCTGGGACAAGGGAGGAGGCTTAAGCTGGCTCTGGTTTTCCCTTTCCTCCCTCCACTAAGGAAGGAGGAGACGGACCAGGCATAATGCTTCCTTTGCTCTGCAGAGAGTCCCAGCAGAGCCAAGCATTATCACCATGTACATTATCACCAATGTCCAACCATGGACATTAGCAGATGACAGGCAAGGCAAGACCTATGTCTGCGAAACCTGTGACAGCCCTGGTGCTCAGTACTCTGGATGTTAGAGTTTTAAAACTACAGAGCTATTGCTCATTATTTTCTAGCTAAGTGACTTCATTTCACTAAATCTCTACAGCTTTCCATATCTCTATAACCAAGTAACCAGAGGGACAAAAGGCAAAGCAGAATATATTACTGCTCTTTACTATTATAGAATCATGGAATCAGAGAATCATAGAATAGTTAGGGTTGGAAAGGACCTTAAGATCATCTAGTTCCAACCCCCTTACCATAGGCAGGGACACCTCACTCTAAACCATGTCACCCAAGGGTCTGTCCAACCTGGCCTTGAACACCACCAGGGATGAAGCATTCACAACCTCCCTGGGCAACCTATTCCAGTGCATCACCACCCTAACAGGAAAGAACTTCCTCCTCATATCCAATCTAAACTTCCCCTGTTTAAGTTTTAACCCATTACCCCTTGTCCTATCACTACAGTCCCTAATGAAGAGTCCATCCCCAGCATCCCTATAGGCCCCCTTCAGATACTGGAAGGCTGCTATGAGGTCTCCATGCAGCCTTCTCTTCTCCAGGCTGAACAGCCCCAACCCTCTCAGCCTATCTTCATATGGGAGGTGCTGCAGTCCCCTGATCATCCTCGTAGCCTCCTCTGGACTTGTTCCAACAGTTCCATGTCCTTTTGGTGTTGAGAACACCAGAACTGCACCCAATACTCCAAGTGAGGTCTCATAAGAGCAGAGTAGAGGGGCAGGATCACCTCCTTCGACCTGCTGGTCATGCTCCTTTTGATGAAGCCCAGGATATGGTTGGCTTTCTGGGCTGTGAGCACACACTGCCGGCTCATATTCATTTTATTATCACCTCTTTTGTTTTCTTTTTAAAATTTATGAATTGCTATCAATTAATTCATCAGAAGCCTGAAAAAGCTAATATGGATGCATAAATTTACATAGGCATGGGCTCATTCCTATACTGGATGTCAGTAATACCTGATCTCTGCAAATGGGGCTGGCCTTGTGGCACCTGCTGCCTAATCTAATTAACATTGTAATTCCAGTTCATCATGAGTAGGAGTGGAGTTTGGGTTTTGCATAAGTGTAAGGCTAGGGTCAAGCTTACTAGAAACAGGCATCTGAAGTCCAGCATCTTGAAAGTTGAAATCTGAAATGCTAACCTCCACTCCCAGGAGCCCAGATAAAGGAAAGCCATGCAAGAGGCTGGCTTTTTACACAGAAGAGAGCACAGGAGAATCTGCAGTGCACTGACCTGCCCTAGCAACTGTTTGCAGAGGCAAAAGAAGGCTAAGAACTTGAACTCGGGATTACACTGGGTCCCTCTTTGATTTTCTTTGAATCTCCTAGTGCCATTGCTCCTCCCAGGTCAGACAGTGCCAGACTGCCCACTGCAGAGCACTGTTTCACATTCTGGGATTTCTAGGGCAGCAGCAGGCCTTTGGTGACTTGTGGAAGTGGTTTGTTGGGTAAGTCCATGGGGCTAGGACCAAGTGCGCAGTCACCTCATCATCTCCTCCGGGCAGGAAGATTCTCCTTTTCTTGGGGAAGATGTTTTGATTCAGGCCTGGCTGAGATTTTGTGTTTTCCAAAGCAGGTCTCAGCCAGGCAGGGCGTGCTTTAAGTTCTGCTGTTTCTAGCATTATTAACACACAGCTTGTTTCCAAAGATAACGATGTGGAAAAACAATAGCATCTTGCCAAACTCCTTCAGTATACAGGTTGCAGGTTATGCTATCTTATCAGTGTCCTGCTATGTACACTGGAATGGTTTGTAAACTCTGTCATGTGAGCTACAAAAGGAATAAAAATACTGAAATTAATCCCTTCCTCCCCTGCCAAATAGACCTACATTCTATTGGTACTTTTCCTTTTCTATCTTTGTGCTGTGTTGTAGGGATCTTGTTTAGCATTTAAAAAGCTACTGCTGCACTCTGTTATCAAAGACATATTTGTGAAAACATGCATATGAAAGGATTTGTAATTGAAGTACAGCTTTGATATATTTAATAGGATGTAAAACTGCCATCCCTTTTTAATAGGAGATGCTTTATGTGCATTAGAATATAATAATGCCTTTCCACTGAGCTCTACCCATTAGCAGACTTTTTTTCTCCCTTTCTTTTAGTTAATCTTAAAACTTTAATGTAATCTAAACACATTAACATCTTTTTTCTCCCTTTTCTGTACTAGAGAGTGCTTTGAATTGAACTTTGTTCCAAATAAGAGATAGCTACAAACATGGCATCAATGCACAGCGCCCCAGCACTGCCTGACAGATGGTCCATAAATTGGCACATCTCCTTGCCTCAGAAATGTTAACAATAATAAGAGCATGGCTGTATGTGGGAGCAAGTGAGAGCATGTGTGAGAGTAACCTTGTGAACAATGAATAGCTATAAGGGTGTGCTTTGCTATATCCCCATGTCTCAAATGTAATCAAATACCAGAGCAGCAGAAATAGAAAATGACAGTCAAAACAAAAATAATAGTAATGGTCTCTTTCATAGCTATTGCCATGTTTCAGTTTCAGGGTTCTTCACCACTGTTACTGTTCAGGAGATAAGGTTGTAAGCTGGTGAAGGGAAAGTAAAGTATGCTAAACCTGGTGGTTTGAGGTACCTGCAGTTTGGTGTCTCATCTTACACAGAGCTGTTCTCTACCTCTTTCAGAATTCAGGATCATGTACTATTTTAGGAGATGTCTAATCAGAATTAGTTGCTGTGGAAAATCCTGGATGTCTCCAGACCTTGTCAGAAGAACCCAGGTAGGAGGGGTATTTCTAATCTATTGTCCCACCAGCATCCAGCAGTACATATTAATCATGATATTCACAAAATGCCCGAGATACTGTTGCTTCATTAAAAAATTGAGATCATTCAAAAATAAAAATATTAGTTTAATGGAATTGATTCAGACACACTGCTGTACTGGGCAAGATGAAATTTCTATTGTGGCTGTACAAGTGTAGTTACTGCTTTGTCTGAGAATATCTTTTGATTCATTCATTCACTAGTGTCTTTTAAACATGAAAATGTGCTATTGATTTACAGAAGCTAGATAGCTGTGAGCTGCAAATGAAGTCCTTTGCCAAGTAACTTTTTCAGTTACTACCCACTGCATGTTTTCATCATATTTTAGCAGCAAGGGCTGAGCACTGGCCTGGCACACCTGTGAGGAGACATGTTGCAACGACCGTATTTTGGTTACTGTGGGGATGCTGCTGTCATCCAGTTCTGTTTCTAGGAGGGGGTCACAAAGTTTGGAGTCTTTTTTTCCCAATGAGTTTTTGGACGAACGACCTTTCCTCTGACAAAATAACTGTGAGAGCGTAAGTGTCATCCCTCAAGTGATTCAGCCTGAGCTTTGCTTGGAAGAGTAGTCAGATTCCGAGCTTGGGACAATAGTTGCCCAGTGCTGCAGCTTCTGCTATGTCTACTGCTTTTCTTCAGCAGTATTTTCAGCCTGGATCCTCTAGCTTACCCTGGAACACACAAACAGTCGTGTCAGCAAGGGGACACATTTATTCAAATGATACATGCATCTGAAAGACCTGTAAAGCTGTGTACGTAAATATTTGAATGTCAAGCTGTATCGTACCCATATAAATTGATGTTTCATGAATAGGCAGACAGAAAGCTCTATTTCATATAGAGAATAACAATACATTCACTTTGTTAAGAGAGGTAGTGCAATTCATTCAATTTGCATTGACATCGTTCAAGTAAGCAGTGTGTGTTTGGGTGCATATTGCAAGAATCACACAAGGCAGTTTCAATGTTTTCTAAAATTGGTTCTCTTGCAGCTGTAAATCCAGCTCCCATCTCTGCCAGCATTTGAATTATAAAAAAGCCAGGTGTATTCATTAAGTGTGCAGCACATGGAAAATCACAGCCTTTTTTTGGTGATGAAGCTGGTCTTCAGTTTGGACCGATGTAAACTAAGCAAATTGTGTGGGGACAAAAATATCCACAGAGTAAAGAGATTTGGGCTACTCTGGCTGGTTGAGCCTGTTCAGTGTTTCCTGAGGGAGCCATTTAGGGTAGTGCCTCCCCCAGCACCCAATGCTGCTCTTAAAGGCCAAGTCTTTGAGGCTTCAAGGCTCACATAGGCTCTAAAGCTTACCATTCTTACAAGTGCCTTGGTGCTGGAGCTGAGTTTATGAGCAGCCACTGGTCCCCAAAAGTGTCTCTTTTACCTAGTTTGAGGGTGGTGCTGACAAGGTGATAGAAATTCAGCTTTTCACCCAGGCAGTGGAGAGAAGATGGCTCTCCAGCCGCTGTGTGCTGAGGTTCCTGGGGATAAGGTTGAGGCTGTGTGCAAGTCCAGGCCGTCTCTATGTCTTTCTACTAACACTTCTGTGATGCGGCATGTCTTACAAATACAGCAAAACACGTGTTATTATCAGAAACCTGCCCATGGGTGTAGAAATCTGCCCCCAGCATGTGCCAATAACAAAGGGGCCAGGCAGCAGGTTGGGTTGGGTTTTGGGAAAAAAGTCAGTTACTCTTCATGTGCACAATGGAAACAGAGGTCTCTTGGAAACTGGGGCACTTATCAAGGTCATTAAATGGAAATTGTGGGTCACTCATAGGAAATGGGGTGCTGTGCATAGTGCCTAGAAAGTAATGAGAACCAGGTAATGGTATCCAGACAATTACAGTCTTAAGTTAGCATCATCTAAAATGGAAAAACCAACACTCTAAAAGGCTGTAACACTGATTCTGTAGAACATTAAACTCTTACTTTATGCTGATGATATCCTACTGTTAATTAAGGACTCACATGCTTCCCCTCCTGCTTATAATGAATATTGCTCTCTGAGTACAAAGTTATCATTGCACAAAATTAATGACTCTGAGACTGCAGCGATGCAGCTTTCTGGAGTTTGCCCTTCAGCCCTGCTGAACTCATGGAATCTTAAGTGGGCACCCAGAAATATAGTACAAATACTTAGGGGCTGATATTAACAAAGCTTCAGACAATGTAATTAAAAATCATTTTAATCCAATTATGAAGTAGGTAGGAAAACATTTGAAGGAATAACCAGAGGTAAATAAAAGCAAGTGTGTATGATTCAGTAGGCTGGATTCTGCCCTCATTTACCTCCTCATCAGGTTGTTAAAGTAGGTATTGAGGACATCGTGTAAGTCAGCACTCTCAAAGTCATTGTCAGAAATTCTCTTATGGCAATATTTCCCACTGACAGCAACAGTTGTGTGTGTGTGTGTTGAGGTTACTTTGAACATAAGTGTAAATAAATAGCTATAAATACAATAAAAAATTCTAATGATTACTGATAATTATATTCCAAATGAACACTTAAAAAAAGATGTACAGATGGGAATACTTCACCTACTACTGAAACTCAGATGTTGTTTTTAGGATACATAGGTGGATCACACAAGTACTATATTGATCACTACAGAATTTAGCAAAGCCTAATCTGTATTCAGGTTTCCCCACAGCCCAGGCTTCTAATGTTATGAAGAAGCAAGCTTTCTTATAAGTCACTGCAAAACTTCCTGAATAGCTACATTTTAGGTGGCAGAAATCTCAAAATGTGAGAATGAATTAAAGATGCCACATTTGAAAAGTACTTACAGCTCTCAGGATAAGAAATGTTAATATTCCCCTTCCATGTAATATAATTGGACCAATTCCATTCACCAAAATAATATCTTTACAGGGTTTTTATTCCTAAAAGGGATAATTTTGAATGAAAGTGGCTGTATTTTCGGTAATCTTGTTTTTTTTCCGCTGCTTCAGTAAACTAACATGTTGTTGTTAAGCACAGGTTGCATTTCAGCAGTGGCTTGAATGGAAATATCTCCCTGGAAAGCACATGAAATCCTTTGTGATGAAAGGAATTATATAAAAATAAATCAATTATTTTTGGAGTGGCTTGAAAAATTAAATCATGACAGACAGTCTTATTCAAACAGTTTTCTAAACTGCATGGGTTTTGGCCATTCAAAATGTTCTGTGGAATTAATTTTATCTCTGGGAAAAGGCAGACAAGATCCATTCCAACAAATGTGGTCAGATTTTTTCAGTCTATTGTGGGATTAGCCAGGTGGGGCAAGACAGCAGAAACAATTTTGCTGGGGAAATGGTCAATGCTGTTGTGCATGATATCCACCTACTAAAGCAGAAAACCCATATGGGTTAGAAAAAGCAGTGAAACATAGTAAGATGGAGAGCTGCAAATAAAAAGGTGTCAATGAAAGAACAGTCTAGGCAGCAACAGGAGAAAAATGAGAAGCTGTTGCTGGTATGAGAGTATGATCCATACAGTACATTAATGACTATGAAGAGGGTATCATCCTGCTAGAAAACAGCTTTCATAACAGCTCTACAACAAACACATGGAAGATGACACTAAATATGTAACAAGCTTTGCAGAAAATGCTCAGCAAATGGGACCTCCTCTTCAAAACTACAGCCTGAGAGGTGTGCTTTTCTCCTTCCCAGATGATACCCATATTCACTGAATTATATTCTTAGCTAAATTCTGCATGGGAATTGGCCAGCTTTCTGCACATATATTCAGGCTACACTGACTGTGCGCCCAGAGTTAAAATCACGAGCACATCTAAATTGAGAGAGACACCTACAATAATCAAAGATCTCATTAAGACATTAACGTTATTAAGGACTATGGGACAACTTAAAGAGCCTGGAGGACATTGTACCCACTCTTTCTGATCCATGTTTGCCCGTAATAAACGCAAGGTCCTCTCATAGATCATTTATTAAGGTAATAAAGAAAAGAAGCTGGAATGAATAGAGGCAGGTTAGTGCTGGAGCTCCTTCAGAGTTGATTTGAGGAGAACTGGGTCAGCTTATTGTTATGAGGTTGCACAAAAAGTAACAGAGTCTGCTTATGTTCCTAAATTATTTCAGGTTTTAAAACAAAAAAAAATAACTGTAAATAGTTGTAGGAAAATCACAAATTAAGGTCAGGGTCAATAAATGCAAAGCAAAGCGTATAGAAAAAAAAATGTAGTAGCGACCATACATGCTCAGTGGTATGCTCTAAATCAGTTAAACTCCCTTAAGAGAATGACACACCAGTGTTGGTCTAAGAAGTCAGTAAACAGAAGGAAATGAAAAACAAAACTGAACAGGAGACATCACTGTTCTGTTGCATAAATCTAACGTGTATTGGTACCCTAAATAATAGCTGCAGTTCTGGTCCTGGTCTCATCAAGGATCCAAGAATAACGGGAAAGGATTTGGAGATGGATTACAAGATCAATCAAAGGAATAGGCAGCCTCCTATCCAGGAGGGATGATAGACTAGGCTTCAGTACTGTACTTAAGAGATGACTGAGGGGTTACAAAGAAAAAGGTATCATCTAGCAGAGTAGGGGAATAAAATGGTTACTATTGGTGTCTCTCAGAAATACAATAACCAGAGGCTATCACATTCAGTGTCCAGCATGCAGATTTGAAGTGGACAGACCAGTATTTCTACACACGCGGCATAATTAAACAAAGAACTACTTGCCGCAAGATGTTCAAAACCCCCAGCATGTTCCATAGAAGGCCAAAAGTTCACATGGGTGCAAAGGGCAATTATACAAACTCATACAGGACAGTAGATCAAGGGCTGTGAAATAAAGGTGCCATGGGTAACTTGAACCTCAAAGGAACCTTGAAGATGTGGATACCTAGAAGCTGCAAGGATATTGCTGTATATTCACCTTCCCACTGCTCTCTTTGCCTGGGTGCTGACTTTTTGTGTGAGAGAGAGCTCTGGTCTGACCCAGTACAGCTGTTGTCTTGGGAGATGAGGTACTTGGGTATGTTTACCCAAGATGAACGGAAGTGCTTCTGCCATACATGTTTAATACTATACCTCTTGGACTATTACTGACTGCATTCATGGTCATAGCATGACCAGATAAAAATGAAAGCTGTACAGAGTGGTGCCATACACCATTTAGGTTGAAAAAGATGGTTAAATAACCAGATCTAAAAAATGGTAAATTTAAGGGAACAGGAACAGGTGGACACTCATTTTTGACACACATTTTGAGACTGCAGACAAATCACAAGAACAGCAGAGGTGGAGTGTTAATCCAGACATGAAAATAACCAGCCTGCATGGGTGCTGTGTTGGATACTAACTGAAGACAGAGCCAGGAGAGAGTTCTTTGGAAGAGAAATAAAACTGGAGCATGCAGTCCACATTTCTGCTCTGGTAAGGAAATGATGCAGTGAAACGCTGTCTAAACTGGTATAACTGATTTTAAATCAGGGACTAGTCTCTCATCTCTGATAAATCAGGGCAGCAGTAGCAAAGCCAGAGAATCAGCTGACTGGCAGATCCTCACCAAAGTCAATACCCTTTAACACTGATATACCTAAATTGCCTACTGTTACAGAAATCAGTATAGCTGTGTAAGCTTTTACTTATCCTGGTCAGTCTGCCTAAGTTTGTTTCTCTTTCACCAGGAAAACGCAAAACTCCCTGCAAATTGTCTCTAAATAGCCTCATGAGAAATTTGAGCTTTGTTTGTTGCTCTAGTTGTTTACAACATTGTCAGGATGTAAAGTTACTGAAGATCGAGCTATAGTGTTTTATTTTAGATTGCAGAGTATAATTTAGACTGAGTATTGTAGAGTGTTCCCATCATCAAATTTCTGTGCTGGAGCTGTCTTTGATAGCCATGACAGCATGAAGCTGTGACCTTTCAGAGACAGAAGAGACCAATGGACCTGTTGGCGCTCCTACCTTCAACTTTTCTCATGGATTTGGGAAGCTGAACTCTTGCACTCTAATTTTTGTCCCATCATCTGGCTTGTTGACTTCAATTGCAAGTCCTCCAGGGCAGGGCTCATTTGTCTCCGTACACTGCCTGCAGTCTCAGTCTCGGTCTCCAGGTAATACCATACTACAAATGATATATAATGATAATTTTTTATTTTATCAGCTGCCTTGTAATGGCTTTTTTTCTTCTGGGCTTTAAAAATCTTTTATTTGATTGCATTCTTGTCCTAATTTCAAAGATGGAAAATAATAGATTTCTAGAGAACAATCCCAAATGTCATATCTACAGCTGATCTGCAATTCAATATAATGGTTCTTTCTTTTCTGATGATTTTTTTTTTTTTAGATTTGAATAATATCATTTGTGTGATGTTACTCAATCTCTCTGTTTTAATTTGAAATCCTATTTTTAATCAATTAGGAAAAAAATGACCTAATTAGGGAGTAATTTAGGCCAGCAACCTAAACATTGTCTTATAAAATAGCTGTGTTTAATTGGAAATGTGCTCAACTACTGGATTGCTTTAGAAAATAATTTGGAAGAATCAGCCAATGGGATCCCCTGACTGCTAGTTCAGAAATGCTAGTGATAAAGCTGATGTCCAAAGCAGTCTGATGAACCTGGGTTTCATTAATAGCTTTGCTATGAGCCTTGTACTTGCTACAAGCAACTACAGCTTGTCATTATGCTAGACACAAGCACACAGCGAGTGACTGCTGCCTTCCAGGAATCAGTGCTGAATGGCTCTGAAATGACACAATGGAAAAAAAAGCTCAAGAAATAAGTATGCCAGAGAGGGGATCCAACTTCCTCACCTACTATCATGAGCTCAGTAAGTGGTGGTAGCAATAGCCCTTGGCTGCCAGTGTGCACCCATCCAGAAAACCAGGCTGGCACTAGCTAAAAGTTCCTAAAAACTCCACACCACCTTTTTCTCACTGTATTAGCTGCTAGAGATCCTAGCACAAGACTTGCCTAAGCTTTGCCTAAAAAATGCCTACTTGCCACAAAAGACAGAAGGCTGTTTGAAAAGTTCACTAACAGTTTTTAGGAAAGAAATTCAGAGGATGTGTTACAGTTCACAGCTCTGCACTGGCTGCCACTAGCACCGGTATGGGTCTCTCTCTTACAGCTAGACTCATCTCTCCACAGTTGCTTTTCACATGAGCAGCACCACAGTACAGATGGTTTTAGCATCAGAAAGAGGGACGCACATACCTGTCTGACATTTTTGTGCTGTTTATGCTGCATTTCATTATCATTTACTGTTGGTGCTTTTAGCATTGTGTACTTACTTACAGTAGCAAAGTGGAAGAAACAATTAAGACTTTGCTCTGGGCATCAACACGTTCTTGAAGCGCCACTGGTTTCCAGGTGATCAGCTAAGGCTGCTTTACTGCAGAGTAGGTATTGCTGGACAAACTTATCAGCACATTATTTATTCATGCTGGCTCAGAGTTTTTCTCAGATAACAGCTCTCAGGGAAACACTTACAAAGGCCTTCCATACTGACACAACCCTTGCCGCATGTTACTGTTCCATGACTAGAAGCAACAGCATTGTATTCCATTAAAAAAAAAAAATACCCAGAGAATGCTTGCAGGCTCAGATCATTTCAGTTTTACACTAATACTTTTTGTCATTAAATTTCATGACAGACATTATATATTCTCTGAATCTTTTGGGTGAAACCTGAGCTACAGAGGAGGCAAAAGACATTGCCATCCCCTTGGTATCAAAGTGGCTGTAACACCAAGAAAGCACCAGGAGTCTGAGAGCTGTTGTCCAAGGCCCTAGCATGAACTTGTGCACCTTTGTGGTGCTGCAGAGGGGCCACTTCCATGGAGGGCATAGAAATTTGGCATTTGGATTATTTAGTCCACAGCTACTGATGCCTTGCTTCAGGCAGCGACCAGTCTCCCTCAGCCAAGTGAAGCACGGAACAGCAACCATGTAAAATTCACTGAAGTCAAGCTATACATCAAGGCTGGTGCTCTGCATATCACCTCTAAAATCAAGTGTGCCTGGATGAAAGAACTCACAGCTTTTGTAGTCAAATATTGAGTTCCTGAGGAGATCTGTGTGAGAAGAGCACACTTTCTGCTCCTTTCTTTAAGTCAATAGTAGCAATGCATTTTCAGATTGCCTGTTTTCCCAGATACATTACATCTAGTTTGACAAAGGTGAAAATGTTAACTCTTTGCAGCCTGACACAGAGTTGGCAAAATCCTGGGCCCTTCAAAAGTATCAACTTTGATTTTAAATTGTGTCATACTTCAGGAGCAAGGATATGCAGTCAACTAACCTGGGTGGGCCCCTTCAACGACAGCTCCAGTTCAGCCTTCAAGCAGCATGAGCTCTGGAAACAGCAGCGCAGAATCCCAGTCTTGCTGAGCTGTATTTGTATGTGAAATCCTTCACTATCAACAGGATCTCTAGATTTTCAAAGGAATTCAGTGCAAGATACATCTCACCCTAATCAACCTTTTTTACATGAACAGGCTAAATTGCCCTTCTGGAGGTGTCGACCTCCCTCACCTTGGTTATTGAAGGACAGCATGAATTACAGCATGCGTTCTGATATTTTAGATAACTAAAACTTGGTCATTCAAGTTCCACCAGAAGAGCTTGTATCAAAGACTATGCCTGTTTGATGTGTGAAGTATAAGCATGAAAAGCGTAACAACTATCTGCCTTCAACCCAAACATAAACACACTAAAACAGTCTGACCGGAACAGTGTACAAGTGTTTCATACCACAGTAACACTGCCAGTAATAACCAGTAACACAGTAAGACTTTGTAATGCACTTCAGAAGTGCCCAAATTACCTGGAACTGAAAACGGATAAGGGGGAGACTTGGCTCCTAAAAAACAAGGTGAACAATGCTGGGAGTTGAAGTTCCCTTCCCTGCTCATTTTGGAGAGGGCTGAGGAGCCCACATGAAGGGGAAACGAGGCAAAACAGGGAAAAAAAAATGTTATGCACTTCTGTTCCAGCTTATCTTCTAAGACGAGCCCTTCAGTCAGATGACAAAGACCTTGGTCACTGAAGCCATCAACCACTGTAGCCATCAGTATAAGCTATACAGCATCAGTCCCATTCACACTGGAGGCTAATTTAGAATAAAATTGGTGAAGACTAATTGTTTGAATAAGTTCTGTTAATGATTGCTAGTGATTAAAACTAACCATGGCAATGTGCATTTGCTAATGAATGTCAATCTAGAAAAGTGCTGGTTTGGAATTTAAAACTCGCCTGATTTATCAGATGTTTAAACACTCCCATCACAGTAATTGCTAATTCCCTAACTGCAATACCTGTATGATGCAGGTATATTAATTTGCAAGAAGCTGGTGTGTTCCAAATGATGCAGAGAGAATTCGGTACACAAACCCACTGAAATTTAAGAAGAATTTCAAGGCCAAACCTCTCCATATTCCATCCAAATGCATCAAAACTGAGCACTACTGCAGCTTCAGCAAGTCTGGCAACCTTCAGACTGTGATCAGCTTAAAACCCCATCATTTGGTGCATAGATTAAAGATCCAGTTGAATCCCTCTGCCAAAAGCCATAGGCTCAGAACCAGGATTTATTCTACCAGCCTAAAGCTTTCTGTTGGCCAAGGTTTCTGTTGAAGGGCATGAAGAGAGAGCTATTTCAATAAGATTACTGCTGGTGCTCGATAATCCACTTTGGAGATGCCCAATTCTGTCTTGCAGCAAGGAGAATCTACATCTGACTATCCTGTGCTAAAACAAAGGTTTTCTGACAAAGGAGAAACCTGATCAAGATGACATTATTCCTGATCTATGGCTGTCATGTTGTGGTATGTACAATGGCTGCTGTACAGTGGAAGTATACTACACAGAATGCGCTCATGTCTCTACTTCATAAGAATCTCCACCAAGAGGACTGGGTTCCAGCAAAGAAAGATGTAATATGAACCAACATCTGAAAGCCAAAGTCAGAGAATATCTATTTAGAAAATAAAGATTTTTTTTTTAACTAAGGATAATTAACCACTTACTTAGCAAAACCATGAAGAGGTGTAGCAAATTGGAAAAACACAATGGCCCGTGATTAGTGGAATAAGAAAAGCAAGTTAATTGTCCCTTCTGCCCCTGAAAGCAATGAATTATCCAAACTCTCTGCAGGTAGGAGATAGTGTATTTTTGCTTTAAAGTAAAAGCAATCTGTGTTGACTAACCAGCACCAGACTAGGTATTTAAGAGGTCCACAACTGCAATCTGTAAGCACTTCAAAATTGCTGTCTTGACTGAGCATAATGATGATTTACAGAACAAAACCTATGTAGTTGGTACATAGCGTAATAGTCTGTCTGGGTTTTGTTTGCTTTACATCTGGAAGGGAAGGCTGATTTTTACCTACCAGCTCTGACTTTTAAAGTTAATTTGAAACCACTTGTTTTAAACCAGTGGCACCTAAATTGGTGCCAAAGGTGATTTTTTATTTGTTCAAATGAAAAACATTAACACTGCATCATTTTATTTCTACTTGTAATGCAAAAGATTCCTATAAAGTGTACATAATGTGAACCCTTAATAATCAAAAATCCCCTGTATGAGTCTAAACCAGTCAGCAAGTACAAGAAGAAATGGGAAGAAAGGAGGCATTTGGGTGGGAGCTAAGCTCAGTTCAGCAGATGAGCAGCTTTCCCTCTCATACCGGAAAGGCACTGCTTCTACCAACTCATGCTGAGGACAGCAGTAGTGATGGGCACAGGATCACAAAACCTGGTCTGTGTGCAAAGGGGTGGCTTTGCAGGTGTTGGGCCAAGTCAGAGAAATGCACTCTGAATGGTTGCTGCAGGAATGCACTGATGTAAGAGGTAAAATAAAACCAACAGGAAATAAACCCAAATGAAAAAGGATTAGATGGTAGGCAAGATTATCCTATAAACAGGCCCTCGCTTTGCTTCCTTTTCATACAGCAAGGGGCCACGGAGCCCCATGTTTCCAGTTCTAATGGGTCTAGTTGAAGGCATTAAGACATTTTATAAAGAATGAGAGGTTGAAGGATTAGGAGTGATGGGAATTCACTGAGCATTTGTGAATTAGGATCAAAAGATGCCTGACTCCAGGGAAAGTTTGAAAAGCAGAGGTAAATGGAGATACCATTATAGAAGGAAAAAAGAATGAACATTTTTATAGTGAATAATGTTGTAATTATTTAAATATAGCTCATTATACATGTATGTTAATTTCTTTCCTGAACTTTAAGATATAGAACAGACTGAGAATTTCTATTCACACTTGCTTATCATAGAAGCCAATGGGATATTAACTTTGGTAAGAGGATTAACAGATGCTCAGGGTCTGGGTCTACAGTGGGATTTCATGGCGTGACTGCAGCCTACAATGTCTATACAAATACTAAGTGCTGCAGCTGTGTGTGCTAAAGAAAGGCAGATAAAAAAAAAAATCACAACTTTATTTCAGGAAAAAGAGCTAAAAGAAAAACAGTTCTGTACAAAGCACAGACAGCTACACAGGAATGGGGTTGTGGCTGAAAAGCCCCATGGCTGCCAGGTTCAGGAGGCACAGCATAGATCATAGAATGATTTTGGTTCGAAGGGACCTTAAAGATCATCTAGTTCCAACCCCCTGCCATAGGCAGGGACACCTTGCACTAGTCCAGGTTGCTCATCCTGATGGGTGTGCAGATGTCAAGAGCTATTTCTGAACCTGCATGAGCGTATGTGTTCATTGCAAAGAGTGGCCCAAGCTGCTTCCTGCAGTAATGGTCCCAAACTTGAGAACACCAGAAACCAAACCCCAAACTGGTCCATATTGCCACTGGCTAGAAGGAACAGTGCCAGGAAACAAAGAAAGTGTTGGTAAATAATGAATAATTTTTTTTTTATCCGCAACTCACCTTCAAGTTGCAGATGTTATTCATAGTAATTCAAGCCTTAGTAAGTTGAGTACACCACTGTTTTTAGGACTGCAGTAGCAGTGGTATTTGTCTTATCCAGCCCCCGCTGACCCACGCATTGCAAGGGGAAAAAAGTTGGGACTGACTCCAAAAGACCTTCCAGTTTTCTCTTCCAAGTTTTAGTCCAAGAGGATTCTTTTACAATTTAGTGTGAGGGGCATGGGACCTTTTATTGCAAGAGCTCAAGGGCCTCTGCAGCATGAGGCAAAGCATGGGGTGCTTGCTTACAACTTTCGCTCCCAAGCCCAGACCCTTGTGTCAGACCCCAGAGAGCCCAGGGCGGTGATAATGCTGGGTGCAGCTGCCTCTTTAAGCTATGGGAGCAGAGGGCAGCAGTGCCGCCTGCCTGTCTCCAGGGCTCCACAAGGAAGGTGCAGAGCCACCCTTGCCATAGCCTGGCAGGGCTTGGGGTCACCAGTGAGGTGTGGGGGGCCCTCTCAGTAGGGAGGGTGCTTCCACCCTACTTCTGGAGTGGGGTAGAAGGGACACAGAAATGGCCACCAGTTTTACCCCCTTGTGGCCGCACAGGGTCCCCCTGTGCCAGGTGCTAAGCACTGCCCAGGTCTCTTAGCCCATTCCTGACATGGGTAAGAGGGGTGTGCACAAGGGCTAGAAACAGGAGTTAAGGGTCAGAAAGTGAGTCATGTTTTTAGGTTCAAAGCCAGGGTCATTCGGTGGGTTCAGGCCTCAAACACAGACTGGGGTGTGTGTGTGTGTTTTGGGGACTCAAAAACAACTTCACCTCCCCAGTGAGGAGCCTATGATGGGGTAGAGTCTGGCAAGCCACTCATGTAGACAGGGCCCACCTGAGATCCTCTGGACTCAGCATGGGGTGGGAGATGGCAAGAGCTTTGTCAATGGAGAATCAGGCCCCAAGCACTGCTCCAGTGACTCATGGGTCTGGGCCTTGCTCCAGCCAAGCTTAGTGCCTGGCTTCCTTCACACAGTTTCCACTGCAGGCAAAATAGCTTCAACCTGGAGAAAATTAACTGTGGGATGGGGCAGCGAGTGCTGCTGGTCCTATAAGAGCTGGGCCTGGCCCCTGCTCTCGATGGTGCATTTAGAGAGGGTGGTGATATGACCCGAACCTTGGCTTGCCTTTAGTGGAGGACGCCTTTACTGCTGTGTTTTAGCCCTTTCCTTTGTCTTACTGATGGGTGCAGTGGCCTAGTGCTGGGTACTTGCAGTGGGACAGTGGGAGGAGGGAGCTCTTGGCTGGAGGAACAGGAGCTGCTATGGCCTGGTGTGCCTTGCAGGGTGCCGTTGCTCCTGGCCTGGCAGCTGGGCAGGCTTAGTACCGGCTGCGTGGAGCAGGGTGTGCTCTGTGTGATGGGACCAGAGTGGAGCTGGTCACACTGGGCACCAAATGATGTGACAGTGCCCAAGGCAGAGCTACAGATGTGCAGCAGTTTCTGGTGATCGTGGGTCTACCCTGGGGTGGTCCCTGCCTTAATAGTCCTCACACACGTTGGTGTGATGCTCTAGGGATGTCACCAGCTTACGCTGGAGTATGGTGTGTGGCTTGCCCTTGTGCAACCAAAATAGCTTTAAGAACCTCACTGCTGCAGGTTGCTCCTGAAGATTTTATGGGGTTTATGGTCTTTCTATGAATCATATGGACAGCAAAATGAGGAAAAAAGAAAAACATGTACCTTATCACACTGCAGGTATTATCAGTCTTCTCTGAGGCCACCTCTGCCTGTTGACATACCCTATCTTACAAGAATTACAACATTATTGTAGCCACATGGTACTGACACCTTTTTGTAGTTTCTTGATTTCTTAGGAAGCCGTCTGCTTCCTAACCTGCTTATTTCTCATGCTGAAAATGAGCACTGCTGCTAGCACACACCAAGCGTATCAGCGTTGGCCATGTTGGGAATAAAGAGCTTTCTCCAGCAGGACAGCCAGAACAGAAGCTCCTTCCCAGCCAAAACAAACTTCTGGGAAAGGGAGATGTCTGCTCCAGAAGCACAGACTCACAGCAAGGGGCTTTGATACCTGGTGGGGTTGGGCACACTCTGTTATCTGGAATCACCACAGCTGCCAGGAATGTTGCTTCAGCATTTCTTCTGTCTAGACATACCATCATTTTGCCTGTACAAAGCTGCCTGAGCCATCCTGCCCATCAATCCCCTGAGAGGCCTCTGCCAGACATGCCAGGAAGCTGCCACACACACACACGCTGCTTCTGACAGCACCCTTCAGAGCAGGGAGCTTAACAATTCCTTGCATAACAGCAAAAATTAAAGAGAGATTTAAATTACTTGTGCAGGGTCCCAGGAGAGTGTGGGGTAGAAACCAAGTGATTTCTCAGGCAGAAACAAAAGCTGAGGGTATGCAGGAGCCAGGGTAAAAGCACAAGTGCCAACTAGAAGACAACCTGTTTTCAGAGCTCCTGTGCTCAATGGCTTCCTAGCCCAGCTCTTCTGCAGGGGAAGGCCAATTTATTTCCAAACACAGCAAACTTAGATTAACATACAGCTCTGTTCCTCCTTCCTTGCCTTTGGCATGATGAAGGAAGAAGCCGCTAAGCACGAAGCAAGCTTCCCGTGTTTTGATCCAATTCTACATCCATATATTTGATGCTGTATCTTCTAACTCTTTCTTCATACAAGGTTTCCTCTTCAGGAACTGAGGCCAAGAGACCTATTTAATCTTTTATATTGGCCACAGTGATAACTTCTTATTAAATATTTCATATTGTTGTACTGAAAAAGAACATAAGACAAAACTTGGCATGAACATGGTCCAGAGGAGCATCTGCTTAAAAATAAAAAACGGGAGAATGTGGAAGCAAATAAGTAGCCATGTGGCTGGAAACAAACATAAATTTAAGGTGAGCAGGAAGCCGATGATGACGATCTTGTAAACAAAGACGATCCAAACATTTCTACTAACCATCAGCTCTGTTTGTTTCACAAGTGCACCCTCAATATATATATACTTAGTGCTTTGTGTCTATTATGCTTTCTAAACACATGTGCTGTCATCTTACTTTAAGAAAACTCATGGCTCCAGAGGGCTGCACTGTAGGCAAACGCAAGCATTAATTTAGCAGCCTGACCAGCCAAGGCACAGATGCATTGGGTGACAGCTGTTGTCCTTTACAGTGCATGTGCCATGGTGGCAGAGTAAAAGTTGGGAGCAATATGCTGCTGTTACCATGTGTGTGCCCTCATTTAACATGCTGCAATAATCCAAGATGGGTGAAGACACTTGAAATTACCTTTGTGGCTCCAGCATTAATGGAAACCCAATGTGCAAACAGCTGCCCCATGACAAGGAGGATCCACAGCTCAGCTAAAGCAAAGCTTCAGACACACAAACCTATTGCTGCAGCTTGTTGCTGCCATCCTGTTTCACCAGGGTTTGCCTATAACCTAAGTCCAGGTACCTGCTGATAAGCCCCATTCTCTAACATTCCATGATAACATCCAAGACTACAGCCACCACCTGAGACTTTATGATTTATCCCAGCCCCCAGGTGTGACTGTGGCACCTACCAGACTCAGACTTCACACTTTCAACATGGCCCTGACACTCTGCATTGGCCCTTGCAGGCTCTGGTTCCCATGAGAGGTAAACCTGGGAGCATACCCCAAAGCACCACTGGATTATAGCCTTCACGTGGCCAGTGCTGCCTGCTTGCCCTCCCGGACTGATTCTTTCGCCATAGTCCAACAGCACAGGCTTCAGACCTCTCAGCATAAAAAAAGCACGGTTGCCAAGTTTAGAAAAAGTCATCTTAAGGACCTCAGATTCACCAGCAAAGACCAAAAGCAAAGAAAAAGCTAGCACTAAGCAATGAACTGAAAAACTATTGGTAGGCCAGGCCAGAGTGTTGCCCCTGCTTTTAATGATAAATGATAACAGGACCAGTCAGTGCTATACAAACACACCCTCTAGAGTGAAAGCACAAAATGAGACATACTATTATCATAAATAGATTAATTAACTAGAAAGAGAACATTAAAGAACAGAGGGTTATTAGTGTGCAGCCAATAGCCTATTCCAGGCGTAAAGTTGATGAATATAGGTGGCCAGAAATGCAGCACACAAACACGGAAGCATATAGGAGAAAAATGTTTTGGAAACTACACAGCAATTATCTCCTCCCATGGGTTCTCATGCTGGCTGCAGGGGAGCTGCTGGATCTGGGAGCTGTGGTGCTCCAGCACTTAGCTGAGAGCCTCCTGTTTGAACACAGCTAAATGTCAAAGGCAAAACTTGACCAAAATATGGGGAGGCTTTTCCACCTGCCTGCAAAACACAGCTGCCTGCTAGGAAGCTTCATAGCTCACACTGTGGAATGACTTGGGATATGTAGCAGGAAGTTATTAAAGTTTCAGAGAGAAATGTTTTGAAAAATGAGTAAATATCATAGTCTCCTCCTATTAAGTTTCCCTGGTGAAAATATTGCTCCTTTTCCCAACTGCAATTTGTCAATTTTGCATTTCCCATCAAGAAAAATGTTTGCCATTTAGAAATACAGAAAAAAATTCCATAGTAGATACAGGTAACAACACACCTAAATACAGAGTTTACTCAAAGAAATCTCAGTCATGTTGTGTTCACAGCTGACATGACAAAAATGCCTATAAATAAATATACAAGTTTAGGGGGGTTACCCATCTTTCTCCCCCAGTCCTCTACAACCTCCTGGGGGGGTGCTCAACAACAGGGAAAGATGGATGTATTTTTCTACAGCAGAGAAAACAGAAAAAGCATACATTTCATTCCTAGATGAAGCAAGGTTTTCTAGTTCACAGCTGAGTTCATTTGGGAAAACTCTCATAACGCATAGGCTGTCCCCAGAAGGCCTAATCCTCTTCATGCTATCACTGAGGTTAACTTGGAATGGGAGGGCTGTGAACCTCCAGAGGTGTTCCCAGCTGGAACAGAGCAGAATTTAACCCCAAAAGCTCCATCTCCAGCATGCCCAGATAGGAGGGGAAGGAGCTGTCAAGGTCCATGCAATTTTTATTCCTGATTTAGGAAGAGTAGCACCAGTGCAGGGAACTCCTGCGTGGCCCTACAGAAATCAGGGAATATTCTACAAATAAACTCAGTGTAGCAGGCACAATCTGCGTTAACAGCAGAATGATATCGTTATAATGCTGGGAATAACATTAGTATTTGTCCTGTAGTAGGGCAGCATTTCTGACAGTCTCTTGGGGATTCCACTTCTACTAATGGAGATCAGGCGGTTTCTTCTCACCATCTTTTCTCACCTGGCGTTTCATGCTAACTGTGAATAAAGGCTCAGCATCCTTTTGTGCAAGAAGTGGACTCTGCAGTGCAGACAGAGCCACAGAGAAAAAATGCATTACATTCCCCCCATATCTAAGAAAAAAAAACAACAAACTTCCAATCCCCATACAGCTGGCTTATTTCCTAAAGCAAATTAAGACCAAAATGAAATGAAAGCATACTCATATGAAACATGGACACGTTAAAAACATGCTGCCATAGCCTATCATTGTTATTATTACAATAGTTCTAACAGAAATCAAGACCCTCCCTCATGACAGACAACCTGTGTGGCCTTTATGGAGAGATAGACATATACAGACACATACATGCTTTTTAATATAGATGTAACTTATAACATAGACAGCATAGCATAAATACCTAGAGACTTTGCCACATGCCAGAGAAATACATCACCCAGGCTGTTTTAATCTCATCTTTAATTCTCTTTTTACCTTCCACAGAATTTATGAAAAGTTTGGAGAGATCCACAATATCTCATCAGATATTTATTTATTCATTTAAAATATTAATATGGGAGAATCCCATTACAATATTGACAAACAGGAGCACAAGACAGAAGCAGAAATGTACTGCAAACCAGCTGTACATAACACCTCCCTAACATCTTTCTGGATTTTATTTCCCCATTCCTTTGAAGCCAGCTATGGGGAAACTTTCTAGTACTTTCTGGTCTTGCAAAGCAAAATGATTTCTGCTGAGACTTGGAAAGGTTTCAGTCTGGCAGGGATTCAGAATGGGGCAAGACCTCTGGTTTCAGCCTCTTCAAGTTTTGAGTGCTTACCTGCAGAGGTCTCTAAGGAGAAAAGCTTTGCTGAGCATACTGAATATCTGCTCTGTATCCACATAATCACCTCTTATTTTGAAATGGACGGGCACCTTTCAAAAGTGACAGGAAAAACTATGAATTTTCACCAGGGAAAGGATCCATAATCCCAAATTTCTCAAGAGGATACTACTCCCTAGTCTATTTTCTTGGAGTTGTTAAGGCCTTTAAATCTGATTCTGCCTGCAAATTAATATCTGCAGCTTGCAAATGGTAATTCACCTGCAGCAGAATCAGGTTGGGCATAAGTCATGGGGCTGCTACCTGTTGTGCCAACAAACTCAGGACACAACCATAATGACAGTGAGAGCTCTCAGGGCTGGGGCTGGAAAATTCAGACTCCCTTTGGGACCCAAAAAAACATGCCTCTCTCCACCTTCACAATGAAGAAGGCTGCTTATTTTCATAGATAGCAGGCTCTTGTATCCCCCAGGTTTAATCCCCAAGAGGATTTGGTTGGATCCTGGTATGGATCATCTGGGGAACCCTTAGACACCTTTATTTCTGCCTCCCACTAAAGGGAGCAGAGCTGCTGCTGTTAAAGGAGACAGAGCTCCTCTGAAAAGCTGATCCTTGCAGCAGAGCACAAGTAGGGGGGGGGTGGAATCTGTGCATACTCCATTTGAGCAGGAAATTCTCCACCTAGTTCAGCAAGAATGAGAGCAAATGTCTTTCACTCAGAAGGGGGATAGAAAATGTAGCTTTAAGCAATTAACACAATAGCAAATGTCCCTAGCATTGCCCCATATGGTGTGTAATTTAAATCATCTATCTTGTTCTCTATAAATGCTTCTGAAATTGATACATGACAATTTTAAAGCCAACTGAAGTTTAATTAATGTAAATTGTCTCAACATCTGAGGTTTAAAATAGTAAAAAAAAAACAAAACAAAAACAAAAAAAATGGGTTCAAATCAAACATGTTCCACTCAGGCTGAGCCATGCAAGATAAAATCAGGAGGAAAAAAATATATATTGTGATACACGTTGGAAGTGCAGCTTTTCCTGTCACTTAAGAAACAGTGCCGAGGGGACGGTTCTCCTTTCTCTGTGTAGGACACAAAGGGTGTCCCTGAAAAATGTACCCTCCTTGTGCAAACATGGCTTGCACAGGGAAAGCAATCTTAACCAGGGAAAACAAAGCACTGAGGGTACCTACACATGCAACTCAGACACTGAAAAGTATCTCTGATTCTGTTTGTGGACCTAGATGGGAAATTGTAGAGAAAATGAAAGCCCTGGGCAGCATTTTGAGTTTCAAGCCCCGTATGCAATCTGTACTGAAAGCTATATGTTGTTTGCACTTCTCAGAATAGGCTGAAAGGCTTCAGGTGTGTGTGTGTGGAGGGGGAAGGAAAATAATCCTGGCAAGCCCCCAGCTTCTCAGTGTGTGACCAACAAATGGCCTGAACAGTGACATGTCCAAGAGCAGCAGCTCATGCCCTTACAGACAGCTGGCTTATATCTGCAGCTGCATATTATTATTATTATTATTATCAACAACTCTAATAACAATAACAACAGCAACATTAAAATTCACTGCCCACTAATTCTCCCTGTTGTGAGAATATTGCATATAAGTGAACAAATGAATAAGTTTAGCCAGTGCAATTCACATCACTGAAATCTATAGCCTACAAATACAACAGGAAAGTCAGGAATCACACAGGATGCCTCACTTGCTCTCTTAGATGCAGCTGTTTATTTGCCTGCAGCTTCCCTGGGGTCTCTATTCCTTAAATAGTTGTTCAATACCCTCCTGTTGTGAAATGGCACCCCTTCAAGGTATAGTGAGTTCCAGGCGTCTTCTGACAGTAGGGATATAACTGACCTGAGGTATTTCTAACTCCAAACACCAAAGAGAAAACAAGCAAAACTGAGAAAGTGGATCTGCTATCACAAGAGCACATCTGCAACTACAAGGGATGCTAGAAACCCTGTATTTGCCTGTCTGGTTATGACATTTTAATTTGAGCCTTTCCTCTGTTTCAGAATAGACATTTGCCACCTATTCTCTAAAATAATACATATTTATTTCTTAGGTTTCTGAGGATGGATGCAGTATCCTGAAATAGATTGCTATGAATGACTGAAATGTCCCTTAATTACTGTACTGGTTCTCCCGCATGTGCTCTAATCTATGTGCTCATTTAATTTCCAAGGTACAACAATGTGGCCTGTATCTCTTGTTTGCAGGAACAATAAATACTGTCATAATGGGTTTCCTTTAAAAGTTTAAATTTGGGGGGGGGGAATAAGAGTAGAATCAGGGTAGCCTGCAAACAAAATAGTGACTTTGTACTCCCTGTTCGGTTTTCATTCTTCTATGCGACATATTCCTGCATCTCTTATTAATGAAGGTTTCCTGCTGCAGTGTGCCTTATGTGAAGTAGAATGTATTTAATTTGATATGCAATTATTATTATTAATGCAACTAAGCTTAGTGTAACAGTTTTTCATATCTCCAGGGTAAACCAGTTCTCAGGTGAAATCTGCAGCTCTTTAAATGTCTTGTGTGAGAACTGCTATTGATTTGGAAGGGGTTTCATTTGAGTGAATTGTGTTATTGCTAATGATTAACCAGTGTGTGCTGCAATGTGTCCCCTGCCCAAATGGCTGCAAATTCTTAAAATTGAGATCCGAATCAGAACAGTTACCAGGTTTGGGTTGAGTTGCTTTTTTGGTTTGAGTTGGTTTGTTTTTAACTAACACACAGCTAGCAGCTGCAGAGAAACATCTCCTGTAACATATTAAATGTTTATGTGTGCACCAGCAGAAAAAAACAGTGATTCATTTTTTGCCAATATTGGTTTGAATTTTTCGAGCCCACTGCTGCAATCCTAGAAGATTCGGCTCAAATGCATCTGCTTTATGGGTGAAGCAGCTTTTCTAGAAGCTATTTAATACTTCAGAATGATTTCAAGACAGCAGTTTTGGCGTGAGCATTAACATCACAAATGCACACACATAAAGGTACAAATTACAGTGTGCTTTTCTCTTTCATTAATGACCAGGTTTGTTCTAGTAAAATGTAGGTCATTTCGTTCCTTCTTGCTTCCCTTACTGTCAAGTTCACACAGAGCCGTTTCCTCAAGCCGTCTCCTCTGTGGCCATTTGTATTTTGCTCCAGTCCCCAGATCTTCAGCTGCAAGAATATTAACCCTGCCTATCAACTGCAAGGGAGAACAGTATATTCCCTACTTGAGAATTAATTTAAAAGCCTCCATTTTTGACAATGTAAATAGTCATGCTTAATACTGAGTAGCAAATACTGACAGTTACTTACAAAGGGGAAAAAAAAGAAATTGCAGAGATTCTCTATGCAGACGGGGCTGGCACTTACACATGAACTCATCTTAAATATCAACACCGGCACCCCTGACAGCCCTTGGAAACATATTCTGGCAATAAAAACCTCAGGGTGCTAGTGTTCGCTCTAAGAATATCTTTTTCCAAAAGCGTATGTATGTACATTACAGGCAGCTAAACCTCGCAAAATGCCCATCACACCCACTATTTCTATTAAAACAAACACATCGCCCACTACTCTGTCTAGCTGCTTTTTATTCCACCTTGCACAAGAGAATAAAGTGCAGTTGCAGATTTTTTCCTTTTCCTCTCCCAATCAAAAAAAATTTCCAAAGACAAAAGGAAAGCTTCTAGTGCTTCGTATTCACCCTTCACCACCCACGTATCACACATAATTAGCAAGTTAAACCTACAAATTAGAGGTCCTAATTTGGTAATTACACCACAATCTGGTACTTTTTAACCTCTTTTTGCCCAAACAAGAACATTCCATGTTATCCTTTGCTACTGCAAAATACAGTCCTACTGTCTGCCCCTCCTGCCGATTTTTCATTCTTAAGTGAGAACTTAGAGGAAAGTTGAAAGTATGTTAGTTTGAAGCTTTTGCTGTTATTGCTCTGCTTCACTTAATATCTACAGCCAAGACTCTAGTAAAAAACTACATATAACATGCCCACAAAATACAGTCAGCATACATTCTACCTCTGCACACAGTAAGACATAAATGCTTTTCATAAACTCTTTTTAAAATACAAAATGCAAAGAGGCTTTGCTTACAGAGGACAGTGGTTATAGATGTCTAGAAGAAACACACTCCTTTTATTCTACTGGTGAAACATCCAGTTTCTTTCTGTGCAGTGATGCCAGACTTATATTTACCTAAAACTGTGACAGTGGAGCTCTAAAATATTTGCTCGTGTTAAGCACGTAGGGAATGACTCTTAAACAAAAATACCTCCAGCCTCTCAAAGGAGCTTCCCAGAATAGGCAGCCAGTTCAGTGAGTTCTTCAGACAAAAAATGTGTCAAGCTATTGTGGGCATGCTCCAGAGTTTCAGGAAAAGCACAGCAGCACAAACAGCAGTGGACAAGAAGCCCCGTTTGGAGAATCTCTCATTTTCCCTGGCTCTGTAATCAGCCCTTTGTGAGCAAAGCTTGAGCCTCTCCAGTTCCTAATCAGTGAGCGCAATGGAGAAGTGGATGCTGGATGTATTTTTCTATTTTGTGCCTTTCAAAATTGCCCCACATCTTGGAATGCTTATTTGGTGGAAAGGAGGATTCTGCCCAAAGCTTTAATGTGGAGGTGGGATGTGGGGAGCAGGAGGAAGTCTTAAAAATTATGTGCAAATGCCCAGTAACGCAGGTAGACACAGGGTGCCGGACTCTCCTGATCTTTAGCTTATTTCCTGCTGCATTTGTTATCAACATTATTATTCCTTGGCTGTGGCTCTGCCTGCGGAAAGTGCCCAAGCATGCACCTCATTTTAAGCATATGAGAATTCCCAAAGGGATTAACAGGGCAAAGAAATATTTGGCGTCATTGCTCACCCTCCCAGACCCCAAATGTTGATTCTCACCATGTCCTGCAGAGCTTCCTGTTGGGATAATCTATTTAAAGAAAGGTTTGAAAACGAAATAATTGCCTTTTCATTTTGTTCCCCCACCACACCTCTTCTCACAGCACCAGGCTCTGAGTATCTCTCTGTTCATGCTGTTGGTATGCGGTTTGGACAGTGCTTTATGGGAAAGAAGTAGTGCAACGGAGCTCTTTTTAAATACTGAGGTAATGAGCAATATTAACTAACCAGGGCAAGGCATTTCAAATTGCTCTGGATCTATCGGTATAATCAACGATCCAATTAATATTTTTGTCTACTTTTTCAAGTATGCTAACTGGAAAAAGTGACTAGGAGACTTTGCTGGTTTTACTTAATGGTGCTATAGAAAAATGCTCGTTCATTCCTTTGATGAAGTCTCTAATGGCACAAGTAAATCAAGGTCAGCTTTTGCAAATCATGACATAAAACCTGATAAATAACTGACAGCACTTTCTTTGCAACACTTTAAATGAGCAATTTCCCAAAACATCAGGAACCACAGTAGGAATCAAAAAAAAAAAAAAGTAGAATAATAAAGGAAGCTTTTGCCTGATTAAATTGCTTGAGAAAATGTGCATGGAAAGGTGAAAAAAAGGCTTTAAGGAAACATTGCACTGTTTTGCAGTGGACTTTTTAGTTCCAAGTTAATGAAAATGTGCTGCTGAAAGTTACCCGTTTTTTCCTTATACACTTCAGTCTGATATCTTAAGACAGCTTTTAATGCCAAGTGTTGACTTTATGAAGGAGATTTTGGAAAACAGAAAGCACACACAGCCATAAATAATACTGCTGCATTTAACACAGCTCTGGTTTTCCTTTTCAAAGCATTGCTTTTTTAATTTACAGTATTACCCAAAGCCACAGCAAATGGCATTAACTGGCATGCCTAAATAAAAACGCAGATAATATTTACTATTTATTTTGAAATGGTTGTTGTCAGTCCCCTGCTAACAAAGAAGAGAAATATCCAGCCTGAACTCTGTGTGAAAATTAAAACGAATACAGAAGAGAAGCTCTCATATTTGATTTAAGGATTACAGGAGGCTGGGCTACCTGCTGGGGAGCCCACAATAATGAGGGGAGAGACTTTCAATAATTTTTCAGAAGCTTTTGAATGACTGAATAAACTTGCCAGAAACTTACTATGTTCAAGGAGCCACCTGCTTCTGGAAAGTTTCTCCTCTTTCAGCTCCCCTTTCCAGCAACAGCATTTTCCCAAGTGCTTTGCTGCAGTGCAGACAGCTGAGGAAGGAAAAACCACTAAAGAAAAATTAAATACTTGGCCAAGAATATGCTGCAAAATTCAGTTGTCCTGCAAACATATTGCAAAACTAACCATATTCCCTTTAGCTAAATAGCTGCAACCTCTTTACTGTGACTTTGCCTCTCCTTTCCTGTGGATCCCTTGCCCTGCAGCCTCCTAAAACTACCCTGGTGTCAGCTCCCGACAATTTCCATCACTTCTCCTTTGGTGACCTCCTTCAGAATCAATTTTAAATGTGTCTCCCAGATATGCCTCCCCCAGGCCTTCCCCTAAAGATGGCTGCATGGCATGGGGAAACACGCAGTACAGCCCTCAGAAATTGTTACCCCTTCAACTTCACTTCCATCTGGGCTTGTGGGACAATCTCAGCCTGGTTTTGAAATTCCCAGAAAGCATGTGTAGAAAGTCTAAGAACTGCTAAGAGACACATAGATATAATCACTCGTCATTTTGGATCCATCAGTACTGAAATACCTTAGCAGGTAATTCCACCAGCTCCACAGGATTTTGCCATGAGAGAGATTTTTTTCTCTGCTATTCCCTTTTCATGTACATCTTTTCCCAAGTCTGCTGTGGAGGCTTCTCACCTCTGCAAACACTTGCTGTGTAAAACATACAACCCAGGTGAAGCCAGAAGGTATGTTTTCATGGTATGCAATATATCCAGCATGTCACTCTGGGCAAAGATCCACATGCTGGTGGGAGCTGCAGCACCCTAGGGACATTTCCAGCACTTAATCTGTGTGCTACCACAGAGCAGGGGTGGCTCTGAAGCAGCAAGGATTTTCCCAATCTGTAATTAAGGGCAGCAAGATGGAAGCATTAACCTCATAAATAAAAGAAAACCAGGAGGTTTCAGCAGGTGCCAAAACTAACCTGATTTATTATCCACCACCCCCCACCCCCCCCCCATTTCAGTATTTCCTATGGATTTTCAATCATTTCAGCTTCAGAAGGAAAAGAGGAGGTGGAATAACCCACAGACCATCCCAGAATCCAGGCAAAAACTGTCAAGTTTATTTGCATTTTATTTCTTTGTAGCTGGAACAAGTTAAAGTGGGAGGTCAGGAACTTAAAGAGGGGAACAGGACCTCCACTTTGTTCTGCAGAGAGCAAGGCTCGTGTGTATCAAGCCTTCAACAAATGTTCCCAGACCTGAGCAAAACTTTGTTTTTTCTACCAGAAATCACAGGTGATCTGATCTCAGTGCCTCTGAGCAATCGGGCCACACTCCCTAACCAGTGGGGAGGTGGCAGCGAAGGGACCCCCATGTTTCATGGCTAAAACATGAGCCACTGCCAAACCACTGGCAGAGTTACCCACCAGAGACCCCCCGTAACACTGCATTTTACTGGTGTGGGAAGTGCTTTCGCCTGAGGTAGCTTTTGTGGAGGCCACGATTGCGTGCAAACCTTCACTTACAGCAACACGGGGCAGCTCAGCCGATGTTCATACAAGTGTAAACTTACAGAGAAAGGCAGGAGTCACCGGAGATATTACAGTGCTCCAGCCAGTCAGCATGACGAGCGGCCTCATCTTTTATTGAAGTCCTCTCCTCAGAGGAGAGCTAAAAATTCACTCAACGCCATCGGGAAAGTGTCTGTTTTGGCTGCAGAGAATGGTTCCCGATCACGGAAAGATAAAAACATCAAAATAAGCTAATAGGGATATGCCTTGAAATCTGGTCCCAGTGGATGGGGGGGCAAGTTTCCTGGGGATGCGTTAAGCACGGCTCAGGGCATTGCTGCACGCAGGCGCATTGGAGCCAAGTGGGGCTGAAGCAGGCAGGGAGGAGATGCTCCAGAAAGGATATCAAGCAACGGAAAAAAAAAAGAAAAATGAAGAAGGGAAAAAAAAAAGAAAAAGGAAAAAGAAGGGAATAAAAGATAGATCCCCTCCTCTCTAGTCCCCTAGCCAAGGAGCAGAGTGCTGTTGTGAACTAGGACTAAAGCATGGCCAGGGATGAGGGCATCAGCCCCTGTAAGCAGCCTGGAACCTACTGCAACCTCCCCAGTTCTCCCTTATACCTCTACTCTCACACAGTTACTCTGTTTATACTTATGAAACTGTGCATGTAAACCTTAAGACTGGGTTTTATTCTTTTTCACTTTCTTCTCCTCTTCCTCCTTTTAGATACCTTCTCAGTTGAGAGGTTGACATCTAATGAATTAGAGTCTTTAGGAAATCAGAGTTTATGCATGTGCAGTGGTGGTGTATTGAGCCTACTTTCCAATTTCAACCAGCTTTTCATTTCTGTTAAGTGCTTCCTGCATGTTTCCTGAAAACTGGTGTTGAAAGAAACACCTTATCAGTGTCTCTACTGAGGAAAAACTATCAAAAGTGCTCACCCCTACTTAGACATGACAAAATCCACTTGAGAGTGAGCTGGACTTGACCAGGCTCCTCTAGTTCTGGGCTAATGCAACTTGTTTTTCCAAACCTAGTGCCTGTTTCCCCAGTTCCACCATTTTTAAGCACCCAGCTTGGTCTTCAGCAGTAGGTTTCTTAGTGTAGTAGTACAATGAGGTGTAGCAAATGATGTTAACATAGGCAAGCAAGAAGATCAAGTTCCTCACCAGAGGAGCTTCCTATCTAAGTAGATATAATCCAATTAACATCTGTGCTACAGTAGTTAAAATTAAAATGGGGGAAAGAGCAAGATCAGACTTCTAAACCATAGATGAATAACCTGCTAGCATGGGCTAAGGCTCAGGCAGAGACTCTGCAGAGGTCTTTCCATCCCACACAGTCCTACGCAACAGATTTATCTTCTTTTTCATCTGTAATCCTGCCAGCCACTAATGGTTTGAACAGTGCAGTGCTTTCTTTTAAAGCATATCTAACTCATGAGCAGACTTCTTGATTATATTTATCCAACAGACCTGTTTTAAAAGATCATTTAATAAAGTACCCTGCCAGAACCAGGTACAAGAGGTTAAGAAAACATGCATTTAAGCAGTGTGGCTTTCTTAACTCAGTACTAGCTGTACATCAGCCCAAGCTCTCCCTAGCACTTTCTGAGCATTCTAGCAGTTAATTATTGCAATGTTAAAAAGTCATGCAACAGTATGATGATACTTTAAATTGGTATCTGTGAACACACAGAAGAGTTGGATCATATAGCCCTAAAGCAGACCTTAGTGAGTGAATCCGCCCACTATTTATTCAATGGTACTCATTTTCAAAAGTAAATTGACTGTAATTCTTTGTGCCTGTCAATCTGCTTGATTTTATTGGACTCTGCTGGATTTTGAAAGAGAAAAAACCCATTTCCTTCCAACGCCTATGCTTTCTTCTATGGCCTCCTCACAGAGAGCTGTGAAATAAAATGTTTCCAAGCTTTTATTCCACTGATAATCCTTCTTTGCTACTAATTAGCCATATAAAAACAGACTGAAAACACTGAGACTGGCAACATCACCTATATTACCACCTTTATCTTTCACTAACGTTGCTGCATTCACCAACAGCAGGATTTAAAAGATGGCACTTTATGTTTGTAATTGTGCCTTATTGGGGCTGCACATTCTCCTGCCTTCTTTTTATTATCACAAAAAGGTGCACTACACTGAACTAACTGCCACCTCCAGTAATGTTCTCTCTTACAGACATCTGTCATGATGATTCCATGGCTTCTCTGTCTCCTTTCTGATCATCAGGTGGAAAGTGTTCTCTATATCATTATGATTATTTTCCTGGCTTCTAGAGCAGTGTAACTTGGCTCAGCCTCGATGAAACCTACTGAGCTATGCCAGTTTACACCAGCTGAGGACCTGGACCAGATTATCTCAACAGCTCCTATGAAAGCCAACTATGAACAATGAAAGAGAAGTATAAATAGAGCTGTTTCTCTTCTCAGCCATAAAGCAGTACTTTCAATCCTGAAAATGCATCACCATGAGGTTCTTTTATTAAAAAAAGAAAAGTATTTCAAATTATTTAAATTGCCTTCTGATTTATTCACACTGGGTCATATTTTTCAAGGCCTTTCTCAGAGGATCTGGGCAAAAGTTTTTGTTATGGTCATGAAAGCTGGGGTTCTTTAGGACTTAGAAGTTGTTAAGTTGCGCAACTTATAAGAAGATCTTCAGAGCTAGCTGCAGGGTTGACACTTCAGCTGCAGGGTTGACACTTACCAACAACACAGAAAGGGAAACAACACCAACGCAGCCCAGTAGCCAAAAGCCCAGTGGTAAGAAACCCTGACAAAATATGCAGTGCTCAAGGGCTTACAAACCCAGCCTGAGCCAGCAGCAAGGGCCTACTCCTTGGGGGTAGGGCTGGATGATGATATTTGCTATTTCCTTAGCATGGGGCTCTATATATTTTAGAAGAATAACTTCTGCAGAAATCACTATCACAGAGAATTAAAGTTTTAAAGTACTGCTGACACCTCCTGGAAAACTTTGAAAAATCTCCTAGATCACTTGGAACTAAAACAATGCCTCTATCACACTTTTGTCTGTTCTTCTAAATCTTGCTAAAGGACATTTTGTAGGTACAGCAGCCAAGCTTAAAAATAGCATACAACTAAGAGAAAAGTTATTACTACTACAGTTAGCAATTTGTTTCAAATCTTGTTCTTCCACACTACATTCTCCCTGTTTCCTTTAAACAAGAAGAAAATTAATTAAATTTATTTTTTTTTCCATGCTTGTCAAACTCTCCTCTGCCAAGGCAGCATTTTTCAGGGCTCCCTCCAGATGCTGGGCATCCGGCTGCTGAGCACAGCGGTGAAGGAAAGCAGAGGAAAACAGGCTGAGGCTGTGCCAAGCATGACCTAAGCCCCCACTTATATCTGTTGTTTGGGTGTTTTTATGTTTATACACATATATATAAACGCACACACATATATATATACACACACACATTTTTGGGGGGGAGGTGTTTCCCTCCTGTTTTTTCTTCAGAAATACATGCTGCTCAGTCCATTGCAAAGCACCATCTCAAGCACAGCTGAGATTAATCCATTTTGAGACATGCAAAGTTGCTCAGTGAACAAACAAAAGTCATCCAAGTCCCTGATGTAGCTAACCTTATATTTTTTGCCGGCCTTTGTCAGTTTTCTCAGGTTTTTAACACAACATCGATAGGACCATTTATTAAAAAATTTGTAAGGCATACCCCCAAATCTACTCTCCAAATCCAAGAGTAAAACTTCAAGCATTTCCCTGAAAGCATAAGATGCTGGCTTTCTCATTTATTTTCTCATTTCAGATAATTTCTTTCCCATTTTCAAGCTTATGTCTGTAGCTGCATGTGCAGGACACATCAGGTTACATGTCAAATTGAGACTTATCTTGAAGAAACATGCATTTTGGGGACAAGCTTTGTCAGAAGCACCAACTAATAAGGAGACATTAGAAGAAATTAGGAGAATAAAAAAGCAGCTGTTGTACTGATGCACAGATCTTATGTGAAATGCCCAGCTTTTTTTTTTTTTTTTTTGAGAAAGTCAAACTAAAAGCAAAAAAAAAGAAAAAAATTAAAAATTAAAAAAAGAGCCTCCTGCTGAATAGGTGTGTGCTGTCTTGTACCCCTGGCTCAACCCACCAGGGAAAAGACTGCCTCACTTTTCTTTCTATCTATCTCCATCACCATCAAATCAACTCTTCAGTTTCCCTCTCTTCCTTTTAGCTCTTGGTTGCTGCTGAGCCTCCCAAGGCTCAATTCACCCCCTGAGGAGAGAAAATGCTAGCTGGAATTCCCAGAACAGAGAACAGAGGATGAGAAATGCGACCCTGGCTCATTTCACAGCCTTTTAGTCCAGGCATGAATGACTCCTCAAGATGTAGAAGGATGGAGCCCATGAAGTGATGCATTCGTCATGTAACCAGAAGCTCTGCTAAATAGATACATTTTTAATTTCTGTTTTGCTGATTTTATTTCTTTCACTTCAGAAAAAATGTTCTTGTCCTTCTCTGTGAATGCATGCACATTATTTATTTATCTCCCTATGAATATCAATTTGATTCTTGTCCATAATTAAACTCTGCTGCTCTATATCAAATATACCCTTTCCAATCACTTCTAATATCTGTCACCACCCCGCTAGGGCTGTGTTGGCAACAGTCCTGCGAAAATGATGCTCCTTCTTGGGCACGCTTTGAGCCCAGGGCTGCCAATGCAGCTCCTGCCACAGCTGGATTTTCCCTCCCAGGCTCCCAACTTTTTTCTCCTCTTGATTTTCAAATGCATGCAGGGCTAAGTCTTTCAAGAAGGGCTCGAACTTGGAAGTTTCATGGAATCAGAATAGTTTGGGGGGGTTGGAAGGGACCTTTAAAAGTCCTCTACCCCAACCCCCCACAATGAGCAGGGACATAGAATAGTTAGAGTTGGAAAGGACCTTCAAATCATCAAGTTCCAATCCCCATGCTATGGGCAGGGACATCTTACACTAAACCATGCCACCCAAGACTCCATCCAGACTGGCCTTGAACACCACCAGGGATGGAGCACCCACAATTACCTTGGGTAATCTTCAACTAGATCAGGTTGCTTAGAACCACATCCAGCCTGGCCTTTAATGTCTCCAGGGATGGTGCATCTACCACCACTCTGGGAAACCTGCACCAGTATTTTACCATCCTTATTTCCAGCCATCTCAAATGGGAGAATCCTGAAGCCCAGGTCTGAAACTGTAGGGGATAGTATTTGTTTCATCCAGAAAACAACAGCATCAGGCAACTGATTAAACACTGATATGGGAGGCCTGACAGCAAAATCAGTAGTCTTGCCCAAATAAATATTTAATCAAAGGGATTGGTTGGTTCCATTAATGGGGAAAAGTTTGAGGGGGAGCTCATTCGTGCAACTCAACTTTTTTGGAGAAAGAAAAAGAAAACCAAAAAAAAAGAGAAAGCAAGAACTGGTTTTGTGCCAGCACATTTGCAGCATCAGAAGGGACCCAAGTGGGGAATGTGGTTTCGCTTTTTTATGGGTGTTTTGTGGGGCTGCATACTGATCCTATTTGATTAACATTGCCAGCCAAAGAAAAGGGCTGTAATAGCTCTTTGTGCGGGTGCTTGCCACATCAGAAAAGAACCTGTTCATTCTCTCCTCATCAGTGTTGATTTACAAGCTCTTGCCCGTATGTTATCCCTCAAAAGGAAAAGCACAGAATAAATGGTTTTGGCGGAGTTTGTGCTCAATGTTTTGCGGCTTTTGCTTTGACATATGATCAGAGTGGGTAAGCAGAAAAAGCAAAGCAGCAACACCTGTTTATTGTGAGCAAGCTGTCCTCTCCACTTCAGCTTTTCTATTTATGTCTCAGTGTACAACATGGCAACCCACATGGATTAGAAATTAAACTGTAAATGAGCCTTTTCCATTTCCTGCCTAAGTAAGGATTAGCATATTTTAAAATGTGTTCAGAGGTTTTGCACTTTCTGTAATGAAACGTGTTCAAACAGATAGTTGATACGTAGCCACTAAATAAACATCTGACAAGAAGAATAATGTTCTCTCTCTAAAAAATCAAAAATAAAATGTTCTCCTCCTCCCCATAAATATTTCCAACCATTGACACTGCCCATTGCAGTGGGAAGTCTCCACGACAAAGTTGGAGCAGGTGGAAAAGCAGACCAAACATCCGAACCCAGGTAAGAAATATTGATATCCTCCAAGAGCACAACAGAGAGGGGAAAGAGGGTTTGAGCAGTACCTCCTACCCTTTTATCCCACCGAAAAAAAGATTTGCCCTCCATGCTGCGGCATGGAAGAAAAGTCCCCATGTCTTCTTGCCAGAGGCATCTTTATAGCAAACAGGCATGACTGTGAAGAGAAACACAAACCAAGGACACTTCTCCTTGGTTTTGTCACTATTATTTTCCAGGTTGGATTAACCCTCTTCAACCAAATGACTTTTGCAGGACCCCTCAGCCTACCAGACCCCAATGGCACCCCTGTAAATGTCTTCAGCACACAAGCTCACCCAAACAATGCAACAGCAATTACTCAAATAACACTTTATGCCCAATAACTCAAATTGAGCCTAATGAGTTTGTGAGTGCATGAACAAACATCATTTATTGCATGGGGAATGGGGCACCTGCTAGACCACTATGTCCTACGCTTGGCGCAACTCCAATAGCTAATTAATCTGTCATCTTTTGTTACATCACTACAAGGCATGTAAATATATTCTAACTAAGTCCCACATCTAATGAAACAATGTCACCGCCCCGACAGAAACCTTGGTGGCTTGGTCCTGATGATTTCATTTCAGTTCAAAGGCACTTCAGCCTCCAATTACAGTGGGATGGCCAGCCAAGATTATTAATTTGAATACTGCAATGCAGCTTTTGTTCTTCAGGTTTTTTAGGTGATGATGCAGAGAAACAGATGAATGACCATCTGACTGTAGTTTTCAGTAGAAATAGAAACATTACGCACTTATTTCAAAAGTAAGTAGCTGCAACTGATCCCTTAAAATATTGAAATAACTCCAAAATTAAAACCAGGCATTTCTTAAGTCCCTAATAGCAGATGCAGAGTATGAACCTTCCTGGAAAGTCTTGATTTCCCCTGTATGCTGAATCCACATGCAGCATGGCCAGCAAGTAAGGCAAGGGATTTTTGGAAAAAGGAAAAGGGTGTCTCTATGTGGAAGCAGGACTAACAAATCATCAATTTGCAGATGTCAGCTTGGTTAGAGACAGCACACACCAGCTGACAGTCATGGCAGGTGGAAAAGCACATATTGCCTTTCAAAATGCAAAGAAGGGCTTAATGTAATTTGTGGGGGAGGTTTTCTGTTTTTCATCAGAAAGCATCTGCCATTCAGTCACTAGAGCTAATGGCCCTAGCTGCTGCGGTTATGTCATTTAAATATGTAGCTGTGCTACCTTCACCCCAAAGTTAACGGCATGGGAACTAAAAGAGTGGGATTTGAATGTACTTGCTACTGTTTCAAACTCTTCACCTTAAGCTAGACAGGTATAAACTCATCCCTTTGAAAAAGAATATGTAAAAGGACAGGTTTCTTGTTGGAGACAGAAATCTGAAGAAAAAGCCTCTACAGATCCAGTCAGAGTATTGCAAGTGGGGCAGTATCGAGTCCCACATGACCAAAAAAACCTTTGATTTGCTACTGGGGCACCAGACAGACCTAAAATACAGTCAGACATTTGTGTTGTATATAAACAGCTTTTGAATACTTCTATTAACAGTGATCTCATTTCTTCTTTCAGGAAGGAAAACATCTCTAAGGTATCTCTTCTGGGTACACAAAAGAAGGACATGTTTTCCATTCAGAAAACATGATCCTGTCCTTCACACCAACCATGTACTCTGAAAGTCTGCCCTTCACCAACACTTGTTACTTCACTCTGAAATATCTTTCTCTCAGTTGTTCCTATGCACAATAAATGGTATATACCCTGCATCCAGCAAAGCACATGTGCGATTGAGAACTGAATTACCATTTGTGGTGGACAAGCAGCTACAGGACCACACTTTCATACAACATTGACCAAGCAACCAGCTGGAAATCCACTGGCATGAAGAGAAGACAAGCTACAGGAAACCCAACTGAAGTGCTTTAGGGGTTTGTGCAGCACAAGCTTTGACCAAAAGCCCATAAGGAGCCACCACACTCCCCTATGGCATGAGAAAGCACCTTACAAGCTCATCTTTGCAGCGAGTATTTTCTTGTCAATGCTTGGACCCTTTTTCTCCTCTTAAAAAAAAAAAAAAATTATTTCAAAGTGAACTGTAAATTGTATCTTAAAACACATGGTAGGTTCACTGCTAGGACTGGCATCAAAATCATATTATTTAATAGGAATATTTTCTATATTTCTATTATATTATAAACCCAAGCAGTTACTGGGCTTAGAACATTCAGGACAAAATAAGTACCTGCCCCCAGTGTGCAGCAGCAATGATTTTTCTCTTATTTCCTGCTGCAGCAAAATCCTGGAAAATGAGTATTTTGTGTTTAACCCATGGTCAAGTGCATGTTTAAAGAAGGAGATCATTTTTATTTCATACTTCTAATCAGCTTTCAGCTTGCCTCTCTGGAGAACATAATGTAGGCACCTATAGGGTTTAGCTGAAATCGGCAGCAGCCCAGAAGGGGTTAATCCAAGGCACAGAGGTTAAAACTTGGCTTGCTGACAGATCACACAAAGGCCATTTGGTATGTCGTGCTTTCAGTGGTTACTTATAGGAAATTACATATAATTAATTTGCCATAGCTATCTTCTTTATGCTAATTAAATGTCTGAACACTTACTTTAAAATAAGATTTTTTTTTTAAATTAACACAAGTATTTTTTTTGGAAGTCAGCAATACCATGTTTATTACTTATGTAAATTCGCTTAATTATACCCTAACTAGGTTATCTTCTTTATTGCATTTCAATCCTTCTACGAGTCAGTAGCTCTTTAATTAAGTTGAGAGAGTAAGAGGTGTCTTGTTAATTGTAAATTAAATAGGTTTAAATAGACAATAGATTGCAAACGGTAGATTTAAGTGCTATCAAGGAGTCACTGGAAGGCTTCAGCATAGCGTCTGCCTTGCTTTGTTGGCAAAAAAGGAAACCATTCAAACCCTCCTACCTTTGCTCCAGAGAGATTCCAGCACACTGGTGTCCTGTCAGCCTTCAAACAGCTTCTCAATGGAAACTTTAAGAAAGAATAAAAAGAAAAATATCCCTCCTATCAATCCAGAACAGTGACGATGCTGTCAGCAGTGCAAGCAGCCCCACTAAAAGAGAGGCTCAACTTTGAACATTAATTCATTACATTATTCCAAAGATTTGCAGGTAACCATAGCACAGACTGCTGTGGTTCACGTGGCACTTGCACCAGATCATGGGTAAGTTCATCTCCTTGTGCACAACTTAGTTCCTATGCCTTATAAAGATGTCAGGGATGCTCTAAATTATAGACATATTGAAAGATGCATATTCTTACAAGCTTATATGTTATTGTTGGCATTAGCTCTGAGACCAATAAATCAAATACATTTACATACCTAGAAATAAATTATTGTTAAAAGCCATTACTGCTAATCATTACCACTAATGTCCCAATATTGCCACAAAGACGAGCATGACTATTATTCTGCACTAGGGCAAAGTGTATACTGTGTATGTGCTTTTTCTTCCAAATTAGAAGTCAAATTGATCATCTCTGCCATTAGGAGTTATGGCTCATGGAATTTTATCATTCCTATAATGTGCTGTGAAAATGCAATAAGGGAATAAAACAGAATGGCAACTTACAGTAATTTGTTATGAAATGCAACAATATCGAATGTGTCTACAGTGTATTGATAAACAGATCTATTGTAACAACCAGTGGATATTATGATCGCACTAGTGTTAATCTTCCTGAGACCAATTTTCTTTCTGGCACATTGGGGAAGCCGGATGCACAAATCCCATTAATGTAAATGGGAAGTGAGAGCAGACCCGTGACCAGTGTTTATCAGTGTACAGTCTTGAAGTCACCAGACCTACAGCAACATATACAGGGCTCATACACACCCCTTGGCATCTTTTCCTTCACTTCATGTCTCAGCATGAAGGGTAGCACCGGTGTGAATTGGAAACTTTTACTGAACAGCATTAAAATTAATGAACACATACATTAATATGTCACAGTTTAAGATACTCCTAAATGTGTTCACTTGATTTAAAGAAACACTCTGCTGGGGAAGGATAAATAAGCTTAAGATAAATAATCCCATTTTTGCATACCTAGATAAAAACAAACCTATACTTCAAGAAAGCAGAGAGAACATGCACAGTCATTCCTGTGAAGGACTACATACCCTCTCAGGGAAAGCACAGTCAAGCAAATGTAGTCAAGAGAGGACAGACACTGTGAACAGATCTATTCCTCAGCATTTATAGCACAGGGGATTTTTCATCTTGGGCACCCATGGAGATGGGGGGAGCAAAAGTCAGTATTTTACAAATTATTTTCGAAATAATAGCTGACTTTTCCTAGCTCACCAGCAGCTACTAGTGAACAATTAGCTTGCATCCCCTTGAGCTACTCATTGCAGAGATTTTTCTACTTCATTCAGAAGCCTTTGTAAATGGAAAACTAAAGTTTTCCTGTGGCATTGCAAGGAAAAGGAACCCAGGGACGACTTATTAACAGCCACAGCCACACAAATAAGTGGGCTATTTGTTGTAGCTGACAAACAAGAGCCCAACAACTTGGACACCAAGTCTTAATTCAGCAGTGAATGCTTCATCTGCCCTTTGGAGAAAAGGAGCTATTCATAGTTAGTAGACAGTTACATAGCATGTAACACAATAAAATTTTCAGGTTGAGAAGTGGCAGTGCCTGGGACCATTGCTAACAAAAGACCTGTGTGAAATGATGCTGCACCATCAGCACTAATGAAAATTGAGGCATTTTTTTGAGACTTCTGAAGGGATAATGCTCACAGCTGGGAAAAGAAGCTCTGTCAACACTTGTGTCTCTTGTCCCAGGACTCATCAAAATCCAGCTTTTGCCCTTCCCGAAGGTACTGCAGTGGCTGGCAGTGCCACAACATCAGGACTTAGCTACCCTTTGCGTAGGGTCACTCTGGAGCAGGGGAGGGTTAGCCCTTATGGATCTGTCCACAGCAGCTCCAACCTGGACAATGTTTTCTGCATCTCCATAAAAAACAAGATTGCATTTTCTAGGGGCTTTTTTCAGCTACAGTGTTTGAGTTCTAATTTGAGGAGGACTGCGAAAAGGAAAAGATGACAGCTCTGTTAGACATGTGATTTTCAAGCTGACAGTTTCCCTCTCATTTTAAGGAACTGAAAAACATTTCCAGTGTCAGACAGATTGAGTTTTAACAACATGACAAACAGGCCCATTTGTTGATCTCAAGTCCTCACTATCCATCTTCAATTAAAATGGTAAAAAGGTGGCTTGCATCCAGTGTCAGATATTTGCATAAGTAGCACATGCCCTCGCAGTTGGAATCAGTGTTTGCCATTGATAGATCAGGAAGGATAATTTACGGTATGACACTGGGCTCACAGAATTGGAAGAAACCAAGCACCTTACGAAAATATAGCTCTCCTTTCAAAATCCAAAAGTCCCTCTAAGTTTTATAGTGAGGAAAGTAATCATGATATTATAAAAGCACAGTAAAATAATTTGTAATGATTAGCCATGAAAAAGTGCAGTTGATTTTGGAGCCCCCTTAGAGCGCCCCAGCAATGCTACTAATGCAGATATGCCAAGGCCTGTCCAGGATCTGTTCACGATGGGCAGACATTCTGATTTAATTTCTCTCCTATTTCCTAATAAAATTAGGATTGGCTAGTCCTAATTTAAAACCTCCTCACAACATGTGAGTTTTTACATAACAAGAAAAGACAGACAGAAAAAACAAATGCATTTCAGAAGAAAGAAAGAAAATAGCTCTAACTGGGAAGATTTCAGGATTAGCACAATGGAAGCCTGTGCAGAAGTTACTTGGGTAACTGATGTGCAAACCAGACATTCAAGTACTAGAACAATGCAATACCATAGTCTAGATAGTGACACTGAGGATCATTTCTTCTTATTTCAGCTATCTAAACATTTGTCATGTCAAATGGAGCAGTGCTTCTTATTACATGAATGTGTTTTATGAGATAGGTGTTGTTAGTGGGGGTTGAGCTCCCATAAACACCCAACAATTTAGCTCCACTGCACATTGAAAATGTTTTTCAAGGGAGGACATATTCTTGTCCTCATGTTACAAAACAAAACAACAAGCTCTTTTCTTACTGGAAAGATGATTTTGATGTTACTATCGATTCCAATACAACAGCAATACTTTAAATGTCATTTAAAGTGCTTGAGAGTTAAAACTAAAAATGGCCAAACTTTCCTGATAGAGTCAGCAAATCCTGAGGTCTTACTTATTTTAGAAGACCTGAGGGCTACTGGAATAATTGGAAAGACTGCAATGTCTAGTAACATCTAGCAGCGCATAAGTGACAAATCATACTCTAAATCCAGATTTTCTGGAGTAAATAGTAACTGTTTCTCTCTCTCCAAGAACAGAAAATACAGGAAGGGTTTATAGTTGGAAAAAAAAACATCCCCTTTTTTGTACAATTGTGGTGACTTAACAGACATTTTAAAATCAAAAAGAAAATCAAATCCAAATGTGCTTGGCATGTACACTTGCCAACTGTCTTCTACAGCAAATCGAGCCGTGTGAATATTCAATATCCCTGTTTTTCTCTGTATGCAGAAAATAAAATTCCAGACCAAAACATTCTGAGCAGAAACCAAGAGATGCTCATTAAACCAGCACTCCCAGTCATCAGTGTCTAATCCGATGGCTGCTCTCTCAAATCCTGCCCAACTCCAACCCACCACACAGAAGTCCCAGAGGATGACATGCCCCACAGTCAGGGGCTATCCATGTCCTTCCCACACAGCACCAGCACTGCACAAGCTCCTATTGGTGCTGCTGCAAGTGGCCAGACTGACCTGAGTAATGCTCTGGCAGAGGAACCAGGTTTCCATAGTGGCACCACTAGCAGCATCTAGCAGCCTCATTGGGTCAAGTTTACTTGGCTCTATGTTACTCTTCTGCAACAGATGGCTGTGACTGGTGGAGTCCAGATAAACCTACTGCACAGTCCTATGTAAACTTGAACATTGTGGCACTCGAGCTTAAATATTACTGCAGGAACATAAAACAGACCAAGGGTCCCTCTGACTCTGCAACCTGTCTCCAACAGTAGTAAACACCAGGCAAACTGTAAGAACAGGATGAATGTGTAAGAAGCTTTTCCCACGTACCTTCTGATCCTCTATTTTCAGCCAAACATCAGAAGCAATTAATGTTTCTGGCTATTCAATAACCCCCAAGGGATCTCTCATTCAAACACTTAGTGTCTTCTGAAAGAAATTCTGGACAATACTAAGCAGACAAGCTGAAGTAAAGCTTGACTTCAGCAGAGCTGAACACAGACTAGTACTGACTGAGACCTGTGTGGATATGTGGCAAAAACACAAAGTGCAGAAAATGGATAAATGAGAAGTTTGCAGTCTGGGTTCCTCGCAACACTGCAAGTAAGCTCATCTTCAGAATGTGGGGTATATTTAAACCAAAATGAAATGTAAATAAAAGTATTGACCCTATTCAAAGCATCATACTGTCAATAACATCTAAAGCGGTACAAAAAGCTTGTTCAAGCTACAGGAAATTTAACTTCTATTCATATTTAACTAATGAAGATTTCCAATATCCATACAAGCAAAGGCAAAGGAACATTAGCTCAGTACAATGAGAAAAGCTCCCTCCAGTGTACCACTGAACCTCTCTTCAACCTGTTCATCACTACCCTGGCTTCCTATTGTAATAGCTGGTGTAAATAATGCTGTTCTTGCTTTTCTTTCCCCTTTTAACTGAACTTATCCTTCCATCAGAAGTTATTAATAAAAATGTACTAGGAAAAATCTAGTTTCTACTGTATCTTACATATTTAACATAGCGTAGCTGAATACTTAATCTGAACTGGGGTATCAAGTCATGCTGTAACACCATATAATAAATTCTTGTAAATTGCTTGATTAAAATAAACAACAAACCATATATCACACAGACAGGACAAACTATTCAAAGTCAGTTTACTGATATACACACCCAATCCCCAATTTCTCTTGTCCCAGATGGTTTGATTTAACATTTAAAGGCACAGATTATCAGCTTGGTCTCACTGAATTTATTAGTAATCCTCACAGTAGAGTGTTAAGCTAGTTAAATTGTATCCCCAATTCAGCAGTAGCAGTCATTTTTCTCCTTCTTAGTAGCTGGTGCAGTGCTGTGGTTTTGACTTTCAGCCTGGGAACAGTGCTGATAACACTGATGGTTTTACTTGATGCTCAGTAATGTTTAGTCTGTTGAGTCATGTTGAGTCTCATGATCTGCCAGGGAGGAGGGGAAGCCAGGAGGAAGCAAAGGCAGGACACCTGACCCAAATGAGCCAAAGAGGTATTCCATACCACAGCACGTCATGCCCAGTATATAAACTGGGGGCAGTTACCCAGAAGGGCAAGATCACTGCTCGGGTCTGGCTGGGTATCATTTAGTGGGTGTTGAGCGGTTGTATTCTCTTCCCTTGTTATTTCCCTTATCATTATTATTATTGGTGCTAGCAGTAGTGATTTGTGTTATACCTTAGTTACTGGACTGTTCTTATCTCAACCTGTGGGAATTACATTCTTTCGATTTTCTTCTCCATCCGTCCAGGAGCAGGGGGAGGAAAGGGAGGGGAGTGAGTGAGGGGCTGCGTGGTTCTGGGTTGCTGCCTGGGCTTAAACCAGGACAAATTGAAATACTTGAAAACTGAAAAATGCCTAGTATTTCCTTTCTGTAGCAGGGAACTTATGTGGTTGGTGGCTTTAACTATGACAAAGTAATTAGTTAAAGTTCCTTTTCCCGAAGATGCTACCTTTCAGAAAACTCATGAAAAAAATGCTGTGCACAAATTCATAGAATCATAGAATAGTTAGGGTTGGAAAGGACCTTAAGATCATCTAGTTCCAACCTGCTGCCCTGGGCAGGGATGCCTCGCACTAGACCAAGTCACCCAACCTGGTCTTGAACACTGCCATGGATGAAGCATTTACCACTTCTTTGGGCAGTCTGTTCCATGGTCATCACCGATCCTCCTTGTTTAGATGTATGAATTCCGTTCCTCTTACTGCTCCAATTCTCTGCCCTTCACTATTAAAACTGAGCCCTGCAGCTGAGATTTCCAATGACCATGAGTGTCTCCAGAGCACCAAGAGAGCTGTAAACTGCCCAACCTGCCTTCTTACCCATTACACCTACTGCAAGGTCTGGGTTTGTGCTAAGCCTGCTCCTGTCCTCCTTTTCTTGTGTGGCTGCTTGGTGGTAAAGCAACCTGGCTCATAACTCAGCCATGTGTGTGAAACACCTCAGCAAAGGTGGTCCACTGCAACCCCATCCCACTGAACAACTGTCATGGGACCTTAAAGAGCAGTTGGGGATGTTCCTTTGTTGGATCCAATTTAGTGCCAGGACAGCAAGTGGGAGATGGAGAGAGTGGCTGAACAAGTGCCAAGAAGCAAGGATGTTTGTCATCCTACAAGAGTGGGATATTCATGGCTGGCTTTTGTAACATCACTGGAGTTGAGTCAAGCTGTTTCTTCTTCTTCTGAGATTTACAATCCACAAACCATGAACAGGCCAAGGAGCTCATTGTCCTGGGTGACTACGTTGCCCCTAGTGATAAGGAGGCACGTTGCAAGCTAGTAAGGTGCAAAGTCTAAACTCAGGCGAAATGTTACTCATGTTTCTTGCTGTCACGATGTAACTTATGGGCGAAGTGCCAGGTTTTTTTGCATCTCCTTGGTGCTACTTTGCTCATTAAGCACAGATAGAAATAAAAGTCTCTTTCAAACCCTGGAGATGGAGGGGGGAGCATCCAAGTCCTCTATGAAGCTGACTGCATTACTATGCTAACTTCACTTTGCATTTTTGACAGGAAGGCAACAAAAAGACGTGACACATGAATTTGCTTTCCCTTAATCAGCAGCTCACAGATGCAATTTTTAATTCAATCTTTTAAGGCTACTTCTTCTCAATTGTAGCAGGGATGGCTCCTTGTTAGATACAAAGAGGACGCAAACAAGGTAGATCTGTAAGTTGTTTTCTCCTGCTGCTAATACAAAGCTCCCATTTAAGGAGGATAAAGACAACTCCTCCCTTTGCAAGCCATGATCCCCTCTATGTAATTACACAGTTTATTACTGCTTAGCTTCACCTTTAAAGCCCACCTCTCATCTAGGTGAACAGAGACCAAGTATGATGGTTCATGTGCTGCAGATAGCTGCATGGAAACAAAAATGCTAATCATGAACCAAGCAAAGTCTCAGTGAGAAACACTAAGCAGTCAGGATGGATGTGTAGGGCAGGAGACCAAGGCAGAGATTGATCAAAAAAAGCCCCCTTGTCCAAGTCAGGTGAATAACAGGGATAGGCAGTTTCCCAGGGAGCAGTAGACACATGGGAAAGATGTTTTGCCAGAAGTCGATCTGGAGGATATTAAAGTCAATCTGGAGGATATTAAAGGCACCCTTTAAGAGAGCTTGGGATCCAATTTCTACATTTTTGAATAAGCCACATCTCATACAGCAAGGAGTTGCATTGATGGCATCACTGTGCCAAGTCACAGTTCCATAAACAGCAACGGAAGCTCACTCGTGCACCCTTTGACTGGGTGGCAAGGGCTCCTGTCCTGCCTGCTCACATCCAGCTCAGTACTTTCTATCTTGACACCAGCACTATGGTGAGACTCAGCGGCCTTGATTCCTAAGGACAGGAGCACCTCTTTCCCTTGACTTGGGGAAGAGCCCCTGGGTGCTCCCTTCCACAGTTAAAGCAGGGGGGTATTGCAGCACAGATGTGGTTTGTGTTGCATGGCATGACACGAGAAAGTAGCACTATGTCTGTGTGAGCAAGGAAATAAAGAAAGCAGCAGAGACAGGCTGTGTTAAAGCATATGACTGTCTAAAACGTGAGAACAAAGTGTTTCAATTATATGGCTAACACCAGGCATTTAAATCAGATCAAAAAAAAACAAACAAACAAACAAAATCAAACAAATTAAGACAAACTGACCATGCAAAACACATTTACTCACAGGACTGCACTTTGTGGTTTTTACACATATGAAAAGACTTTAAGAAAGGTCAGTTTAGACCCATCAGCACAGCACAAAATAAATATGCACTTGATCAAATATAAAAGGCATCAATAAAACTTCATTAGTAGTACTAAAGCAGGAGATTGAGGAACTCAAAGTTTAGGGCTAAAGCAGTACTTAGGAATGAGCTCCTCATTTTACCTCTGTCATGGGCAGAAGATGTCACACAGCAGTTCTCCCATCTTACCATAAAACCTATACAGACCTGGACTAATTAGTTTCAAAGTAACAAATTGTCTCAATTTGAATACTTGAAGCCCATAAAGATCCATCACATTCTCTGGGAAACTCTTCTGATGATTAATATGTGCCTGTTTTAAAAAAAAATAAATGAGCAAACTTTATGTCCAGGATGAACTCCAGTTCTAGTTTCAGCTCCAGCTCCTGGCTCTTGTTATACGGTTCTTGGCAATTAAAAACACCTTTCAATATTGGGTCACTTCTCCTCCAGTGAAGTGACTAAAGCAGATCTTAAATCGACGCACAACAGTATCATACTGCCTTTTACCTTCCTTTTACAGGCTTAAATTCCCAGAGCTCCCAGAGGCCCTCACCCAAAGGTGTTCATGAAGAGCCCTACTGACTTTTGCAAAGAATAGGACTTTCCAGTAAAAACGACTCGATACCAGATATCTTCTTTCTCCACCAACAGAGTTGGCCTGTCTGAGAGCCTTTTTTCCGCTTAATAGATTATGCGTCACTGGAGGATTTGGGGCGATTTTTTGGGAGGAGAATCTGGGCCAAAGTCCTAGGCCACCCTGAGCTATGGGCTATGGGAGACACAGTTAGGTGAAGGGAAAAAAGAACCCAACAGAGAAAATCAGAAAGCAGCAGTGTAGAGGGGCGAAAGAGGCAAACTGAATCTAGTAAAGACTGGTTATTTAGCACAAGCAGGCAGGCATTCTGAACACTACATACCTCAAACACATGGCTGGTAACTGCTCTAGTGTGCAATGAGGGTCACATGCTTTCATTTAATCTGACATCTGGAGGTACCATTGCAGGGAACATTATATCAAACCAATACATCTCAGCAAAAAAAAATGTTGTTTCAACAAATCACTACTTTGCAGTGCAAAAAAGACCAACATTCAGAAAGGTTTCCTGAACAACTCTGATTGAAGCATGGTTAGCAAAAGCTTGCTGCTCAAGACTTGAAAATGATAAGAAAATGTTTGCTGTTAGATGTTTTCTCTTCCAACCAAACTGGCTAAAACATGCCTCTACATGTATTAATATATTAGCACAGAATCCACTCTTGTCAGGGCAAAAAAATATATTCTGCTCTTTTTGAGAGCAGGGTGAAGAAAATGCAAAAAACAAACAAAAAAAATAACAGAAAAAAACCCAAATCCTGAAAGTATTTGTTGCTGAAATAGCACTGGTTCTAGGGTTGTCTCAGGGGCATGGATGGCTGATCAGTTGGTGGGAGAGATGCAATGTGGTTTTCCAGTGATCAACGCAGAGCTGACAGTGTAGTCCAAGAGAAAAGAAACCAAGCAAATTAAAAAGGCTGGAGAATTAAGCATGTCTGTGCTTTCTAGTCTGTCTCAAAGTCTCTAACAAGTGGGTAATGGTGTCTACAATTGTCAAATCCTTTAGCATGGTGAAGGATGCCATCTATCTAGGTGCCCAAATATGGATTTGGAAGCTCAGTGGTACCCACCTGCTCTGCAAATGTCGGCCACAAAATCCAAATCACATTCTGGTAATCCTGCAGAAATTTTAAAAAATTAATGATTTTTAAAAATCACATTGAGCTGATGAGTGACACTGTCTGTCACTAAACCTGACACTTCTGTGCATTATCATTTGTCACAGTCCTCTCATCCATACCCTGTGTGCTTTCAAGCTCTCAGCCACAAATCTTAAGCAAATGTTGTTTCCTATTTACAGCAAGTATAAGCAGCACTACTGCAATTTTTCTATGTTTGCACATGCTAATACTGAAGTTTCCTAAAACTTGCAAGGAAGTCAGGCGCTAGCATCCCCCCGGAAATACCACCCAATTTGGGAATCTCTTCCCAATCTCTTCTCAAATTCACCTTCTGACGCTTTCTTCTGTTTCACACCAATACTTGAATAGGCAAGTCATTAACAAAGACATACTTGAATTTTGCAGTTTCCCAAGCATCAATTTTCTGTGGGATGAATTTTCAAAACCTTTCCCCATATTAGAAGGCTATTGTAATTTTTGGATGTGACTTAACACCACTGGGCTTTACTTCCTCACAGAGCAAGTCAGAAAGGCAATATGAGATCATTTAAAGATGCTCATAGGGGCCAAACTCAATTTGCAAAAGCAGGGAATGAAATTAAGTCACATTAACTTTTCCTGACATATGTTAATTTATGGAGATTTTCAGTCATGAATCTGAAAAAGAAAAAGGGTATAGCGATACAGAATTAAAGTACAAGCTTTGCTATAGATAAATCAAGATGCCAAACTGGAAGTCATGGTTACTGAGCTCTATTTCCACTTGTGCCCCTTGTAGGGGTGCAGAGCCACTTTTGACAAGATACTCTCTGCTCCCATTTCTGAGCACTATCCATAAATGCTTTCTCTCACTACCTCTCCTTAGACTAGAAATCCCTCAGAGCAGTGATCACCTCAGCATGCCTGTATAGCACCAAGCACAACAGCATCCCACTCTCTCTAGACAACAGCATAATGTGATTATAAACAACGGTAAAAAAACCAAAGTGGCATCCTGCAGCTCCTACCAAGAGCATCAAAAACACAAACAAAAGACACAAGGACTGTTTGCAAAAACATAATTTCCAGCACAAAATACTCCTTAAGGTCAGGAAATAACCTGCAGTTTAGAAGCCTGAATCTCCTTTGAGCCTTACCAACCTGACTGCAATAAGGTTTTTGCCTACATATGAAACATGGCATTTGGTCAGCTGCAACACAGGGATGTCTTGGGGGCAGACTGCCTGCTGGCTTTGCAGAGATGTGGAACAGAACCCACCCACCACAGTACAAAGACAGCTTGGTCTTTGCCAGGAGACATACTGGGTTTTCTCCCTCAGAAGTAGGAACCTTGTATCTATTCGTGGTGTGAATTTATGTCTTTTCAGCCCCCAAAAGGAAAAAAGCCTGAATTAACCGGTCCTCACCTGAGGACTTGAGAATGCTGAAGAGGGAGGAAGATATCCTCAAGTAGTAGATGCAAGAGGAGAGATTTATTTCTAAGATCAAGGAGTGTAAACCCATTTCCTTTACCTCTTTTGGCTCTATCTCCTTTGCTGCTATGAGCTTGCCCTCTACCTTTTTATTTTTCTTAAAAAAGTCTCATGACATCATCAAGCTAATAGGATTTTTATTTAATCTGGTAACTCATTGTAATGTCAGAAGAGTGAAAAATATCAATCTACTGAGCATGGAAGTGAAGAAATATGAGTTGGAGACAATTACAAAATGTTAATTCGACAGCAAAGGTGAAATTTTTTAAGGAAAGAATGATATAAGGCAGATAAACAGAAAAAGAAGAAAAAGCTTATCATAAGCTTGCCAGAAAGATCATACAAGACTTAGCTGTTGGCTTTCTCTAAAAAGATAACTCATTTTCTAGATAAAGGACATGCAAGAATGGAGACTATTCAAACTTCAATAAAGCATTGGTTATAATGTCACAGGGGAAATACTCAAAATGGAGAAAATGGGGATTATCAGACGGATTGAAGCAGCTATCAAGCCAACTAAGAGGCAACAGTTTGCACTAGGGAGGGATGAACCAGCCTGGAAGGTAAAAATTAGTTTGGGGAATAATTTCTGTATTATTTAAATTAATAGTTCCTACATGACTTCTGGAGCGTGCCAATGTGATTTGCTGATGATATTATGTTGGAATGAACTTCCATCCCACGGCAAAGTTGGCACATTTTTCAGCCAAATTAGCTTGGGGAGGCCTGAGGACTGGAGCTGAGCAAGGTGCTGGGTGTTAAGCTGGGATCACTGATGAAAAAACCTTCTGGGAGTTTCCTGCTTGAAATGATGGCAGGAAAAACCTTGGGAGGTCAGGCTGACTACAGAATGGTTTGGAACCACCTGTCTGAAGGTGCTGTGCAAAAGTCAAGCCTGCGAAGATGACAGTGAATGATGGACCCATGCGATGGGCACCGACTGGAAAGCAAGAGGGAGCTCAAGTGCCACCACAGACTCCTGTGGTCAAGACAGGGAAAGTTGCAAACTACCGCTAGTTGAATAAGGCTGGTGGCCAGCCTAGAAACTAAAACAACTTGCTGTGTTTTGCATTGCAAATCAAAAGCTGAGAGGGCACACAGCTTCTCCTCATCTCTCACAAAAAACAGAGTTGGCAATTTAAATCAGTATTAACATAAGCATGGCTAGATCTGTCTCCACTGTAAAGAAATTTATCCTGTAAGTGTAATGGCTCCTAACAAGAGAGATAGCAGACCCTTGAAGTAGGAATAAATGTGGACATAATAGATGCAGATTAGGAAATCAAGAATAACATCTTCTTCTCCCCACTGCAGTACCTAATATTCCTTAAGCTGTGGAACCAGCAGCACTGCTTCAGATTTCTCAAATACAGTGAAATTGTGACATGATTTTCTCCAAATATTTTTAAACACAGAAATTAATGCCTGTTTTAAACTCATGCTCTTGAAGACTGAGAAAGGTTTTCTCCTATAATTAAACTTGGATATTTAAGCCAAGGGAAAAAAGCGTCAGTGTGAAGACATTCTCTTATGCTTCTATAAAAAAAAATGCTATTTTGATACAAGCAAGGCTGAGGCAACCTGCACTAGGAATAGCTTTAAACCACTCAAAGATGAAGTACATGCTGCTAACGGAGGCAAACTCTCACAGAAGCATCACTCTCTTGCTGACTCCTCAGTCCTGAGCCACCCAGGAGCCCTGCGAAACACCATCCAACAAAAAACATGACAACAAACATGGTATCTGTAGTAAGAACTGGAAAACTAAATACAGATCTTATCTAACAATATAATCTGTGCCCTCTCTAACCTTGTTGTGTTTCACAAGCTAAAAAAAAAAAACCTTGCTTTCCTCTAGAAGGTGCTTCTCAGCTGTCTATCCCTTTGCCAGCCTAGAGTGTAATACTTACTTTCAAAGATATTTTAACTGGTAGACATGTATGTGAAATTCCAGAAAATGCTTTTAGCTGATATCTAACTTTTCAAAGAGCTTTTGTACCCAGAAATATACTACTATTTTTCAGCTATATTAACTGTTTTAACAAAAGATGGTACTTCTGTTGCCAGCATCCTTTAATCACCAGACAGGACCACCAAGATGACTTTCAAGCTGCAGAGGATAATCTCTTGGGGTATGCAAATTGAAAACGTCGTAATGTCACCCCAGACAAAGATGCAGAATATGACTGGAGAATATGATTCCTTATTTCTATATTCTGAGAATATGGTTCCTCATTTCTATATTTTGAGAATATGATTCCTCAATTCTCAAAAAAGCACACAACTACTCAGTGAAGAAGTTTTGAGGTTCTAATAATCAGTTTTCCAGTAGTTTGGGCAGGCTTTCACAGTGAAAAATTGCTTCTTCTTGTTACAGAGCACAGTATCACCTCTAATGCTGTCTGCATAAACAGAATTTAAAATAAACCTATAACAAGTTAGACAGCTAACACCAAAACTTAAATCTAGTGTTTTTAACTTCATCTCTTGGGAGAGGTTTGGGTTGCTTTCCAACTTACAGGAATAAAACAGAGTAATAATCCTCCTAGGATATGTAAGACACAGCAGAAGCTTTGGATGCCAACACTCATTTCCTGCTTCATCACAGATGAGTGGCTTCATTTCTTGTTATTTATGAAATTTCCCCCCCATATATTTTGACTGTTTCCTCATGACCAAGTCTCCAGAGGAGCTGGTAAAAATGTTCTGACTCAAGAAATCATCCTCATGAAAAATGGAGTTTTAAAAGAAATAAATCTATTGCCACCCAAGAAAATGTCACTTTTGACGGGATGGCCATATTGTCTGTTGTTTAATGAAAAAATATGTCTACAAAAATTCTTGAGATTTTCTGGTTTTAAAACCATGCCCTGAACATGTTTTTTTTTTCCTTTTACATGTTTATATCTGGACAGAATTGAGGAAGGACAAGATGAGAAGGGGAAGCACAGACTAACTCTCTCCCTTTCTCTCACTGTGTTTCAAGCTCTTCTTGACAGGAGTTAGAAATTAATTATCAGTAACTTATTATCAGCTCTGAAATTTCCATAAAAACTATGAGACACAGATTTAAATAGATCTCACTTATTGCACTGTCCATTTTCTGAGTATTGAAAAGGTATGTACAAAGGTAAGCAGCAAAACAAAAGACACCTATGCCCATTCATTTCAATAACAGCTAAAAGAGGAAAGGGTGACCAGCTCTGGAATGCAAGGACACAGAAGGTAACAGGAACATGATGTCAGCAGAGAGGGAAATCTCCAGTCCCTACATTTCTCCTTCCCTTTCCTCATTCACACTCCTACACATTTAAATAAGATTCATTTAAGAGCACAGCAGTAGACGTGGATGTTAAGCTACACCACAGGCCCCATGTTCTGGCTTAATTCAAAACACTGTGATTCAGCATGGTCACTTGAAGACTCATACATACACTACATTGCTAAATACAGGGCAGAGGTGTCTATTGCTGCTAAGTCCTAGAGATAGCTAGAAGAAATCTGCTTTCCCCTAGCATGGTGACACATCATTTCCATGTATGCTGTTTCACAAGGTTAAAACTGCTCAGTCACCCACTAGTTAAACCTAATGGGATCAATAGTAAGAGGGATTTACTACCTGTCTCAGTGAATACATCTGCAACGATCAAAACGTGTATCAGAAAATCCGGCACCTTGAGCAGAGTTTGTCTTCTTTCCATTAAGGAAAGGAAATGCATTCATTTCAAGGGTATAGCCTAGGTGTGAATGTACGTGAACCATAGCATCTTCATGTGAACATAAATGAGAATGGATGCAACCTGTGGATATTTTCAAGATGGGTAGAATTAGTAAACTATAGAATAAATAACTATTTTTGTCTTCCTCCAAAATATCAAGTATCACTTCATGTAAATAATTTCCCAGAAAATACCTTTCCTAAAAAATTTAGCTCACTTTCCTGAAATTCATTATGTAAGTGTACATATATTTAAATTTTTAAATACTTTGTTAGTTTGGTTTGGATGTACAAACTGTTTGCTAGCAAGTGGAGATACCAGACAGCAAAAATAACCAAAGCAAGGCAAAGCAGTCAGTGGTCATCCCACATGTATTGACACCTCATAGCTTCTCTTATTTGACAGCTGACACAGACCCACAAGGCTGGACCGAGTGGCAAAGCCTGCTCAGAAAACCCACATATAAGCAGGCCTATAAGCAAGGATGTAAACAAGAGAATGAACAGATTCACACCCACCCCCCACCCTTTTCTACCAAGAGAACATTATGCAGGTATTTATCCTCTAACCTGGCAAAGGTGATTCCTACCTCTAACAGGTCTTGATGGATTATGAGGGAAAGTCAGGAAAAGACTCTAAAGTGGCTGACCCAAACTTCCCTACAGTTAACCAATTTAACCAGTGTGATCCTCGGCAGGTGGAGGAGGAGGAGTTCACTGAGACTTTAACTTCTTTCCTGATCCAAATCACCCTTGAGAGTTAAATTTCTCTCCCCAAACTACAAATTAGCATACTGAAAAGACTGACTGATGGGATGGAAACGCCAAGTTTATCTACCAAGCCCCAAACACTCTTCCCCAACATATATTTGCAAACTGGCAGTTGCATAAGAGCAAAAGGAGCCCTGAGAAGAGCGGGTGTGATAATCACAGCGTAATCACTGCTGATGAAATTTGATGTTCTTCCATAATCGCTGTAATTTTAAGTGGATTGAGTGCCATTTAAGTGACAAGAGTGTTATGATGGATGAAATATATGCTTCCAAAGTTATATCAGCTTCTTTGACATTCACGGCGTGGAATGCTTAGTGGCATTTAATGTTTGTAAATCTTCAGAAATAAGTTAAATATGTTAATTACCACTGGAAAAATCTCTCATGCTGAAGTACTCAATGACTATCACAGTTGTCTTTAGTGCTGTATTCTCTTTTTCCTATCCACTAAATAAGCATGACTTATCAGGTCAGTGATTGCACTCAGGATTTGCATTTATTTTGATTTGTTAGTCTTTCTATGTACACCACTAAGCTGGCACCCAGCTCACACTGCCTGCTTTCCCCTTGCTCATATTTTTGGGCACCCCAGCCTGCTGGCATTGCTCCTGCCTTAATCTGAGCAGCCTTGTGTCTGTGCAAGGTTCCATGTGCTCCCACCCTTGTCCTCGCACACACAGGTTGGACAGAGTCTTGGGCAACATGGTCTAGTGTGAGGCATCGCTGGCAGGGGTGTTGCAACTGAATGATCTTAAGGTCCTTTCTAACCCAAACTATCCTATGATTCTATGTCTGACAGTAAGTTTCAGCAAAGACCCACACAAAAGCAGCAAGCAGGGCATGGGGGCAAGCCCAGCATTTCCATCCCCTCTCCCCAGTGCATCAGATCGTCTCTGGCTGTTACGTGGGACAAGGATCCAGAACCAAACCCAGTGAAATGACTACATTTAATCCAAGCTCAAAAAAAAAGCCAGGATCAAGAGTGGGGGGACACTGAGTGTTGCCTGATGACAGCCTGCAGCATATCATAGTTAAAGCAGGTGACAGGACAAGGCTGGTTTTACTGACAATATCATTTTCCAGCATACAGACCACAAAGCACCTCTCTGGAGAGAAACCATCTGCTATCCATCCTTCAAAGGAAGCACTCCCCATTTCTGTGTCCCTCCCTCTGCAAATGCTAGACAACAGATTTTACACACCAAAACCATTTCCTTCCTAGAAATAAAAGTTAAATGTCTTTAAACGTAACATGGGATAGTTGCTCTGAACCAGGAACAGAAGCTATTGGAAAAGGGCAGGTGATCAGGATACAAACTCAGCAAAGTAATCATTTCCTGGCATCTCTGCAACGTTTCAGAAATTGCTCAGGTGAGATTCCTGTGAGAATGGCAGGCGATGAACAACAGCAATGGTAGGTCAAGGCAATTGACTTCTGTGCAACTTAAAGAATCCTGTGTGAAAATGACTTGGGGTATTATTTAAGCATTTTAAAAACAGGTAAGGCATCAAAATGAAGCAGAATGTTTTGTAGATTAAGCCTTCACAGACCCTCAGTGATTACTTTCCCTCTCTTCTTTACCTTCTTTAGAAGGTAAAATTACTTCATTTTACTAAACTGGAACCTCCAACTTCTTATTTGCAAGGAAAGGCAAAGAGAATTAAGACTGCATATGCACAACTAGTCTGCGAGAAGCACAGGGCATCCAACTGGCTTACTAGGTCAGGCTGCTAATTCGACTCTTTCTTTCCTTGAGCTTTCAAGAAATTATCCTCAACAATAAGGCCCCAAACAGCGCTCCTCTGATAACAGCATGAGGAAAGTCAGGGTAGAAAACTATAATCCATTTTAAGCAGTGCATCAGGCACTGACCAGAATCATGGCTTGCCAAAATCAGCCTTTAGCGCTGTTATATTACAATTACCAGATTGTAATTACTTGAAAACACAGGTAATTACCTGTGTTTTCACAAAATTACCTGAAACTCATGGAATTAACTATTAGTAAGTTAATGCACTTATCATTTGTTTCACTGTCATAACTGTCACTAGTTGTTAATTTCAAATGAGCTGCAATTCTAATTTTTACAATTTGAGTTTAAAGCCCCATGTACCAACAACCTCATTAAATTTAGGGTGGCTCTAGGGCAGCAGAAAAGCCCAGCTGAATCAGGGATGAGGCCTCTGATCCAACAAAGGGACTAAAAAGCATCCTCATTTGGCAACACAAAGCATGTGCTTCACTTTCAACACAAGTCTATTCCTAATTTTAAGCCCACTGAAGTGCTATGCTGAATAAAAGACTAAAATCCCATCCTACAAACTCTTAGGCACGTTATGTTAAAGCAGCTTCATTGAAATTGAGAGGAATTTTGTAACTTGAGATAAACTTTTCACGAGGACATTTGCAGGATTCGGTCCTACCCAATTCCAGACCATTGAGACATTTGCAATGTTGATATTGCCTTCAGAATATTTCCCTTGTAGGCTGAGCCCATTTCCATCACATACAGATTACATTTTATGAGGAAAGTATTGGCAGCTTTGATATGAAGAAAAATCCTCTGGGCTGTATCATTCCCTGTAATAAAATAAACTAAGATAGAAGCAAATGGAAACCTGGAATAAATAATGTAACTGAGCTGTATCACAGAAACTATTTACAGGCTTGAAATAATCAGATCAACATGCAAGTCAAAGTTTTGCAGTTAAAGACAGATTGCTAAACCAGCTCAACACAGGAGATGCAGAGGGGTTCCTAAACAAGCTCAGTTCACATTTGAACCTCATGTAACTTGGTCCTGAGTCATCACAGTTCCTGGTGCTCAGCATGGCAACTACTCAAGGCTAAGTGACCCAAAGGGGTCTGAAATAGCAGTCTACTAATATTTTCCCCTCCATCCTTCAAGTACAGTATCTGCCTGCATGAAAGGCAGGCAGGCAGTCATATTTGCCTGTGTTAGAGCTAATAGGAAAGAATAATTTTCTCACTGAGGTTGTCACTACTAACGCAACCCTGTCTTCATTTTTGTCCCTAACACAAATCTATGGACTAATCCATCTGCCCTTTCTAAGGCTGAAGCGGCAACTTCATTTGCTCCATTCAGCAAGCAATAAGCAACTAGCTCATAAATGGGTATAATAACACTAACAGGAACACCAGCTGAAGAACCAGCCATTTAATTATCATTACTTGAGCATACACTCCTGATGCCAACATATCTCTGAGATGGCAGTGAAAAAATTGTTCCTACAACTCATACTGCTGAGTATCATTCTAAAAATGATAGAAGTACTTACAAATCAAAGGGTTTATAGAACTGTGTATGTGGTCCCAGTTACCCCAAAAGTTAAGGATGTACTTCATTCAGAGTATCTGATTCAGCCTATGGCTCTTGCAGGAATGCAAAAGCTTACAGCTACATAACGCATAATGGATAGCCAGATCTAGTTTTCTCCAGGGAAGCTGTACTTACTGAGAAGAGAGGAAGCACGAGATAGATGGCTCAAGAAATAGATTACTAAAAAATTTAAAAAAAAAAGGAAAAACTTGAGAATACTTTCATGCAATGTGTCATCATTTTCCACAAGGATTTATTATAACGCTTCTGAAATCAGTGGGGACTTTGACATTGCCTTTAAGAGGGATAATGTTTCATCATGAGATCTCAGACACTGATCTGATCAGGTTAAAGTTTCAACATGTCATTTTCCTGATTGCAAAAGCAAAAAAAAAAAACAAGCCATTCTATTCTCACAGAGCCAACTGGCAAAAACAATTTTCTAACTCCAAAGGTTTCCATATTAATCCTTCTCAGAAACTAATGGCTTCATCTGATAATGTCCAAAAAGTTATAAAAGAACTCTCAGTGGCAGATTCTTAAATGTATTTATTTAAAAGTTACATCACAAATTCTCCTCCCCACCTGTGCTTCCTCCAGACATAGGGTCAAGCACCCAAAAGAAGAAAAAGAGATTATGAAAAATATATATGACAATCTGAAGAAAATAAAAGCTTAAAGAAAATAAGCATTTGCAAAAAATTTGAATGCTGATGCTTTTCACTGAGAATTGGAAGTGTTTAATTATCCACTAAGCAAGTTTTTAGTACTGACTTTGCCTGTGTCAGCCAGCAGTGCAATATTAACAGTCTACAACAGGGAAGCAGGAATCACGGCCACTGCTGGTTGAGATTTCTGCACTGCTCCTGACAGCATTTCCCATGCTATTTTCTAAGGGAAAAGTCACCAAAAATTCTGAATTGAACATCAAATTATGTCTGAATAGTTCGGCCAGCAACCAATGGGTATCTTAGGAGGAAAGCTGACTAGAGATGCAAAGGGAAGAAAACAGTTTATGTGCACTCTCTTAAGCAGAAAGAGAAATGTTGCTGCCTATGCTTATTTGTGATACAGACAAATTTCTGAAGTGTTACTGCAACCATAAAGAGGATGAAGGGCTCTTCTGTGTAACTTAATGGGATTTAGTCACTAGAAGTCATAGACACACGATTCCTAAACTCCTTGGAAAATCCCAACCAACAGAACAGTGGCTGTAAATGCGGGCACACTGCTATTAAACCTCTAGTGCCCAGTGCCCTGCACAGATTTTGCCTCCCTGATCCAGCTGTGGTATGGTTTTGTTATCCTTAACCACAGGCAGGCCTTTCCTGTCCAGGTAAGCAACTGCTATCACTTGCTTCACAGAGGTGTTCAAATGCTGCTTCCCTGGAGACAGCAGAATTTTTGAGAAAAGTCAAATGGATGTAAATCTGAAATCTGCAATAAGAAAAAAAAACAGTAATGCCCATACCTGTCCTCCTTTTACCAGCTGGAGTACGTTTATACTGTACCAGTTTAGGTAAAGTATCCTCTTTGTCAAACAGGAAAATGGCTTTGGGCAAAGCAACTCTCTTTTCCGGCTCCAGTCTCATTTGTAACTCATTAGGATAATGAAGTGGGGAAGCCCACAGAAAACCTGGAAATAGTCCCAGTAAAATTCACCACAGCATTACCATGGGAGAAAATTCCCAAGTAAGAAAATACACTATATATAATTGGACCAAAAGCCTAAACATGCTATATCATTTTCACCAGAATTGGAAGGCAGAATCTCATTAGGGTAACAGGAACAGAAATTATCCTTTTCAAAGATAACTAAACTGGATAAAGTATGGGTAAGGCTACATGCTACACATGAAACGTGGCACCGGCTGCCTGCCTTGAAGTCAGGAAAATTCCTTTTAGGACTGAAATCTCAGCCTTTACCCTCCAAAACACACCATGAGCCCTTTGAATTCATATCCAGAAATCAAATTGAGAAATCAGGAAAAAGTATCTGAAGCCCACTACTGGATACACTCATGCTCAACTCGTGCACGTTAAAGTAGCCCCCCTTCCTGCGGGTGCAGACCTGCCTCATACATGTCACCACTGCCTGAAGTTTGAGCATTTTCCAGCTTGTCTTGTGAGTGAGGCTGGCTTGCAGTGCACTCCAGCTGGAGAAAAACCTGTGCTTTCATTTAGTGAAAAAATACCACGGCTGTGAAATTCGCTTTTATGGCAGGAAAAAGAAGAGTCCTTTTGAAAGCTTTCATTACAAGATGTGAGGTAGAGCCCCCTGAGCTGGCATCATCCTCCTAATTAATCAGTGTAAGGACTGTAGAAATCCTGGCAGAAGTCTCCTCTCTGCCTGGCTTACCACAGGAGGTTTTGACCTGGAAATGGAAAAAACCTGCATTTTGTGGTCCCCCTCCAGTCAGGTGAACTCAGAACAGCTAAGCCTTCTTAAAAGTCTATTTGTAAAAGTTGCACACAAACCAAGTGCACACACACGCACACCCTGTAGTTTCTGCCTCAAAACCACACAGACTAATTTTCAGGGTAGTGCTTTGAGGCTGAATCCTGTAAAATCAGGCAAGGAATGAGACGGAGAGGAAGAAAGAGGGATGGCTTGTAAAGAAAGCATCTTCTGAGCAGGAAATCAAGACTCCAGACTGGGTGTGTTATCGGTCTCCTGTGTCTAGGCAGCCGCTGAAAAGATTTCTGGAAGCAGCACAGCCTTGCATCATATGCATGCAAAACCTTAATTTTGCATTTGAAAGCTTTCCTGAAATAGGCCATCTTTGTGTATATTGAAGTAATTTCTTTCAAATGGGATTTTTCTTCTGGATTTTGTACGTTATTTACAAATAAATAAATACATAAATAAATAGATAAATAAATTAAGTTTGTTTTTCAAACCTGGCTCAAATGTTTTCTGTTTCAGAATAAAGCCACGCTAAGGCAACCACTTATATGTATCTTCCCATATAACTACTCTCTGAAATACAATATAATTTCTGCCTTCACTTTTAATAACTCTTTAGACAACAGAAATTTCTCATTCCAACTCTGCCTCACTTTAGAGCCGCATTATTTCCTCCTGGCCATATGACTTGTTTGTTTTTAATATACTGCTGCTTTTCAACTGCCTTTCTAGGCCTTGGGCTTCGGCAAAATTTGGCTGTGATTAACAATATGCTGTTCACTTGCCCTCCATGCTTGGATGCATCAAGCTCAGATATTCTGTTTCCACTCCTCTTGCCCTCCATGCTTGGATGCATCGGTATTCTGTTTCCACTCCTCACTGTGGTTTTGATTTGTTTTTTGATTGTTTGGGTTTGGGTTTTTCAAATGTATTTAGCAAGTTACCTAACTCTGCTCCTAATGATACAAGACTCTACAAACCCAGGAGGCGGTTGGTTTATTTTTCACCACAAGGAACACTTTATCCTTCGAGATTATTAAAGCGTGGTGGCTGCCATGTGTTTAGCTAGTGTTTAGATGATGCAGTATTCAGTCAGAAGATTTTACCAAGACAAACTGAAATCATATTGGCCAGTTCTCACAGCCTCTGGCACTTCTTGTGACTCGGCAATGGCAATCCTTGCCATCTCCAACATATTTTTACTGGCTTTTTCAAAGGCAGATCCATAGCACCAGCCCTATACTTTCAGGGAAAAAAAAGAATATTCAAAGAGAAGGTGTGTGTAAACCTGGAGACTGGAACCATGAATACCGACAGGGGAAATCCAGATTGCCGCAATCAAAGTGGGTGCTTTGCTTAAGCCATGGGTTTAGGGGGGAGGCGCTGCTCCCGCTGGACTTTCTCACCTCTACAGCACATGCTGGGGGAGTGCTGCTGCTGCTCATTTTGCTTCTTGGCTGAGCAGAGCTCAGTTTTCAATAAACCCATCTGACTTCAAATGACATCCAGTACAAACCTCTTTTTCCTCCTCTTTTTTCTCTCCCCTTTCTCCTTTGCCCATAAATCAAAGAAAGGATCAAATGGACAAAACAACAAAGTGGTAAAGTGCTCACTTCAGGGTTGTAGCCAATCTAATTAATTTTTCATTTAGGTCTGATGTATTAGAGGCCAATCAATCGAGGATTATGTTTACAGAGTTGTAGAAAGAGAGGAGACCAAGTCCTCATTTGTTGTCTGGGCTGTCCAAATTAGTCAGTTAAATGATCCTGGGGGAGATCATAAAGGATATGAATAGGTCCTTGTAAGCACCTTTCTTTTAATTACAGACCAAACAGTCAACACTTCCTGCAGTGCTTGACTTCCTGCCTGAAGGGCATAGCTGGATTCTTGCAAGCCAGATGGGTGGTGGCCACCCACCTTTGGAACAGTGCAGAGTTTCTTCATCCCTGAGAGCATCAGAGCAGCCACCAGTCCCAGGATACCTGCCCAGCAGGTCCAACCAGACTCAACAGGCTCCAGTCTCTCTTAATTCTTAGGGAGCAGAAAAAAAGGAGTATAAAACAGCAGTCAGACCTCATTTTCAGGGCCATCTGTGTTTCCAGAAGGGTACAAAAAAGGGTTTAGGGAAATAGTGTCAAATCTGGCTGTGCAGAATTTTTACTTTTGACTTTAAAAGCCCTTTTTGGGGGTGATTTAGAAGATCGTGCCCACATCAATCACATTTATGCTTTGCTACTGCAGCTTTACTGCTTGATGTTAAATTACAGCATCGACAGAGGATTCTGGGCTTACCCCCCAGAAAGTGCATGACTTCTGTGAAGTACTTGTTTTCTTGTTTTGTTGTTTATAATTAGCTGGGCTACAAAGACAGTATATGGTTCTTACAATATTAATGGCTCGTAATAGCAAAGAGTCAATGCAATGACAGCTAAGTTGATGGATGGCTTCAAATGATATGAGAAATACAGGAGGAAGACAAGAGGAAGAGAGTCACTCGGTCAGCCTGACATGATCTTTTCCTGCAGTCATTTCACATGGCAAGTTCTCAAGTACCTTTTCAGACCCAAGATGACCAGCACTGAAAAATCACTTTATGATTTCTGTGTTCAAGAGTCAGATGTGGGGATGCAGGAGTCCTACTGGCTTGGGTGGGGCAATACAGCTCCCCTGCCCTGCAATGTGAGTGCTGAAATGCAAACCTAGTGCCTATGGCATCCACTTTGCACAACAGATGCCAGACACAGTAACTAGACCTTTCTGTTGTAGTTCTTCAGGACAGAAGCAGTTTTGATCGCTCCAAATATTTCAAACTCTTTATAACATTATGACCTTGAAAGTTCAGCAATTTACTGCATTAAAAACTCAAATTAGCAAAAAGCTCAGTATGGTAATACAGCAGTGCCTCAAAATACCTTTATCTTCACCTGCTACAGCAACGTACCTGCTTGCTATGCAATCTGTTTCCATTTTTGCAAGTTCACAGGAGACTATAATGTCATGTATATGTTTGGTATCTCAGGGAACTGAGGGCATAAGGAGCAATAAATAACAAAGAAACAGAGAGGGAATTGGGCCTGTCTTTTATATACAATGAATTTCTATATTGAAAACAGAATTTGAGAGTTCTCTGATTTGACATCTATTACAAGCTCACTGATTAGCCGCATTAAAAGCACAAAAAGCAAAGGGTGGCAAGAGTCCCAGACAGCTGCATCCCTTTGCCCCAAAACATGCATTGATCTATTTCAAATACACTGGCACAGAGTGCCATCATGACAGCCATTCTGTCCCAGCCTTGTCAGACTGGAGCCCTGTGTCTTTTTGCAAGGAAGAGTTTAATCTGAATCAGTTCAAGTTGACTCAGAGCAGCTTTCTGGGAGATAAACCCTGGCTTAAGAGGGACTGAAACTCTTACAGAAATGCCTGGGTGCCTAATTGCTCTAAGAAAAGTGGAAAATAAGGAAACTGGTGGAATTTTCTCAAATGGTTATTTTTATTGCATCGAAATCAACTTTTCCAGCAAGATGACTGTACTGTAAACATCAAAGTCAACCTGCCTTGAAAATCCAAAGCCTACAGACACACCAAAACCATACAATTCTCAACACTGGAGCTAACAAATCCAGCCTTATACCAGAAAAATCATTTCAGTACATCTGTACTCACATACTACAGAGCTACTGCGCTAGGTGAAGGTACAGAAAACATATTAACTGGTCCCAGCTCTTGGAGCCAAATAGTATTTGTGCCCCAAAACTGGACCTCGTGTGACATAAGAGCAGTTGCTGGTAGACTATTATCAGTAACTAGGCTAGCACAATATATACCTAAAGCTTCTATTGCTTTAATGTGAACATTACAAACTTGAGATGGATGAGTCTCTTGTACCATATTTCTGCAAACTGCAGGAGACCTAGCCTCATAAATCACACCCAGTGAACTCCTGAGGTGTTTAAGCAAGCAAATTGAAGAGGAGCAGCTTTTCCTTACCTCCTAGGCACTAGCCCCCAGCAAAAGCCCTTCTGTAGTTAGCTTTCCTTGGTAGCCTGTGCCAGGAAATGAGTCGGGTAACTTGAGCCCACTCTAGGGGTTGTCATGAACCGTGGTGTGGATTTCCTTCACTAAAAGTATGTGATGAACCTGATCTATGGGCAGGAATAATGGCTCTGTGGCAGATGGGGATGTCTTTGGGGTTTACGCAGGTGCATCCACACAGGCATTTGTCTGGCAAGGATAAAATGTGAATCCACAGCTCCTCTGAGCAACGTGGCAGCTGCTCAGAATAATGCCAGTGGATAACAGTAACACGATGCTGTGTGGCTTGGTGTCTTCTGTAACAGGATTCATGGTAAGATAGGTGTTTATCAGTCCCCAGAGCCATAACAGAAATCCCTATGGGGTCTAATGAGCAATCTTCTTTCAGTCACATTAGAGTTGTAATGTTGTATATGGATTTAGCCTTTTAATTACCAGTTGGGAATAAAGCTTTAATCCAGTGCTCATGTTCCTCAAAAGAAACTGCTTTTGAAGTGACAGAAATCCAAATTGTTGGGCTGAGAAAGTTACTTTAATCCTTGAGCATTTATACTACATTTTTTCAACAAGAAAAAGAAAAAAGAAAGATTAAAATAAAGCACTTTAAAAAATAACAAGACATCAGAGTATTAACTCCTTCCCATTTGTGAAGCTATTGACCAAAAATGGTAAGGTGCCAGTAAAAAGTCAATCCATTCCTTCCTGGCAAAAGCTGTCTGCAGCATCTTGAAAAACAGTGAATTCTTATCTTTGCACTTGGGACCATACAGGATGGGAACTAAATGGAGTTGTCAAGCTAAGTGCTTCATTCTCCTTGCTTTACTCAGTCCCCCATGTGCCCTCTCTTCTGGAAGAACAGTTGGGTATTTCCCACCAAACCCATCCAGCAACTACCTAGATGATTTCCTGCCTTGCTGTCAGTTTAGCTGGGGGGGAACCTTAGGTCAACAGAGGCAGATCTTGCCTATATTCAATTCTTATTTACTAGACCCTGGGGTAATCAGCCTCACAAAACACAGGAGCATGTAATCTTCTGACCCAAAGCAAGATTTTCTGCCTCACCTCCTTGAAATACTTTTTAAGGGCTGTCCTGCACCTGCAGCTCACCAAGGCTCTTGTTCCTGGAGTGCGAAGACGAAGCGCCTGGGCAGGTAAACATAATCAGGGATGGTGCTCAAACATCAGGTGGTGTGCCAAGAAGGCTGGAGAACGAGCTAAATGGTGTGACAGTTGTCATGCAGAAGATGACAAGAAGCTGCTAGAGGCGGATCCTGGAGAAGATAAGTTTGAACCTATGGAGGTTGACTGACCCCCAGCGTATGTGTCAGGGCACACAAGGGCAGTATTAGCACAGCAGGCCTACACATGTCCCCAGACATCAATAAAAGAACAGTGTCCCCATCCCTAGCCCTGGAGCCTCCAGAAATGGTTAGTCTTCTGCACAAGCATTGTCTGTCAGTCCTGAGGGGAGGGGAGGAGAGGGTCTGACTTCCCTGGGACTATTGCATGGGAATGAGAGCACGAGCCTGGCTGAGGGCCACCAAGGCCATTGGGGACCTGGAGGTAGGTTTTATGCAGTCTGAGGCCAAGAAGCCTCATGAGGAATTGCTGCCTTCAGCTACCAAATGAGTGGCTGAAGATGGTCTCAGATCCCCTCACCACCCCACAATATGCACAAGAATAACTCCAGCTCAATCAAAGAAGCTACATAGGAATGAAAGACAAAAAGGAGAAAAGGGCACAATGAGGTCTCTCCACTATGTATTCATGGCTGCAAGCCCCAAAAGCACCCCTACCTCCAGCATACGCAGCCTTCCTAAGCTACTTAACTGACAAATACAGAATTAACACTAATGCTGCTAATTGACAAATAAGCATACAATTCTTGATGATTTTTAAAATTCAGTTTAATCATCAGCTTTGGGCCTTCCAAGGAACAGAGGGGGAAGAAAGGGAAGAGCCTTGCTTTGAGAAACATCCTTTACTCTTGGTCCATATCTGAAAGCCACTCCTTGCAACCATGAGGCCCAGAAACATGCTGTTCTTGAGAATAAACAAACATTGAAGGCTCGTTTCTGAGAAATCACCATTTTTCACGCTGGCCACATCAGCACGTCAAGCAGGCCATGTGCATCTGGGAGGACAGTTGATTGACATTTCTGACAGAAGACCTTATGCAGCTCCCCAGACTTGGCACATCAGAATTCTTCAGTTACGCAAAACCTCATTTCTCGTAACAGCATCTGACACCATACAAAGCTAAATTGGTTCTGTACACATTTTCTTACCTCTCTTTCATCATGACTGTTCAATCTGCATGAAATCGGAACAGGAAGGAAGAAATGCCATGGAGATGAAAAGAAGAAGGAAACCCATTCCACAGTATGATAACCCACTTCAGTATTCAATACAGAAAAGAAATTGCTACCCATCAAGAGCAGATGTTCCTTACAGTTCATAAGCAGCCATCAAACGCTAAGTCCCTGGTCATACATTCACTTCCTTACAGCTTTGATCTCTAATGTTACCCATGTGAGTAATCTCAGTTACTTATAACTCAACTTATAAACAAGCACCTGCTGTTATTTGAATCAGAGCAGCATATATGGATTCCAGGTAGGGACTGGGGCTCAGCTCTGCTAAAGTACGTATAAGACACTTGCACGCACACAGAAAAAGAGTGACTTCCAAGAGCTGTGAGCTACAGGTTTTTTCCTTCAGTTCCCATAGCAAAATGGACTTCATCTCATATGTCACCGGCTCACCCACCCTAAACAAGTTCTGAGGACCTCATCTCCAATGTTACGTGAAATAGTCAAGTAAACTGAAAGGCCTTAAAAATACCTTTGAGACCCTGTATATGATTTCCCAAAGAACCTAGTTCACACACATCCTACTGTGATATCTGGCTGTGGCAGATATCACTTTTTGGTTTTAAACTACTAATTACTAGTTACTTACAACTTACAATCAGTAGTTACAAACTACTAATTACTAGTTATTGCTAATTACTAATGCCTATTTGAAAACAAATCTTGATTTCAATTAAATTGGATATCACATAGCAGAACAGTGTACCAGTCACTGTGCGATTCGTGACTGAATGAGTACTCATTTAATAAGGACAACAAAACAGCTCAGTTTTTGCAACTGCTCAGCAGTACCACTACCCCTGGCAAGGCCAAAGGACTGAAAATGCAGCAGCTCCTAATATCTGGTCTGTGTCTAAATGAGAGCTGAGCTCCCAGATGACCAGACCCTGTTAGGACCACCAAATTTATCTTGAATCCTGAGCCAGATTATACAAGGAAAGCTGAACTCCATTAGGCTAAACACATGTATTCCATAGACTTGTACCTTATACATTTTTTTCTATAGCAGAAGAAGCCTCTTCTATTACTAATACAGTTTCCAAAGCCAGCTTTTAAGGAATGAGAATTTGGACAAAGAAAGCACGTTTCAAGCAGTACACCATATGCAACCTGTCATCAGAAGTGATGGATTAACCAGGACATGCATTTCTTTGACAGCATAGCTTGAAGGGCTTGGTGAGACCAAGTTCTTTCCCCCTCAATCATGATGGCCTCCATGAGAGATTTCTTGTTTCTCCCCTCAGCCATATTTACAACATGCCTTGAAAACTCCACTGCAACACCCATGCACCCAATGAATTGCTGTTGCCCTCCCAGTTCAAAATCCATACACTCCCAATGGCCAAACTGATTGTGCCACACACCTAAATGAACCGCATTGTTCATATGGGTTTGGTGGTACAACACTTTTCTGTCTTAAAGGATATGGTAGAAGGACTGTCATTTGTAAGGCTATACTTCTAGTTACATCCCATGTTGGAAAGCTTTCCTGCTGTTAGACAGCAAGAAAGTTTAAGACATAATTAACCATCTGAGGCCATCCATTATTTTAATGAGTCTGCTGAAGAGCCCTCTTCCCTGATAAAAGGCATATGGAAGGCAGTAGTCCTCATTATCTCTCAAACAGAAGCAAACTGCAAAAGGGGGAAAGAAAAAATCCTTGCACAAAAACCAGAGAGAAGATGTAGACTGCCTCTCATGTCACATTTTAATCTAGCAAAGACAGAGGCAATGGTAGTGTTGCCATTTTCCCAACTATGACAGATGGTGGAGACTCCTCTCACTGCAATGTTAGAGATGGCATACTCTCTGAAGCTACAGACTTTGACAACCTCCATCCATTTGCAAAAGTCGTCTTCAGAGAAGAGAAAGTTAGAACAATGAGCACACAGGCTCACCGTCAGCAGCAGAATTAATTGCCTTTAGTAAGACTGACTCCCTCCTTTTTGCTCTTGCTCTGCGTCAAAGACGCATGTCAAGCTTTCTCCTCTGAAAGCACTTTTGCAAAGAGATGAGGGAATTGCTCTTAGCTAGGCCAGAAGAGGCAGCAGGTCTTTAGGGAAAAGGGGCCTAAAGCACAGCCAAGTACAACGCAGGGCCCAGCAGCACCACTCAGCACACCCAACTGCTTAGCAAGGCTCTTGCCGATCATCTGCCACCCGAAAAGTAGGGTAGGCAAAGCTCTGCCAAAAGATAACGGAAGTTCTGGCTGTAACTTCGGATCCCCTGTGCAGAAAAGGAGCAGATAAGGCAGGCTGTGAGAAACATACTTGGGAAGATACAGAAAGGAGAGAGTTGAGAGAGGAAAAACAGAGATGTATGCACACAGCAGCATGAATAGATTCAAGGAGCTACAAGAGTACAACACAGGGGATCTGGAGTTGCATAGGCACCAGGAATCTGTGAACATGCAGCATTTAAACAAGTGGACTCTGTGTGGACTTCTGAAGTTTAACACCTCTAACTTTAGAATACCCTCAGACATCTGGCCAGAGGATTAGAGAGATTACTGAGCTACACAAAACTCAGCAGCAACACATACAGATGCAGCAGAACTAGTCTGTTTGTAACCAAGACAAATATAGGCCACCCTCCGCATATCACTCATGATGGTAGAATCCCTTCAACGGCACTCCAAGGTGGTCTTAAATGCTCTGGCAGCCAAGAAGGATCTCTCAATCTTGCCTAGTGAGCTCCCAAACATTGCATGTGGCATCCTAAACAAAGCAGCTGGGAAGAAGCCCAGGGGTAAGGGCTGAAGAAGGTCCTTGAGTTGGTTGCAGCTGCAATGAAAGAAATTAATAAGCCAAAATTAATAAGCTCATATGCCTGTTTTGTTTGCAGCAGATCTGCAGTGGGACTCAACCCAAGAGAGTCCTCCAAATGGCTGCCAGTGTGCCCACGGTTATCGTGCCAAACTGATTACTGGCTTGAAAGGTTACCTAAGCAAGAGTAGTTCTGACTGGGAGCACAAAAAGAACATGTTACAGAGGTCATAGAAGCACTAAACCTATTATCTCACCATGTAATAAACATCATCCAAAGCAAAGAGATTATAATGCATAAGAAGAGCAGAAAATCCTGATGTGCCAAGTTATTTTCAGCTAATCTGCATTAATATGGTAAACCAGCACATTAGCACATAGGATTAAAGAGGAACCCCAAAGCCAGGCAGCTGGAAATGTTTTGTTTCGAGAGCAAAGATGATTGTTTCCAGCATCAGAGCAACAAACACTGCACTCCTACACCTCAGGCAAGAAATCACCTAAAATAGCTCAGATACTCTTCTCAGTAGCATGTTGACTAAAGCAGGATAAGCACAGAAAATAACTGTATGAACCATCTAGACAAAGACGCATGCAAATAAACTCCTCTATAGTCCCAGCCTCTCTTGTTTACTCCAAAAGCTCCCATGCTGTCAACACATCTTGCTTGATGCCCTGCCCCTATCCATGCCTTTCCCTAGCACATTTTGGCAGCCAAACCACTAGGAAAATACAGGGAAGGGACACAGTGAAGCTGGATTAGGAATCATCAAGGTGGTTTTCCCTGTTTCCACTCTTAAACCACAGGAGTCAGGTATTGAAGTGCCAGAGCACCGCAGAGGGCCCTTTTCTCAGCTTGCAGGCTATGCACAAAGGTACCAAAGTATAGCAGAAAGCACCCAAAGACCTCCTACTGCTGACATCTACCCAACGATACAGTAACTCCAGCAGCAACCTCAGGCAAGAACAAGCAAGTGAACATCCAAGAATACCCTAGGTTAGTGACCATGGATCCAACCCTTCCTCCTGCAATTCCCACATGAAGTTTAGGTTCTGTAAAGAAAAAAAGCAAGTACTACAATATTTGTTATGCAAACAAGATTAACAGAATATGACAGGTCTGACAAGAATGGTCTGGCTACATGAAGCTAGGAAAATTTACCTAATTAATTTACAGTTTCAGCATTCAAGTGTGCTATTTTGATTTGACTCCCATTAGGCATTTAGACAGCTTGACAACATCAGTATCTGTTCATCCATCTTCTCTAAGTATATGAAAAACCGAAACTATTCTTGCTATAAAGATAGAAAACAATCCTATCACAATTTTACGCTCACACCCTAATGATAGCAGCCTGAGTTTATGAACCAGCTTTGGGCTTTATAATCACTGTCTGGATTCACCTGTTAATGCTTAGAGTTTGTACTCCTGGAAGCATAGATCCCTTTCTGCTCTTTTGGACTCACCTGCTTCTATGTAAGCTTACAATATTCGTTTTTTATGTTGCCTCAAGGGGATGTGCATGATGTCAAGAAGTCTGCTCTTTGATGGTTATTCAATAGGCACTCAGGTCAATAGCCAATATATTATTTCATTCAGCCTGGTATACAAAGGAAATACCATTTATACTATGCATATATTAAGCAGATGTTCCTTTTAATTAAACAAGATATACAGCCTGGCCATAGCTCCTATTCCACACGTGACAATAAATAACTGGTGAAACTGTAAGCTGGAAGGGAGTTCTGATACAGACAAGGACCGCTTCAATGCTCCTGAATCATGTGCTAAATAAAATCTAAAAGTGAAGACACATGCAAAATTGCAATGTAAAGTCTCCTGAGGCTTCAAAAATCACTTGTGGAGTTTTCATTCTGGTAAGCGAATGAAGTGCTATTGACTGGGCTGGTTTGAGTTTTGTTTTCTTTGTGGGACTGTGTCAAACTTTTCTCCCTCAAAAGGAATGCTGAAGCTGTTCAAAACGTCTGGGAGGATTTTATTATCAGAATAGTCCTGTGGCAGGAGGACCTGAAATAAATCAATTCTTTTGCCCCACCCCCGGTTCTTTCAACCCCTTTGTACAGCACAGTCTGGAATAGCAAAAAAGATCACCAGCAGACAAAGGCAGAAACTAAAATGGGTTTCTCCCACTAAAAGAAAAAAAAAAAAAAAAAAAAAAAGAAAAAGAACAGAAGAAAACAGTAAAAACTCCTTCAATCCTCAATGTGGCATAAGGCATGACCCTCTGAGAAGGTAAATGGGTAGACAGGTACAGAGGTACAGTTGGCATCCACCATGTGGGAAAAATCTCATTCCCCTTCAATTAGGTGGGATGTCAGGGCCATGCAGAGTTTTTGAGGCTATTTTTCTTTGCTGAAATAAATGTGTTTGTCTACAGGGAGATGCAAGAAAGGGGAACAAAGAAATCTCTGAATGCATACTTTGTGGCATTCTGCCTAATGATTCACCTGCCTATTAGTCACCCAATTTCACAGTTCATAAACTTTAAAGGTTTCAGTTATGAAAAGGTCCAGTGGTCCTGGGATAAGAAAGCACTCGTCTTCCATAAAGAACAAGAAAATGGGTTTATGTGATGCTGCTCTAAGCTGGTTTTAATTTTCAAATACAGGTATGTGCGAGAAGAGAGGACCCCTGTTAAAGAAACCCCAACAGCCCAAACACTCTACCATCCAAAATGAAGAGATGCTTGCCTGCATCAGCTTGCTTGCTAAGAGACCAAATGTGTCCATTTTCATATGCTTTCATGCCAAAGTTGTCTTTTCTGACAAATGAGAGCTATATAGCTGCAGTCTGAGCACCAGACCCAATGCAAAGCTGGATATTTGTGCCACCACTCCCACTGCTATTGAAGTTTTCCCTTCACTGGCAAATGACTAAGTCTGTCTTCATACTGTTTATGTTTATAGTTACAGGATTTGAGCTGCACATTTACAAGAACAATGCAAAATTAAATCCTAACATTTTTAAAGACCGTGGTCGCATGTCACAGATGAGATGCCCATAGCATGAGGCTTTCTGTAGCCAGAGAACATAAAAACAGTCACAATAGGAACTCATCAAATTCACTACTCCAGTTTCTCAGGAGGATTCCTGCTCTTCTTTAATCATTGCTTTATGCAAGCAGTGACTTAAATAGGAAGAGTTAAAAGAAATTTTATTCCAGAAATGCTTTTTAAACACTGCTAACAGTTCACAGATAATTTCCCTGGGAACATGAACAAAATTACTTTGAGAATGCAAAAATCAGCTGGCAAATGCCAATAACACGGTAATGGATACCTGCTGGAATTTGCACTATAGGCAGAAATTCATTTGCCATCACCCCTCAAGCAAAAGCCTGAGTAAGCAGATGGATTACTGAGGTAAAGGTGAACATCTGTGTCTGCTTTGGGACAAACAGGGATAAAAATGAATGTCCAGATGTCCCCAAACATTTAGGTATATTCCTACCTTCAGTCTCATATCAGCTGCCATGACTAGGGCTAGCAAATACCTGCTCTTGGTTTGCCACCAGTCAAAACGTGGCTGGGTGCCAAAAGGCACCGGAGGATCTTTAGCTCACAAAGGGGGAGCAGTTAGAGATTCTGCTCTGTAAAAGGCGGAGAAAGGCAGGGAGTATTAAAACCTGTGATGGTAAGGCATAGGCCCAGCTGGAAAGAAAGAATTTGGAGTCTGAAGGAAATCACTTGTACTGAAGATCACAAAAAAGAAGCTGTGCAAAAAAAGAGACAAGAATTATCTCTTGAATTGATCAGAATAGCAGAGGTCTGAAGTATTTAAGAAAACAACTGAGGGCAAGTGAGCTCCTACATAGCTCGATTTCCAGCACTGTCTTCCCCGCTGACCAGGAACTCATGCCTGGAGTATTTTTCCAATACTTGAAAGCACGAGAGTAGGAATATAATAGAAATATATTTCAAATGGATACCTGGTGCACAGTTGGCATTTGGTCCCCAGACCTGGGGCCTTCAAAAGAGACTGCCCAAGTTTGGGAATATGCCAGAAACCAGAGTCCTCCACAGATGAACCATGTATAGCCCCATGAGCAAATGGTGATCCACAGATTGCCAGGCTTTTTGATCCCAATTTTTTGAGGTATTGCAGTGACATTTTAGAGATGCAAAGCCACCACTTGGAAGGGAGGGTGAAATGAGATTTCTTCTTTCGTTCTTTGGTAATGAATGATGAATATGCTTTGCTGACTACTGCTCAGGAAAAGAATAATTGCCATTTAAAGGCTTAGTCAAAATGTAGGCTTCAAAACAATCAGCCTGATTTTAAAAACAGCCAACCATTTAGCATGACAGACAAGTCCCATTTTTCTAAATTAAGCATGTTAGGTTGGATTCATAAAGCACTATTTTGACTTTTGAGAAACATTGGAAATCTGATGGGGGCTATATTTCCAGTCCACCAATAGCTGCTGAGTTCTAATCATCTTCATAGATGGGCTAAGTCATTTAGCACTGCAATGGAAAACAAATCTTTTCTAAGTTGAGCCCTCAAAGGTTAAAGGAGATGCAACATTTCAGAAATGTCGCAAACGATTTCTTGAAAACACATGCAAAAATATCAGAATAGATGCCATTTCCAAGAAGAAAATAAACTACAGGAAAGAATGCAAATTGACAAGTGTCATTATTCTTTCCTTGACCAGTCCTTGGTCTCTCTCAATTGTCCTACTTTATTTTTTTTAAAGGGAGGTTGCCATAGTGATATTACAGAACCTGCAAAACTGTCCCAGCTATTCATCATCAGATAGTAAAATATATTATGAAATGGGTTTTAATATATTATAAATTATACATACTGCAATACCAAATTCTATTATAAAACAGGCTTTAAATAACATATTGTGGAGCTAGAGTAGCTGTCCGACGGTTCAGGTGGAAGATTGCTTTGTATTATAAAGTCTGATTTTTCAGTCTTGCTAATGGCCCTGAGAAGGAGTCATCCACTATGAAATTTTATCTACAGGTTTTTATTCATTTCCTTCTGAGCAGCTGGGACTGGAGGGAGATACGGGGTTAGATTCAATGCCTTTGCCTGGGCACCCAGTGTCATTCAAGATGCTGTAGCAGAGCTGAGACTTTCATGTGAGGACAACAGAGGCAACAAAGGTGCTATGGGAGAACTTGGCTTTTATGGACAGCAGGCAGAGGCCAGAAGTGTTGCCCCAGGGCATATTTAACGTCATTAGATGCCTATTTTAGACCCAATTGAGCCAAGGAAATGTATTTTACTTTACTCCAGGGAAAGTGAGGTTAGAAAGAAAACAGCAAGATTTTATTTTAAAAAGCATCTTGACATAGCATCTTTTCCCTGTGTTTAGGAGGGCAGTGGGGAGTCACACAGGGAAAGAATCATGAATTTCCCACCTGAATTCTTCCTTTCATCGCATATAGCAGCACACTTAGTAACTACAAAGTCAGTTTTAATTTCTCTGGGCTAGAGAGAGCCTTTTGGAGCTAAAGCCTGATAAGGAAGGTCTCTTCAGTGCTATGTCCCAGCCACAAACCACCCAATCCTGAAGTACTGGGACACCTCTCTGTGCATTAAAAGCAGGAGCCTGCTGCATCACCTTGGAGACAGCTGGTGCTGCACCCCAGTGCTACAGTCTGTTGGGACTATTAATTCTTCCAAGGTAATTTTATTCCTACAAGGCATAAAAGAAAAGCAAAGAGATATACTATGAAAAAAAGCTCCCCTAAGTCCTAAGAGGGACTGTGGTCACTGGTGTAGAGACGCTTGCAACAGCAACAAAGACCCTAACTTGCACATCGGTGATAAATGGCTTGCTGAGCATAATTTGCACACAATTTGCACACTGAGGCACATAGGATGGAAAGCACACACCTGCTACAAAGCAGACACTGCTGCCTCGCATTCACAGGCTGTGAGTTCTGGCAGAGGCAACTCCTGTTGCCCTTTAGAGCAAGGCTGTAAAGCCAGCACCTCAGCACTACCACAGAGCAAGTAATCCAACAAATAAGACAAATAGTTTCCTGTGTTGAGCACTAACTTTGAAGTGCCAAGCCAATTTTATACCCGCTTTACATGAATATTTTGATCTTAAAAGTCACTGCTTGCAAGATTGGGTTGTTGAAGTACAAACACTTCCATGATCCCAGGAAAAGCTAACAGGGACTCAAGTGTCTTATCGGTTCCGCACCAGCTCCAAGGTGTTTTTATTAACAGCCAACCCTTCTGGGTGCTGGCAGGCCACTAGCTGGATGACTAGTGGCCTGCCTAACACATATTTAAGTGCCTCATACTGGAGGATTTATGCTGTTCTTCAACATGCTGTGTCAAATGCAGTTTTCCTGACTGCACTTCAGGACTGTGGCTCTGAAGCCAGCAAGCAATAAGGACAAGAACCTAAATGGACCATGTCTTTTAGCAAGCATGTCACAATCATGACTATTATTATCTGTCACCCTGAGACATCAAGGACTGTGGGCTTCACTAGAGCCAAGTGTGACTTCTTTTCTCCACAGGAATTCAGTGTCTTACATACAGGGGGCTCACATTACTCTAGAATTACACCAGAGCTCTGCATAAATCTCTGTGGCATTTACCGTTTTCCCAAGCACAGCAGACGTGGTGCTTTCCCCCTCCTCCTCCTGCCACCCCACCCCCCCCCCCCAGCTTGCTAACGGAGCAATGCATTTCATTAATCAGGCTTTTATTCATGCCAACTCAAAAGGTCAGAACCAGTAGCCTGAAATAGTTTCTCCATTTTAACAATGAGGTTTTCCTGCTGATGAGCATCCAGCAGTGCTGAAACCTCAAAAAATAAACATTATGCTTATAGGTCCCTTAAGAGTGGTAAATTCTCCATCTATCTTGCAGCTGCCAAGCAGGAGAATTGTGCACAGTCCTCCGCTTGCTGCTACAGATACACCAATTCAGATCTAAGCTTTGTCAGCTTTGTCCTTAGTTTTAATCACATACCTCGTGCACATGATACACAAGAGCCCTGACATTGTTTGGGCTTATCCTAAGTCTCTTTGAGAATATGTATTTTTCTTGTGTGATCTGTAGGTTGTTTATGTGCGTACCAGAAACCTATCCTAAATAAGCTATCAGCCTGAGGCTTTTATGCTTTTACACCATCCAAGGGTTCAAACAGACAACACCTTCCCATTCAGAAGATCGCCAACAGAGTAAATTTGCTTTGTTTTCTTGCCCTGCCGCAGAAGAAAAACTCATACTTGCTTAGACTAAGTGGCATTGCAGGTCAGCGTTTGTTGTGAAGAGATGTAAATAAAGATACAGACTTTATAGGCAGCTTAGTCTGCTTCTGGATAGACAAAATACCAAAAGATTTCTCCCTAAACTAGAATACAGTTTAGCCTATTATGATCTTGTCATTCTGACCCTCTTTTTGCACTGCCTTCACCAGCATTACTGGAGTCCTCGGTCTGCAAGCGGCACCTGATCAAAGTAACAAAAATTGTCACTTCTGGTTGACGCCCAATTTCAAAAGCAAATTCCTAAGTCATATAGGAACTAGGAATTACAGCATCCTCAAATACAAATGCCAACTCAAAGGCATTCAAAAACTCAGACTTAGGGGCACCTATGATAAGGATAGGGGTCCTCTCTGGTGTGCTGAGTCAGGCATCCAAAAAACATGTGTTAACATAGAAAACTCAGGCTTGTTTTTAGCAGCACTATCCAATGCAGGGATAAATTGAGCCATAATTATTCCCCTGGTTCTCTTCAGCTAAACTAAAAATCCCATTTGCATTGAATCACAAGTCTTCTGGAGCATAAGGAAAAATAGACAAAGATGAATCAGCATTTTTTGATCAACAAGTTTCTCTGACACCAAAGAAATAAAACACAAACTTGAACCAACTCAGGTCAGATACACCCTCAGTGGGGAGCGCTGACTGTATGGGATAAGCTGCTCAACACGTTGGCTTGATCATCACTTCATACACACTAAGTAAACCCCCATGAGTCTGCTGATACTTAAATTAAAGCAAGTATCATTTAAATTGCAAACCGACTCTAGTCAAGCATGCACCTTTGAAAAATCTGAGAAATTTAGCCAAAAGAGATAAGTGATGAAACCAGCAGTAATTTATGGAGATGTAAGGTTGACGAGTCTTCCAAAAGAATGTCTTGATTATATTTCAACACTCTGAGGCATGTGGGAGCAGAGCCATATACTTTTCAAGGCAAAAAGAGAAAGCATAGGGAGGGGGATGAAAAAAAGGATCATTAACATGTGTTGCTTGGTTTACAGCTGTCATCTCATCTGACTACACAAAAGGGGGCAGCCTGGGCAGGATGCTTGTGCTGTCTCAGGCTGTCACCCACTGCTGTTATGAGATGGCAGGATGCGGCCTGGCCACCTCCAGCACATTTAACCTTGCAGGTCAGTGGTAGTCACCTCCTTTGCAAGTTGTGTGATTACAGACAGACACCAGAAGAAATGATCCTGCAAAGCCATGAATTACCCTATGAAGAAGCCTGATAGCTCTTGCAGTCAGCAAGGTACTTGCTCTGGGTGATGAAGCATGTGGCTTTGCATGTATTGCCCACTGTAGCTTCACTGATTACTGAAGCTGGAGAAAGCATCTGAATAATCACTGCCTGTTCAGAAATACACCACAGAGCTTGGAGATGGGAGTGAACGATGTCAAATGGTGGTGACCAGGTGTGATATGGTCCCACAATACTGATACACAGGGAGAAAAAACATGGTTTACACCAAGCTGCCACACTTTGGGCACACTGCCCCTTACTGTGCTGAGGATATTTAATGCAGAAGGGCCATTTCACATTGCCAGTTCCTCATTTTCAGCATCTTCTTTCAGAGCCACAGGCCCTGAACCCAGAACCCCGTTACAGAGAGACTGGCATTGTATACTGTGGAAAGAAACACTATTAAAAACAACACCGCATAGCACTGCCAGAGTTACTGCAGCCATGTGTGCCCTTCCTCACCAAGGTCCGGTGCCTGAGGCAACATCTCTGAAAGCTGTGTTCCCTTTTCCCCATCTCTTCAGGTGCTGCTGGTACTCATTCATGTCCAAAAAACTGCCACTTCTCAACAGCAATAGAGAACAGATGAGCCCCAAGCCCACATGAAAGCTTTTAAGGGTGCAAGGGCAGAGAGCTCAAGGAAACTGAGCTCGAAATTGAACAAAACAGTACCTGCAGCCATTTTTGCATGTATTTTCAGTACCTGAATACACTGAGCAGCCTCACCAGCGAGAAGTCTGTGTATTTTTTGGAGCAGATGCAGACAGTGGTGCAGCATCTGGCTTCATCAAAACCCAGAAACAAGAGCTAACATGAGCAACACACAGCCTGATCTTTGCTTTGCAACCTCTAAACTGCATTACCATAGAAATGAGACTGGATTCTCTGTAAGACTAAAAATTCCAGGAATTTATGAGTTATTGGGAAAACTTTTTTTTTTTTTTTAATGGCTGTTTTAGAAATGACACACTTTATTGGATTTGCATGCCAAGGTTTTGGTAGCAGGAGGGCTACAGGGGTGGCTCTATGAGAAGCTGTTAGTATTTTCCCCTGTGTCCAATGCCAGCCAGCTCCAAGATGGACCAGCTGCTGGCCAAGGCCAAGCAAATCAGCAACAGTGGTAGCACCTCTGGGATAACACAGTTGAGAAGGGGGAGAAGAGGGGAAACTGTACAGCTGCAATTGCAGACAGAGAAGGGAGTGAGAGAAATCCTGGGCAGACACCAAGGCCAGTGAGGAAGGAGGGCAGGAGGTGCTCCAGATGCTGGAGCAGAGATTTCCCTGAAGCCCATGGTGAGGCACACAGTGAGGCACTGTCTCCCTGCAGCACATGGAGGACCCCACGCAGGAGAGGAGGATGACCAAAGGAAGCTGTGACACCATGAGAAACCCACACTGGAGCAGGTTTGCTGGCAGGACTGCACCCGATGGACGGGACCCACACTGGACCAGCTCACGAACTGCAACCTGTGAGAAGGACTCACACTGGAGAAGTTAATGAAGGACTGTCTCCTGTGGGAGGGACCACACACCGAAGCAGGGGAAGAGTATGAGGAGTCTTCCCCTGGGGAGGGAGGAGCAGCAGAACCAATCTGCGATGAGCTGACCACAAGCCCCACTCCCCATTCTGCTCTGCTGCTGGTGGGGAGGAGGTAGAGAGTTTGGAGCTAAAGTTAAGCCTAGGACAAAGGGAGGGGTGAGGGGGAAGGTGTTTTAAGATGTGGTTTTATTTCTCATTATCCTACTCTGATTTGACTGGTAATAAATGAAATTAATTTTCCCCAAGTCAGATCTGGTTTGCCCATGACTGTAATTGGTGAGTGATCTTTCTCTGTCCTTATCTCAGCCCATGAGCCTTTCAATATCTTTTCTCTTCCGTGTCCAGCTGAGGAGGGGAGTGAAAAACCAGCTTTGGTGTGCACCTGGTGTCCAGACAGGGAAAACCCACTACACACATGAACAATCCGTACAGATATATTCACATCTGGAGGACACCAGCCTGTCAGCCAGGGAATAAGGTTTTTAAATCATTTCCTTCTTAAAAAGAGGAGCTCCAACTGTCTTTAAATCTAAGACACATGTTAATCTTTCCAGCACAGACAATATTCTTTGTTAATCACTTACTGATTTTTCACATTCCTATAGAATTCCATTGAAATCAAAAGATTTTGTGAGTGAAACATCACTGGAATATTAAGTGACTTAGGACAGAATATACTAGATGATCAAGACCATTTTCTTAATAGATATTTCCATTTTGAAGAAGGGATTCTGAGATTTTTCATTCGATTAGTCTGGTTTAACTGGACTTGGCTGGAAAGTAGATGGAGGAAAGAAAAATCCTAGTGATGTCCAAGATACCCATTCATTCCCCTTGTAATTTAAACAATCAAAATTGCATTGAAATTACAGAATCCAAACAATGACACAGAGCATTAAAGTCAAATCATTCATGTCCTACTTCCATCAGTTCCTTTCACAAGTGCCATTTTATTGTGTGAAGAAGAAGAAAAAAAAAACCAAAACACAACAAAATAGTGAAAAAAGTAGTATCGTTTCAATTCACATTATTTTTGCTCTGTGGATAACAGCTGGGCATCGTTGCTGTCAGCACAGGGCAAACATAGCAAAGAACAGTCATTGCGTCAACATCTTTATATTCAGGACAGCTAAGGTGTCCAGAAAATGACAGGAAAGGCCACAGATACATATGCAGAAAAGCCTAGGAGGTTTTCCTGGCTCTCAGTTCAGCCCACCAGACCACATCTCCCCAGGGAGAGTGCAGAGGAAAGGAGAAGGGCACTTTCACAGAGTTCACCTGGTACTAAGAAAAGCCAATTTTCTGAGCGCTGGCACTTCAGCGATAGAAATAAGCAGTGTGAGTTTGTCTTGCAAGTTCTTTACCCTTGTGGTAATCAAATAGCAGCCGTAAAGGTTTCCCTGATCTCATACTAATTTTCAGAGGATGCTGTATGCTCTCTGAGGGGAGACTGGGCAGGGATGGCACATGTGGTTTTCTCTCACTGTTTGTTATCAAAGGACCAAATTTCACCTGCAGTTCTAGCTTATGCTGTGAAAACAGCAGCCTCAACCCAGTAACAGAGCTCATGCAGCACTCTTCAAAGCCCTTTGTCAATACGTTACTCCGTACATCAAAACTGCAAAACTGTGCCAGGACCAACACTGTGGGAAGTGTCTCTTGTTATGTAGCAGCAAATCAGACAAGAGGTAACCTTGGAGTGCCTACACCGCAGCTCATCTTACAATTACCCCAAAAGGCACACAGGGTAAGCTCTTCTTGATGTCATTTTACACCACCAGGAGACACTCTTTAAAAGTTCAGTTTATTCATTGAGATCACGGGTAACAGTTATTGAAATATGAGAGGCCAATTATTCCAATTTTTATTCATATAGTAAGATTTTTGTTCTTTTACAAGTAATCAGTGAATGACAGTCATGGTGGGAGGATTTGGCCTTTGCAATGTCCAATGTCCTACAACGTTGCTATCAGGATTATTGCAACAGATGTGGAAGAAACATGAACTGTTGGCTAAGTAACTCCCAAAAGAAAGTATTAAAGCAATAGAACAAGTTATTTTCCCAGATCCTGCTAAGCATTCAAATTCCCAGTGTCCCATTGTTTATAGCAAAGAGCATAACAAGAAGAAAAGTGACACAAACATTAATCTATCCAGGTGACTGTGATTGACAATGAGCTGGTGAAGGACAGCCCTGAAAATGGATCTATGAAGAGACCACAAAACTAATTCCTTTGTGATATAATCCTGAATCTAAGCTACAGTAGAAATGCTAATACATTAATCTATGTCTCTAATGTCACCATTCTAATTTAATACATTACTAGGGAGATAAATCTCTGAATACATCCTGCATAAATAACATGCATTGTTATGATTTCCTTAATAAACCATGGAAAATTAACATAGGCATTGCTAGCAGCTTCATATCCTGATGCAAATGCAATTTATTGTTTTGTGGGATGTAATGCTATACACATATACAGGCAAGTTGTGATATTACACTAATTTTTGCAGACAGCTTTGAGACAGTTGACAAACTAGAAATGTAATGTGCTGTCTGATCCTGTCCTTTCTCAATGCAGCTCTTTAGCATAAAGTATAGCAGGGCTGCCACAGGACCAGTAAAGGACATTTTCAGCCAAAGAAGCAGGGTGGAAGATGGCACTTTGCCTTTGTGGTGATGTGGCTGCAGGGTGATGAGTTTGGGAGGCAGGGGACAAGCACACAGATGTAAGCTGCTTGCTGCCTCCTGGGGAAACACTGCTCAGCCCCTTACAGCAGAGACAGACAGAGAGTAGCAGGACACATCATGTTTCTATTGTATGCACTCACACAGTAGGTCTTTTCTCCACTCAAGACACTGGTGCAGTAGGAAACAGCTGCTCATCCTAATTTTACACACAAAAAGTAGAGGCACGTTTTTACTGGTTCCAAAACATGATGTCAAGACATCTGCTGAGCTCCTGCAGGTCTGCCCCATGACTAAGAAGTCCAAAATGGCTGGACTCTTAGAAGACAACGCACCTTGAAGCAAAGGACACTGTAAGTTACAGCCTGGGGATGGGGCCAACCCATCAACAACCTGCAGTACCATTGTATTTAGTCTCACAGTCCTCCCAGTTTGACAGTGCCAGAGAATGAAACAGGAATCATCCTGGTATTTGACGGATAGACCACCTGGTGGATAAAGAATTGGCTGGATGGCCGAACGCAAAGAGTTCTGGTCAATGTCCAGCTGGAGAACAGTAACAAGTGGTGCCCTTCAGGGATCAGTGTTGGGACCGGTCTTGTTCAACATCTTTGTTGGTGACATGGACAGTGGGATTGAGGGCGCCCTCAGCAAGTTTGCCGATGACACCAAGCTGTGTGGTTCGGTTGATACCCTGGAGGGAAGGAATGCCATCCAGAGGGACCTCGACATGCTTGTGAGGTGGGCTGATGCCAACCTCATGAAGTTTAACCATGACAAGTGCAAGGTCCTACACCTGGGTCGGAGCAATCCCAGGCACAGCTACAGGTTGGGCAGAGAAGAGATTCAGAGCAGCCCTGCAGAGAAGGACTTGGAGGTGTTGGTTGATGAGAAACTTAACATGAGCTGGCTTCAGTGTGGGCTCGAAGCCCAGAAAGCCAACCATATTCTGGGCTGTATCAGAAGGAGGGTGACCAGCAGGCGGAAGGAGGTGATCCTGCCCCTCTACTCTGTTCTTGTGAGACCTCACCTGGAGTATTGTGTGCAGTTCTGGTGTCTTCAGCATAAAAAGGAACTGTTGGAACAAGTCCAGAGGAGGCCAGGAGGATGATCAGGGGACTGCAGCACCTCCCGTATGAAAATAGCCTGAGAGGGTTGGGGCTGTTCAGCCTGGAGAAGAGAAGGCTGCATGGAGACCTCATAGCAGCCTGAAGGGGGTATCTGAAGGGGGCCTATAAAGATGCTGGGGAGAGACTCTTCATCAGTAATAGGGCAAGGGGTAATGGGTTTAAACTTAAACAGGGGAGATTCAGGTTAGATATAAGGAAGAAGTTCCCTGCTGTAAGGGTGGTGAGGCACTGGAACAGGTTGCCTGGAGAAGTTGTAAATGCTCCATTCCTGGCACTGTTCAAGGCCTTGCTGGACAGAGCCTTGGGCAACCTGGTTTAATGCAAGGCATCCTTGCCTACGGCAGGGGTATTGGAAACAGATGACCTTAAAGTCCTTTCCAACACAAACCATTCTGTGACTGCCATACAAATCTATGGCACCTTGAATACTGCAAGCAGAACTCACCTCACATGCCAAAAAATTACAGTATACCTGGATAAAATATAAAGAAAGGCAGCAAAAATGATTAAAGCAGTGAAATGGCTTCTATGTAAAGAGAGACTTAGAAAGAATAGAGTTCCAGCCTGGAAAATTCAATATTGCAGAGGTCTATAAAATCGTGAGCTGGATGGAAAGAGTGTAAGGAATGACTGCTCAGCATTTTCTGATGCAAAAACTCAAGACCATCAAATGAAGTAAAAAACCATTAAGTTCAAGAGCAGACCAAAAGAGGTACTTCTTCACGAAATAAATGTATGGTTGAACTGTGTAGCTGAGCCGCAGGATACTACAGATACCAAAATCTTAGTGAGAATCTGAGAAATTAATTAAAGAAAAATCCATCTTGCATTAGGATTAGAGATGCTACCTATGGCTCAAGAAATCCCTCAGCCACAGAGCAGCAGAAGTGAAAGAGCTTCTTGCCCTGCCCAAGCGCTGTGAGGAACCCAGCTGCACCAGTCTGACACAGCCATTGCAGTCTGGAAAGGGGTGCTTCTATGCCATCACACATCATGCCTGAGCCTCAGTTTCCACAGAAAATGAACAGCTTGCTACAGAGCTGTAAAAGGTCACCATCCTGCTACATGTGGTCCATCTGCATGCGGAGCAGAAAAGCCAGGCTCAAAGGCAGTGCTAAGATGTCAACACATATTATGCAGTGTAAATCATAGCACTGAGAATGCCCCTGTTCTCTCAAAAAAGAAACAACAGAACTCCAGCTCAAAGAAAAGACCCAGCCTCTCCTTAATAGCACAGTTAGGCTCATTTGCCAGTAGGGGCTCAGCAGTCCAGTGGTGGAAGCAGGGAACATATTTTGGAGAGAAGCAGGCTCCGCGCTAAGCAGAAGGTAGCTACAATCATTCTGACCATTTGCCTCCCCGAGGCTTGTTTGAGGCAGGGCTAATGTCACCAGGAATGACAGGACACCAGGGGTGTCACCAGGGATGGCAGGACAAGCTATGGCAGTGGCAGGTACCCCCAGCACTTCTTTGCCCTGATCCTCCCTGCCAATCCCAAGAACAAAGCATCTCACTGCAGTGGAGACCAGAGTTCAGCATGAATCATTTGTAGTGTTCACAATACATACACTTTGAATGTGATGTTGCTAACTTTGCTCTTCTGCAACCTCATGACCACTCTTCTCCAGGATGGATGGATTCAAATCTAAGAGGTTCACTGCTGAGCACCACAAAGGTCCTCACTATATGGCACAGCAGCAACACAGTGTAAGGTGGCAGACTGATATCTCCTTTTACCATGCGCAATGAGGAATGCAGAAGGGATCTCTGTACAACTGCAAACCTGCTGCATTTGGTTACCACAAGTCTGGCGCACAGCTGGATGTGAAGCACTGCAACAAGTGAGGACTTCCCCCTTCTCTACAGAAAGATGTAGCTGCCAGAGAATTTACAGTTGGCTTTGCTTTCTTTGACCAAATGCTGTGCTGCCATACTGAACAGAATTCAAGTCAGCAGAGCAGGTGTGATCTTTGCCAATACTATGGCATGTTTGATTTATTTTTATCTATAATACACACTCAGACTGTGGCTTTTGGCATCTTGCTCTATTTCCAGACCAATAAGAAATTATTATTTTGGAGAAAGACTCAGGGAGTGGATCTCATTCACCCTCAGGCACAGGAAAGCCATATTATTCACACAGACAACTCTCTCTGAGTTGTGTTAGGAACGTAATGGCCAAGTTTTTGGAAAACCTCTAGAACTGATGCCAGGCCTGGAGCTGAGGCTGTTGCGAGGTGTCACTCAGATGGATCTGCCATTCCATGAGGATGGATCAGATAGCATCAGGCATCTTACACAGTGCTACATGTCTATACAGAGCAAGCAGATCACATCTGGTTATGCTTTTGAAAACGTAAATATTGAAAAACAGCAATTATCTTTCTTTTCTCTTGTGCTTTATTGAGATACTTTTCAGAGCCATTATACGCACCTGTAGCTTAAGCACCTCTTTCCAGGCCCAACAGGGTAAACAGCTCAGTAAAGCTTGTAAAGGTGACTGCAACAAAATTAAGGCCTATCCAAAACTGACTTTTGGGGTTATCTCAGGTAAATATACTTTAATAACAAGTATATGATTCGAATTACCTAAATTTTCTGTTTCCTTAAGGGCCCCAAAGTTTAAGAGAGAAAAAGATTTCATAGCAGACACGTAGGATAAAAAACCTAACATCTGTATTTCTACTTTATGAGAGGCTCCTGCAATTTCAGCATCCCATTCCTATTCAGAAGAAAGCATTGAGTACTAAGGTTTGGAATATAATATGAACAAAAAGTTTCAAATGTTTAATTTGGGGCTGAAACATTCAATCCAGCTTGCAAGTGTTTATCTGCCAATATATAAAAGGCAGGAGGATATTTCTAAATAGAAAAAAGGGCTCATAAAATAGACAGCACTAAAATAATCAAGATTTTCCTTGCTAGAAATCTGTTCTGGAGAATTTTTTGGACAGATATGTGAAGAAATAAGTCTCTCAGATGGCTTCTTTGAGAATCAATTTTAGATAAACATTATGAAACCACGAGTAGCATGATAAACATGCATGCCATGTTTCTTCACCCAGCTGCAGCTGGGAAACCAAGCAATAAATACTATTTATTTATTTTAATAGTATGCTTAGTGAAAGTATTACCAATATTTCCTAAGCTTAAAATCATCCCTGAATGTGTTTTACTGTGAGGCTCAGCATTTTTATAGTAATTTACAACTTTAAAAGGGTAAACTCTATTGCTCTCTGTCACACCAACAACTGGGGAAGTGCAGAACGTTACCATACGAAGCATGATGAAATTTATTGCTACAGTCATTAGTACATATTGATTTTGTTTATAACAACCCGAGGGGAATACTAAACCGATTACGCCTGTGCAGGGATCTTCTCTCATTCTCTGACAGGATGCAGACATGGCAATGCCAGTTTGGAAAGCGCAACTGCTGCTCTCTTTCCTTTGAGGATGGGAGAGACCAGTATGGCTCCTTTGGTTAGCAAATCAGGTTTTGCTCCATTTTGTGGCTAGTCCGTGCATTGTTTCATCTTTAGGAATTTGCACTTCTCAGACAGCCTTCACAGTACCAATACTGATTTGTTATTAGTAAACACATGATTAAATCATACCAACTCCTCATTAAGCATGCTTTTAACAACTTAATTCAGGTAATTTTACAGTGTTATGAGACCAACACCTCACCTTGAATCACAGGTATTAACAGAAGAACTGGTCGAGGGCTTCTCTTGAAGTTACTTAATTATTTCTACAAAATACAGGTGAAAAGAACTTCACACAGGAAAACCTGAAGCAAAATGTGTTTCCTTGCTTTGTCTGGTAAAGTAGCATTTTGGATGCCAATTTAATTTTTAACTGATCAAAGACATGACATTTCATACTTTTGTTGGAATACTAAGTATGAAATTTGATTTAAAGAATCAGAGATTTGCATTTCAATATTTAATTGAAAAGTGGGTTTTTTTCACTCTACAATTAGGTCAAAAAAAGATGCTGAAATAGAGTTTCCCATACTCACATGATTTTAAACATTGAATGTAGCTCAGAAGTTTCCCCTAATTATGCAGAAAAGAATGATACAATTATTCCATTCTCTCTACCATTTTTACTTAAAAGGAAGTTGTGAATGCTCCATCCCTGGAATTGCCCAAGGCCAGGTTGGACAGGGCCTTGAGAAACCTGGTCTAGTGGAAGCTGTCCTTGCTCATGTCAGGGAGGTTGTAACTGGATGATCTTAAAGTCTTTTCCAACCCAAACCATTCTGATTCTGTAATGCCAGAAGAGTGATGCATCACAGCCCAACCTACAGATGCATAACCCTGCTAATGGGGGTCAAGAATGGGGTAAGCACAGGAGGGCTATTGACTCCAGCTGGCACAGCAAGAGTAATCAGCAATGCCAAATAGCATGGACCCTAAAAGGAGAAAGTATCTCCAGAAAGCAGACCTTTGCAGTTAAGGTAGTCCCGCCCTCACAGGTAAAATAATGCTTGGTGTGCTTGGTTCCCTCCCTCCATCAGGCCTGTCCCATGCAAGTTTCCCATCACAAACTTACGTTGCAATACCCTCCCTTTGCACAAACAAAACACAGCTTATAAACTGGCCAATAGCACTTGTGATGGATGGTTTATGGTCTTCATGTAGAAAACTACCTCTACCTTAAACTCTCTAAAGATAATTCTCTTAAACTCCTTCAGGCACTCCTTTTACTTCACTTAGTGCAAAGAACATGTTATTAGTGATCATTTGTTAAAGCTGTCACATCTCCCCGCTCTGTAGCTATGACAAGAGTTCATTAGAGGCCACTAGGATGAGAGACCACAGAAAATTAAAAAAAAAGGAAGGAAAAAGACAAAAAAAAAAAAAAAAAAGAAAAAAATCACAGCAACCGCACAATCACTTTTTATAGACTGCCTCTTCTTCCTGCTCCTGTGCACACAGCCTTGGTACTCACCACATTACTCTTGCAGCAGACATAATAAGCCAAGTAACACAAGCAGCCCAGAACACTGCCTTTGGGTAGTTTCCATCTCATGCCATTAGGTTGCCTTATCTCACTACACAGTTATTTCTTATGTATTTCTGTGGAGGCTGCAGGAACCTAAACTCACAAGGCAGAAACTCAGCTTGCACAAGCTGAAATAGCTCCCCATTGTCAGCCAATGGTGGCAATTCATGCTCTGTTTTGATCCTTTCTTTGTTTTTTTCCCCCATTGTATAGCAGCACAAGCAAGGACCAGATCCAACAGCTTGTTAAAGGGAACTGTGCAATAACCATGATATGACATCTCTGCGGGAATCTAACTCAGCACCCACATGCAAGTAAATATGTCCCTTTGAATATGCCCTCAGCCAGCACAGCAGTGTGCTCACACACACTCCTCCGTTTTTCATCACAGCTAAGTATTTTCCTTTACTCTTCCAGGAACCATCATGCAGAAACGAAACCAGCCACAGAGCTACAGGGATGAGAGGGCAGGCATCTGGGGGAATGAAACCTACAACCTGTTGAGTAAGCAATTATTTTAAGCACTGCTTTTAAAGCCAGGCTTATCTCTGTTCCTTACTTCATGTACACGATTTCTTTATTAAGGGTGCTCAGAGACTAGGCCATAACCCCTGGGACATTTTAGATCAGTCTGGCAAGACGTGCTTAGGGCCCATGCCTTCCCACAGAGCCGCTTTCCTGGAGATCAGCTGGCACACTTGAGGAAATAACAAACGTAGGCACCACTGGGAAGTTATTTGATTCAGTATATTCGTGGCAGCATGCGCATGGCTACATCATGCCTGCGCTGTGCTTGGAAAATAACCTAAATCAGGTTAGTCACCCCTCAGATTTTCATTTTCCATCCATCTTCCACATATATTTCCTTTTTTTTCTTGGTGCTTTGTTGTTGTTTGATGTTTTGCTGTAGAGGGTGGGGAGCTTTTGTTTGTTAATTTGGTTTTGGCTTGGTTTCCCTCATTTGTTGTCATTCTTCCCTTACATACAGCAGCCAGCTGCTGGACACTCAAAATCCCTCATGAAGTCACTAAGTAATGTCACCACTTACTGCTTTCCACCTGCAGTCCCATCATCACTAATTACAGCTTCCATAAATTAGTTCATTGGTGACACCTAAATGAAGCCATTTACAAATTGCAGCATTGCTGAGCAGCCCAGCTCCCCGATACGGTAATGACTGCATGTAAACTCCATCAGACTGCGCAGGAGGGATGATGAGCTGGATTCACCATTATTACTGCCCAGCCACGACAGCACAGATTCCATTTTATCTCTTGCATATAGGATTTGTCTGTGTTGCTCAAAGCAGAGAATGGGTGCTTGGATTTCCAGTGCTCCTGCATTCACTACAAACCCAAGGAAAGGGGGGGAAAAAAGCACAATGGCCAGTTAATATTCAGACAAACACTTGGGGAAGCTTTGCCCCAAGCCACCTCATGCTCTGACTAGACTGCGCTGCAGAGATGCAAACTTGCGTTGCTAGTGTTAGGACATCCAGGAATGGGCTGGGAAGCCCTTCCACCCTGGTTGCAGAAGGCTCCAGCACCATACCCAGCCAGCTAACCCATGTGAAATGAAACCACGGCTCCCACTGCAGGACTGGCAAGCACAGAACAAGAGCTGCAGTTTTTCCCCCTGAAAGTAAGAGCTAATTTGGTAAGAATTTGCTGCCTTAAGCACACCCTCCACAACCCACGGCATCAAAACAGAATAATTACTCGAGAGCCATTGTGGAAAGAGCCACACCACAAATCTTCAGTGAAAGTGTGGTAGAAAGAGCAAGACAAAAAATAAACGCAAAAACACCCCAAAGCCTAATTTTGCCATGGATGCTGTTCCAAGAGTATGAAGTAAGGTGCTATTTGAATACAACTCTTCCAAGTGCATCGATTGTTTCTTGTTTGCAGAAAACCCGGAGTTAGAGCTCCCATTGATTTATGTCACATTTAAAAGCTCAGTTCTCTTGAATTATTCCACTACTTTTCAAGCCAAGCAATTAATTCTTGCTTTTTAAAAACTATCTAGTGCATAGAAAGTTTCTGGAGTGACACATAGCAGTACAGAAATTAGTCTCTTAGAAAAATGTTAAGCATTCCTATGCCAACGTATTTCACAGATTGAGCTACTCCAATATTAGCAGACTTTGCAGCACATGTACGCATATGTACAACATATCTGCAACATTTTGTCACTTTGGTGGTGTTTAAATGTCTAGCACAAGAAATTTGTTGGCAAGTCAGTCTGAAAGCACATCCTATTCACCTATCACGTAAACACTTCATGTGCAGAGGTAACCAGGATAAGAAGGGGTTCATTTTTTGACCATATAGATACAGGAACACTGTTCTTTTCCTTTCAGTTAAAACTTTATAGGAAAAAAGAATTAAAGGCAATATATTCTGGCACCCGAAATGCTGATACTTGCATGTGCTGATAGCCTGGGGGGAACCTGCAGCCCTCTGCAGCGGTTTGGCTGCCATTCTCACTGTCACCATCTGCAAGAGTTTTCCCTGTCAAACACCCCGGCCTATATATTTATTTAAATGCTAAGAGGAGCTTTTTTCACCACTTCAAATCTGTGTTTAAGCACCTGCAGGAACACAAAGTGCAAGTACCCTGACCTTGTTCAAAAGCGCTGCCTTAGCTTTCTTTGACAGGCACGTTCTTCACATGCAATCAGGCATGCAGAGTTAGCCATAAGCTGCATGCAACATGGAGAGAGCACCATCCTTAGCCCTGAGTTTCAAACTGTGATAGTAAGAGCTCAGGGAGCAGCCACAAGGAAAGTTGCATCAACCATCATCTTTTCCCAATGCTTAACACAACATATGAAGTGCAAAGAGTCATTTTCAACATTAATTGATTCCTTGAGCGAAGGACAAGAGCTTTACTGGGGTAAGTACCTATGGCATATCCAAAAGCTAATGTGCAACCACGCAGGAAATGCTGTCAAGCCAACCCAAAGACATACTGTAGCAGTCAGCCTTTTCCTAAGAATGCTTACCACCCTCCACATGCCTAATTAATAACAACACATAAGGAAAACAAATCTCCCTCCATCGAGTATGATTTCAGCATGACAAACAACTCACTGCTGTGAGATCATTGTGTGTATAATGGCTTATTGTCAGGCTAACTATTAATGCACTCATTAGCATTTGCATAGCACCCATTCCACAAGCACAGCTCTTGGAACATCATATTGGAACCCACGTTAGAATCCAAAAGCTCATGAAAATGCAAAAGTGACCAAGGCCAGGAGGTGGCCCAGCTCATCCTGGGATAAAGAGAACAGCACTTTTGTGGTGACATTTCAGCCAGGCCATGCCGCATGCTGCAGGTTTGCTGTGGATGCTGGAGCTTCTGCGTGTGTATGTGCACACACTTTGGAGTAAAGCCTAAAGCTATGGTGGCACACAGGGCTTGCGAGAAAAGAGGAGGGGGTCTACCCAGCTAGCTCTCCTGGATAAAGGTGGCACTCAGGGCACAGATAGAGGAGCAGCTCCACATACCCACTGCACAGGGACTCTGAGCACAGGAGTTGAAAACAACCCCACAGAAGCTCATCGGCCTCCTCACCCCTATCCCAGCTAAGCATTTCCCTATGCCTCACACACCATGGGCATCTCTCACAGCACTGAGACCCACTCTAGACTTATTTGCAGAGCCACCCTCAAACATCTCACTGTGGGAAAAAGGAAGGCAAGATAGGCTCCTGTGGCAGTTGCTGAAGCCCCATTTCATATCAAACACAGCAAAAGATAGTCTTTCCAGATGACATAAAGAAGGCCTTTCTAACACAGCCAGCAAGGCCTTTCTAACACACCCCCAAGAAGCACATAGCTGCTTCAAAGAGTTCCAGGAACATCCATGCCATCTCTGTATAGCCAAACCACTCATCCAATATCCTTCCCCCCAGCTCCTCACAGCAGCTGTACCAGACCCACAGCTCCCATCTTCCTCAGGTTCAAATAAGCCCTGCATTGCACAGCTGAAGCCTACTGGAAGACACACCGGCAGCTGTGATTTTACAGCCCCTATGAACATTACCACACCTGGAACCTGAAGCAAACCCATGCTGAAAGTTTCTAAACCAGCCCTCCAAGGCAAAACCCACAAAGCTGACTTTGACTGTAACTACATGGCAAAGATATGATCTGAGACAAGAGTTAAAAATCTCTGGCTGAGCAGTGCTTCTTCAGACCATGATTTCCATGTTTCCCTGCTAAAAGCTAAAAACCCTCTAGTGTTTCCGAGCAGGGAGTCTTCATTTTTAAAGAACTACCCTGGCTGAATATCTTCCTTATTTAAGAGTTCATCAAAAATTCTCTTAAATTTGCCTTTTAGTCTCATATTTTCAAAGTTTTAAATTGCAGCTGCAGTGTCTAGAAACATGTATTTTATTTATTTCCTCCTTCTAAGTGCTGGATTCCTCTGCAATTACAGGAAACCCTGCAGTTGCAGGACCCCAGCAGGCTTTCAGAATAGCAGCAAATACCAATGAGGGTGTAAGAGCTGGCGAGATCACAGATCTGTCCTTGTCACCGCAATAACATTTTTTCCCTTTGTGATTGTAATAAAATTCATGAAGCTACATGAAGGCTCAATTCTACTTCTGTTTTAATTTATTCATTAGGAACAATCCTGGAAATTCAGCTCTAGGAAGATATAGGGGCTGGTTATGTCTCTGGGAGAGGTTTGCAGCTCTTCTCATCAATGCTGCGTGACGGAAGAGGCATGTTGAGCATAACGCAACTCTTTCCAGCAAGGAGCAAGACCATGTTCTTTCATCTGCCTTGGTTTTGGTTATTACTTCAAGCATTTCTGAGGGTCCTGATGGATATCTCTGGTGAATTTTGATGTTGCAGTTTGGAATACCCACAGAGGCCTGTGTTAGAGGCAACCCCACATACCTCCAGGAACAGAGTGAAACCTGCTTCCAGACCTCAGTCCTTGGTTATAAACCCTCCATCTTCATTTCAAGCACTGGCAAATGCATCTCTTACACCTAGACATAGGACTGTGACTGGCACACCCAGGACGCATGTTCGTATCCCCTCTGGCAACTGCATGCAAGCAGAAAAAGGCACAACAACCAGTGCATCCTCCCTCCCAATCATGCAAAGTACATGTACATTCACTTTCGCCTTTGGATTCAGATCTTCATGATGAGAAGGGTGACAAAAGGACAGGTTTCAAAAAAACAGCCTACTGAGCATCGGCAGTGGGAAAGCCTTTTGCAAATAAGAGCAAAGTCTGGCAGCAAAGCTTCCCTTTGAATTAACGTTCACACACTTTTCCTTGCCTTTTCTTCCTGAGCCCTTCAGCCAAGGTGGTGGCACCTCTGGGAAAACATACAAACCTAATTGTTCTCAAGTCAAGATTGCTTTGCCAGTGACAGTAACTACTCTAAGAACAAGTCAGTAACACAATCTGGAGGTTTACCAGGTGCAAGTCTTTCCCAGGGACAATTGTGCTTGTGGCCGCACTGGCAGAGAACAGACTGCAGGCTTGGTGGTTCTTGTTTGTAAGGAGGCCAGAGTCACTTTTCTTTTGCGCCTGTTTGTTCAGGGACTGGCATGCACCCTGACTTACTGCCTTACTCTAAATTCCAGGACTATGGAATAAAAATCATTTGCTGTTAGTCAACCAAAGCTGTCTTTTCTCTTTCTCTATTGATTACTCCTGAATAATCAATTGACATTTGGCACAGTCTTATTTATAATAATTCAAGTCAGCAGCAGCATAATTTAGAAACTGGCTACTAGGCATGAGCTGGTAATGAATCGAATCCATGGATAATTCAAATTCATAGACTAAAAAATTACATTTAAATAATGTTAAGGTTGTGACAACCTGACAAAAGACTGCAAATTCAGTGTGAAAACTTTTCCTCCCTCTGTGGCTGAAGGGAAAGCTTGAAGAAGGCATGAGAAAGGACCAGCATTTGCTGCCCCCTCTATGATTGCACAACACCTTTGGGTCTGTGCCTAGGTGACATCATCTTTGTGTTGAACTGAACTGCATCCTTCCTCCTTGTTCACTCACTTGCAGTGGTGTCATTTTATCCCATAGCAGGGAATGGATGTGTATTTCCAGACAACAGATTGCTTGGCCTGGTACGAAGCCAACAGAGTATGGTGTGTAAACCTTCCCCAGCTTTTGGATTATGGAGCTGGGGTGTGTTTATCCAGCTGTTGCATGGAAGCAGCCCTGCTGGAAATGAAGCTCTTACTAACACCCAGATCCTGTTGCTGGATGCAAAAGAAACAACCTTTTTCTCCTTGTTGAAACCTGTGCCAAATAGAGCCTGAATCTACCATGGAGGGTTACCCTTAAACCTGCAGCAGGAGACACACAGAAATGGTAGGTAATTTCATGCTGAGCAAACTAATGGCTCCTTAAACCTCTCCTTAAACAGGTGGTTAGCCTACTCTTAGCCCATCTTCCCCCTGAATTTAAAAGCCACAGAAATCCATCCAGATGGCTGGGTCTACCTACAGCCTGTCCCAGAAGGACAGGTATTCCTGAGACCATATTGTTGGCCCAAGATCTCAGAGGTGCACAATCCATATCTTATGTGAAATAATTGGGTTTCTGTAACAAAAGTACTCTCTGCAGCCTTCAAGAGGTTCTTCCCCATTGGAGGGTCAGAGCCAGAAACTTTAGGCTAAATGCAAGTCTTCTCTCCTTCCCACACAAATGGGACTGACACCTGAGTTTCAATTTCACAGCAACATCATATCCCTTCAGAACTACACAGATAACCATATTAAATGAATTATTAGACATATAAGGTATTCAGTACTAAGTTGGTAAAAGGAGCTCTTCATGGTACTCTACCTTATATCTATATTGAAACTAAAAAAAAACAATAGAAAGCTTATGGGTGTGTGCTGGATTGCAAACACTATGGCGTTTGCAGTGGAATTTCAATTATGGGAAAACGCACTGTCAAGCCCTTATTCAAACCCTTAATTACCAATGCTTAACCACCACATATTACTGAAGGAAAAACTGTAATTCGCTTTGAAAAAGACCTGGTTTACACCTATAATTAAATTAATCACAATTAATTCCAACAGCTACTACTATAACTATTGAAGGAGAGAAATACTAAAGAAATGCATTGTCAGAGCTTCCTTACAGCACTGCCATGGTGGAAAAATGCATGTGCTGTTCCAGGATTCTCATTGGTTCTGCATTCAAGTATCTAGCAAATGACACTAAACTCTTTATTTCATTTTACGCTTGTTTTTGAATGAGCTCTTCTCCTCAGCCTAAGCCACATGCAGATCTTGGACATTTACTAGGTATTTGTCCTGGGTTCAGCAGTAGCAGTCATTTTTCTCCTTCTTGGTAGCTGGTGCATTGCAGTGTTTTGACTTGCAGCCTGGGAACAGAGCTGATAACACTGATGTTTTGGTTTGCCCAAGGACTGTGCGAGTCTCGTGCTCTGCCAGGGAAGAGGGGAATATGGGAGGAAGCAGAGACAGGACACCTGACCCAAGCTAGCCAAAGAGGTATTCCATACCACAGCACATCATGCCCAGGAGGTAACTGGGAGTTACCCAGAAGGGCTGGGAGTCTGCAGGGTTGGAGGAGGTATGGGTCAGTGCTTGGTCGGGCTGGGGGGGGCGAGTTATTGGTTGGCTGGTGGTGAGGTGTTGTATTCTCTTCCCTTGTTATTTTCCTTTATCATTATCATTGGTGGTAGCAGTAGTGATCTGTGTTATACCTTAGTTACTAAACTGTTCTTATCTCAACCCGTGGGAGTTGCATTCTTTTCAATTCTCCTCTCTGTCCCTCCGGGAGTAGGGGGAGGACAAGAAGGGGGGAAGTGAGTGAACGAGTTACCTGACTGGGTTTAAACCATGACAGTAACACTTCCAAGATCTAAGCTCTCCTGCCTTCCTAGAGAGTCCATCTTTTTCTGGAGCTATCCCTTCTGCCAACTCCAAATGTTGCCAGGAGATCATCCTGTTGTTTGGAACAACATCACTTCCCTTTGGCACCCTTCAGCTGGACCCCTAATCCCATGCAGAAGAGGTTTTCCCCCTGCCTATAAGGCCCCCACCCTCTGCTGCAGCATAGCCTTTTCCTCTGACTATGTAAAGCAGCAAATGTCCCTCCACTACTGCTATCTTACTGTCTGTGCCACAATTCTCTGTGTATTCTTGCCTTCCCCTCTGCAGACTCTGAGCAACACTCGGAAAGGCTAACTGCAAGGAAAACCCAGGCAGGAGGAAAGCTCTCAGGGAGCAGCAATCAGGGCTGGGGCCATGTAATCAGGGAAAAGAGGGTGGAGAGAAGTCGCAGTTTCTTCTCTTTATTTAAGCAAAATGACAGACAGACTGGAGGGAAGGAAAATATTCCTCTACAAATTCTGGGTTGTAGTGGCAGTGTGGTGTGCTAACAGATTACAGCATTTTATTGCAGCGTACTGCTAAATGGCAGGAGGCTTTTCAAGCATCACTGTCAAATATTGTGTAATCTTCTAAGTAATAAACTATTAAAAGAATACGGGGCACATCATACTTCTTGACTTTCACAGTTTGCTCATTGGCTTTTATACATGTCTGCTTTCTAATTGCACTGTCAGAATACATCATGCTTTTATTCCTTCCTTTCACAGGGCTCGCTTGGTTTTGTTTTTTTCTTTGAAAGGCAGCTCCTTTTAAGTATGTGTTCATATCCCCTAGCAGCCTTCAAACAAATTCAAGTCTTTGGGGCTTTCAGTACACCATCAGCCAGCAGAGCTGCCTGCATTGTTTCTTCTTCCTTGTATCTCTGTGCATTGCTCCTCTGGCTTCATCTGCAGTGAAACCAAAATCTTCTTTGTTCTCTCATGATTTCCAGGTGCCCCCACTGCTCTATGAAAGGGTTCCCCACAAAAACACGTCTCTGAATTTTTTAACAAGGTCAAACAAAGGACATTTGGAGCTTTAAGACCATATTGCATTGCAGACTTAAGCAAACGACTTGTTTGAAGATGTGATTATTCATTAATGTCAAATTAAGGATTAGCCAAAATCCTTCACTTGATCAAGAACTGAACTGCCTGTACTGGGCTCTCCTGAGAAGCAGCCATAACCTGAAATCCCTGCCCTTCCATATTTCACTGGTGGAAGGATTACTGCTGCTGACAGAGAAAACCAGAAGTAAAAAATCCTCCGGTAATTTATAAGAGAACTTGTCTCAAATGTCCCATTTGTCCCAGTATCACCATCTTCTTGTTTCCATAACCTTCTGCCCTTTTCAACCACTTACTTGCCTATGCCTAAACCCATAAATTTCAACAGTCTTTGTTGGAAAAATGGGGAAGAAGGGAAGTGTCATTGCTTTTTAAGCAATGGGACCTTTTTATTCCTTCTGGTGAGACAATCCCAAATCAAAACTTGAACACCTTAGTTGCAGAATCAGATGGTTTTCATCCTTGTTACAACTCAGAAATACATTGCTAAAAATAAAAGTCCCTTGCAAAACTTTCATTCCGTAAAGCCTTGCTACCCACACATACTGTGCTAATCCTGCTCAGAAATCCAGAGAAGCAGGAGAAACAAGAGTCTTTCCTTTTGAAAATTATTCTCTTAGAATGCTCTCCTGAATGCTTTATGTTGTAGCTTCAATTTCTATTGAGGTAATTATTGCCACATCTTGAACAGACTCTGCAAGCCAAGCCTCTGATCATAGAAAAAAATCTCTTAGGAAACATGTTTGGTCATTTCTACTGGTCCCTTCAAGACTCTTTTCTGGGTGAACACAGCCTAACCTGGCTCCAGACACCCTGCAGGTACTGTTACAAACCAGTGAGTGAACTGCATAGGTAAAGAAAACAAATCTTTCACCATTTATCTGTGCTTTTCCCCAAAGGCTTTGAAATATAGAGAGATTCAGTAGGAGATAATATATCAAGATGAACAGCATCAGTTAGCGAGGTGTGAGGTCTGCGACTTCCCAGGGAGCTGCACAGATGCAGGTGAGAGATTTCAGCGTATCTGATGCGGCCGCTTCTGTCAGAAATACAGATTTCATTCTGATCTTTCCCAAAAGCTCAGCAAGTCAGAGTTGATCTTACGCTGCCACTTTTAAAGACAACCCTTTGAAAGAAAACAATGCAGACACATAGGCTGGGGCTAGCAAACTAGTGGAGTGACAACCATCTCTCAAAGTGAACATTTATCATCATTGCAGAACAGGCCCACTCTCACCCACTGCTAGGAGGGGTGAAGGGAGGCATAATACGATCACTCGTACTGTTGACTGACAAGGTCCAGTGGCAGTTCGCCCATGGGATCCCCCGTGTGTTTGACACAGCCTTGGGTTTTACTTTGCATTGACAAAGCATAGCGCTTTCTCAGCTGGCAGTGCCAACATCTCCAGCAGGGATAGTTCCCCAGATTACAGCATGACTGTTCCACTTCCCACTGTGTGCGACCTTGGCCCATTGTTACTGGGTAAGGGGTCCCACAGGAGGGTCTGGGGCGCAAGTCCAAATTGTGGCCAAGCCTAAAGGGCCGTGGCTGACCTATTCTGCAATGTCACTTTGATTTTAAAAGTGCTGTTAACCTTCCACCTGGAGTTTTTGTTCCGTCAACTTAGAGAATATTCACACATACCCTTAAAAGCTGTAATGAGCTGATGGCAGTGATTAATTATCTACAGCAGTTCTGTAATAGATGAATGCATATGATATCTCATTTATCAGGGAAATAACTTTAAAGTCCATGATCAATCAAGTGAAAAGACACAGAATTTGTTGACAATGCCAGATGCACTTAAGATGAGAAGGTCTTTAGCTGGTAAGGAGATGGCTGTTTTAAAGAAAGTATTTACTGAAAACACGATGCTTCCAGCTCCATTCTGCCCCTCTTCTTGTTTTGAGTGTGTTCAGTAAGCAGCCTGATTATCATCAACACATCAAACACTGAGTGTGAAGAGTAGGCTTTTTACCACCAGTGGAAGAATCATTTGCTTACTTGCCATTTATATTCTTCCCATTTATAGGAAGGCTCCAGTGGCCATTCAAAGCTTCTGGGTTTTTTTGATGGCTTCTCTAGTTTAGCTGCTTATACAAGGTATCACACTAGAGCTCCAAGGGAACTGGAGCTCTGATCAAGTAATGGAGCAGCCTGGAGCCTGCACAGAACCTTGGAATTCAAACTTGCTAAGACATCTGCCAGCCAAAGTCACAAAAAAACCCCGTGATTTAAAATTCCTTACCCTGAAACTGGACTTCACTTCCAAAACTTGAGTCTTTTATTACATTACGTTACTTCTTTGATGACTTGGTGAATAGGGTGTTTCCTATTCTGTTTTTTTATCTAGAAGATGTTTTTTCCAGTGGTGCATTACAAAGGTAAAATAGCTTTAAAGCACCTCTTCTGAAATACCCCATTTATTTTGTTTTTCTAGGTGTGAAGTAAGACTGGACTTAAGTTGATGGAGATCAGAGGGCTTGTCTTTTGCCAGCTGAGTGAGATCTGGGATCAAGGTTTTGTCTGAGTGACTCATAAACTTCACATTTTATTTTGCCTAACATCTGTCCATGCAGGATGAAACACCCTGGTCTCAGCAGTCCATTCCTCTTCTCCCTTCTTTGTCTACTGATGAAATTCAGAAAATGACTGTAAAACTGCAAAGCCCCAGGAAAAAGAAGAAAAAGAGAGTCTGTATATCCTGGGGGGAAGACTGGTGTGAGGCAGCTGCTATTTACAGTTTACCTCCTGACTAATCCAGTAAACAAGGTGAAAACACCTAATGAAGAAAAAGGACTTCTCTGTGACTGTCTTTAAAAAATGTTATGGTTCAAGTGCTAACAATCCCTACTGAGTCTGTAAATAACAGCAACCCTGAGGTAACCTCAGTGTAACCTCCCTTCACCTGTGCCAGAGTGGTGGGGTGCCCTGCTCAGAGCAGCAGTGGGGAAGGTTTAGCTCCTGCCTTTCTCTGTGACCTTGAAAAGGTTATCTGCACCCTCAGCTAACACAACTCTGAGGTAGGAATTTTTAATTGTGCTCGGAAGCACTTGGTTTTCATGGGAATTGAGAGGCATTTGGTTACCAAACTGCCTTAGTGCATATAGAAAACCAGCTCTGAGATACATAAGTAGCCCTGTTAGCGTGGAAACAGGATTCCCTCATATTTAAAACCAGGTATCTGCCCAAGTAGCTTTTTTTTTTTTCTTTCTGAGCTTGTTATTTTGTCTGAGAGTTCATTGTTACAGTGAGCTCTGCTATGGGCTGGCTCAAGCTACCTCAGTACTTCACCACCACCACCACCAGGTCAAACTTCAGCTTCCTTCCTGTGCCGTGCCCACTCACACTTGCTCCATCCTCTCCACCCATGCTGCGTGTTCACTAGACCCTCCTCGAGTCAGTGCTGCTTAGTTAAACCAACAGTGGAAAATACAGGTGGGTCATTGAGGTGAACTGGATCGATGCCATGTGTGATGGATGCCAAGATAGGTAGAGAAATGCATGGATAGGACCTGGGGTAGGGGATTTGCCTGTTATGCAAATAACCATGAGGCCAATTCAGTGACCTCACAGGGGGTTGACCCTGGACTATAAATGCCTTAGAATGTTTTTGTTCTTGTATGTGTTCATGCTGGCCATTACCCAAAGGGCCTCTTGGTATTTAAGTCACCTTTGACTGGGCTCTCCACCTGCACAGTGGTACAAACAGGGCTCATTTGGAGAGAGGAGGAACAGCTCATAGCAGAACCAAGGAGGGGCCCAAAATAGGTATGTGTGTTTTGAAACCTCATTAATCCAGGGCATTTTATGACAGTGTAATTAGCACTAGAGGCTGAGAGGAGTGGCAAAATACATTCATCTCAACAAAGGCGGTTAAAACCTGTAATTCTCACCTGAATTATTGTTTTCAAAACCCTCTCTAAGGAGACAGATGTTATACCAGACCTTGTTATTACAGATTGCATTTTTCTTGAAAATAACAAATAGCTAATTAGTTATGGGTGCCTTTTGCAAAACAGACAATTTTATTGCAGGGAGAAATTTTGATCATAAACAATTTCTTTGTTCTGAGGTTAACCCTTTGTCCCTCTAAGTGCATTTCCCAATACACAGAGATCACAAATCACACCTATGACAGAGATAAAGTCAGTGTGAAGCTGCCATTCACTGAGAGTATATCAGTATATGAGAACTAGGGAGCACCTGTGGAAACTGGTACAGAACCGGATTAAAACAGATAACAAAACAGGTCCCAAAAGGGATTAGACAAATTCATGGACAATAGGTGAATGGTGAAGTCTGTGAGAACTGTGTAAGAATAGGGTCTTAACAATACGCAGGGATACCATCTTAGATATGCCATACCTAATGAAGCATCCCTATCCTCTTCCCCAGAAACACACACGCACAAACTCATGGCTACCAGCAGTTAATGACAGATTTGTTAATTAACAGCATGAGGCAAAGCCAAGGTTGATGTTCTAATAAACAGGTCATTAACTTTGGTAATGACCGATTTGGGAAGATGATTGCTCTTACAAACTGTATTCCATAGCTTATAAAATGCAGCAGTGCAGCTCTGAAATCCATCTGGCAGCCAAGACATTAACAGAGCAGTTGGTCTGAAGCACTGGCCCTTCCCTAGGAAGTTATCATTCCCATTTTTCACCAGACACGCTGTGTAACCAAGAATCAGAATAGATGTATTTCAAGCTACAGCAATTAAAATCCGTACAGATGTAAAAAATTAAACAAGAAATTAAACAGCTTTGAGACAACTGACCATCTTTGCCAAGGTTGTTCATAAAGGGTACTTGGCCTTTGTGACTGACTTTCCCCGACTCCCTTCTGCTGTCATTAAAATCAGACTTTTCACTGTATTTCCCTACGAAGCCAAAGGACATGCCTGTGGAAGAGACTGAGCCGCCCCAAGGAGTGGCATACCACTGGCAGGGATTTGGTCTCTCCCTGCAGAGAAGGCAGGGCATCAATGTGTGCAGGACTGGAATATATAGTCAAGCTACCTGAAACAGGCACAGGGGGGACAGCTTTGAAACAGTAATCCAATTTCCCTTGACACAAAAGAATGGAAGGCACACAGTTTCATCGCATTGCAAAGCAAGCTTCAAAAGAGACCTATTTAGAAGAACTTGAGATCAGTGAACTACAAAAGTGTTCTCAATTAGGAAGAGAAAAGGGATGAGATCCTATTGCAAAAAAATCCTGTGTTTGCAGGACCTGTGCCATTTTCTGGTGTTACTGGAATAAGAACCAGAAGCAAAGGATGCTAACAGTAATGAGTGTCATGAGCCAGAGGATCCATTAGTAGCACTTTGGGGCCTTTTGGGGGATAATTAAACATCCTAAAGAACAGTCACTTAATATCACAGCACCTCGTAGTTATTAGAGAGTTAGTAACCAGATACCAGAGGGAAGAAATTGCTCTTTCTATGGTCTACTATCAAATGATTAGAAAAGAATAACTCTGAAGTTTTGTACATTAGAAAAGCAGGTGAATGGGAATGGCAATCTGGATTGGACCCATGCAGGGAGGAACTGCATAATGGTGTTAGGGGAGCAGAACTCATGGAAGATACTTGCCCACAGTAAAACCAAAGCACTTGAAAACATTTTGGGGAATTAATCCTGACAGTGGCTGAATTTAGTCTGTGGATCTAGCTTTTGGGCTTGTGACACAGAGATAAGAGTATATACACATGCGGCTCTAAAGTTCTAAGACTAGCAGCACTGTCTACAGTAATGCTGTTAAAACACGACATTTAAAAGGCTGAAGGAAAACAAACTTTTCCAAAAGTGGTAAAACTGAACAAAAGGGAAATATGCCTGTTGTACACAGAAATGGCATTTGCTTGTGGCATGTGCTTTAGCCTAAAAGTGAGATTACTGTGCTTTACCAGGGCAAATACAGATTATGTATTTTTCTTTTGCCATATTCTCCCTTCTTGCATTTCAGCTTGGCTATGTAGTGCCTTTAAACTGAAAGCTATTTTGGAAGGGGGTTATACAGGCAAGATTTAGCAGGATTGGAACAACCCTACCCTCAGGCAGCGATGACTCAATCTTCTCCATGGACAGCTACATAGTCATGCCCAATCCTGGAACCTGTGCCAGAAACCCTCTAGCAGTTGCATCCTTACACAGTCATTTGAGTGCACAAGGGCTGTTCCCTGCTAAATACTCCTATGGTCTCTTCCTTCCTGAAAAGATATGAAAAGACATTTGATCTCCTCACAGTGAGCTCAGTATAATGAAAAGCTGTATTCTACTGTAGGTAGCTATATGGATTTTCACTGAAGGACCAAAAGTATCCAAGAAGTTTACTAGGATTGTTCTTATGCCTGAAGAATCAGACACAATGATGCTACATAAGTTTAATTTTAAAAACTTTGAAATACTGACTTCTTAATTTCAGGGAAATCCAACTGACTTGGCATCAAAACTTTCTTACTAGTGGCTTTTTAAAAAAAAAAAAGTACTTACAATGTGCTGAATTGCTAACATGATCAATTTGGTCCCACAGCTCTGGAAATTGAGAGATTGTTTATGAACACTTTCCTTACTCTGATGAAAATGTTTTCTCTGTCTGCAAATGTAACATCATTCTAGAAGCAAAACATACTGAAAAATCGACATGCATAAGAATGACAACAGAGGCGTTTTTGTAAACAGACCCCTTCTTTAATTTGTGACACAAAAAAACATGGGAGGTGACAGAGATGAAGACTGAATGGACAGAGACTGACTATATCCATCCATCGATACAGCACTGAAAACTCATTTTGGGTGCAGATGGGAATTTACCAACAGAAGACAGATGATCCCATAAGGCAAAAGAGAATGTTACTGAAAATAAAAGTTAGAGATGACAAAGCACCTGCTACTGCCTGGTGTAGCAATCAGAGCCGACACATTCCAATTGTCCATCCTAAAAAATGGGCTTTATCACTAAAGAAGGTCTCAATTCATTATTTCTTCATTGATGTTTTGTCAAATATGCAGGTCACATCATCGGCCTGCTAGCAAAAAGTGAGAAAAAGCTACAGAACACAGTTGAGGACACAGAATTAATAAAATTTACAGGGGTGATGGAATTATTTTTAAAAGTCACAGCCAAGGAGAACTAAATTCTGCAAGAAGAGAAACAAAGTGAGCACACACTCCCTCATTTTACTGTTAAGCTTCTTATACAGTCAGTACTAATTGCTCTAATATTTCGAAGTGACTGGCATATTTAGGTGTTTTAATCTTTGTGGGCTGAACTTGTGGGACTTATGAATAGGCCAAGCTTTTGTAAAGTGCTCCAAACTGAGGCTGAGATAGCTGAAGCTGGACATACTCAGGATAAAATAAGAGATGCAGCATTTAACAAAGAGGTGGCTCTCCATTGGAGCACACCTGTGGATGGAGATAGGATGAAGCTCTTGCTTCATCAACTCTTTTGAGTGGATGGTGGGGGGTTTTGACATATAGACCTTTCTATTCTTACAGCCTTTGATTTTGCTCCACAGGAATCCTTTCCACTCACTGAGTGAGGGAAAGACTAACTGTAGAAATTTAGCGTTACCAAGACCAGACCAGGACCAGAATTTACTTACCCTGTAAACAACAATGCTGGATGACACAAGATGCATAATCCAGTATCTGGTACATCCTTAAGAACCACAAAGTTCTTAGCAGTAGCTTATCTCTGTTCATATGGAAATTTGTATCGATTTCCCTGGGAAGAGATTTAAGACAACGTCATGTCCCAGCTCACATAATATTTGTTGTTTTTCTTAAAACACCAGCTTCTGGACTCATGTGATCACATAAGAATCTCAAATGCAATCAGCCCTCTGAGCTACACAGAAAAGCTTGAAAATCAGTGAACTCAAAGGGAGCAAAAGTCACCAGAAAAAGAAACCCACTTGATTCAGGGGGGTTGTACTTTTTAACCCTCAGATACACTCTGTCCTTGCAATCACAATTCATCCAAGTTACGTGAAAGAGTGAGGGGCAGTTTGCCTACCCAGAGAAGGGAGACAGGTCAATGGAGGGCAGATTGCATTGCTTCCTGGTATCTAGACACCATCACTTTGCTTTATACAGAAAACAACTCCTTCTGCAACACAAAGAAACCTGCAGCCAAATGAACCACTTAATCCAAAAAGATGGTGCAAGGGAAAAAGTGGTAGGCTTTACAATGGTTTATTTGAGGGGGAACAAGAAGTATCCTCTAGTTTCCACCCAGACTTGAAAAAGATGCATTTGGCTCAGAAATTGAGCTGGGGCTTGCCACAGGTAACTCAAAGCTATTCTTAGCAAAGGTAACAGGGTAGGATCCAACACGATTAAACACTAGCAGTGAGCACAGAGAACAGGCAAGAACATGTTGCAAGGATGCATCCGTGCTTTGGAAGCACAGTGCTAGGCAGTGATTTGCAGCTCTGATAGATGCACAATACAGCATTTGGCTCTGAGATTATATCTGTGGTCATTGGAAGAAACAATTTGATGGCATCTGGGAGAAGTGAGATTTTTTAAAAGGGAATTAATTTTCAAAGGAGTCAGTGACCTTTGCTAACTTCCAGAAAAGCAAAGAACTCATATGGGTTTTTATATTCAATGTGCATTAGTTGCTCATTCTCTCTGAGGTGATTTGCTTTTTTTTCTTCCAGTTTTATTTGCATAAAGCACAGTCTGCATGAAAAGACAAGCCAGCAGCTTTGTGTGTGCTTATACAGGATTTTGCTGTAATATTTTTGGTAGCTTTAATATTTTTTTCCAATATTTGCAATCTCCCATGATTTCCATTCCAGAGAAACAATTTATTTCCAAACATAGCTGTACACAGCCCTCTCAGACATGACCTGCTCCCCAGCTTTCCACTGCTGTTAAAGCCAAATCACATTTATATTTAACAGCTTCATTTTCCAAATTGTTTTTATTGGTGACCTTGTTGCCCTGTGAAGACAGCGCAGGAGGGGACATGAGACCTGAACCATGTGCCCAGCTGCATTGCTGACCTGCTGGCTGACACTAAGGTGCATCCCTGTGCCTCTTTCTCCTCTAAGCTTTTGCTGATTTAAGATGGTAAATCCCTGAGGGAAGGAGCTCCCTTTTACTGAAGGGCACGTGATAGAACCACTTTGTGCCCAACAGTGAGACAAGATGGTCAACAGCAGAGGAAGCTCAAGGTAGAGGTGAGCCAACAAGCCCAGAGGAGAAAGGCAAAAACCACCTGCAAAAAGTATGGGGTACAGTAAAAGCATCTTGTGTCCTACAAGGCATGTGTGACTCCCTCAGTGTGATGACACTTTTCATACGAGGAACCTTAGTTCATTTTCTACTCCTTCACTAGGTTGAGGGGGGCTTTGTGCAGCCTGGTCTAGTGGAAGGTGTCCCTGCCCATGGCAGCAGTGTTGAAATTGGATGATCTTTAAGATCCCTTCCAACCCAAACCATTCTATGATATAATTCTATGATATGATATCCATCTTATTTTTCCTTATTACCCTGAGAAGTGTCACTGACTGCTCTCTCTTTTCTGTCCTGCAACTTGGTTTTCCCCTGTCCCACCCTGGGTCCACATATTTTAAGGATATTTCAAGCCTGTGAATCATCTTTTTTTTATTTAAGTCAGAGAAGAATAAAAAGGTGGCATAAAAATAAACAAATCCAAATTGTGAAATGGAGCATTTAAAAAACAATTATCCCATGACAAACAGGCTGGAGACTTGCCCTCATTAAAGTGCAGAAATCTCAGTTCTTTCTTGAAGATGCTCAGAGACAAAATATGAATTATTTTTGAGATGGAATTCAAGCAGTAATGTGTAAAACAATGGGGAAAATGTTCCTTGGTGAAGCAGCAATGACAGTACAACAGTAGCTGTGGTCCTGTGTATAGGTACAGAGAGATGGACCCATTGATGAACCTGCCAATTGCACACAGAAATTACACACAGGCACACAGTACAGCCATACCAATGAATGAGTGCCTGCACTTGAAAGATATGTACCCCAACAGAGGGGGAAAGTCAGAGAACAGCTAATGAGGTCTCAATTTCCAGGTTATGCTTGGATGTCAGTCTTGCATTGACAAGAGCTCCATCACAAAAAGGGAATATTTTAATTTCATATGTGCCAGGATCCTGTCAACTTTCAGACATCTCTATTTCTCCTCTCATAAACCCTCTTAAAATTTGTCCCCCGGGAATATTGCTCAACTGCAAAGTGCCAACCAGGAACTGGGAAGTCAAAACTCACTGAAAAACACGCAGACCTTCAAAGGCAGTGAAGAATTATGCTGCTGGAAAGGAGATTGTGGCACTGACAGTAAAAAAAAATGTGGCTTATCTGCACAGAAGTAGTATGGGTTTCATTCTGCCAATCTTTGCTCCCCCTGATCAGCATCTAATTGCAGAAGTGCTGACGATCTCAGTGGCACTATGCAGGGAACATTCAAAGATCAATAGTCAGCCTCAGTCTATCAAGGCAGCTGTGCCATTGCACACCATGGAATTACTGCTGCCCTTACTCTTCTTTGCCGCTGTAGTTTTGGAGCTGCTAGGACCCCTTTGGGTTGGAGACAGGAGTGAAAGATTCTGATTAAAGAATGAGAGGAAAATACGGGTAAGAGCCAAGGCCAGAGGCAAATTATAGGTATTTTGCCTATGTACAAGGAGCCAGGCAACATGACCCTACAGTATTATGTGCTGGATAAAACAGCTGTAAGCCCCCAACATCTGGGAAATAAAGGGCATATAGAAGGACAGACAGAGGAAGCAAGGGAGAAAGGCATTTGAAGAGGCTGGCATGTTTGACCCAAGCCAGGATGGACAGAGACAGCAGAGGAGCCAGTGGGATGGCCACAGCAGAGCAAGCTTCAATGGCTTGGTGTCGTGGTTTAAACCCAGTCAGGTAACTCGTTCACTCACTTCCCCCCCCTTTTCTTGCCCTCCCCCTGCTCTCGGAGGGATGGAGAGGAGAATCGAAAAGAATGCAACTCCCACGGGTTGAGATAAGAACAGTTTAGTAACTAAGGTATAACACAAATCACTACTGCTACCACCAGTGATAATAATGATAAAGGAAATAACAAGGGAAGAGAATACATCATCTCACCACCAGCCGACCGATAACTCGCCCCCCCCAGCCCGACCAAGCTCCGACCGATACCTCCTCCAACCCTGCAGTCCCCCAGCCCTTCCGGCTAACTCCCAGTTACATCCTGGGCATGACGTGCTGTGTATGGAATACCTCTTTGGTCAGTTTGGGTCAGGTGTCCTGTCTCTGCTTCCTCCTGGCTTCCCCTCCTCCCTGGCAGAGCATGAGGCTCACAAAGTCCTTGGCCAAACCAAAACATCCTTGTTATCAGCTCTGTTCCCGAGCTGAAAGTCAAAACATTGCACTGCACCAGCTACCAAGAAGGGGAAAAATGACTGCTACTGCTGAACCCAGGACATTATCCACCCCTTATTCCATACCATTCACGTCATGCTCAGATCCCACATTTTCAGTATACCATCACTCTTATCTCAGTGCATGGACCAGTCCCTATAAAGCTGCTGAGTCCATCTGGTCCATGATGTCAGGCTCCATCTCTTGTAACAGTCTTCCAGAGCAGGAGAGACTGTGTGCAGTGTTCACACTCGTGAATAACCTGGGCAATAGTGTCCATTGCTAAGTCCACCCCTCGATCATGAGTCCATCTCTGTGTTGCATCTCTGCTCTGATGGCCTGAAGTGCATTGGGCCCACCAGGCTCAAAATAATTCACTGTCCCCTTCAGCAGTTTCTGCAGCTTGTTGCTGGGGACTCCATACAGCTGCCTTCCATCTCCGATGCTTCCAAAGCACTGGAGGGGCCCAGTGGACTAGATACTTGCCCATACTGTCCCACACACCCTGCCACTCATGACTGTACAGCCTTGGGGAAAACCTCTTGGTCCCCCTATATTGTTGTCTAACCCCAGACAAGACCCAAACCTGACTCTGCTTAACTTTTGAGATCAGACAAAATGGTTGTGGGTAGAACACAGCCTGTGTGTGTGCCAACATGCTGATCCCCATCACAATCAGCAGGCAGGTCCCAAGGATACCCAAAGGCCATTCAAAACCTTCAGAACTCTCAAACGATGCTGCTGTACTTGTCACTGGGGCTGGTGTAGCTGCTGTGCTTGTCACTGGGGCTGGTGTAGCTGCTGTGCTTGCCGGCTCTCCCACCGCCAGCTTCTCTTTTCCTGAGTCCAGCTCTTCCCCCTCTGCCTTGCTGGGAAATGCTGCGTGGTCTCCTGCATCCTCCTGGGGCTCGGCGGGCGGCTTCCGGGAAACGCTCTCGGCCGTCGCGGGGCTCGGCTCGGCCGCGGGGCTCGGCTCGGCCGCGGTGCTCGGCTCTTCCGCGGGGCTCGGCTCCTCCGCCGCCTTCTCCCGCTGCTCGGCAGCCCCTTCCTTCTGCTCCTCGACCGCCCCGACCTCCTCCACCGGCAGCCGTCCCCTCGCGGCCTCCGGCCCCGCTCCTGCCGCCGCTTGGTCCCCGGGGCCGCTCTCCCGGGCCGCTTCGGCTGCCGCCGGCTCCCGAGGCCGCTCCCCCTCGGCTCCCCGCAGCCTCACGAAGATGGAGAGTAGGGCGAGGGCCAGGACGGTGAAGAGCAGCCGGACGGCCACGTACAAGTCCAAGGCCACGTCTGTCCCGCCCTGCTGCTGGAGCCCGCCCGTATTACAAGCCATTGCCATAAAGCACAGAGAGACAAGAACCTTAGCCCAGGCCCCATACTTGATAAACACTATCACAGCAAATACCGGCTCTAACAACATTCTGAAGCTGTGAGATCAAGCAAAACAACTCTGAGAGCCAATAAATCAGCATTGTGACGAGTGACTATTAATCCGGTCAGACAACCCTTCGTGCCCCACGTTGGGCGCCAAAAAGAACTGTCGTGGTTTAAACCCAGTCAGGTAACTCGTTCACTCACTTCCCCCCCTTTTCTTGCCCTCCCCCTGCTCTCGGAGGGATGGAGAGGAGCTCCCACGGGTTGAGATAAGAACAGTTTAGTAACTAAGGTATAACACAAATCACTACTGCTACCACCAGTGATAATAATGATAAAGGAAATAACAAGGGAAGAGAATACATCATCTCACCACCAGCCGACCGATAACTACCAAGCTCCGACCGATACCTCCTCCAACCCTGCAGTCCCCCAGCCCTTCCGGCTAACTCCCAGTTACATCCTGGGCATGACGTGCTGTGGTATGGAATACCTCTTTGGTCAGTTTGGGTCAGGTGTCCTGTCTCTGCTTCCTCCTGGCTTCCCCTCCTCCCTGGCAGAGCATGAGGCTCACAAAGTCCTTGGCCAAACCAAAACATCCTTGTTATCAGCTCTGTTCCCGAGCTGAAAGTCAAAACATTGCACTGCACCAGCTACCAAGAAGGGGAAAAATGACTGCTACTGCTGAACCCAGGACACTTGGATATGCCATATGACAGGGATCTGTGAGCTGGGATTGCTTTTACAGTTTTCACACTGGAGGAAATTGGACACAACCAGTAGGGTTCGCTTTTCTTTGAACAAAATAACCTGCCCAACACAATATATTAGCAAGTGGGTTAAAGTCACAAATGCATCAGAAATTTTCAGGATAAGGAAGTATAACAGACAGCAATTCCTTTTGCTGATATTTGCTGAAGAAATAGGAAGGGAAAAAGGCAAAGGGAATTAAAACAGAAATCATCTGATTTGTTTAAAGGAAAATGAACATTTTGACACAGCATCTTTTCTCAAAGGCATTGAAAAGTTTTCTCTTCATCCCGAGATGTTCCAAAGCTGAATTGTTTGTCTTTCAGACTGCCCCATCTGTGGCTTTAATATCGGTTTTAATGTATTCTTTACATAATCAATATTTACAATTCAGTAGCAAGTAGCAGCTCCAACAGACACCGAAGGCCGTATAGTTTTAGATTGAAAGGGACGTGTTTCTCTCTAGTCAGTCAAGAAAGACAAAGACTGATGAGAAGGAAATACAAACAGGTTATAACAATGATTTACACAAGGTGATTCATCAGCTCAGAGGCAAACCTGGGAATAAAGCTGAGGTCTCCAGCTCCGACGGCAAGATTTCAGGACTCCAAACCCAGATGCCCAAGATCACAGCTTTCTCTAAGGTCACAGCTTCCTCCAAATTCACTGAGTCCTCAGCCTTTTCCAAACACAGCCTTAAATTATTTATTCAGAATGGGAAGGTGGGTACAACTCAGGTTTCAGCCACAACATAACAAGTGACTAAATTTACCCTTGTCGTTGCCCTCAAGGGTAGGAATTAACAAAATAGATGATTATGACAATGTCAGGAGCACAAAATCCATTGTTGATTTTCATGAGTGGAAACACATGAGAAAGATGGACAGACACAGAGAGAACTGCAATTAGCTTCAGACATCCACAGCACCAACAGCCACAGATGAGCTAAGGTAAGCTTCTTCCACAGCCAATGAAGTAAACCCAGCTGCTTTTAGGATGCAATTCATCTGAATTATTAAGGCATCTTGATCCTTATGGCACACACAATCCTCTAGGGAATAAACAGCAAGAGAGGTTAGAAAAGTATTTTCTAGGCTGATGTGTGGATACAGACATGGATATGTGGCTTCACCACGATAATAATTTTTGTGATTGATTTCTTTATGCCCATGCCAAAGGGGCTGGAACTAGATTATCTTAAGGACCTTTCCAACCCTATTCTATGATTCTATGTTGGTAATACGTACCTGTCCAAAGGGCAGCCTTACACCTCTGGTGGCCTTTGCCCTTGATGACGTCTTGTAAAAAGGTGCTGTGCTTTCCACCTCTATCCATGTTGACTGCTACGGTGACAAAGACACTGAAGTCATGTACAGCAGAAGGACAGATACAGGAAGGTTGAAAGATAGCACTTGCACCCTTTATGTCAGATGGGAGATATTTGGGGGCCAAGCCCCAGTGATTAATAAGTTGAGGAGAGGCTGTATGCTTAATAGAAATGTTGAACCAAACATTACTTCTGTCAAAATAAGTTATTGGTTGGTTCAATGGCAACAAAAAATTTTAAGACATCATGAATCGATACCTTACTTATTGTTAAATTAATTACTTTATGTCATCATCTTCCAAAGTACTTTCTGGAGCTGACATATTATGGAAGTTATGTAGCTGCCTTGCTAGAAGCCTGTAGGCAGTTTTCTCAATTTCTAATTTCACAAATGGGGAAGCAAACTTCCCTTTGAATGTACTCTCATTGTTTCCAAGAGAAGTTTGTTTTCCAAAGGGCTTGGGTTATTTTAAGTTTCACATGATAACCCCTAAAAGAAGGGATGGGAGATAAACTCAGAGGGCCTGTTTCCTGTAAGTAAAGAAGAAAAAGCCACTGTACCCTTATGAATAACACGGAGAGCAAACACTCCCAGGAAACACAGGTTACAGAGGGAAGGTTGAACTGTGGCCCAGAGGACCTTCTTCACTGCAACATCCCACAATAGTGCTGAAAAGGAAGCGCAGACCAGCATTCAACATTGTTATGTCCTAATCAAGGTCAGATCACTATGAGGGTTTTGATTAATGCAGAAAATGCAATCAAATTAGCTGAGTTGGCACTTGGCTCTGATGTTCCTTAAAGATGTTGCGATGCTCATTAGACAGAAGCAAGCCACCTAAAAGGTCAAAGCTAATTTGAAAGACCTGCTAAGATTCAGGGCGGCAAAGCAGGGCAAATCTGACATAGCAAAGAGAGAGAGAGAGATGCCTTAGCACTTGAGCACTTCTATTGGACTCTGCAACCTTGGTTTTCAGTGTGCTGCACTTGTCAGTGGCATTCATCTTACTGCAGCCCTTAAAAAAGGGGTTACATCCTCACCCACTGGAGACCTCAGCATCATTGATTTACTGGAGGACGCTCAGGCTATGACTGAGCCTAGAGTGAATCCCAGCTAACAGAACATAATTTGAGAAAATATAATTTGAAATGCTTGCAAAAGTAAGAGAGACTCATTGTCCTTACCTTTAAAAGTAAAATAAAGTAGAGTACCAATGAGCTCCTTTGGCTTTAGCTTGACTACACGTTACATTTATGTACAGCAGTAATTATGGATGAAGCAGGCAAAGAAATTACTCAAAACTGCTAGAGGTACTAACTAAAGTCACACAGACAGGTGGGAAATCATATTTCTCAAGATTTCCATTAAGCTCAGAACAGCAGACACCAGACTAGGAATAATAAACTGCAAGGAAGAAATGGATATGCTAAGGTTTTTACTGGAATAAAGGCAAGAAAATTGATGAATTCATGCTGACCTTTGTAAAACAATAAAGCCACAAAACATAGAACAAAGCTCATAGCAGTAACATTTAACTACTACTGAGAGTACTTCCTCCTGTTGTATTTGATGAGTAAGATATATTAAGATAATATGGACCAAGAGATTTCCAAGCAGGGTCTCCCACACAGAGCTGTTACCTGTGTCTGAAAGTGCTGGATAACACTTTCTCTAGGTTTTTAGCAAGCACCTGTCTTATTCTGAAACAGATGTATTCATATTTGAATACTTTGGTCAAAAGGGGCCAGACAGTCCAGTCTTTTTTTGTATGTCTCCTGGAGCCTAGATGGCAGGTGAGAAAAGAAATTGGTTGTGTATCCTGGGAAGAAAGGGAAGAACCCAGGCACTGGAGAGACACGTGTATATGAATTCCTTACTTTAACCATATTTGTCTGGTCTATCTGGTGGCAACTTACTCAATGAAAATGAAATTATTTCAGTTCTGGCTTTATACAGTCAAATGATACTGAGACATTGAACCATAAAGTCATTTTGAAACATTACAGTGAAATGCTCCAGTTTAAAACACTAGAGCCAGTACATTCTGAAATCACATGTATTTCAAAACAAAATGCCACTGAAATGCTTCCCCTCTCCTTTCAGCTTACTGACAGTCCCCAGCGGAAAACATTATGCAGTCGCAAAAATTTCTCAGCAGTTCCATTTATGAGTTTAATTTTAGGAGCATTTGCCCGTCCCTGACGTGAAGCTGGGGTGAAACAGGTCCCCAGGCTCACGGCAAAGGCAGGAGCATGCTGCAGTCTATGTGCTTAAGCCCTAAAAGAGAGCTGGCTATGACAAATTTAACACAAGGCTGAAACCTGCTCTGTCCTTACTAAAATCTCCTGCAGTGAGATCATACTGTATCTGTTTTAATGGTGAAAAAATGTAGGTTATTAAATAGAAATGCATCCCTGTTCGTTTCTATGTTTGCAGTGGCTGAAGGTGCTGTGTTTAATATAACAGCTTCCTGGTTTTCATACACACTTCTGCTCCACCTCCACATGAACCTTGCTGGGGAAGGCAGATGACTGCCCTCATTTTGCTATTAAAAAGCTAGCGATCTGGAAGGCTTTTTCTGATTCACCCAGTCCCAAGATTGCTTTGCTTAAATTGGAAACATAGCCAAGTCATGTCACCAGCTGAGCCATTCACAAAAAATTAGCTCCATGTCTTTAGAAGACTGTCACTTTACTTGGTGATGAGTCACATATCCCTCGTTCCAAAGTAGCCTTGTGTGCATGAGAGTGACTGCAGGCTTAGATATATGTATATTTCATATAAACATATATACATATTTATATATATGCCTCTGAAAATAGGCAGCAAGAAAAATAAGATTACAGTTTTGTGGGGGAAAAATCATAGTTTTTCCTACCCTTGTTCACCATAGCAACTCTTTCTCACACACACAGAGGCAGAAAAATAGAAAAAAGTAAAGCTCCTATCTCATTTTCACCCAAGCCTACTTCAACAACAAGAAGAAAGCTTTTATCTTCCAAATAGGGATAAAATACTGTCGTAGCAGCTCATTGCATAGGCATGCAGGGACTTTTCAAGCAAGTATACATTTTCATGCTCTTGCATGTGTATTTAGCACAGCCTATTAGGAAATGCCTGTGTACTTCCCAGCACAAGTATTTCTGTATCTTATAATGGCTGTACTGTTAACAGCTTCCTATTGCCTAGCTTCCTAGGAAGCTAACAACTTCCTTCTTACTCACCACAACGCTACGGGTATGCATGCACACATACTAACCAGTTCATACTTCAGTTTTCCAGCAAAAATAAAACTGAGGTAGAGGGTAACAGGAAAGGTGATAGCATATTTTACTGGCCACGTATTTAAACCACCAGCACTTAAGAGGCTCACATGATAGCATTGGGACTGTGCTGTACAAACACATATAAGATATATGTAAGTCAATTGTACATATCTAATCATTCCTGAAGAACCCACAGCCTCAGGATATGAGCAGTGCCTGCTGAGGTCACATCAAAGAAATCCATTGACATCAGCAATCCCAAATTAAGCAAAAAAATATCTGTGGTTTAAAAACAGGTCACTGTAACACAGGAAGGTTAAAGGGCCTGTTCGTGGGCACGCAAAAAGTTGCTTGTGGAGAGGCTTGAACATAAATCTCCCAAGTCCCCCTTGACGTCTAAAACATGACCTATTTGCCCTCAGTCAGGAACCTACATTGCTCTGTCTGCTACTTTGCTTTGTGTCTCCTTTTTTCCTTTTTCCTAAAGAAACCAGCTCCATTCTCTGAAATCTGCCACTAGCATTATGGAAGAAAATCATGTATTGTTCACACTCAGTTGAGGCCTGATGCCAGAGATATTCTTTTACAATAGCTACACCTGTAATATTTTGAGTACCTACAGAAAAGCTGTAGCCAGGCTACAGCTCAGCTTGTAACATAACTTCTGTAGAAGTGATCTGATTTACCATGGTTTTCTCCCAGCTTTAAGCTGAGACTCCACTGACTTTTTAGATAATGACAAAGTGTGCCAGTCATCAAGAAAACTCATTGAGAAAAGGAACATCTTGGTGTCCTCTTGGCTAAAAGAATGAGTGCAATTTGCTTTCCCTTGTGCATCACCTCCTGCCAGCCTCTTGTCACTGTAAGTGCCCAGTGGTCCAAGGAGACCCCAGTGGTAAGGATGCATAGGAGGCAAGGTGACACTGAGCACTCATCACTTAAAAAAAACACATTGTGCTGCAAACACTGAGGCTGAGGAGACATGTAGCTCCTTCTCCCTACTTAATGAGCTTCATTGTCCCCACAAAACAGCAGTGGCAGCTCACTGCTGTGCAGCATATTGCAAGGGGACTCTGTAGCTCCATCCTTACCAGACCTAACACCACCAAAGGACTTCCCTATTTTATAGCGCTTACTGTAGGCATCATTCAGCTGCTGATCTACCTTTTATTTCTTCCTCAGATGCTGAACATGCCAGCTAACCAAGCAAGAAAAGCCTTTCTAGTAGCCTGGAGAATATTGCCAGTCCTGCCACTGTCCTGGCACTCAGGAGGGCCTGTTCATTCACAGGGGAATGATTGGTAACAACATAAAGGTGTTTTTTGGGGGTTTCAAGGTCAGGAGACAAGTCCATCTGCCATGTAAATAGCCAAAGCCAAAGGACTATTTCTACTTTGATGCAACACTATCACAAATAAATCAAAAGTTCAGGTTTTACTCTTTCAAAATATAACATTTGCAGGAAGACTAAGAAATCCAATGGCCTTAAATACTATTATTTAACAGGTTACTTAGCACTGCCCTCTGCAGCTGCAGCTCTGTGACCCTAAGTTCCTGAACTGTACATACACTGGATTTCAGGCACATCTACCCAAATTCCCACCCTGGGATATAGATATGGCCTCAGGGAGAGAATCATCTGAATCCCTCTTCACTTGCATGGCAGGGGTTTTGGAACTAGATGATCTTAAGGTCCTTTCCAACCCTAACTCTTCCATGATTTTATGCTGATTTTTTAGTTCCCTCTCCTAGAAGAATACTTTGGATTTTTTCTCTCCCCACTCCCGCATCTTTAATTCAACACCAAACTCAATTGCCCTGAATGGAATTTTTGCCCTTTTTGAAGATGAATCTCTGCTAAGTAGAAGAACTGAAAGGGATTGGTAAATAATAACACACTGCTGCCACGCTGGGAACTGTGCTGCTGTACTCAATGCTCTCACATGCGTCACTTGCCTGTAAGTTGTCATTCATGCTTTTGCTTGTCTAACACGGTGATTGAGCATTTCCTCTGAGTAAATGTGTGTATATCTTCTTTACTGAGGCACACACAGATGCACAAGGTCTCCTTGAGGATGTAAATTCATTTTCCTGTCTTTTTAGCAGAGTGGCTGATTCCGGTGTCATTAGCTGATCTGCACTAGAACTTTGAGCCATTAATTGAGGTAAATGTCTAGGCAGGTGAAACTAATGTTTCCCTTTCCCAGCTAGGATGAAGAAGTTCATTTACTCAAGTTGTCCATATTAAGAGCAGTAATCTACTTATTTCATAGCCAGGAATTTTAAGAAGAGATGGCCAAGGGGCACTCAGCAAAATCAGCATTGATTTTTCAGCACAGACTGGAACACAGCCAGGTCTCATGGGGCCAGAATAACATAAATACAGAACCTAAGCCTTAAAATGGTTAAAGGAAATAGCACGTACAAGCCTGTGAGCCAAAATCAGTTTGGGCAGGTGAGAGGAAATGGGTTTCTAAAGAATGAAAGAATGGGATAATTAACCTCACTTAGCATGGGCTTATGAGGGCAAAAGACCCTGTCAAGTTAACATAATACTAATTTTGGAAAGTCCTAAGGTTGCTGCCACAAAGATTGCATCCTACTTAGACTTTTGTGCTTGAGACCAGAAGGCACTTTAATCACTGAAGTTTGGAAGCAGCAGAACAGATTGAATGGATTTAAAAGGAACTGACAGCCCTTGATTCTGGGGAGAAAACTGCAGACCGGGAGGTGCTGTTAGTGGGCTTGTAGCATATACCCACTTGCAATTCTTAGAGACCCTGAAGACAGGAGCAAAGTTTCAATGAGAGACTTCCTCCTGCTTTTGTCTCCAGCCAGGCTGGATTAGTCATATTGTGCAACTAAACCTGTCAGCATGAAACATCCAGATTGTTTTCTCTGCCAAAGAGGTTCTGGTAGACCTGAAAACAACTGGAACATCCCCATGTTGCTGCTGTCCCAGGAGGCCTCCCCTCCACTGTTCAATTCTGACTATTCTTAATAATTTATCTCTGTGCCTTGGGTTTGATTAATACTAATTGACTGTCAAAAATGCAGCTGAGTGCCCAGTACTCTTTCTGCTATCCCTAATGGGAATGTGCTGTATGAAAAAGGGTTTGTTTCAATGAGTTCCAGCCTTGCCTCCACCTAAAGCGTCAGACCCTCACAGGTGTCTCAGCCCCATGAGGTTGGCAGTGGGGGTGCAGCCAGGACCATAGGACCAGAGAATGACAGCTATTACAGTCCTTCATCCACACCTGCAAACTGAAGTCATACTGAGATGCAACCTTGTGTGCCATATTCCCAAGGCTCACATTGCTCAGCACCTTCCTTGCCAGTGACCTGGCCTTTACCACTGCCTAGTTATTCTCCCCAGCTGCCATCAATAAGCGGTGACATGGGGTCCTTAAAATGCCCTGAAGGTTCCACTTTTGGACAAATTCAACCAGGCTCATTTGCAGTTGTCGCATCTATGAAAAATGCTGCCTTTTTTTGCTGCAAACAGCTGGAACAAGTTCAATTGAATTTATATAAAGTCTGGGTTTGTTTCTGAGCTGGTGACTCATGTTCTTGTCTGATTAAATGTTATCCCTGTAAATGGCATGCGCATTTTTTCCTATTTAATTGTCATGGCTGAGGGGATTTAATCTATTCATCAATTCAATAAAATGTTATCATCGGCCGGCCACACAGAGTGCAATCAAAGTGCCATGGAATGCATGGCTATGAGACACAGACGTGCACCTCTGACTTCAGGTGAAGGCATTCAAGATGAGCTCTGTTTGACTCAAAAAGAAAGAACTAAAAACGGCATTCATGGAGCCAGACGTCTTATATGCAAACAAAAGTCACGAGCAGCAAGAGTTATCCCAGTACACTGCGATATTTAATTGATGCGAGTTTGATGTTCAAAAAATATCAGTGGGCAATTCCCACATATACGTGTTCACCAACAGGAGGAAGAGCAGCTGGGGTGCTGGTGGCATTATCTCAAGCCTTCTGAAGGCAATGAAGGTTATTTTCAGGCACATCTCTCAGATTTGCCTCATGTCAAAACCCGAAGGTTTTGAGGTGCTCAGATTTCTTGGCTGTTTAATTCTCACCAGTGAGGCCAGGTATCCAAAAGAGCTCAGTTCTGCTTAATGCAATTCTAGCAGATATTCTTTCAAGTGCCTTTTTATTGGTATGCAGCACACTAAGAGCCACTGAAGATTTGGCAATTGTGTTTGCTCTTGAAGTCTATTAGATTTAGAAGTGCCACTGTTTCTGCTTCCTTGTAGGAGGGTTGTTTTCTTCAGCTATGGCATCTGTTCTAGCCCCCAGGGGTTTTGAGTCAACCAGGCTGCTCCCGCTGTGGAATCTCCACTGTCCTGCTGACTGGCCAGGGGGGTACATCAGCATATATGTAACATTGATTTCATACGGGTTGCCCATAGGAAAACCTCCCACGATTCATTTCTAGTATTTGTGGGAATCCCTTCAAGCTGCTAAAAGACAGACCATTGCCTCTGCATAAAAACAAGAGAAAGTGTATTCCTCCCCAACTGTCTAGTGTCCAAATGAGATCAGATTGTTCAGACTCTCATATGGCAGGGCCTGGCTTTTGCAACTGCAATGCATCAGGAGATAATCGTGAGTTAATATAGAGCAATGGTAATGAACAATAAAGAATGCTTTATATAGTTTTATAATCATCATACGGCCCCATTATACCCAAATGCACCCATAAATCTGCCAAAGGAGGCAGCTCTACAGCAGAGATACTTTTATATGTATTTAAAAAACGGGAAAAAAGTCGTATCAATCCTTGGCAGACCTAATTTAGTATCACACAACATTTATCATAATACCAGTAGCATTAAACTGGATGTCCACTGCACTGTGAGATGGTAGCAGTTAATTGCAGTCCAAAGAGAACTGGCACACTGAATCATAGAATGCTTAGGGTTGGAAAGGACCTCAAGATCATCTAGTTCCAAATCTCCTGAACAGATGGTGGCTTCACCAGCAAGAATAAAGCACTTGTGAAGTGAAATAGGGAAACCAAAATTTCTCTCTGTGCCATGGACCCTGCTAAAGAAAGCTAATGGATAGCCAGACACTACAGAAATTTCCAGTGCAGCTTGCACGAAGCCTCAGAAATCCAGATGACTTTTAGGAAATGCTGTGCACGCTGGCATGTGGCCCCAGTGGAAAAAGGAGATGGTATTGAAAAGGGTCTCGTTCACACCTAGCAAGGTGTTTTCAGTACAGTCCAGTACACACAGCAGGACTGTTGACCACATATGCTTTGAGTATGTTGGATGTTTTTCCCAGCCCAGGCTTTCATAAATGAGCAACACCAGTGCTCACTATCAGAAAAATCTTAGAACTGAGAGCTTGACTTTCCCAAATTGGGCTGCAGAGAGGTGGTTGAAAATTTCTTTACAAGCTATTACTTGAGAAATATTGGACTTTCAGCTAATCACAGGCTCATGCACAAGGGGCAGTTTTCAGTGGAAAACGCTGATTTCTCATCTTAGAAACTCAGCAAATGGAAAAGCACATAGTGTTTCATGGGAAACATTCCCAACAGGAAAACAGAAAAGCAGAGCCTTTGAGTACTACTTCCACTAGGCCCTGAGGTGGTGCTTTCAAACTAAGATATTTAGGCTTTTGTCTGCCTTAGTATTTTACATTTCTGTGTTTCAAATAGGCCACAACACTATCTATATGGAAAGTGTTGAATCATTTTTCCCCCACGTACATTTGAAAGTGAAGGTATGAATAGCATAAATGGCATGTACTGACACAAAGCTCTGCATCACACTTGCAAACATCGCTGTGGATTTTATCCTTTCAACTTACACCCTTTCTGGCTGTCAGTGCAATCACAACCATTAATCGACTTCTGCAGGCCCCCACTCGGCACAGAAACCCTCATTTATGACTTTCCAGAGAGGTCACTATTTATTTCTTAGGACTATTTGCAAACACTGCTGTCTGCTGTTTAAAGACCCAAAGTAATTTTGACTGAATATTTTCACTCCTCTGTTTGTGACCTAAGCCAGAAATCTGGGGTTATTTTAAGCATTTCTCTAATAGCTGTATGCATTCAGTGGGCTGAGCAATCTTCAGAAGAGCGACAGAAATTGAAGAACTGGAAGGAAGCAAGCCCAGCTTTAAAAATGGAATCCAGAAAACAAAGTCCTTGCTAGTATTGCTGCAGGCAATCCAAAAGGCATGCCTGAGCTGCTTCTAATCATATCAGCCTTACTTCGCAGCAGGAGGTAAGGAAGGAATTGTGACACAAAACTGACAAACATACCTTTTATTTCACATCAGCCAGAGTACCATGCTGAGAGTCGTGATTCAGGCTTTTCTTAGGGAAACTCACTCTGGCCTATTGGGAGCATCATTTTAGCAACCGATCAGTGTGATCCCAATTAGAAAGAGCAGTCAAAGCCAGAGATGAGCCCCTCAGTGAGGGCTGGATCCTGCACTGCAGCCAGCAAAAACATATTCCTGCACAATTTCTGTCCCTCCTAGTAATGCATCCCCAAAAAACCTGCCTGCCCACATGTGCCGCTTCACCAGGGATGCATCCCACACCATGGTGGCGGGAGGGAAGGATGTTCCCTCTGTGTTGCATGGAGCAAAGGGAGACTACGAGAAGCATCACAGACCCCCGAGCTCCAGGGTCTGCTTACGGTAAGTGGTTATAGGCAGCTGTGGGTACATCAGAAGTGGTTTTAATCTAGATCAGACAAATCTGCAGCAGCTCAGCAAGTGAGAGCACACATGAGCCAAATGGCCAAAGTCCAGATTAAGCAAGACCACATGTTGCACAGAGATGTCTGCAGCTACAACACCACCTGGCAGCTGGAAAGGACTTTCCAGTAAGAGCCACCTTGCTGTGACTTTTAATCACACATGCATAAACAACCTCATCTTTGCAAGGCCAAAGGGCACTTTGTCAAGATAGGTTAAGTTGGACACTTGATAATTTAATTGCCCTTGCTTAATTATTACAGTCTGGATCACCGAAGTATTGATTTCTGAGAAAGGCTATCCAGACCTTTCACTGGGCTCTACCTCAAAGTGAACTAACAAGTATTGGGGAATGAAACCTGCACTATAAATAATTTAAAGCAATGTATCATCCATGGACTGCTTTAAAGAATAGTGTAGGTATAATAGGAATATAAGTCATGGCAATATCGGTGGAGAGAACAAGCTGCCAATCTTTGGTTTTCCTACAAGTAAATGTTAAGGGTTTCTTCAGTGGCCCAGCTCCAAACATCAGAATCTCAGCTTTTGATAATAATAATTATTATTGTAATTATAAGTATAATTATTAAGTATAATAATAAATCCTTAGGATGGGGAAAGAGATCATCAAAACTCAAACAAAAGTGTAAAAAAAAAAAGAAGAAAAATAAGTTAAAGTAATAATGCCAAAGCTCTGTTTTTTCAGTCAATTTCCAAGCACATTTTATCTGCGGAGTGAGGATATCATTATGAAGGAAACACAGTGCCTCCCAAGTTCATCAAGAAGCCGAAGTCCAAACAAATTTAGCAGAATGGATGAGAAGAGGCAAAATTTTGAGAACACAGCAATGAAATGATAATAAATTCTCTTTTTGTGTTATTTTGTGAAGCCTATTCCTACTTTTAAAAATACTTTTATTTCACCAAAGGGCTCAGTGACAGAATTGTTGCATGCCAACCTAAATTACAGCCTGTCAACAGAAACAAAAGCCTTAAGACAGGAAAAGTTGTTGCAACCTATGACAGTGGGATGAAGCCAAGATAATTTAATATGGGGAAGTAGGTGGTGTGCTGCACCCTTCTAATCAAAATCAACGGGCCTGAAGTTCAGTGATCTGCCCAGAAAGCAACATAAATAGTAACACATATCAGCATTGCTGTTGCTAATGAATGCTGTTAACACTACAGCAGGTCTTTGGCATACTCAGCCCAGCAGAGCTTTGCAGCCTTTGGAGAGGATACAAGGGTAAAAGGACTGTGCAAGGCAATGAGACAAGCCCTAAAGTCTCTGCTCACAGAGTTATACAGTTGAATAAAATTACTAAGTCTCAGTAGAGAGACAGTTTGCTTTTAAATTGCTAGTTCTCATTAGGGCAAAATAATACGTGAAAATAATAACACCTGGGATCTCAGAACTGGGGAGAAATGTTTTAAAAACCCAACCCAAAGATTTGAGATTTTCTGTTCTCATCTCCACATTTTGAGGGAAAAAACCTCAGGATCTTTCTGCTCACTGTGAAAGCAGTGTGAATTGGAGCCTATTTCCTTCAACAGAACTCATGCTCTACAAAACTGTGCAACATCCCAGCTCTTTAAATCTGCAGACCCACAACTGAGGAGAACACAGTGATATTTGTGCAAGGTCATAGCCCAATTTAATGGAATTAAGGGAATTTATAGTTCCCTGGTTTGCCACACATTTTGGGGGAAAATCACTTTCACCTTGAGCTAAACTAACTCCCCAGTGACTTCAAGCAGAAATTAGAAGACCCCTAAATGTTTTATGAATTAGTGTTTTCCTGCCTTTGTAAAACAGGTTCCAGTCAGTTTGGCAGAGTGAGAGGCTCAAATAGAAATGGAACAGAGACCCACATCAGCACTTGAGAGCAGATTGGCCTTTCCTGCATCTGTTGCCACAGCACTGTTTGCTTAGGCCAGCCCAGAAGCTGAATTTGTGTCACAGGGAAAAGCAGGCACCCTGAGTTCGGTGTTGCTTCTCCATCTGCACAAGGGACAACCTCAGCACTGAGATGCTGTTAAGAGGCCCTTATTTTTTCAGCTCTGTACTAGGCATGCAAGGAAAGCAGGTAGCAGGGGAAGAGAAGATGTTGTGTTCCTGATGGGACAAGACAAGACTTGCTCTCTAAAGAGGATCATCATGAGAAGCAGAAAATTGAAAAGCTGTTGCGGAGGTAAGCCAAACTCTAACATTTCAATATATATTTCTCTTGCTTTATTCACTGAGGAAAATTCTGTATCCAGAGGACTTGGAATAATTCCATCAACATGTGCATTTCTTGTAAGTAGTAACTGCTGTTGCAAAGGTTAAAAAATTGGGGAGAGGGGAGATTATTACTGAAATCCATCTTCTGAAAGAACTATCAACAGCATATTTATTTATCCTGTGCTTCGAGGGAATTGAAAATACCTTAAAAGCTATTTGAGTTGCACACCTTTTTTCTTTAAAAAAAATGTGATTAAAAGTCTTTATACTTTCTGCAGCACATTCTGTGGGAATTACTGAAGAATTAAAATAATGGTTTGATCATGGTAATATGATCAAAATGGTATCACAGAGCTGTAAAAAAATGCTGCGAGATAAGGAAAAATATAGATTTCTTTCCCAGTCGTGGAAACTATTCAAATAAAAACCAGGAAAACATTATTAATTTTTCTTTCTAAGGGAGCCCTGTGTATTTCAAATGAAAGTATTTTTCCACAGACATTTGAGTGAATAGCGAGTGCCAAATACTTCTAACATACCTACCCACTTGCTGGCACCTTCCAGCTCTCTTTGCTTCAGGCAGCAAGATGTGAAAAACCATTTGGCTTCTAGTATTTTTTCCCAAGTAACTCCCAAGCATCTTCTCTTATTAACGTGGAAAATTATTGTATCCATGATAATTAGAATCAATTTAATTATTATTATTATCATTATTATTATTAACAACTTCTATAATCAACACAAATCAGAAGCTTTCCTTCCTGCTACTCAGCCACAACTTTACTAAGGAAACATGCAACACAGCTCCTCAGGCAGTAACACAACAACAAAAGCTGTCTGCTATTGTGTATGGCACAACGTCTTAATGCTGACCTGCCCATGGACATGTGACAGGTACTCTGTGCTAAAACCAAAGCAGTGCTTAAAACATTGTTATTTTAGGTTTCTCCACATCTTACAAATTGAAGTGATCCATATATAATCAAGATAAAAGACACAGAGGTACACAAACAGCACTTGTTTTCATCTTGGTGATATGAAAAGGAAGCTCATGACATACAGGAAATTACCAAGTAAATTACATCCAGGAAGAATAAAAGTTGTTTGACTCAAAGATTTAGTTATATTTGGAGTATCCTGGATTAATTGAAAAGGCAGACTAGGAGAAACTTGAGAGATGTATGTCTATATACAGATGTGAGGGTCTGACTAAGTTTATATTTGTATTTATTTGCAATAGTTGCTGTTAATGGAAATAAAAGAAACAGCCCAGAACATGAAACTGGAACTGATTTTGGAGGAATTAGATAAAAAGCTGCCAACCTAAAAAATTAGAAAACATAAATAGGTATCCATTTAAGACTGCGAAACATCCAACAGATAAAGAAGATTTGATATAAGACTCAAAAGACTGCAAATCATTGATAGAGGGTGAAATAATATATATATATAAACTATATTCTAGTATAGATAATATATTCTGCATTTTGTATCTGTATATTTATATTAATAACACAGAAAATTCACAGTCAGTTGTTTGCTCAATGTAGCTAATGGAGTTGTATGGAGCAGAAATGAGAGCCAAACTTTATTTACGGTGTTCTATGCAGTGAATCCCAAAAAAAATGGATTAAAAAAGATTCCTAACTGATCTGGTTTTAGAGGAAGACAAATTAAACAGCAGAGCTGACAAAAATACTTGAGGCACACAAAACTCCTCTTGCATCCTTCTCCTTCAGCTCCTGAAAAGAGTACTTCCATTTTACGGGACTTCAGCCACAGTAGTCATGAAATCAGTGAGAATCTTTCCAGACACGGCCTCTCTTCCTGCACTTCTCCACTGAAGCTACCTACATTGAAAGTGAAGACTCAGAGACATAAGGAAAGCCATTTAGATTTTTCAAAAATTGATCTTTTGATCACTGTCCCTACTCAAACTTCATTCATCCTTCACTTTAGGGCTTGGCCAGATAATGTGCCTCACATTTGGACCTTGTCAAACTGAAGGACGTGCCTGAAAGTGAAGCATCAGTGGTGCAAGTGGCCTTTATAGGTAGAGCTGGCTGTGCCTTGACAGCTAATTTCAATTTTACAGCCTGCAACCGAACACCTGAACAGATCTGTTTTCTTTTCTGTTTAGTACAAGGGAAAAGCCACACATGCTATTGCTAGAAGCAGGCCAGGCAGAACAGAGTCTGCAGCAGGTACCTGGTAGCGAGGTGACTGGAGCTATCACACAGGAGACAACTTATCTGCTCTTTCAGAGTGAGTGAGGATTATGCCAAACCCTAATGTTCCATACAAAGGTAATGAAACCACTCAACATATTTTACAGCTCAAGGAAAATTGTTGCTTCATTTTTCCTCAGATGAGGTATTTAGCTCTATCAGCAGGACATTATTAGATTTATGACCATGTCAATTCCAAGAAAGCTACTAGATTAACTCTTGGTACAATCTGGTTGGAGGGAGGAGAAGTGCACAGATTTGAAGTGGGCAGGATTCGTTTTAAATGCATTAACAAATGCAACTGTGTTGAGCCAGTAAGACACATTAGGAGAATGCAGCTATCGTGAGAGTTCAGTTTAGAAATCCGCATATAGCTAAGCATAGGAAGGCTAATGTACAAAAAAAATAATGATACAGCTCCCACTTCTTACCTAAAAGCAAGCAAAAATGTTTGGGGCCCTGCGCAATCTGAAGCTGCACATGGTGTTTCCAAAGGTTGCTTGGGCTCTGGATTTACTAGGAATTAAGTACCCAAGTGCACTGCATTTCCTTAGCTGAGCTAGGAGCAGTTGCGTTTTAAATGCTTCAAGTTCAGAGTTCAATACCCCTAACTCTTTCTAAGCAGCACCATACTCCATCATTTCTATGAATTTCACTGTAATCATTTGTGGAGTAATATTTAACACCCAAATGCATACTCTGCTCACCACCACAGCTTGCTTCCTCCTCCACCTGAAGAGCAAGGGAAGAAGAAATGAAAGTTCCCTGTAATACCCCGCTGTGTTGCATGTTCTTAAGTACAGTGGCCTAAAATAGAAAAATTGACTTTTAATATCCCTTACACAATTAGTGAGTGCTGTGGCAAGTCCTCGCATCACCACACTGGGATACTGCAAGGGACAAGTCTGGGTGAAAAAGAATTAAACAACAGGCTGTTGTGAAGGGGCAGATTTAATACTCAAGGAATTGAAAGGGAGAGAATACACCACCAGCAGGCCCCAGTTTCTCGGCACATCTCCCCCCCAGCCACCAGCTGGTCACCAAAAGAGTTCAGAAGATTTGCATTTGATGGTGTGGATTGTACAAGGCAATGAGCACAGACTCTCCATTACCGAGCGGCTGTACCACGAGGCAAGCAGGAGCAAAGAAAACCAGCAGCACCCAGTACTGGCTGGGCAGCATGAAGGACAGTCTCAATTCCACCTACCCAGTGGCTCTAAAAGCCTTCCTGACATATGGACCAAAAATCAACACCAAAATTTTCCAGAGCGTTACCACCCAGTGATATAAAACCCACAGCACTTCTTGTGCTGATGCAGAATATCAACATGCTTTGCATTTATTTGGCTAATATTCATTTGTGCACACACAGATGCCAAGTCTGAAATTGCATTCATTCATTCTTGGCATTTAATTCAAGAAGCAAAGGGAATAACCCTGCTTTTACTAATGCCTGTAAAATCATGCTGTTGCAGGATACAGGTGCTTCTCGTCCACCAAAGTATCTTCCAAAAGGCTCAGAGAATAGATGCTGGGCTGCTAACCAACCCAAAAAGCAAACAAGGTGAGGAGGGGGGGAAAGCAGGACTAATGAAACTCTAAAAAAGTGCTTGATGGTTTCCACAGCCAGCACATTTTTCTCAGTGACAGATAATTCATCTTTTACCAGCTCCCATTGCCTGGAGACCAGGCTCTTGGTTGTTTTCAACTAAACCGACAAACTGAAGTATTTTCAAACAGGAAACCAGATGTGATGGGGCCTGCCCCAGCCTGTGACAGGGACACACAGGCTAATTATGACTGATGCCATATCACTCTCCAGAAAGCACCCACTTGCCACATCAGGTGTTTTTATTGTCATTTATGGAGTGATGATTGAAGTGCCAGCAAAACTGAGGTCTGGGGTCAAGGAAAAAGGGACGGCAGTAAGAAATAGCCAATTAAGCTTTCCCTGCTCGCCAGGAGGAGGAAGTAGAAACACACATTAAGCAAAAGCAACATAGTGATTTTTTAACTTGTGTTTTCCTGCTCTCTCTGGTCCCACAGTGCTGGCACTGCTCACGTTGAGGAAGACCTGGATGAGGAGGTGGCTGCCACGGTTAAGCTGTGGATCAACATGGACGAAGCTGGGAGGGGGATGCAGAGCCATGGTGCCTGCCGGGGACAGGGAGCTGGCTACGAGCACAGTGACAGCTGTAAAACCAGCAGCATTTCAGATTTGCACAGCATTGCTCCTCTAGGGGTTATTTGCTATTAAACATCTCTGCTTTCTAATGCGTGTTTGACTTTGCAAGAGGAAAATGCTAAGAAATCCAAATATGTGGGAGCTAGTGTGCAAACACACATGAGCCCTTGGCATTTTTCTAACTTCTACCCAATAATGGATATATGTGGTGTGTGCCACACATAAACACAAATGGAGAAACACAGATTCCCTGTGCTCAAGTGTTGACTAGTTTAAGACAGAAGAAAGGCCTGAATCTGGTACCTCCCAAAAAGATGCAAGCCTCTCACATTTAAAATGTGTTCATTGCCACACGGTGTGCTTTATGCATCTTCTTAAGCATCCTAATGCCCTCTAGAGCAGCTTTCACATTCTTTTTCCCCAAACCAGTAGCTGCTCCTGTCTGTGGTCTCAGGTAAGTTAACATTTCTCTGCCTCTCACTTGGCAAAGGCTTAGTCACATCTAACTGACATGCTGCTGTGCTGGAAACTGTTAAAAATAAGAGCAAGAAGTGCTCTGGTGAAGCAGGGAGGAAAGACAAGGCACTGTTCTCTGCTTCAACTCTTCACAGTTGCATAGTGCTTCTGAATTAGGTATGGCTTCATATCAGACAGCCATAGCTGTCATCTTCTGTGAGTTACAAATATGGATCAATGGTAAATGAACCATCGTGCTTCACTTTATTTTACGAGCTAGACCAACTTATTGTCTTGATTTTTCATTAAAATACAATAAAGCTTATAAATTAATAAAAGCAATAGGATCTGCAGAGCCTGGTATTGAATGAGCTGGGTAATTTCATGTGTGAGGTTATTTATCCTCCAGTTCCAGACTCACTTTTTCTTTCCCCTCTCTCCTCCCCTCCTATTTAAACTAATCAGAGCCATTTCAGGGAAGAAACAAGGTAAAATGGAGTCCCAAAATCGGTTAGTTCAGGCATCATTGCTGGCTGGGGCTCTCAGCTCAACGCCAGGACAGAAGGAGCTATCAGACAGTCCAGAAAGCTTTTGCACACTATTTTGAAGGCATTTGCATGCCATTAAGGACGAACAGAACACAGCTGGAGAGCATCTTTCACTACCTCCTGTGTGTCCTCAACTTGAGTTGTCTAGCTCACCTTAACAAATTCTACGTCCAGCAGTACTTGTTTGCAGAGTTGCAAATGATGCCTTTTCTCATTAAAAACATCACGCTTCCAGCCTGGGGGTGTCAGATTTGAATGGTGTCTGGCTCTGTACAGGCACAGGCACCTCAGAGGGGGAAGCTTCCCTGGGTGCTCCCTCAGGCAAGAGAGGGGCTATGGCGAGTGCTTGATGCCTCTACTGCAGGGAGACAAGGTGGTGCTGGGAGAACAGAGGAAGGAAGGGAGTTTGTCAAAGGGTCCCTTTGTCTCTTTCCCACCTGTCCCCATCCACCCAGCACCCAGGAAAGCACACATGCTGGGGTGCAGGTATCCGGCACCTCCTCACCTGCACCAGGAATGCATGAGCATCTTAATTTGGATATTTATTCAGAAGTTCAGATGCTGGTCTGGCCTACTGAAACTCAGTGAATAAAGAATAGAGCTCATGTCTCAAAGCTTGCCTTGTCCACATGTTTCTCCAACCAACTTTCCAAGGCTGTTTATCCTAACTTTGCAGCCCTGATGTTCCTCCACAGTGAAACGATCAGCATGGAAACAAGGGATCATTTTCAGCAGATCATCTGGGTGTGTGTGGGGAAAAATAAACAACTTTCACATTAGTTGCAGAGAAGTGAACAAATGAATTACCCGCTGTTTTCAGCCAGTCATGAATAATTCAAATTCCCCTGTGTCAGTGGATCTAATTAGTAATCATCCAAACTACTCTTAAATTATCTAGTTTTGAGTTACTTGCATAGCAACGACATTCATTTCCGATAGAATTATTAATCCATTTGCCAGTGTGAGACCGCCAGGGCAGAGACAGTGGGAAGCCATACTACCAGTTAATGTTATTAATGTTTCTTTAACAATTAACCTATCCGGTGTTCAGGGACAAGCAGCATATGTCATGTAGAGAGATATTTTTAAAGCTCTGTGGATACGTGCCATAAGTCCTGCTGATTTGGCCACCTTGAAAAGCAAGGAGCTGTCATTAGTGAAGGCTTGACCCTGAATGTGCAAATTGCATAGGAACCAAGAGAAAATATGAAATAATAGTTACCAAGATATCATAGAATAGTGGATTCACACATAGAGGTGTGAATCCACTCCAAAAAGTGACTTTGCAAATGGAACAGTGCTTTTCATTGTTTCCCATCAAGTAAGAGAGATCTGTAATTTGCTTTCCTTGTTGCTAATTTGTTCCCAAATGCAGCTCATGTCTGAAGCTCACTTGAGAGGTCCTTTCCCATATTGTCTATCTGATTCTTCCATCAGTTCTTCTGAAAAGGGAACTGCCAGTTTCCTAGTTTCACTAAACAGTGCACTTCAAAGCATGGCACAGCTGAGACTGGTCAGGAAGTGGAATGATTTTATTTAGCATAATTCAGTAAATAATAAGTGTATCATGAGTTTTCCCTGTCCACCAGGTATTCATAGTAAAACACCTGCTCCAGGATTGATCTGCAGCTAAGCAAGGTCAGGGTCAGACCTTTGTTTAGGGCAAACCATCCCACATCTATTGCTGTGGGATTTTCATATCTCATTTTGAAACATCTGGCACTGATGCTTGTCACAGATGGGATACTGGATTAGACAAAACTTAGATCACATAAAAACATGTTCCCAAACTTGATTGTTTTTAAAGGGTTTTTTAAAGTTACCAATGCAACATTCCCTTCTAGAGAGGCAGTATCAGCTTGCAAAAAGGTAACAGGTAACATAGAGAAGCTCTCACTCTCAGCTAAGCAGCATTTGGGTCCCTGGGCAGCTCATTGCAGTAGCCCATTCCCTGCACCAAAACTGTCACTAAACCAATTAAATAGCAGAAGGAATGTGCTTAGGGCAGCTACCAGCCCTAACTCCATCACTAAGCAAGTCACTTCAGTGCATCAGCTACCAGGACTGTAAATACCAACAACTCACTCCTACAGCTCTTAATACTTTCTGTATCATTTTAAAATGGGTTAACTCATTTTGAAGCAAATCACTTTGGGGGCTTTACTGGAAACCGATATTTGCAAGCAACACTACATAAAACGCTTTTAAAATCAGTAAAACCTAATCATCAAAAGACAAAGGAGAAATGAACTTTTACCAGCCCAGGAAATCAAGAGACCTGTCATTATTTAGAATTGCGAATGCTTTCTCATTAGCACAATGTGTTGTGCTGGAGCTGGCCATGTGGAAAAGTTCTGCATGATAAAATTACATGGGAGAGAGCACAACACAATTTTTATTAAATAAAGAAAAACATTGATGCCACCAAAGGAAAGAAATGAAGTTGTAAACATATTTCCCAGACATCAGCTAACAGCAGGAGTTTACAGTTTTTCTGCAGTGGCCAAGTATAATAAAATTGATCTGTTGACTATACAGATCCATAAAATAAGAGATACAGTTATTGCCAGTTGGATCAGAAACAAAATTCTTCCAAAAGAAAGTAGCCTTATAAGCATCCTTTTTCCATTACACATCATGGCAACTGCAGGGTGAATGAGGGCCAGATTTCTATGGCGTTAGGTGCTTTGGGCTGGAAAGGAATTAAAAACCCCTGGACATTCTCCTCCTTGATGTAAACACAGGCTGTGGCCCTGCTTCAGGCGTTGCAATTGCCTGGCAGAGGAAACTGGTTTGCAGGGTGCTTTGAATTGGTTTGGCAGGGACAGGAGAGGTAATGGGAGATGTTCTCTCTTAACACCCTCCAGATGCAAACAGCTTAAACCACCATTGGCACCAGGGTCCATCAGCTAGTACTGGCATTTAGCTCCCAGGTCTCCTTGTCCTCACTCTGATCCAGATGTCCTCCTCAGAACTCCTCAGACAAAACCCATCAGAGCAGGCTTCCAACATTGTTACTCCATGCAATCAATTCTGGTCTATTATTAGTGACAAATTAATTAAATCCTAAAAGAAAAAACAAATCTTTAAATTGTCTCTCTTAAAAACTCATTATCGTCCAAGCTTTGATGATACATGGTTCATAATCTTGATCCAGGAATCACATCACTGCAGAAGGACATTCAAGCAAGCTGGGAATCAAGGAGCTTTTCTTATAGAATGTGGGGAAAGGGACATTTAGGCATAGGAAAAGAGAGATACCTTATTTGAGGACTACAAGTCCATCCCTGTGAGAGTGGAAGCACTCCTGTCTTTATTGCACTCACAAGGTTAAACAACCTGTGGGGAAACAATGCAGAGCAGGAAACTGAACCTGAGACTCCAAAGAGCCTGACTAATGTCGAAACCGTTGGAATAGGCAATACCTTGCTGCAAGCCTCTTTTCCCTAACTTTAGTCTTCTATTACTAAAGAAAATCAGTATATGAAATATGCAAAACCATAATTCATTATTTCACAGTGCAACATACACAAAATCTTCCTCAATGCACTGGCATTTAGTTTTAAATATGCCAAGGTTAATAGCTGTAATGTAAAATCGTTATCTGCTGCAGAGTATTAATTAGGACCCTCATGCACAATGCATTAACAATTTGCATGCAAAGAGGGCTGCAGTGGTTCTCTGCAGGAGGCTGAGAGCATGCTATAGATGACAGAGCTGGAAGACTTCAGGAAAAGCATCACACTGAGCTGTCTCACAGCCCAAAGTGGGGCTTTGGGCCAGCTCCAGATGCCTCTCTCCTGCCATATACCCAGAGCAAAAAAGCAGTTTTTCTGGATCTCTTGGCATTGCTGGGCAGACAAGAATCAGTTATTTGTACCTCTTTTGGTGTAAAAAACCCTGCAGGCACTGGGGATGTACCTCAGCATCAGATGCCGTAGGCAACTTGCTTCCAAATTGTTACAGGCACCTTTCAAAGCCTCCCAACAGTAACTTTTTCGGGCACGCATGTGCTGTATACTGTTTGAAGAATGCTGCTTCGGTACACAACAGGTCTGATATTTAACACTAGTATTAACAGAGTCAGCCAGCCCCCAGCCCCTCAGACCTGTAATTCATCAGAAGTCACCTCTAAAAGCCTCAAAAGACAGAAGTCCACATTTCTGTCACCTTTTTGAATTGTATAACTTTGGAGGACCTCACAGCCTCCCATACTCAACAGTTGAACTCTCCACCTTGCACAGTAGCTCTAGGACAAAGCTTCAAAACTCTCATGGAGGACATGAAACTGCTTGTCCAGCTGCAGTAGCACAGCCCCTGCTTTCAAATATTCACAGAGAGCGCATGCATCCCTTCATCCTTCTTTTTCCTGTCTTGGTTAACCACAGTATCAGATCTTTTTTTCCCCATCTGTATCTTTTCCATTCTTTTCCTATGGGGGTTACTGGTTTGGGTTTCAGTGGTTGTTTTCCTTGAAAACTCAACATTATCCAAACAAAATTAAAGTTTAAAATAAAACAGAAAACTTTTTTTTCCAGACAGGTGTTTTCCACATCCAAAATAGGAGCTATGGTTTTAAGCAACCACAAGGCACAATGAGATGTCTCAAGCAGCATGCCTAGAATTTATAAAGCCTCACTGAGATCATAAAACCAGAAGAAAAGGGACACAGCAAGACCATCATGCACAAAAAAGGATGATGTATACTGTCATGGAGAAGGACACACACATCCACGGAAGACCATTGACTTTATGGACTTTCTATCAGAGCAGCAAACAAAACTGGGCTTCTTCAGAAGAAAAAAAGCCTTCCTTATGTTTTAATTCTGGAGAGGAAATCAAGATCCCTCCTCTCAGGTGGCTTTCATCTCAAATGAAGAAGGTGCTGTCCTGGCAATTTGCACATACCTTTTGCCATGTTCTAGTGAAAATACTAAGCTGAAACAGACCATGGTTTGGCTGTGGTGAATCAGAGGCTCTTATTAATGTGATCTGTCACCAAGCCAATGGTTAACATATCAGTCTGTTTACAGGGCCTGTTATCTTGCTGCAGAACTCCAGCTATGAATGATGGCTGTGTGACTTGCAAATTGCTGGTACAGTCTGTGAGGCAAAAATCAATAGTCCCTCTAGAAAATTCCTGTTCTAATCAGGCCTGGATTTGATATAGCAAGGACAAAAACATTTTCTTCTGGCATTTTTAGGCTAACTTGTGAGTGCTACAGCATGTGCCAGGATGTTTGTAAGCTGTGCTGACGAAGTTGAGTGGCTCTAAGTTTTGCACAAGGCCAGGAGTGAGCTGCCCATGAGTTTCAAGAACGGTGCTTGATAGCCGTATAAACAAGACTGCACAACAGGGTGGCAAATCATGACTACCCCTCACCACTATTCCCCAAATGGACTGAATTTTTATCAGAACACAACAAAGAAAACACCAAATGTCAGGTATTTCCCACTCCTAGCAGGTATTAAAATATATTTATTCACATGCTTTTTCCCCCTTTTAATTACCATTAAACCTCTCTCTTGGGGTCCTTTAGAACTTCTTTTCTTCCCCAGCCAGGACCTGCTAGAGAACAAGTATTGGTGAGGCTTCAGCCAGATGTAGACTGGCAACGACTGATGGGGAGGCAGGAAAAATAAATCTCTGCATGCAGATGCCTGCCAAGCTCATCACCTGCTGAACAATGCCTCTCCAGGGACCACATTGACTTTTTAAGGATTTGGTTTATTTTTCTTTTAATAACAAACATGCAGCTGTTCCGTCTTTCAAATTACTCCCATTCACTTTTCTTTCTTTTTTAATCTCGTTTCCAGCTTGTTTAGGGGAGGGCAAGCACTTGACATGCAGCAAAGCCATCAGTCAATGGTTCCACATCCTTGAACCCCAGGAAAAGGAAACTACATCCCTCCAACACTGCTTCCCCACTCAATAGCAAAACTCTGCCCCTTTCCCCCTTTGAGCTCTGACACCTTACTGTACCCTCTTTTACCCCTTTGCCCCCTTGCATTAGCCAGCAAACCCAGGCTTCAAATCCCTGAGGTGTCTTTGATCCTTTCAGCCTCTTCCTGACACATACTTTCCTCACCGTCCAAAACTGAGGCACAAGATGAAAGGTGTGAAGATGAAAGTGCAGGAGAGCGAGCTTGATTCCTAAGGAAAGGGGGGACACAGCATAAAAGCCAGTCTGCAGCTATCAGCACAGCATGAACAAGAAACAGGACTTGATCCCAGTAAGAAGCCACTTTACTGCAAGCAGTTCTTAAAAATGCAGGGAAGGGATGCAAGCAACAGAGCTTTGCTAGCTAACGCTGCTCCATTCCAACCCATGGCTGCATGCAGCAGCATCACCTCATGGGAATGATGGTGGGTGAATCTGCAGGAGGAACCTGCACCCTCACAGCTACAAAGCCAAATCCTAAACCCTGCAAATTGCAAGACCCTGCTGAAGCCCATGGGCATCACACAATTCCTATGAGCTAAAGGCTTTTGTATCCACTCACACCACCTCTAGTGTCTCTGAAGCAAAGTTCCTCCCAAAATTCCAAAAGCAACAATGGAAAAGTCAGAAAGGGGAAACAGGGGTCCCATAATGCTTAGAAGCTTTTAAGACAAAAGCTGTTAGTAATAGGGGCCTCAAATGAAGTTTCACATCTAAACAACAAGCCTTCCTTTCAACAGCACTAGTTGCTGCTGGGAGCTCTTTTTGTAAAATCAGGCATCATGATGGATTGTATGAATGTACTCATTTTTATACTAAAAATCTCTTCAGTATGCCAAATTCTGCTCTCATTTCTATGAGGGGATACTTAAATAATGAAGTCACCTCTTATCTGGGTAAGCTTAGGGTTGTCTGCTTAATCTTTCTGAGTAACTGCTATTCAAGTATTTTTCAGTACTTTTTTCCTCTGGAACAGAATTTGTCTTTAGCAATAAATATCCAAAATATAGACCTATTTATTTTTTAATGGCCTAGGGTTTTCCTGCAAAATATGTTTGTAGCATCTTGGGCTTTTTGGCTGCTCAAAACTATTTGGATAATCCCTTTCGGTGATATAAAGCATTTTGATAATCATATGAATGATGCTTTCAGAAAAAAAAAAAAGATTATTCAAAATCTTTTGATTTCCTGACAAATTTTGCCACAACTGGGAAACAACCTACTTAATTCTTTGAGATGCTACCCATGCTTTAAAATAGTCCCCCTCTCCCTTCTGTGCTTAGATGTCCTATTACATCCCTTACCTATGATCACAGCGAAGACGAAACTTCTGAATTGCCCTGTTTCACAAGAAAAAAGAAATCAAAGGACAGCAACCCCATTAAGTCCTAAAGAACAGAACATTTGGATTCAGTATTGTGACCCCAATGGCTATTTGATCCTGTGAATATCTGTGGCATTTATTACGCCCAAAACCCAGTGCAAATGCATTCCAGATTTACGTACTTATTTTCCAAGGGTTTTTTGAGAGTATTACCTTGGGTTTCGGGGGGGGGGGTGGTGGTATGAGTGGATCTACATTAAACATATGACAAATACTCCAGCACACCCAGATTGTGCCTATGAAGCTACAGAACTGCAGAAGAGCCTCCCTGGAATGAGCTGATCCATCACAGCAACCCTGTACACTCTGTCCAAGCTTTGCAAAACTACCTGAGTCAGTGATAATTATCATCAAGGTAAATTAAATTCTCTGTCATGTCATATCACAATTAGCCAAGCGCCCATAACCATCTTCTATCTTGCTAAGTCCCTGAGTAGGCAGTTTGCTATCTGCTGTTGGGAGATAAGATAGATGCCCACATAGCAGTGAGAAATGCCCTTTTTCTGGATACACACAATCTATTTCAAAGGCAATAAATGCCCAACATGTGCTATTCCGCTTTTTCCCATAACCTTTCCCCCTCTGTAATCTGACTATCACAGGTACTCTGCCTTCCTCCTGACTGCAGCCCCATTTATACAATTGCCCATCACTTTTCCTAATGTGGGCATGCAGTAGGAGATACAGAAGTGCCCGTCTGCACTTGGAGAACTCATGCACCAACATGTGAATGCACCCCTTGCAGGGATGCTCACTGTGAGTAGTCAGCAGAGGCAAGAGAGGGAAACGCAGAAGAGTCTCCAGTGCATAGAAAGAAACCTTAGCACAAGAGGGGGTCTCCCTGCTTCAGTGCACCTATGCTTATACCTCTATGAGCCCAAAGTCTCTAAACATATCAGATTTCCTTCAGTGCAGTCCCGTGCCTTTCTTTACCTTGACTGTCATCTGGCTCTTGGAGATCAGAGCTGCTGAAATCAAAAGTTTATAGGCAGCCTATAGCACAACTCCCACCAACAGCCAGTCAGCTCACTGTCATCCTTCCACTGCTCATAAACAGCCTCAATGAGAGCAAAAATAAAAGCTAACAAATGGTAAACTTTTGTAAATACTTTTTATCATTACTCACTAGGCTCATAAATCTCTTGCACATTAGACAGTCAGACTAACAGGACACAGAAATTTTGCTGTTAGTGTCATAAATCTTTCTCATGTTCTTTCTGTGGTTATAACAACAGAAATTTATTGTAGCTTTCATTTCATCCCATATTCTTTGTAATTAATCTCGATGTGTTGCTGTGTACGTTTAGAGACAGTACATTTTGTGCCTGCCCATTTGTATTTTTTTCAACAGCAAGTCCCATCTGAGTTAATATATTGTGCTATATTATATATAACCACTGACCATAACTCAGAACACAACACATTTTCATTTTGTTGCCCCATTATTTTTGCAGTAAGTCGATACGATATGAGGTGAAGCGTGCCTTGCTCAGCACTTATTGATCTGTCTGTTTGCTCATTGCTTACATCAAAACACTGCTTGTTAGCTCTGGCTCTGTTAAGATTATCTTATCATGCAGGAAGTGACAGCCTCAAAAACTAAATGCTACTCAACATCCAAGGTCAGGTAATACCAACAACTATCCCAAACGTTTTCCAGCAAGGCAGAGATGAGTAATTAAAGAAGACCAAGCCTCTCTTCTGTTAAGGGCAACTCTACATTGCAATCAGGAAAAGCAACTACGGTAGACAGAAGAATGTTTCAACCACCTCTTGCAGCTCAGTGCAGGGCTGGTGGTAGAGTCACAGTACTCCAAAATGAGAGGAGCCCTATGGACCACAAGTGGCAGATAAGCTGTCTTAATTTTTTTTGTGGGATAGGAGTTTAGAGTGTACCAAAATGTTTTTCATCCTGCTATAGGGAGCACTGATTTCATGGGAAATTCCAGTGAAGCAGAGATGATGTGCATTGGTTTGGACTTTTTACCTCCTTGGCAAGTGCCTTGCACACTGGAAAAACATAATCCAGATTGTTTTTAAGGACATTGAGCCAGTTGTGCATCAATGCAGCCTATCAGTATCACTTTGGACCAAGACCAAATGTCCAATGTACCACCTCTCTGCACATTCAATGCACCAAGATAGCATATAGCATTCATCCATCTTGCCCTGACCTCATATGATGACACTTGAGCAACAAAAATCACTGCACCCTCTTTCCTCTGTGTTTCTAAATGATAGACTTGCCCTCTGTATCTTGCGGAATGCTGCTCTTAAGTTGTTAAAGAGCTTTGAAAAATACATTTAGAAAGGCAGTGCTGCTCTTTCAGAGCATGCAGCAAGGCACTGCCTGAATAAATGAATACGATTAGCAAACCCCTGCTTAAAGGATCAATCACTTTGCCTTTGTAAAGAAGAGCTGTGGAGAGACAGATGCCAAGACCCAATGTGCTGATGCATTTTGGAGTTTGTCACCATGTGGGAAGGTAGGGCTGTGAGTGAGAGCAGATCCTCTTCAGGGTTTGGGTCACACTCTCTTAAAAATCCAGACAGGGAGATTTATGGCTGGATTACCAATTGACTGAAATAATCTAACCACCTACCCTGAAAATGACCAAGGCACGCTAGCAACCTCCAGTGTACAGCTGTCCCACTACAGTTTTGAGTGAGCAGCTTTCCCATGCTTGGGAGGTACATAAGGGTGAGACTGCTGCTCTGGAAGAACCTTGTCTCTCAAGGCTTACAGCCTCTGCAAAGAAGAACTTCGAAGTGGATCACAGCAAAGAGAAATCCAAGTATTCCCTGACACAGAGGGACTCTAGCAGGCTGTATAATAGCAGCGTGCAGAAAAGGCGAAATCTTCTCCCCAGTACTTGGCATTACCCATTACCAAATTATCATTTGTCTCAATCCCATGCTTTGAGGGAGGTAGGTGAGATCAAGCACCACCAGCACGGAAGGAGGCCCCCACGCAGCACAGCAAAGGGCTCACAAACCCTCGCACACTGTATCAAGCATCTGCCATCTCCTCTCTGTGGAACAACAGCCAGAGGGTTCAACGTGGGTTGGTGCTGGAACTATGTGATCGTTGGGGGGGCTTGAGGGACACAACATGATCTCAAACACCATTTGAGCCTACATGAAGTGGGTCAGGGAGCTATGTGGAGCACAGAATTTCTTCTGCTTCTTTCAGCATAAGGCTGCAAATCAGGTTTAGTCTAACTCATTTATGGCTGTACAATGCCAGCACCCAGCAACTCAACAGTTCACATAAACACAGAGCCAAATTACTTCTTGTAACATGCTTATAAAGAGGAACTGAAGAGCATTTCCATGCTCTGCATTGTTTGCATTACCGGTTTGGTTTGTTGTTTTTTTTTTTAATGTAATCCAATACATTACAGCTAAATCTGATGAGGAAACAGCTCACTAAAGTCCCCAAAGGATTATTTTCTTGTGTTCCCTAATTGATGACTGTTTGATTTCACTTTCATGTGCTGGATTTCTAATTTCAACCTAGCCATATCCAAGTTTCAGCCAAGTTACAGACCAAGGGGGGCTCATATCCCTTCCCTCACCTGCTCTGTTGCCTGATCCAGCCCTTTTAGCCAAGCCCACTTCTGGTCTATAAAACTCTATGCTTTATGCTTTGATGCACATAGCTTTCCTACCATGTCTCTCCCTTAAACCTCCCAGCTTCTGCTTTTGAGTTTCTCATTTTCCCAAGTCTCTTTTTCTCTACAAGATGGTCTCCGACTTCAAGGCTCACAAGAGCTGCCTTATAGCTCTCATCAGCATTTCCCCTCTATCGTTTGCAGAAAGCACGGACAACATCCTTTAAACCCATTTCTCTTTTATTATACAGAAAGAGCCTCTTCTCCACAAAAACCATGAGGGGTTGTTGGCCATAAAATGCTCCCATTGCCTGGTATTTCCATCCCCTGGGATAACTAAAGGGAAAAGTGCTAATGATATGATATCCATTTTGCAACTGCAATATGCTTCTAGGGGGAGATAATCTAATTGGTACCTTATTACTGGAGCACTTTAACAGCAGAACCAGTGACAGGAACGAGTGCGCTGAAGTGCTCGGTCATTTGGGGAGAGTTGATACAAGCTGTAGGTAGCCCGGCTTATCACCATGAACACTGAGAAAATTAGCTAGAGGTGAGCTAAGAAAGAGAAATTCTTGAACTAAGCTGAACTCCATCTGGATCCTAGAAAAGCCCAATTAATTTCCTCTCTTTTCCCCATCTTTTGGGACAATTCAATACCAAATCCTCCCCCTCAGCACCTCTGATCCCAGCACTTCTCAAAATCCTGGCATGGCTTGGGGAACCTCCACTAAAATGGAACTTTAGTGTAAATCAGTAAAAAGCACTGCCAGAGTGCACCAGCTACTGAGGGTCTGCTGATGTCCTTCGGGGCTTTACCCCTTGGCCTCATCTGTGTGATGGGGGCCCTTCCAGCCTCCTGACTCTGCTGACATTGAGGTGGTCAGAAACCACAGACCAGCTTACAAAGTACAGCTGAGTCTTCATTTGAATACTCACAAGGGGGAAAAAAAGGTCTTTTATTCAGTTCATTCCTCCTATTATTCTTCTTTGCACATGCTGCATTTGTTTTTGTCATTAGGTTTCCAGTGTCCCTAATAAGATATTAATGAGATGCTAATTCAACATGCAAATTACAGGAGACTGGCATGGAAGGGTTGCTATATTTAGAGCCAGAGCAGGGTTTTAATGGCTGTCTTCACCCATCTTGTGCCTTTTGTCAATTGCTTCCTTACTCCAATGAGCAGCCTTGCATCCCTGAAGTGTCTAGGTGACCTTAGAGGTTAGGAGAAATGAGAAGAGTTCTGACTGTGTTACCACAGTAGTAATGAAAAAAACCCACTGTATTGCAAAGACATTGTCAAAAGGAAGCCTTCTTAAGAAAAAATAAAATAAAATAAAAACACCTTGGGCCCTTGCCCATTCAGGAGCAATAGCAAGGGGAGGGGATGCCCTGAAAAATAGGGTGCTCACTGCTACACTGCAGAGTTCAGGAGTGATGCCAGAATCAAGATCTGCCCCCATCACAGAAACTTGTCTGAAGGAGCAGAGGGAGAGGGTTGCATTTACATCCTGTGGTCCAGCACAGGCAGCACAACCTGCACCATGGCCCGACACATAGACAGGGGCTCTGCTCCTCCATCCTTACTCATAGAGGAGGCATGCCTGCCTTGAGCTCATTGCAAGCATGCCAGTATTTTGCTCTCTTAAAACAAATTTTGTCAGAAATCTTATCCAAAGAAAGCAAGCAAGCAAAGTGCTCAGGTGCTGAGGAATGCAAAATACTCAGGATAGACCCTCCATCCCCTCTACCTTCACATTCCAATGGCATGCATCTCTCTCACAGCCAGTGCAAAAAAAGCACCTTCTTGCACTGAACATGAGGGGAAGCTCTATGAGTCACTCCAGAGCTCAAGGTTTCTATTTTGTCACTTGGAAACTGAGAATAAGGATGCAGCCTTCTCTTTATAAATGTTGTAGCACCACTGACTACAAATAGATGTTTTTAACCATAGTGCCTTTAAAGGTGCTCAAGCTTGAAAGAAGACCTAAGCACTTAAAGCAACATGTCCTTTCTTGGCAGAAGTTTTTAGAGCACCCTACCCCAAAGGTTATCATAGGAGGCTTGGATCTTGACAGGCTTGATAACCATGTCCCGTTACATTTTTAGTGTCAGGCTTCAGAGTGCTGGAACACCCTGCCCTTAAGTGACAGAATTATGTTTCCCTTCGCACCAGGGATGAATCTCTTCAAACTGCCAACATGCCAGGCTCCCAGCCCACAAACAGAATTTGTAGTATTACTCTGGTTTTTAGATATTACCCTGAATTTCTGACAAGACCTTTATTTGCAGACAGACAGCTCCGTGGCTCTGATGCTTCTTACATGTTTTGATCATTTGCATCAGCTGAGAAACTGGCTCCAATTTTATGGATTTTTATGGTTACTTCCCTCTGAATCACAGTTTCCAGAATAAAATGCTCCCAAAATCTCTGCACACTTCTCCCTCCCCCAATGGTTTCAGCTGGTTTTATTGTTCTGAGGCACCAGACAGTTTTGTTAATAACGGTAAATCCTTTTAGCCTCTGGTTAGTGCAGGTTGCGCTGTGATTGACAAGGTAATAAAAGTGTTAATGAGAGAAACTGGCACAGCCAGAGATCAATAGTTGCCAATAAGAAAAACAATTCTGATGCTTAATTTCTTAGAATTCCCCCAAAGCGGTTGAAAATACATCACAATTGGTCTATTTTATTGTTTAATAGATGTTCTCTCCCTGGTGCTCTCAGAGATCAAATTAACTAGAGGTTGGGCACAATGGCAAAGAAAAGGACCTCTATTCCTCTGGATTTCGCAGGACTGTTGGGACGTGGAGCTCTAGGGCAAAGCCATTTCTGAAATAAATGCATTCGGGGCTACCTTTCCCAGTCAGATAATTTCCCCAAACCATTCCTTCTTTGTGTATATTTTTCCTGCAGCACAAATCTAGGGAGGGAAATACCACAAGGCCAGCTCTAGTGCCAGTGGTCATATCTGGGTTATGGCTGTAAGTTCAACCATAAGCAAAAATGTTGCGTCTGTTGTGCTGCCCCAAAGGGCAAAGCTCTAGGCACGATGAAGGAGCCAGGGCAAATGTCCTTTCAATAAAAAACCTAAAGAAGCAGTTTTAAGGTTAGTGCCAATCTGAGTTTCTGAGAGCTAATTAGAGTGGTAAATCACATGAATCATAGAATCATAGAATCGTTAGGGTTGGAAAGGACCTTAAGATCATCTAGTTCCAAACCCCCTGCCATGGGCAGGGACACCTAACGCTAAATCGTATCACCCAAGGCCTCATCCAACCTGGCCTTGAGCACTGCCAGGGATGGAGCATTCACAACCTCACTGGGCAACCTATTCCAGTGCCTCACCACCCTAACAGGAAAGAATTTCCTTATATCCAACCTAAACTTCCCCTGTTTAAGCTTTAATCCTTTACCCCTTGTCCTGTCACTACAGTCCCTAATGAAGAGTCCCTCTCCAGAATCCCTATAGGCCCCCTTCAGATACTGGAAGGCTGCTATGAGGTCTCCACACAGCCTTCTCTTCTCCAGGCTGAACAGCCCCAACTTTCTCAGCCTATCTTCATATGGGAGGTGCTCCAGTCCCCTGATCATCCTCGTGGCCCTTCTCTGGACTTGTTCCAACAGTTCCATGTCCTTTTTATGTTGAGGACACCAGAACTGCACACAATACTCCAAGTGAGGTCTCATGAGAGCAGAGTAGAGGGGCAGGATCACCTCCTTCGACCTGCAGGTCATGCTCCTTTCGATGCAGCCCAGGATACGGTTGGCTTTCTGGGCTACAATCCCACACTGAAGCCAGCTCATGTTCATTTTCTCACCGACCAGCACCTCCAAGTCCTTCTCTGCAGGACTGCTCTGATTCTCTTCTCTGCCCAACCTGTAGCTGTGCCTGGGATTGCTCTGACCCAGGTGTAGGACCTTGCACTTGGCATGGTTAAACCTCATGAGGTTGGCATCAGCCCACCTCACAAGTGTGTTGAGGTCCCTCTGGATGGCATTCCTTCCCTCCAGCGTATCAACCGAACCACACAGCTTGGTGTCATCGGCAAATTTGCTGAGGGCGCACTCAATCCCACTGTCCATGTCAGCGACGAAGATGTTGAACAAGACCGGTCCCAACACCGATCCCTGATGGACGCCACTCATTACTGGTCTCCAGCCGGACATTGAGCATTGACCACAACTCTTTGAGTGCAGCCATCCAGCCAGTTCTTTATCCACCAAGCAGTCCACCTATCAAACTGATGTCTCTCCAATTTAGAGACAAGGATGTCGTGTGGGACAGTGTCCAATGCTTTACACAGGTCCAGGTAGATGACATCAACTGCTCTACCCCTGTCCATCAGTTCTGTAGCCCCATCATAGAAGGCCACCAAATTGGTCAGGCAGGATTTCCCCTTTGTGAAGCCATGCTGGCTGTCACCAAGCACCTTGTTGATTTTCATGTGCCTTAGCATGCCTTCCAGGAGAATCGGCTTCAACATTTTGCCAGGCACAGAGGTGAGACTGACTGGTCTGTAACTCCCCAGGTCATCCATTTTCCCCTTCTTGAAAATGGGGGTTATATTTCCCTTTTTCCAGTCATCGGGAACTTCAGCTGACTGCCATAATTTCTCAAATATGATGGCCAGTGGCTTAGCAACTTCATTCACCAGCTCCTTCAGGACCTGTGGATGGATCTCATCAGGACCCATGGACTTGTGCACGTTCAGATTTTTAAGATGGTCTCGAACCAGCTCCTCTTCTACAGTGGGCTCAAGGTCTTCATTCTCACAGTCCCTGCATCTGCCTTCCAAGACTTGGGTGGTGCAGTTAGAGCCTTTGGCAGTGAAGACCGAAGCAAAGAAGTCATTCAGAACCTCAGCCTTCTCCACATCCTGTGTAGCCAGTTCTCCTGAGAGCTTCCTGAGGGGGCCTACATTCTCCCTAGTCTGTTTTTTATTTGCTATGTACCTGTAGAATCCCTTCTGTTATCTTTAATACCTCCAGCTAAGTTTAATTCTAACTGAGCCTTAGCTTTCCTAACCTGGTCCCTAGCTTCTCAGACAACATCACTGTACTCTTCCCATGCCACCTGTCCTTGCTTCCACTTATTATAAGCCTCTTTTTTCAATTGAATTTTCCTCAGGAGCTCCTTATCCATCCAAGGAGGCCTCCTGGCCCTCCTGCTGCACTTCCTTCTGGTTGGGATGCAACACTCCTGAGCTTGCAGCAGGTGATCCTTGAATATCAACCAACAGTCTTGGGCCCTTCTGCCCTCTAGGGCTGTATCCCATGGAACCTTCCGAAGCAGGTTCCTGAAGAGGCCAAAGTCTGCTCTTTGAAGTCCAGGGCAGTGAGCTTGCTGCACGCTCTTCTCACTGTCCTGAGGATCTCAAATTCGAGCATCTCATGATCGCTGCATCCAAGGCTGCCCCAGAGTGTCACAATTCCAACGAGCCCTTCCCTGTTGGTGAGCATGAGGTCAAGCATGGCACCTCTCCTTGTCGGCTCCTCTATTACTTGTAGAAGGAAGTTGTCTTCTACACAATCGAGGAACCTCCTGGATTGCTTGTGCCGGGCCGTACCGTCCTTCCAACAGATGTCAGGGTGGTTGAAGTCACCCATGAGAACAAGGGCCTGCGAGTGTGAGGCTTTTCCTATCTGTCTATAGAGTGCTTCATCCACAGGTTCTCCTTGATCAGGCGGTGTGTAACAGATCCCCACAGTAATGTCTCCCATAGCTATATTCCCTTTAACCCTGACCCACAAACTCTCTCTGGACTGCTCACCTGTCCCCAGACAGAGTTGCATACTCTCCAGCCTATTCCTAACATAAAGGGCAACTCCCCCTCCCTGCCTGCCAGGCCTGTCTTTCCTAAAGAGCCTGTAACCTTTCATTCCAACACTCCAGTCATAGGAGCCATCCCACCATATTTCTGTGATGCCTATTATATCACGCCCCCGTAGACGTGCACACATCTCTAATTCCTCTTGTTTGTTCCCCATGCTACGGGCATTTGTATAGAGGCATCTGAGCCGAGCTCCAACTGAAGCTGGAGCAGCTGGGATATCTCTACGTTGCTCCAAGCATTTATTATAGGTTCTGCCAACTGACTGGGTGTGTTGGAATGGAATGATGCTCCCCTCCCCCAACACATCTAGTTTAAAGCCTCCTTGACCAGTCTGGCAAGCCTCCTACCAAAACTGCTCAGCAGCTCCACCAGCCCCCAGTAGACCTGGCCTACAAGCTTGGGTCCCATGTTCAAGACACCCAAACCCCTGACTATGACACCACCCTTTTAACCATTTATTAACCTGGCTAATTTTCCTACCTTTTTTTAGGTCCTCCCCTGTATCCTGGAGAATTGACAAAAAGACTATCTGAGCTCCAGAGCCCCTAACCACCTCCCCCAGGGCTCTGTAGTCCTTCTTTATGTTCCCCAGGCTACTACTATCTATATCCCTAGCACCCACATGTATCACCAGGAGTGGGTAATAGTCCGTGGCACTTACTAGAGCAGGCAGCCTCTCTGCCACACCCCTGATCCGTGCCCCCGGTAGGCAACACACCTCCCCTGAGACGGGGTCTGGCCGGCAGACGAGCGCTTCTGTCCCTTTCAGTGTAGTCCCCTACTACTGCGACCTGCCGCTTTTTCCTGGCAGCACCAGCAGAGATCTTCTTTACCAGTGCATCAGCCGGCTGTTTCTGGCTCGAGTGCGTTTCCTCATCAGCCCCCTGCAGGACAGCAGAGCGGCTCTGCGTGGGGACAGGGGATTTAGGGGGAAGCCCCTTGCCTTTTCCTTCCTTTTTTTTTGTTTTTTTTTTTTTGTTTTTTTTTTTTGTCACTAATTCCCAGCTTCCCGGGTTAACGGCCTCCTTCTTTCCTTCATGAGCTAGAGGTGAAGCTCGAGGCCCCTGCACGGTTTGGGCCGGGAGCAAACGTTCCTGCTTCCTCTCAGCTTCCCTGACATCTCGCAGCCTATTAACAGCATCCCGCAGCCCAGCCCCTGCTGCAGGAGCACCTCCACCAGGGAGCACCGAGTGCAGCCCTGCCCATTGTGCACCCTCCCCTCACCAGACCAGTGCAGGCACTCTCTGCACCCCGAGCTCCGCACTGCAGCCTCCCCTCTCACCGGCTCTGTCTGGGTGCCTACGCTGCCACCGCCGGGGCAGCCAGAGCAGAGCTCCCGGACCGGGCCCTGCTCACACGCCGAGCGCCCACCACCATCCCGCTCCCCTGCCCGTGCAAACCGCCTCCACCCGCCCTGTCCGCCGCGCTCCCTGGGCAGGTTTTCACCCAGTCAGGGCTGGTGCCGCTGCTTCAGGCTCCGCCCCGTGTGAGTCAGCTGCTCTCGTCAGCTGAGCTGCCGGCTCCCGGGCAGCTCCTGTCGAGGACTTGAGGCTCCCTCGGTGGCTCTCGCCGCTCTGAGTTGAGGCTCCTGGACGCTGATCTCCCCCCCGCTGCGGTGTTGAAGGCGTCCTCTCTCGAGCTACTCACCTCAGCAATTGAATGAATGAAGCGCATACAACTTACTTGTAGTATGGATTTACATCAGTTGCTTGCTAACAGGCTCCCACACATGGCACAAACCTGTGTGGCCCTAAACACCCTGTAATACCCTAAATCTCCTCTCACAAATTTATCTGAGGCCAGATGCATATAAAAGCCTAATCCTATTTCAAGGGCAGCTGTTACATGTAGGAAAATATGTGCTGGCAGTAGGAAGCACTGCCAAACTGGGTGTGCAGTGAGAGTAGGGAAACAATTTCAAGAGAGGCACAGAAAGTCTGTAAGTCAAATGAAGGAGAAACTGGTATGCACTCATGAAAATATAGAGAAGGGGAGAAGGACCAGCCCTTCACAACACAAAAATGGCAGTGAATACATTTTCCAGATGCTGGTTGGATTATGCGCTAATGGTAAGGCTATTTGGACAGCTAATAGACAACAGTTTGTACGATGCCATCGGCTGTGCACAGGGTGCTAGCAAAGTCAAAGTGAAACACTGAGGCCTCTCCATGTGGGCTATGTTCATGGAAGACACTGCTGTGAAACCCTTTCCCTGGCAGGTCAAAGAAACCTCCAGTTCTGACAGCAGTAATTCTTGATATATATACATTATTATCCTACAGAAAAATGCCATTTCTACTCCTGTATTATGAAAGGCTCAAGGCATTTTGTTGAACTGGGTAACATAGAGGGGCAACAGAGGACACTGATACAGGGCTGACTTTGAGCTCTAAGCCCAGCAATCACCAATATCGGTGGCAAAATGTCACCTGACTTGAGAATAAGAAGAACTTGGGCAATGTTGAAGGCTTTTAGAAGTGCCCCCACATCATTATTTTTATGCCTAGGGGTAATACGCAGGCTCTAATGTAGACTCTGATAGTATTACACCTCACTGGTGTCTGTGGGCCTTCATACAGGCCCAAGAAACCTGGGAAATGCACATACTCTCACTTTACATCAGGAAAGCTCTGCACAGTGATAAAGGGAGGGCAATTTTTCAGCTACCCAAGCACACAGATGGCAGGATACCAGGGGGCTGCTCCTACTAAAAGCTTCGGTGTGAGCTCAGAGGTGCTGTGAGCTGGCAGGAGAGGAGTTGTGCCTGAATTTTCCAGCATGGGCCCTTCAGGTTGCAAGTAAAGCTATATGGAGCCAAACTGCAGTTCCAGTCAGGTACAAGAGGTCTCCTAATGCAGGCTCTGCCAAGGCAAGTACTGATGTCTGCTGAACAAATGCAACTACAGAAGAGCCAAAAAGTGTAGCTAGCTCCAAATCACCTCTTTCTTCCCCCTCCCATCCCACAGCATACTTAAACAAACATTTCTGCCTCTAAACAGAAGAGAATAATTGGAATCAAAGAGCATGAAGGGAGACATCAGCATGAAAAGATACCCAGATGATACCAAGGGGGTTGGCTTATCCCTTTGGCTTCCCCCCCCCCCCCCCTTTTCTATATTGCTATTCTGTGGTGCTAAAACCTTGTATTGTCTGACTGCATTATTATTAATGGCAACTGATACCCCAGAGGTCAGGGTGGCACTGCAGCTTGCCGTTCACTTTAATTATCGACGTGTATCTGCTTGAGGAATAAGAAGAGATAAGGTGAGGATTATTGAATCCCATTTTATGATGCTTGTTATCACACCCTCTACATCCAGACTGGTTCCTATCAGCCTTTCTCAGCTCACTGCAGGTGGGAAGGAGAAAGCAAGAAGGTTTCCCCTTCACATTTTAATTTTGCCCTTATCTTTACAATTTTGCCCAACACAAATTCTGACCATCACATTAATGGCTACAATTTCCCTCAGGCTTGGCTTGTGGCCAAAGTATTTAGATATTTAGCTCTTTAGATATCCAAACACTGAGGTATTTAACTCTTCAGAAACCTAAATATCTAGATGTGTCTGCAGGAACTGCTGTTGTATTTAGCATCATATAATAGTTTTGGTTGGACCTTTAAAAATTGTCTAGTCCAACCCCCCTGCAATGAGGAGGGACGTCTTTAACTAGATCAGGTTGCCATGGCCCACTCCAGCCTGGCCTTGAATATTTCCAAAGATGGAACATCTACAACCTTCTCTGTGCAACTTCAGGACTTTCCTGAGACAGGTCATGTGACAAGTACATGGCTTAGTCTCATTTGGAAGAACCAGATCAGACTAAAGAGAACTTAAAGATGTAGATAGAATTCCCCATTCTCTGATAAAACTCACCATTTGCTGTCACTTTACCCAGTCTCAACACTGAACTAAGCAAGCTGAAGCAAAACAGGGGAAAGGACGGATTTTCCAATCACTGGGAAAGATTAACAAGATCTCAAGTGCAGTAAGTATTTTCTCAACCCAAAGAGCAAGCTCTTATGAGGCATATTCAAAGAGAGAGAATTGACATGTGGAAAAAAATGAACAGATTTCCTGTATCTGCACAGGGTCCTCTTCATTTAGTGGGCATTAACACTAAAATAATATTAACGTATTACTTATGGAAATGTATGCAAAAGCTAAACAAGAGGAGGTACCCACATGCGCTAAGCACCCATGTTAATTTTGAAAGGCAGCTCAAAAAATGGTAGCATTTTATCTATCTATCCTGTCATTTACAAGCCACATAACTCAGCTCTTGAGTTCCAACAAATTGCATACTCCCAAATGTAACCCATTGTGTTTGCTGGTGATAAAACAAGATTAAGAGACAGGGAGGAGTTGAATGAAACTTTCTGTGGGGAACACTGTCCGAGTCACTATACAGCTTTACCCCATATTCATGCAAGGCACACATACCTTGTTAGCATCTCTTTTAATGCTTCCAATTACCATCAAGAGGCAGGTAGGCCCGCCACATGAGTTAAAGAAAAGGCCTTTGACAACCACTCTTCTGTACTGAAGTAATGAAATATATATACACAGAGCTCCAAACAGTTTGCTCCCTTTCAAAGCATGATGATTACCTTTTACAGACGCAATGACAAGAGGTGCCTTTGGCAATCCCATGGTCCCCGTCTTCTGAGAACTGGCAGAATGAGGGGGAAGAAAAGCCCAGAAGCCTTCTTTAGCCTCCTTATTTTTCTTTGTCACATCATTAAGCGTTCAATGAATCTCGAATTAAATTTCCCTGACTGCTGTCACCATTTTGATTGATAGGTGTCCTTGGATCAACCTCAGCAGGGCATGTTGTTGCACCAAGCCCCCTTTCCCCTTGCCATCCATTATCAGCCCCTTGTCATCATTACCTTCACATGTCAGTTCATTTACCACAGAAACGGTGTCACCAACTAATAGGGGCTATAGAAAAACATTTGTTACAAATAAGGAAAAACTCTAATAAATCAGGTTATGCCTCAGTCTGAAACTCATGGAAAATGAGTATTTGTCCAGCATGCTTGTTCACAAGTCGCCCTCTACAATTTATTTTCCTGTCCTTATATAAAACCATAAACAAAGCACACAAAATATACCCATTATGAGAAACAACAAACAAACAGGGCAGAGCCATGTGCAGATGAAGTTAAAACAGCTTTTACAGCTTAGGATTTTCTTCCTTTTAAAAAACAGCAAAAAAAATATGAACACCAGAGTTAACTTCAAGTCCCTGGTACACTAAAAACATATAAGCCACAGAAGCTAAGAGTCCTTGCTGCTGACATTGGAAATTTTCTGCCAAAGTGATTTTTCATCAGATAGCAAATACTTTGTCAAAATTAAAGCCATTTATATGAAGGGGTCATTTGCACTTAATTTCTGATTGCAAAAAAGAAATCAGGAGGAGGGGAACAAGATATTTTGAGCCTCTTGAAATGTTATATTTTTTATTTCTGTTTGTTTCAAAACTTGAACTTATAAGAAATTATTGTTAAAAACAGAAGCATCCAAAGCACAATGTAAAATTTTAGATTTATCAAAAAAGGTATTTACATTTATTTTATTAGATTTAAAAGAAACATAAAAGTTTCCTTTTGACTTTCACAGTCTCAGGACAGAACTTGTCTCTGTTTGGGAACTTCACTGAAACTGAGAAAATCTACATGGAGTGAGAAAACCATTCTGTGTTTGTCACCAGTGCATGGAGCAGTGCAGTCTTCAGGTTACATACGTATGTACCATGGTGGTGTCCTGGCTAGGGCAACTGCTAGGTTTTTGCTTTCTCCTTCACCATCTTACGGAGAAGGAATTTTTCTGTGACAGACATGCCTGTCCCTGAAGTGATTTGTCATATAAAAAGGTCTTTATACATTGCATGCCAAAGACTCAATCCCCAAGGATTGACACACAACTATTGCTTCAATCTCTCTTCTCCTTTTCCCCTCTGGTCACCACCAAAGCATGGAAACACCTCTAGATGCCTGCCAATTAACAACCCAGCAAGGGAAGATCGGCCCTTCAAGAATAAATAAGGAAACCCAGAACAGGCTTGCTAAATTATTTGCAAATGAAACCTAACTGCAAGCGTGCTGCAAAACACCATCATCCCCATCCCAGCAACAGCTCCTCATACAGGACAAGGTCAGCATAAATTGTGCTGAACATGTTAATGCTCAGGGAGCCACAGCTGCCATTTATATGAACGAGTTTCATCCTTTGCTAGAGGTTTTTATGCCACAGTAAGGGGTAGAAGTGTTGGTGCAACATGTTAGACAATTTTCCTAGAGCTCCAGCCCAGTTCTTACCTCTAGTTCCCACAATCTATTCCAAGGGAGACAGTTAACCTCATAATAAGGGAAGACTAGCTTTTTCCTTAGGGGATGTTTGGAAGACCATCTAAGCAATTAAACAGCTTCACTGCTACTGAAATCAGGAGGATTAATGCTCTTAAACCCCAGGGATCTTCGGTTCATCAATCCACCAGTACACACTCTTTCCTCTCTGTTTATAACTGATTTTAGCTGATGCATCCAGGAGCTGCAGGATACCAGGTTCACACAGGGCTGTGACTGCTTGGGGAGCAGAGGATGCAGGCTTGCAAAGGCCACTCTGGAGCACCACAACACTGAGCAGTCTGCTCTGATTTATTATGCAATTAGCAGTGGGTGCAGCTCAGTGCACTGCCTATGAGATACAACACTAGCAAAGCTCAGTGCTTAAAGCTGACTTCGTACTCAGGCACCTAAATAACCACCTATAGTTTTCTTTACTAACTTCAATGAAAATTTTGTCTGGAAATTAAGATAGCTTCTACAGATTCTCAGTGCTGAAAGTCTCCATCAAGGACTACAAAACTAGGAACTGCGATTTTAAATGGATGACTTTCACACAGCCTTACTGTACTGGATACTGCAAAGACACAGAGCACAGACTCAGCTTACTGTAAAACCAGCAGTGCAAATGCTTGCTTTGCAAAGGAAATGTATAGACAAATCAGAGATAAGGGATTCCTCTGGGAAATCAAGTCATATTGTAGCTATAAAAATCAGATGCACATGGGGAAGGTTTTCAAAACTTATGCATGAACCATGATAAACACTAGGCACGAGAGGGCTGGGTGGATCACGTATGGCTCCTTCCCATACCCAGACCACACCATCAGGTGGCAAAATAGAGGGTGAAAATCACTTTGTAAAAGGCAATATTATTTTAACTGCCCAATTTTCTCTACGCTTGCTTTTGTTCACATGAAATCCTCCAGTTGTGACAAAACTCTCAACTCCTCACAATGTGGATCAGAAAGATGATAAAGTCATCCACTGCGTTTCTATTGAATATTTGTTCCAGTGGCTGCCGCTTGCTCACTGGATACAGGGAGTCAGGCCAAGACAATTACTGTTTGGGTTTTTTCAGATGGCTATTCCAAAGTGTCCAAGCAAACCACAGCTCCCTTAGCCTATTGAAAATGCCCTCAAGGCAGCTTCCCTCCCCTCTGCCATTCACAGCAGTACACCTGCTTTGATTCTTCTGTGCACTACTACAACCCTCTAACTGAGCAAATACCTTTGTGCGGTAGAATCACTCCTCTTCATCTGGAAAAACTTTTCCCAGCTCTTCCTATAGAAGCACAGGTGAAACAGAAGTGCAGGGAAGTTACCCCTGCATAAGAGTGTCCAGAGATGGGCAAGAGCCCTTCACCACTGAGGATGGGATGTGGTGCTGCTCTTTCTATCAGGTGGAAGAACTATGCTGCTATAGTGTGTCTTTTTGTACACTTGTTTCCTTGCTGGCAAACAGAAGATTGAGATACAGAAATGCCAAGCCACTAATAGGGCCTAACCAGACATCAGAGGAACAAAAGTAAAACCTGACTGCAGGTGGATTTTAGTGATACTGTTTTTAGGAGGTGCCTGAATTACAGTTATAAAAGTGGTAAAAGGAGCTGAAGGAATAGCCCTCCCCAGCACTGCAGGCCTTGAATAGCTCCCAGGCTGTCCTGGGCCATCAGGTGCTGCATACATTTTTCTTTTCCTTTTCTTTTCTTAAGCCACAAGTTTGACCATGAAGAAAAGTTTATTGAAAAATGAACCAACAAATTATTCAAATTTAATAAAAAATAATAATAAATTAAAAAACAGTGACAACTCACAGTCTGAAGTCCAACTTTGGCGAGAAAGATCAGCACACACTTCGCTCCTCTAAACCTGGATGGTTCCGCAGCAGCCAAAGGGGTGGGCACTGCACGGCCCCTTGGCAGTCTTCAGGGAAAAACACAATCAAAAGGGCAAAAACTGCAACCGCCAAGGAATGAGGTGGGGGAAGTGTGGAAAACAGCTTTGCAAGCACTGAGGTGAGAAAGAAAGGAGGAAGGGGAAGAGGTACTCCAGATAACCAGAGCAAGATCGTCCTGTAGCGGTGTGGAGGAAAGGGCCTACACCTGAGCTGAGGGATATTTCCTAAACATGTGGCTTACTTAAATTAGTCATCATTAAATTAATCATTTTTAAGAGATGGGAAACAATGAAAAGATTATTCCTACTGACTAAGCAAGCTTAAGCGCCATGAAAATGAATTGTTCGGCATCATCATTACCAAAAATGAACTTTGCTTTGGCTATGAAATATGTCTGATGAGATGGTTAAAAAAAAATGGAGGATTAATTTGTGGAAGTGACTAAAATAAGAATTTCCTAACTGTCCAGCAGCTGTTTAACAGGGTATCTGCTATCAACTGGCAATTAAGAAGTGTTAAGGGGAGCAAATCCAGAGATAGAACTGGAGTTGCTAAGTTCAGTGTAGCTTGACTTTCCTGGACTTCCATGAGCTCAGCACAGCTTAAACCATGATAATTATAATAATAATAAAAAAATATTAGCAATTGGCTACAAAACACTTCTGAAAGTATTTTACAATGTTAGACTGAACAGAAGTTTTGCATTTTCTCCTCATACTAAACTAAGCATCTCAAACTAAAGCTCAGCCAGGAAGAAATTTAAGGGTCAGAAAGCTACAAACAGGGAAGATTTTACCCAGCTACCCCTGTAGCTGGGCTGGAAACTTTTATTTTGAGTCATTTCAGAGAGAGACATACAGTTTAGCCATGAATTGTTAAGGCAAAAGGACACACATCACATCTCTCAGTGAGCTGTTTCAACAGCTAATTCTCTCATTGTTAAAATTTGCCCTTTGTTTCGTATCCTTCAGCTTTCAGCCTTCAAATCTCATTGCACCCTTGTGGGCTCAGCTGAAGAGCACTTTAGCTAAAGAAAACATGGCTACACTGTCTTTGATCAAATCACTTTTCAGTTTGCTCTTTGTCAAGCTGAACAGGCAGAGCTTCTGGGCAGCTCCCACATCTTTCATTTGGAAAATGCGAGACATTATTCCAAGAGCAGCTTCACAGGGCTCAGTATAAACCTTATCCTCTTGCCCCTACCTCTTTGAAAAGACCATCATATTTACACAGTGCTATCTTTTCAGGACAAATAGTTCCACTAAAAGCAAGAAATTAGATGTTCCCCCAGATTGGCACAAGATGCCATCTATTCTCTAGCTATGCATCTTGCATCCTGCAAATTCAAACACACAAGAATAACTCCACTCACTTTAAAGCACTGTTTCATTAATGACTGCTGGCTTTTTTCCCTTAATCTTAACCTACTAAGTCAGTATTTTGCTTCAACTATAACTGAAGTGTTCCCTCCTGGCTGTGGGTATGAAGGGAGGCACAGACAGGAACTGTTTGATGTCCATTTAACTGCAATAAGCGAGCAAAAATGCAGACAAAAGTAAATGATGCCTAATTATTGTCACCACTAACACCACCTGTCATCACCCATGTCTGATGGTGGTTATATTATTTATCATTTGTAATATATATATATGTATAGATACACATATAGACAAACCTGGATATAACCACCCACAGAAAACAGATTCTTCAGGACAGAGCATCTCTGTTCTGCAAACTGCAGCACCACCGTCCCAACCCAATAGGAGCTGATTGCTGCTCTTGTAATGTACCTGTACCCACCAGCACTCAGGGGAGACAACAGATACAAAGCAACCTGCAGCTCCCAGACCTTCTGGTCATCTAGGGGGGCAGAAGGACTCTATAAAATGACATCAGGCCCAGAGGCTTCTCTTTATAGAATCATAGAATCGTTAGGGTTGGAAAGGACCTTAAGATCATCTAGTTCCAACCTCCCTGCCATGGGCAGGGACACCTTACACTAAATCATATCACCCAAGGCCTCGTCCAACCTGGTCTTGAACACTGCCAGGGATGGAGTATTCACAACCTCCCTGGGCAACCCATTCCAATGCCTCACCACCCTAACAGGAAAGAATTTCCTTCTTATATCCAACCTAAACTTCCCCTGTTTAAGTTTTAACCCGTTACCCCTTGTCCTATCACTACAGTCCCTAGTGAAGAGTCCCTCCCCAGCATCCCTATAGGCCCCTTTCAGATACTGGAAGGCTGCTATGAGGTCTCCACGCAGCCTTCTCTTCTCCAGGCTGAACAGCCCCAAGGGCATGAGTAATGGTTTATACATATGATATCCAACTCCTCCAGGGAAAGGCCTCCTGTTTTATTTTACTCCCACAATGTCCCACAGCTGTGCCTTTGAACTAGACCTTTTTTCCATTGTTAAAGAGTTGTGCCATTTTCTTTATTTAGCACTTGAGGTTTTGTTTAAAAATACAAACCACCAAACTGTAAATCTTAAGCAGGAACAAGAATCATCTGTACATGCTTATAAAGTAGTCTGGCTGGAGATACGTTGATGATGGAATATGGCACAAATGCAAATTCCTGCTTAGGATATTTTTTTTTAATACTTTTTTTTTCTACAGAGGAGGCAAATGATTAATTTCTTCTGTTGTTTAGGTGGTTCAAGTGGAAAACAGGCACTTCTGCTGTTCCGCCTCCATTCCTAGGTGTAAGCCCACACATGTGCAATAAAGAGAAAGCAAACCACAAACAGTCAAGACCTTGGCACAAAATGCCTCCCTGCTCCTTTGCCCCCAGGCTAGATAATGTCTGGACTAATTGCTGCCTGCACGTGTATGTCAAACTGTCCCAGATGTTTTATGATTTACTGTTGTAAAATGAAAATCAATTTAAAAGCATGAGAATGAATCCAAGGTTAATCACACTTCTGCTACTGACTCCAACTTCCACACCACACACCTTCAAAAACAGGGGTTCTTCCCATGTTTTAACCTCATTCAAAACCAAACTTAGCTGGCTAAAGAGTTACCTAGTTGGAATTTAAGCCACCAAAGTCTAACCAGGATACCAAAAAAAAAAACCATCATGCAGCTGTTTCCTACACATAGTTCACCAAAATTCACCAGGCACCATGATAGATTGCCAGAAAGTTTCCAGGTTCTCCAGTCCTGCTCTGCATGCTGGAAAAATGTAGGCCAAGCCACTGGGTTTCTGGTCACATGCAATCCTAATAACAACCCCAAAACAAGGGGTGCCTCATCCATTTACCTTGGGCTTGTTTGGAGGCTCTCCTTCTGAGATTTCACACCAAACACAGTGGGAACTGTTGCTCAGAGGGCGAGATGTGGTTATAGTCCTTGTCCTGCTGCAGTGGATCTGGACTCCTTCACTGTGGGATTCCAAGCCAGGGAAGAGCGTTGCTGACCCTCCTTCCAAACAATATAACTGTGCTGGAAGAAATTACTTTGGCCAGGTAAGGTAACCGGAAAGATCTTGTGTTGCTCCTTCTATTCCATAAATAAGCATATGCATTGCAATATAATGCATGGTTGGACTGACCCTTTCCAGCTCACTGACTGCAGAGAAGTATTTTGAAAATTACTCTAATGCATATTTACCCAATGGACCAGAATAATTCACTTTGACACATGAATATGCCTTATTAAAAGCTGCTTACACACAGGTTACTCAACCCAATCCTCGTTTTCATCTGTCTGAGGCATGTATGAAATACTGTGTTTATTACATGTAAGTCAGGGGGACCTAGTTTATTTCTCCTATCTCCTGCTAGAGAAAAGAGGGTGCCTTAAAAGGAGTACAATAAAAATGGTTACAATTAGTGTTTCAGGTGCTATAAACTGGGTGAAAGAAGTCTGTCTGTAACTGAAGCCAAGGGAGGAGTCAGCCTGGCATCACAAGCCTTTAGTAGAGCCTGTTGCGATAGGACAAGGGTTAATAGCTTTAAACTAAAAAGGGGAGACTGAGACTAGATAGAAGGAAGAAATTTTTTACAATGAGGGTGATACAGCACTGGCACAGGCTGCCCAGAGTGGTGGTAGATGCACCATCCCTGGAAACATTCAAGGTCAGGCTGTACAGAGCTCTGGGCAACCTGGTCGAGTTGATGTTCCTGCTTATTGCAGGCAGGGTGGACCAAGTGATCTTTAAAGGTCCCTTCCAACCCAAACCATGCTATGATTTTATGAATCTTCACACCCTCTGTATAATGCTTCCCACAGAAGGTGCAGCCAGAGACCCTTTTGCAACATGTTCTGAAAAGGCTGTTTTTTTAGTGAGATAAGAAATCCTTTCCATTACCCTCATCCTCTGTGACAGATCAGCCCACTCGCTACATGAGCCTGCTTTGCTTTATGTACTGGGGCCAAGTAGCACCCGAGCAGCCCTGGGGAAAAGTGCCTTAATTGCCAGTAATACAATAGCTCCACTTAGCACCCGCAAAGCAATTCAAAAATGGAATCAAACATTTTCTGGCTACACATTTAGGGAGCAGCCGGGTGTGTTGGCATGTTACTCCATTACTTAACCACTGGGTCATATATCTGTGACTACAGATGGCTTTTACATCCGCACCTCTTAAGCAGCATCTGATACCATCACCAAACCCTGGCCCAAGGGAAGTGATGCATCCGTTCTGACCAGAAAAACTGTTCCCTTTAAATTAAACACCAGCTCAGCAAAGGTTTTTCTGTGGCCCCATGGAAACAGCCTTTCTCATCTTCAGCATGAGAAGGACTACTTGGCTACAATTCAGCTGCAGCTCTGCCTTGCAAAACACAAGAAGTGGCAAAGAAAATGCCTTTTCCCTGTTGATCTCTCACCCACACTGCTTCCCAAAACTTCTAGCCATGTTTTTTTAACAACACTTTTTCTCCAACTCTGCTTCATCTGGGTCTTTTCTTCCAGGCATCTTCAAGGTATCCTCAACCTCCAGGGATGGCTGCAAAAATATAACCGTGCAAGTATTTGCACTGTAAATCTGCTGGGCTTAACGCTAATATGGATATAAAAGCTTAGCTGGTGGCTGCATAGGGAAGGTAGTGCAGAAGATCAGCAAAAAGTGCTTTGGGCTGCCTGAGCCAATATACCAGCAATGTCATGGATAGTTCAAACTATAAAAGCAGAATGGTCTTACAATCAGATCCACAGGGCATCAGCTTATCAAGTATCAATATGAAAGTATTCCCACTGTGGATCCTGCTGTAGGCCAGGTACTGTGTGGCAAAGAAGAACTGGTACAGACCACAAACTCATGCACCTTGGCCTACTGTACTTAAGTAGGCTTTGCCAAAAGCTTCAGTGGATACTTGTGGTCTCTCATCCCTATCCTCAACCAGAGGCTAAACATTCAAATGTCTCATCTTTTCTTAAATATTCTGATGTCTATGGTTATATAGTGAAAGATTGTTTTGCTCAAGGAAAACAATGAAGGAAAATCATATAAAGCTCCTCAGGACATATTTCCTTATTTGATGCTTCCATTCAAGGCAAACCACTTCTGACCGCAAACCACGGTACTATTGCTTGCTGAGATTTTGCAAAAATATTGATGTGACATAGTGTCCCAAACCTGGAAAAGAATACCAGTGTAGAGAAATCTCCAGAGTCAGCTCTAGTTTGGGATATTTCACAGGTTCACAGAATGGTTGAGGTTGGAAGGGACCACCAAAAGTCATTCAGTCCATCCTCCATGTTCAAGCAGAGTCACCTGGAGCACAATGCTCAGGATTGAATATCTCCAGGGAAGGAGACTCCACAACCTCTCTGGACAACCTATTCCAATGCTCAGTCCCCCTCACAGTAAAAAACTTCTTCTTCATGTTCAGGTGGAACTTCCTGTGGTTTAGTTTATACCCGCTGCCTCTAATCCTGTCACTTGTCACCGCCTCAGCCTTTCTTCATATGAGAGATACTCCAGACCCTTAATCATTCTAAAAGCCCTTTACTGGACTTGCTTCAGGAGCTCCATGTCTCTGTGGAGCCAGAAATGGATACATACTGGACATATTTGTACCAAAAGAAGCTATTTTGGCTCAGCACTGCATGATCATCCTTCCCCATGATCAGTTACAGCGACAACACGCCAGTTGAAGATGGTCATAGGTGATGTGCTTTCAGAGTGAATTCAGGGGCTCAGAGGGGCACAATTGGATGGACATAGCTCCAGACTGCTGCTGTAAACAGGAATTCACTTCTCAATGCATCTACTTTAATCCTTGAGCAGGCCTTACTTGGAAAACACTGGTGTTTTGATCCAAAGCATCAACTTTTTCAACTCACAACCTTGTAGCTCTTAAGCGTAGCACTTGGTGTGTTTCTTTGGTTCTTAAATGTAGCAAAGTTCATCATAATCTGCAAGAATCGTAGAGAAAAGTTAGGGAACCACTGAGGAGTATGGTTGAGATTCTTTGGCTCAAAATAACACATCTCTCAGCACATGCTGTGTGTGGGTAGTAAGAGCTAAAAAAAAAAAAACAAAAAAAAAAAAACAGCTAAAAAAACAAAATCTAAAAGAAAATCCTTATGTGATAAGATTAAAAATTAGGTAAGAAAGCAATGTACTGGGGACTACCTTACAGGCTTTGGAAGGAGGGCTCAATCTTAGGTGATACATGCGGCCCTGCCTGAAGAGATGGTGCTGGAGGACTTATCTGAGGCTCATACAAAAGCCCTCTGTCACCAGTATCCTCAGTGCCAGAAAGCGAGGGTTGGAGCCATGCTTTAATCAAGAGCTTAGATAAAGAGCATGTTTCTCCACTGGGGAATCTGGGTGGTATAAATCTGTACTCTTAACAGGTTTGAGTCTTGGGGGCAGGCATGCTCCAGTTGTGAGCGCTTTTCCTAAGGGTAGATAAAAGGCTCACATAAATAAAGCTTTGAAATCTTCCAGGAGAGGTTAGCAATACAAATATGGGCACATGAAGCTCTGCGTAAGCAATAATTCCACAGATTTTTATTAGAAAGCAGATATATGGGAGCAGCAATGCATGATAAATCAACTTATCTGCCTCCTTACTGGCTTTTATGATAGGCATTAGCAGTAGCGACTGTCACAGAGATCATAACTGCTTTATTTCAACTGTCTCTGTAAGGCATATTCAAATGCAAGCAGTTGTTATTCTTTTTTAAGTATAAACTCTTTTTCCCCTCATTGAATTGATGACAAAAGCATTCCTGGTAAACATCAAATTTGGGGGAAGAAGAAAGGAAGGAAACGGTGCTCTCATTTGTTTGTTTTGGTAAGGTTCTCTTGGAGCCTTGGAGTCAGCTGACATCCATTGCTCTGGACATGGCTAAAGCAGTGTCTATGTGCTGACAGGGTGGCTTGGGGCTGCTGGGGGGAGCCCAAGGACCCACTGACTTCTCCTTCAGGGCTCTGGAGTGAGTTTTACTCTTGCAAAACTGATGCCAGCAGCAAAACACAGATTTTAATCTTAGCTGTCTCCTTGAATAAATCAGGTTATATGTAATCTGATTATGCATATAATATAGATGTATAAATTAAGTAGATAATTAGTAAACAATGGCCTTGCCAACAAAAATATTTTAATACAGGGTTAGAGAGGCTGTTCTGTCTTCAGTTATGTTTCTCTCTTTCTAGGGCAGTATTTCAAAGACAATTAACAAAGTTTTGCACCTAAATCTAGACACGTAAAGATTCATAACTTCTATTGACTTAAATACATGTGGGAAACCAGGCACTCTGCTCTGACTGGGAAATTGCTGGAGCTTAGCTTTGGGAAGAGGAGGCTGTTATGTTGGTATCAAAGTAATGTGTCCTTTCACCTTTCTCAACTGCTCACTCAACACATACCATGCAGCACACAACTTGGTGAGCTAAATCATAGAATCAGAGAACAGTTTGGGTTGGAAGGGACCTTAAAGATCACCTAGTTCCAACCCCCCTGACATGGGCAGGGACACCTTCCACCAAACCAGGTTCAACTGCTCAGCCTGGCTTTGAACACTGCCAGGGATGGGGCAGCCAAAATTTCTCAGGAGCAACCTGTTCCAGTGTATCACCAGTGTACCACAGAAATCATAACTGCACAAAGTAAAGAATTTGTTCCTAGTGTCTAATCTAAACCTAACCTCTATCAGCTTAAAGCCATTCCCCCTTATCCTGTCACTACATGTCCTTACAAAAAGTCCCTCTCCAGATTTTCTGTAGTGTCCTCTTAGGTCCTGGAAGGCTGCTATAAGGTTTTCTAGGAGCCTTCTCTTCTCCAGGCTGAACAAGTCCAACTCTCTCAGTCTGTTTTCATAGGAGAGGTGCTCCAGGCCTCTGATCACCTTTATGGCCTCCTCTGGACTTGCTCCAACAGGTCTGCATCCCTCTGAACACAATACTGAAGGTGGGGTGTCACAAGTGCAGACTAGAGGGGCAGGATCACCTCCCTCATCCTGGTGTTCGTGCTCCTTTTGATGCAGCCCAGGATATGGTTGGCTTTCTGGGCTACAAACACACGCTGCCAGCTTATGTTGAGCTTCTCATCATCCAACACTCCCATGTCCTTCTCCTCAGGGCTGCTCTCAATACAGTTTCTGCCCAGCCTACTTGATATTTTACTTGGAACTGCCTTTTTTCGATTCACTTTGTAGGCAAGACTGGATGCAGTGTCACATAAGATGGTATCAGTACAGAAGATGAAAGGTAGTTTTATCCACTGTTTCATCTTCTGCTGATTATCCTCCTCTTGCCACATCTGTGGCAATTCCACCCCTTTCAGTATCTCCTGCCTTCCATTATACAACCCTGGAGAATAATCAGACATATAAATGCAATTTTCTTCCTCTGTGGTTAGTCCTGAAAAATATTGCTTGGTCCATATGTTGCTGCTGACACTATAGAAATGATGCTATGGATTAATTACAGCTGGGGACACTAGGAGGAGGGAGCTTTGTGCGTATTGCTCTCCCATGAGGTGCACAGTTGCGAAGCAACCTGACACATCTGCCAGGGCTGTCTAAGAAACTATTAGCCAGTTGCTACCTCCTGTGCTCGAGAGCTGCAGGCAATTTCACAGTAATAGTTTCTCAGTTTCTTTCACGCAGGCAACCATGGTGCTGAGATACTGACTTAAATATGTATCACGGAATGGCATCCTTAATAGAGGTTTTACAGGAACAAAATGTATATGGGTAATCCACAAAGGCTGGTTTCCACTGACAGCTTCATTATTGCTCTGAAGATGCATGGCAGGCACCACAGGCTGGGAGCAGCCACAGGAATGGACAGCTTTGATTCAGGCCATGAGAAAGATTCCCCAGCCCACCTGCATCGGCTCAGGGATAAAATCAGAAGCAATAGCACAGGGAGTCCCAAAAAGTACAATCTTATTGCATGTATTGCATTTGCATAGCAAGGCTTTGGTATTAGGGGAGCAACAGGGGTGGCTTCTGTGAGAAGTGCTGGAAGCTTCCCTTGTGTTTGATAGAGCCAATGTCAGCTGGCTCCAAGATGGACTCACCACTGTCCCAGGCAAAGCCCATCAGTGATGGTGTTGGTGCCTCTGGGATAACATAGTTAAGAAGGGGGGAAAAGCCGTGCACAGCTGCAGCCAGAGAGAGGAGTGAGAACATGTGGGAGAAGCAGCTCTGCAGACACCAAGATCAGTGAGGAAGGAGGGCAGGAGGTGATCAAGGCACCGGAGCAGAGATTCCTCTGCAGCCCATGGTGCAGCCCATGGTGATGCACTGTCCCCCTGCAGCACATGGAGGTCCATGGTAGAGCAGGTACCCACCTGCAGCCCGTGGAAGATCCCACACAGGAGCAGGGGGATGCTCAAAGGAGGCTGTGACCCTGTGGGAAGGCCCTGGTGGAGCAGGCTCCTGGCAGGACCTGTGGCCCTGTGGAGAGAGGAGCCCATGCTGGGACAGGGGAAGAGTCTGAGGAGTCCTCCCCTGAGGAGGAGGAAGTGGCAGAGACAACATGTGATGGAGTGACCATCAACCTCCATTCTCCATCCCCCTGTGCCACTGCAGGGAAAGGAGGTAGAGAATGGGGGAATAAAGTTAAGCCTAGGAAGAAGGGAGGGGCTGGGGGAAAGGAGTTTTAAGATGTGGGCTTTTCTCTCATTATTCTACTCTGGTTTGATTGGTAATAAATTAAATTAATTTCCCCAAGTCCAGTCTGTTTTGCCCATGACAGTAATTGTTGAGTGATCTCCCTCTGTCCTTACCTTGGCCCACAAGCCTTTTGTTGTATTTTCTCACCCCTGTCCAGTTGAGGAAGAGAGTGACAGAGCAGCTTTGGTGGGTCCTGGCATCCAGCTATAGAGAAGCAGAGGTGAGTTACTGGGAGGCTGGAGCACTCTGGCTTGCAGAAAGGACCACAGACTGGTTTCCTCTGTAAACACAAAAAGAAAGAAGACTTCTTTGCAGCAAAGCTGGGCCAAGTATGGAAGTTGCCTGATGTGGTCTAGCATCAGAATGAATTTACCTTTTTGTTTTTTTTAGTAAGAGGGAAGCTGAACTTGAAAGCAAAGGCAGTTTGAGTATGTACATTTGCAGAAGTAAGTTTAAGGCTCATTGCAGGCCAATGAGGTAGGAGATCATCTTGGAGACTTGATTTAAAGCATCTGGAAGTCTAAATGACTTTTAGTGCCTTCAAAAAACTACCTGAATCCCCAGAGCAAGGGCAAGCTCTAAATTTTGACAGCACTGTCAAGATGTGTACCCAGTGCCCGGGGTACACATCTCCTGCTGCTGCACCTCTTGCCCTTAGCAGTTCCCTGCCCAAATGGAGAGATGGGAAAAAAATTCCACTAAAGGACCTGGCCCTGGAGGGATGCATTAGCTGGCATTATTTTCTCAGTTGTCAAGTTCCAGTGATTCAGAACAAGCAGGGATGCCTCTGTATGGCTATAATGACGTTCGCTGTCAGATACATGAGCCATAGGAAAGGACAGGGCTGTAACTTTATTTTAAGCTGGATAGGCTGTAGCTAAATCTCCTGAATCCCCTTCAGCTTCGGAAATAGCTTTCCCCTATCTCTGTTTTCTACCTGGCATCTTCACATTGTTTGTGCTAAAAAGAGGAATGATACTTTTAATCTTGAAAATGCCTTTAGAGCTTTGGAGTGGATCATTTTAAAGTCAACAGTGTTTAAAGCACATTAATGTGGGTATTCACCATAAAACACTTTTATTTCTGTGCGTAACTGATAAACGTGTGAAAAAACATAAGGGGAAAGAGGTGGGAAAACAGTCTTGCTTGAAAAAGCAAACTGTGGATCCACAGTGAAAGGAGCATCATACAGCACTGATGGCAGTTGTGAATTTTCCAGTGAAACACCTTTTCCTATTTTATATTTTTTTTCCCTTGGGAGAATTCTCATTTGTCCCAACCAGAAAAAAATATCCTCAGAGGTTTTAATGGCATTTTGCTGGGAAACAGGCAAGCTTTTTGCCAGAGCACCCACCTGTACCATGAGCAATCCTCCAGGGCTGAGGGCTGGATGGCAGCACCGTCCTCTCCCTGGGGTGCTGGCTGCCCCCATTTCTTTGCTATCCCCAGTTTCCCATTTCTAGGCAGTGCCAGATGAGGAGATGAACAGAGAGAAGTTTGTAATAAAAAGGGACTAGGTGGTTTTTTCTAAGCATACTTAAACAAATTTAATTAAATGGGAAAACCAAATATTTCTCTGAAGTTTTATGGTGACAATTTTGTGGTATATGGTTTTTTTACAACTGTATTTTCCTGCCTAACAATTCTGGGTGTCAGTTCATGGCCCAACACTTTTCCTAGCATTTGGAAAATGATGATTAGTCAGACTACACTGGGAGAATAGCTTATTGGATAAGCTATTTAAATCTTTTATTATTTTTATTATAATCTTTTAAAACAAAGACGGTAGCTGATGCTTATTATCCTGGCATTATTCCTGTGCAGACACAGGGTAATAGAAAATGGGGAAGGGCAGAAGCAAACAGTACTGTGCTATTCTAGCAGGAAAGAAAAATAGAGAGAAAAACCCAATTTGAAGTAATTTAAAAATTAAGAAAGAACCAGGTCATGTGGATTCTCAGGCATCGTGCCCTTTTGCATTGACATTTGCCTCTATCAGCGTAGAAGACCTGAAAGCCCAAATGTAAATTGCATATCTGTTAATGGCAATAAATAAGTGCTATCACTGTTTGCTAAAATGAACTGGAGGGGGGTGGGGAATGAGGCCAATCATTTAAAACAGGCACTTGTACAGCTCTTAAAGATGTGCAATATGATTATAAAACAAATCAATAAGCTTTCAGACTTTCTGAATGTCATCGGAAATGATTAGGTTACGTGGATGGGTCTGAGCTCACCCCTCTCTGGCTCCAGGGAAATCCAAAGTGCCATATTTGAACCAAAAGGGGTGCACTTGGCTCAGAAATGTGAATTTTTGTCATTTCTGTCCCCCAAAGGATGCTTATTAAGAGAAAAAGTGGCTGGAGCTGTAGCACAGTATGCTACTATTGCGATACTCTTCTTTCAACATGGGTAGAAATCTGCTTCTAAGAGCCCATAGGACACACGTGAAAATGCATCAGCTCTAGTGGATATTCCTGTGAATTTGGGTCTTATGTAGATGACATAACAATAACAAGAGCACCATAAAAGGGAGCCATGCTCACCCTTGAAGCTGACATTTTGGACGTGCCTGTCGTCCTTACATAGCTACTTAAGCCTTAAAGCTGGTGTAGAGAAACTCATCATGAGCAGCAGAAACTGATGAAAGTTGATGTCTTCTTGCAGATCCGGCCTTATTCATCTGAGTCTTCACCACCTCTATCCCTCGTAGCTATTCAGGCCTCTGTAAAGCCAAACTGGAGAGGCTTTAGGGAGCAGAAATCCCACTCCCCTCTGTCATGGTAGCTGCTTCACTGCCAAGAAGCAGAGATCACTCTTAGTTGGGGATGAAGCACAACTCTGACCAAAAAGTAATTTGCATTGACTAATTAATCAGACAACCTGCATGTGTGGATTTTCTAAACCACAGGCAAGGAGAACTCTCAGGAAAGTAAAGTGCAGTATGCACATATTGCTTCCCAAAGCGGGAAAGACACTGAGGCAGCCCATTTCAGTCTGACTTAGGATAGTATCAGTGTTGTAAACAACCTCCCTATAGGAGTTTCCTGAATTATATAGGGAAAATCAGTCCCACTTAAAGAGAAAGCAACAGAAATATTTGCATGTGCTCAGAATCAGGGCCAGAAAACTATTATTTCTTGCATCTTCCACTTATTCCTTCATGAAAAATGTTCCCAGTAAATGTTCCCAGTAAACTTTCCTACATTACATTTTTCTCTGAAATCACACAAACACAATATTGGACTATAGAGGACTTAAGGCTTCAAAAATTTATTTTGGCCCTTTTCTCTGTCAGCAATAACAAGGGCCATGGGAAGTGACCAACGGATCTCACTACGGATCTTCACGGCTCTTCGGCCCAGCATAATGTTTTGATGAGAAAGCACAAAGCGGTGAACTGGGTGAAGATGCCCGTTTTGGCTCTTCATACGGAAAAGACAGAACTTACAATCAATCACACACAAAAAAAAAAATGTACACCAAATAAACCTTGAGGGTATCAGCGATGAGATGTACTTACTCGGTAACCCCATTAACTTGATGTCCTGGCTTCACTGAACTCAACTCAACTTTTGCTATTTTCAGTGAGATCCTGAGCTTTCTCATTATCATTTTAACCACACTTTGCTGGGGCTGGGTTTGAAGAATCACTAAAAGATTACACTTAGGTGAAGAGTGAATTCTCATCTGTCTCCCCTGCAAATAAATAAATAAATAAATAAATAAGGAAAGGTGTTTAAAAAAGAACTATTCCACTTCAGCTCTCCAAACCAAAATGAAAAGCAGTTTAAATTCAGGAGGTTTTGTGTATTTGCCAAAAAACACTTTATATGGGGAAAACAGAACAAACAAAACCCACAAACAGAAAGAATCACCAGCAGTTTCTCCCAGACAAATTTTCATTTTGACTAAATCTATTTCTGATGTGCCCGAGGATGAAGCATATCAATCCAGGAAATAAGTGCGTGAGCAACTTCCAAGAATAATCAGGATTTACAATGACCTTTTATTCTAGGCAAGCAAAGGCAAGCAGTATGATGAATACAGGAAATAATTACTGAGAAACAAGGAAATTTGCATCCAGCACCAACAGCAGTGAAAGGGGCACTGAAATGTGCTCACTTTACACAGAGGGTTACAGTGCCATGTTATTGCAGACAAATGAAGGGCTTGTATTAAAAATGCATAATTTAATCAAGGGAAAAACTACTAAGCAGATTGAAATATGCAGACATGATATTGGTTTTTTAATATTAGTGTTATTAAATTCTTACAGAATCACCCCAAAGTAAATTAATACAAGGAGAAACAGTTAACAAAATTACAGGACCAGATCAAACATTCCTGCTTGTTCACAAGCGTCCCGCTGACTTGCGATATTAGGGATGGCATGAAAGGCTTAGTATAAAATACTTCATGTGCTGATCTAATAGTATTTTTCCCCATCAGAGCAGCTTGAAATGAGCCCCGATGCGTTGACGGCACTAGGCAATCAGGAGCCAAGGATTAGTATCAGTGTCTCTGCCTTGACCCAAAACAAAGCTGCCACCTCCTTGTGCCATAACCTGAGCATGGCCAGAGGGCTGCCAGCTCCACCCGAAATCGGCCCGTGCTACAAAGACCAGGAACTTATTCCCTGGACATAATCAGCCTCCAGAATTAATATGTGTCCTGAGAAAACATTTATCTAATTTAACATATTAAAAAACATTAAAAACATCCTCCATTTGTGCATGCACAAGTGATGCACTGCCTCTGCTCAGCATCTCTTGGGCTTGAAGCGCCTGCCTCTACTCAGTGCTCTTTCACTGATGGTGCTAAAGTGCAGGCTTCCAACTTGCCCATTTTACATGAAGGCAAAACAGCTGGGCAGAAAGGGACTGTCAACTGCCAAGTGAAATAGCAACTTGGGGTTAAAGCTAGCAAAAGACCCCAAGTCCCTTTTCTCATTTGAGCATTTCTTATGTGCCAGCCCTCAGCAGAGAGAGATGTCCTTGCCTTGAAACTCCATCAAGGAACTTGGGGCTCACACTTGAGACTATGTGCCTGTTTTGCTCTGAGTTACAGCAAGAAAGTCGCTCCGTAACACTATTCTCTCAGAAAATGAGGAATTATTAATGTTGAATTTGTTTACAAGAGTGCCTAGAGGCTCCAGCCCCACTGCTTCAAGCAGCATAGATACACCAGAAAAATTACACTTTTTCTGCCCTTGTCAATTAGAACATAAACACTGTAGAGCAGAGATTCTTTTTCTTCATTTGCACAGCACCTTGAACCGCTAAAGTCCTGATCTTTCAGGCATATCTGAATGCACACAAAGTGGCTCACCAAGTTACTTTCAATCATTTATCAGCAAGTCATGGCTAACCAGAGGTCCCAGTTGACTGGAAGTTAGCAAATGTGACACCCATCTACAAGAAGGGCCAGAGTGAGGAGCTACAGGCTCTTCAGCCTGACCTTGGTGGATGAGAGAACGGCTGTAGATGTTGTCTACCTAGACTTTAGTAAAGTCTTTGATACTGTTTCCCACAGCATTCTCCTGGAGGAAGTGCCTGCCCATGGCTTGAATGGGTGTACTCTGCTGAGTAAAAATCTGGCTGGATGGTTGGGCCCAGAAAGTGGTGGTGAACAGAATTAAATCTAGTTGGCAGCTGGTCACAGGTGGTGCTCTCCAGAGCTCAGTAAAATGGGGCCAGTTCTGTTTAATCTCTTTATCAATGATCTGGACAAGGGTGAGTGCACCCCCAGTAAGGTTGCAGATGACACCAAGTGGGACAGTTGGAGTGCTGATCTCCTTGAGAGTAGAAAGGTTGTCCAGAGGAATCTGGGCAGGCTGGATTGATGTGTCAAGGCTTACAGGAGGCTGAAGGGAGACCTTATCACTCTCTACAACTAACTGAAAGGAGGTTGTAGTAAGGTGGGGTTGGTCTCTTCTTCCAAGTAACAAGTGATAGGACAAGAGGAAACAGCTTTAAGCTGTGCTGGGGGAGGTTTAGACTGGATATTAGGAAAAATATCTTCACCAAAAGGGTTGTCAAGCATTGGAATGGGCTGTCCAGGGAAGTGGTGGAATCACTGTTTATGGAGCTATTTAAAAGGCATGTATATGTGGCACTTAGGGACATGGTTTAGTGGTGGACTTGGCAGTCCTGAGTTAGCAGTCAGACTAGATGATCTTAAAGGTCTTTTCCAGCCTAAATGATTTTATAATCCTATTCTAAAACAGGTACCAATCATTGAATGTTAATACTGATTTTCACCCACACTGTATCTCTACACATGAGAAAAAGAAAAGATGCACAGCACAAAAGCAAGGGAAAGTAAATAGCAGGTGTGGCCAGAAACACACAGAATTGCTCTTTTTGCAAAAATAGCTGTAGACTCTTTTAGACCAGAAGCTGATGTATCAGTGTCACTTCCTACTTCTTTTTCATTATCTACCATGTGAGCGTTTGTGACACTATGTGCAGCAGGGGATGAAGCTAAGCCAGATTCCCTCTGCTTCCTTTCTCCCTGATTTTACCACCTGCCCTCATCGTAGGTCCTGCATGAGCACAGCACCATAGCACTGCACACACACGGCCACCAGCAGCAATACATAATGGCCAGGAAGCTGCTGCTGCTGCTCTCGATTCCCTGCTATGTTACACCAGTGTTAATGAGGAGTAAATAATAGTAACGAATAAGCTTTCTTCCGCTGACAGTAAGGTGTTCAATATTCCTGAAGCCACTGGCAACTCAGGGCCAGTTTCCAGAAGCTTCTGCCTAGCAAATATCGCAATACTGCAAACACCATAAATTCTGGAAGAGCAACTCTATGGTATAAACTTCAGCACTTCCCATCCTGCCAGGAGAGGAAATCCTTTGCAGATGCATGAAGTTGGAGGGGACACTCACCCTTGTGGGTTACAGCCTGCCTTGTGCAGCATGTGGCTCTGGCAACCCTCTGAGCTGCAATCCCACCTCTGTTTTGCTTCATACCATAGCAGCATATCCTCCAAAAAGAGAAGCCCAGCTCCCACTAAAGTCAAGTTCCCCACAGGAATCTCACAGATTTAGAAGCAGCAGACAAAACAGTGCTATAACCAGGCCCAGCAGCACGGCAACAGGATGAGCTTACACATGGGCTGCTCACAAGACCCCTACTAGGCAGTTACAAAGTCCAAAGCACCCTTCCAAGCTAATGCACCAAGCAGCACTTTCTTCTTGCTGTAAACATTTCTGGCTTTAAACAAAGTGCTAGGCAGAGTTAGTCCTCTCTGATTTGTGTTATGGGATAATTCCCAGGCCAACAATTGTTGTCCCAGTTGGCTTCACCTGTCTGTGACACAGAGCTGGCACCACCATCCTTATATCTGTGGACTTTTGATGTTCCCAGAACTGAGATATGACCTGAGGATCCAGAAGGCAGTGGCACTTGGGCAGACAGATGACAGAACATGGACACGACCCTGCCCCTCAGCTGGAATTGGATGTCATTGGCTTGATCACTGGTAAGCACAAAATTTAGGAAGATCCCCAGTAAAATGTAATAGCTACAGGCATACCATTTCCTGAAACTCTTAAGACCAAAGCACTGGTATTACCCACTCTTTTTCTGTCACCTTTTTGAGGTCTCCTTTATTCCGTGAAGGCTGATACAGAGTCAACAGCTAAGAATTGAAAACGTGGAAGGAATATGTATAAGGAAATCAAGTGGGCAATCCTTTAACTTCTTGAAGGTTTCAGGAACAAAACACTGGAAGAAAAACCTAGCAATTGAGTTCCACTTCATTAGAGAGGGATCCATCTCCAAAAGAAGAAATAATCATCAGATGGAAATACAACAGTTAAGCAACAGGTCTGGAAGGGAAAAAAAGATGGGTCTGCTGAAAGCCTTACAGCTGCCTTGTCCTACACTTTATTGGCCTCTAGTGGAAAACAGAAGCTATGTCTTGCAATCACAAAACTACAGTTACAGAGCACAGGGGAAAATATACTACTCCCCATACAGAGTTTGAATACTACCTGACAAAGGAATGCAAGGCATGTGACTAAAAAGGAGGACTATTCTGCATTAGCTACATACACAGTCTTGGTCCTGCTACCATTCAACGAAGACATTGAGTTAAATACTTGTTCTTTTCTACACACATTCCCATTCAGGTGCATTTCTTAACTGTCTGCCATAAGAGAAATAAAATTTCACCTGCAGAGGCACTAATTTTGTTGACATTTGGACTAGCAGTTCTAAACCGTTGTATGCACTCTGCTGAATGCTAACCCTTGTAGCGCTCAGATTGCATTGGTTTGGCTGTAAAGTAGGCTGAAATAAGGATTTCAGTTGCTGTATTCTGTAAACACAGGCTCTCAAAATTAAAACAAGCTTGTAGGGAGCAGACAGCGATTGTGGTAGCAGTTCTGCCTAGGTATATATTCAGTGATTCAAAACCCAGGGCTCCAGTTTCCATCGATATAAACAAGACAGCTCTCCTCAATAAATTAAAAATAGAAACCATAATCAAAAAAAAACACTAAGTAAGATTCACAGGAACAAACCTCTGGAAAGGTAAGTCAATGGAGGGCAGTAGGCTCAATGTAGAGAGATTGGGTAACATAAAAGACCAAGTCAGTCACTGGATGGAGCAGACCTCTCAGAACCAGAACCAGCTAAAAAGCAAACCCAGGCCTCAGTGGAACTGTGCACACCAACAAATAACAGCTACCTCCTAAGCAGAGGAGGAATAGCAATTGCTGGCCAATGCTGGTCTCCTTCAGCTGAATATAAATCTGTGTATCCCTCCAACAGCTCTGGCAGATTGGCTTGGTTTCCTCCCTCCTCCACTGCCTGCCTTCTGGAGCTCAGGGTGGCACAGTAGGGTTTGCTCCTGGGAAACCCTAGGGAGCCTGGAGATAGTGGAAGGCAGATGGCAGCATCACAGTCGGCACCCCATGGGCAGCGTGGTTGGTGTTCAGCAGAGGCACGTCCCTGCATCCAGCTCCAAGGATGTACCTTGAATCCTCTGCAGAGGCTGGGCACTCGGGAACCTCAGCACACAGGAAAAGAGCACAGGCACTCTCAAACCTAGGATAAAACTGATTCAGAGCAGGTTTTCAGCATATTTTGACTGGGTTTTGTGCCCATTTGCTCCTGCATTCATTTTACCAGCCTCTATGCTAGCCTAGGGTACAGGGGCATGCCATTAGAAGCTCTTTGGAGGCTGAACTGCCAAAAATAGTGCAAACAAACAATCAAATTAAAAAAAAAACATGGCAAAACATAACAGCATGCATGCATTCATTCATTCATTCAGAGCTGATGCAAAAGCTACTTAGCAAATCTCGGAAAAAAAACATTTTTGAAAGCCAAGTGCAGTCTCCTGACTTGCTTGTTCTGGCCAAATTGCTTGCATTCCCTGTTTATCTCTGAGCAGAGAAGGGAAAAGACACCAACAGCAAAGCCACCATGTTCAGCTTTTTTGACAATTCAGAAGTGTTCACACCACCCACACTGTGTGTGTGTGAGTGTAAGAGAGCAATGTAAACAGCAACAGGGAAACTGCAAGCAGTAAACACCAAGTTACCTCTTGCTCGAGTCCCCTTGGCTCAGTGCTGACCCAAGTGCCTTTTTTTCTGCAACACTTAGCAGAATAACCTAAAGCAGCCTGATTCTTATGCCACAAATGTAAAAATAATGAAGCACAGGACTTCAAGTTCAAAGAAGCGATAAATGCTCCATCCCTGGCAGTGTTCAAGGTCAGGTTGAACAGAGCCTTGGGTGACATGGTCGAGTGTGAGGTGTCCCTGCTTATGGCAGGGGTTTGGAACTAGATGATCTTAAGGTCCTTTCCAACCATAAATATTCTGTGATGCTGTGATTCCATAAATGCTCAGGGCTGGCTGAACTCCCACCTGTAAATGCTACAGATTAGTTATATTTATTTCCTTCATGAGGAAAGAAAAAAAAAATTAAATACAATCCATCTGAGCTGGAAATAGGCTTCCGTTCACCTCTTGTACAGGCTGGGATCTTGGAAAGAGCAGCTGAAAGTAGATACAGCATGTACGGTAGAGCTGCACCAGGCTGGGGCAGCACCAGAAGCAAAGCAAGGTTATTGTGGCACAGGAAAGCCTTCTCCAGTGTCAAGAGAGGCAGCCAGGAAAGCTTCCCAAACCTCATCCACTTTACAGTCTTAATTCCTTAGGCTGCAAAACGTTTGGTGCTGGTTTGATATATATTCTTTCAGTTCAACATGTGTACGGATAATGTGCAATTCAAAACAGAAAAGGGAAAAACAAAAATCACATGATCCTTAATAGACAAATTAAACCTGCATATCTGCAGACGACTGAGAGTCTTATTTTAGTAACAGCTGAATCACATAAGAAAACAGTCACAGTTATGCACCGGCAGACCACATACCTAGTTGCTTCCCAGAAGCAAGGAGGATCCTTTTAACTCGAAATACTGAGAATACGCAAGAGACTCACATGGTAAAACCTAAACCTGAGCTGCTAAAGATGTGCAATAAATGTGACTTTTCATGATCTCTTCTACCACCAGTGGACAACCTGGGGCTTCTGAGGCTGTTCTCAAGTCCCAGGCACAAGAATCTGCCTTTACGCCCACCACATTTCAAGGCTCAGAACTGGCTTGGTAATCCCCAGGCAGCGACTCCATGGCTCTCAGCACACATGGAGCAAGTAACTCATAACACTGATTGGGATAACTTTTAAGTCTGGTACTTTTTACCTATGACAATAAAGAAAATTAAGTTGAATTATTTTACAGAAAATATAAATTCAGCCTCAGCTTCTGCTGTGCCCCTTACGAATTGCATGCCTTACCTGTGTGTTCATCACTTCTTACAGCTCCTGAAACTTTTTAGACCGTCCAGTGACATGACAAACTTGAAAAAGTACATCTGTTATTGCTGGAGGAACTGAACAAACACCATCACACCACCCCACCCCCCTCAATAAAAGAGCCAATACAAAGATACGAGACAAAGAAGCTCCTTGCTTCCTAAAAGTGAATACTGGGTCACTGTACAGGTTTTACTGAAACTGCCCTCCTTCTGTGAAGTTATGTCTGAGTCCAATTAGCACAGGAAGGGCACATGTTCTGAGTCTTCCAGGTTAAGGCAGGTAAAAGAGAAAGTCACATTAACAATCTTCCTGATCATCAGAACACAGTACCTGGTATACGCGGTTATCGCTCTGTTTCTGTCCAATGCATTGATTTGATCCAATTAACAAGAAACTGCTATGGACTGTTCCGGATAAAAGCACTGCCAAAACACTCAGTGAAAAGCTGTAATGATTCCTCACGTCAGACAGCAAGCACGAGAGCATAACCCTGTCTGAACAGTCTGGAAGAGCAAAGAGAGCCCCCAGATCCATGTCCTGCCTGAGGGATCCTGCACAGCAACCTACACAGCAGCTCACCAGACCAGAGCAGAGCTCAAGTCAAGTCAGTGCTGGGTCCTCTGCAAGCAGGCCTAACCATTGTATGATTCTATGACCTGCCCCTTCCCATTTCCCACAGCCCAGGGACACAAGCATTGCACACACTTGCCCACATAGCAGACAGCAGAGCAGCAGAGACACATTCTCTGTGGCTCTAGTTAATGGTGAATACTTACTGGAATTGAGAACTGCTGGTCAAAAGCCTGCACTTTAGCCAGGCTCTTACCAGCAAAACAATGACGCGCTGCTTGGGAAAGGTTGATGAGAGTGGATGTTGTAAATGAAGCTTACAGAAAAAGAGTAGAAAACTCCTCTTGCTCCCTTCTCTGCAACATTTTAAGTTCGCACATTGTCATTCGTAACACATTACACTCTTGTTCAGAAGATTTTTTTTTCCTTACCCTTTCACCTCCAAAAATTGTTTTGGTTCCAGAACTGTTTTAATATTGACCCAGACTCCAGTGCTTAAATGCTGGACAACTCCACAACACTTTGCTTGCAATCAAAACAGTGGGTTCAGATGAGGCAAAGAGACTTTAAACCAAACAAAACCAACCGTCCACCACTATGCAGCATGATGTGTAGTATGCTTGTAGTCCAGTTAGGATTTTAAATCATTCCTAGGGAGACCTATTTTTACTACCCCAGTACAGGTTTTGAGCAAATGAGCTTGTTGCTGTGGAATTAATAGACTTATGCAGACTGATATTCCCAGGAGACAAAGTAAAAGGGAAAAATATTAAAACTGATGCTCCTGGCAAATGAAAAACTAATGGAGCATATTTTCCCGAAGGGATGGGAGGTGCTTTCATTTTATTTCATTCTGATGACTATGCAAGACCTGCCGTAATAGGTAACTCTCAGGGAGTACCATCTCCAGCTAAATGGAAACACCTTGAAAATTTCACAGAGAACACAGAGGACAGCATAAGTCACCACAAACCGAATCTGAAGAGCACTGGATGATCGCAACACTGCATCAGAATGTAGCTCTGTCTACAATTAACCTAAAAACCAAGTAAGTCTGCAACATTTCAACCCAGAGTTTCTCTATAGCTATGGCAGGAGCAGCAACGATTTGAACTGGTATCAAAGCAACTGTCAACGAGGGACACAAGGTTTTTAAAGCTAATATATATAACAACATGGCTCAGTGCAAGGTCCGCACTTGGGTCACAACAGCCCCAGGCAATGCTACAGGCTTGGGGAAGGATGGCTGGAAAGCTGCTATTTGGAAAAGGACCTGGGGGTGCCAACTGACAGAGCTGAACATGGGCCAGCTTGTGCTCAGGCACACAAGACCAACAGCATCCTGGCCTGTATGACCAATAGTGTGGCCAGCAGGGCCAGGGCAGTGATCATTCCCCTTTACTTGACAGGGGTGAGGCCACACCTGGAACACTGGGTTCAGTTCTGGGCCCCTCATTACAAGAGAAACACTGAGGTGCTGGAGCGGGTCCAGAAAAGGGCACAAAGCTGGTGAAGGGTCTGGAGTACAAGAGTGATGAGGAATGGCTGAGGGACCTAGGATTGTTTAGTCTGGAGAAGAGAAGGCTCAGGAGGACCGTATTGCTCTCTACAACTACCTGAAAGGAGGTAGTAGTGAGGTAGCGGTTGGTCTCTTCTCCCAAGTAACAAATGAAAAGAGGAAATGGTCTCAAGCTGCACCAGGGGAGGTTCAGACTGGGTTTTAGAAAATAATTCTTCACTGAAAGAGTTGTCAAGGACTGGAATAGGCTGCCTAGGGAAGTGGGTGAGTCACCGCCCCTGGAGGTATTGAAAACACGTGGCATTTGGTGTAGATGTGGCACTTCGTGACAGATGTGGTAGTGCCAGGTTAATGGCTGGATTCTATGATTTTAAATGTCTTTTCCAACCTAAACAATTCTACAGTTCCATTCTATGAAAAATATTTTACTGTCAAATTCACTCTAAGAGTTTCCATGAACTCCAGTGGAGCACATGAAAGATTTCACTGTTGGTGACATCCTTGAAGCCACTCAAGGTAACTCACATTATTTATAAATATTTACAAGTCAAACTCCTGCAGTTACCTGCATTTTTAAAACCACACAAGCTACTAGAAAATTAATTCCTAAATGATTTAAAAATCAAATAAATCAAAACTGATTTGCATTATTTAATATTTATTGATACAAAATTAAAAACAATTTGTAACAAATCACATATTTATAATTTACACTGGAGAAATACCTTCTAAGATCAATGAAACAACGTGCCCCTTAAAGCTGGGGTGTATTGCCAGTCGGATGGTAGTTACAATGTTCCTCAGAACTCATTTGCAGCAGCTGATCTTCAGTCTGCAGGCAGAGCTATGTCTCCAACATGCTGTGTGGATTTGGCCTAAATTATAAAAAGAATAGAAATTAGTTCAAATTAACACAGTTTAAAAAAGCCTATCTGACTGTGCCATGACATTAGCAGGGCTACTAGACAGTAAAGTGGAACCACTACAAATTGTACTCACAGCAGCAAGGACATTAGAGCATTCACCTACTCCAGTGGCAAATCAATAAAAATATCAGTACCATTTCAATTACACTCAAAAAAGCACATTAGTCTAATTTAATTTAAGCAACAGTGGTCTCTAACAAACACATTCCTCTGTGCAAAGGTGCTATGACTTCCCATATATGATGGATAATGGCTTGGCAGCTTCACACGCCGCTTATTCCCAGCGTGCTATATGACACAGAAAAGGACCTCCACTTGAGGCGTACAGCGTGTGGGTCCTCCCAAGACAAGCATGAACTAAACTTACAGAAGAGCAGCTTCCATAGCATGGGAATCTTCAATTTCTCAGAGTGGCTGAGGCTGGAAAGGACCTCTGGAAGTCACCTGGTCCAACACCCCCTGCACAAAGCAGGCCCACCATGAACCAGTTGCCCTGGATTCAGATAAGCTCTTTTCCCCCATATGTGAGTTTTTGCCTGATCTCTTCTGTACCTCTTCACCCATCCGCAGCAACCACGGTGGCAAGAGTGAGGATGCCAAGTGTACTTGGGAAATACACGTTCCCATCTGCAGGCAGCAAGTAGGAAGAGAGATAACAGGTTCTGAGCTCTGGGGACAGAGCTGTTCCACATAGAAGGATGTGCCCAATAAGCCTAACGAGGTCTTAGCTCTGTCTCTAGGAGAAATACATGAAGGCAATCCTGAAGAGCCACCAAGCTCTTCCAGCTTATTTAGTCCAGGTTCCTCCTTAGAAACCACAGAAACTTCAAAACCCAAGAAGATTCTCTTGGCATTTACCAGAACAGTCAGACAGCAATGGGGTGTGAGGGGGCACACATGTCCACATCCATATCTGCAGCAATGGGCACACACCACCACGCTAGACCTATGTTCCAAAACCAGCTGGTGTCAAATGGCATTCCCACTGGGCAAGAGGAATGAAGATGTACGAGCAGGTGAATGCTGGGACCAGACTGCCAATGCAAAATTGGCACATGGCATGACACCCAAATGATGGCACAGCCACAGCAAGATTGTGCCAAAGCAAAGCAAGCCACCAGCACGCTGAATTACTGCTACAAGAGGAGCTAAAAGCACAACACTACAATGCTCTGGGGTAAGTCTGGCCAGGGCAAAAGGTGCTGGGATGGATCCTTTCAGCACTGTGGAGCCAACCTCAACAGATGGACCAGACTCAAGGGCAATCATGCAGGACTGAAGCAGCCTCAGTTCTGCTTCTGCAAGCAGCAGATGACAACAGTAACAAACACCTTTCCAGTGACATCCCGAGCTGACCTTCATGGGAATAAAACTGCACAAAAGTCTTTCAAACAATGGAGGCCAAAGGAAGTTTTGCATCACTTCTCTGAATGAGAAACTGGGAGCTTTGCCAGGCCCTGTACAAAGCCTGAAGGAGAAGTAGCAAAGGAACCCTCAGGCACAAGAACACCTCCAAAATAATTCAAATACCTGGAACTGAGTTAGAAAAATGATGAAATCATTGCGACACAAAGACAAAAAAATTTATCTTCAGTAAGGGAAATGCATCCAAAGAAGGTAAAGAGATTAGTTTAGGCAGCAAGACAGAAAAGAAGGAGCAGATTGAAACTGGATACAGCACCTGAGCTGTAACAGCGGCAGGTGAATCTCATCTCGCAGCTTGCTCCAAGAGGAAGGAAGAAAAGCAAACCAAAAGGAGACAAAGTGCAACTTTGACAGATACTTCAAGACAACTGCCAACCTGCCTAGCAGGACACAGCATGCGCACATGGAATTAATTTCATGGAGGAAATTACTACCAGCACTTGTTCAAATACCTGAGGAAACCCATTCTTTGTAATTTCCAAAATAATTCTGGTTCCAGATAAGTGCGCAGCAAAAACAACCCAAAGGTGGACATTTAAGCAAATTCTTAGCTTATGCAGGCATCCAGTTAAGTAAGACACAGGTTTCGTACTTAACCAGCATCACCATTGCATGGAAATGAGCAAGGAGGGGCATGCACCTCATTTGCAACCCTCAGCATCTCACCAGAGATGACCTTTGTAAGCTGAGAAAGTCCTTCAGAAGAGAAGCTAAATTATTTTCAGTAAAAGCAGTATTACTATTATGGTTTCCCCCTTTTCCTTTTTTTCCACACAGAAATACTCCACGCAGCATGGCTGCAGGATGTAAGCAACAGAAGCCCTTTCATGACAAGGTAATAATTTCTGTGAACTTGAGTTAGCAACTGAACAAAATGAAGCTATTCTAAATTTTGTTAATTCACAGGAAACTGCCTTAAGCTGCACCAGGGGAGGTTTAGAATGGATATTAGGAAAAATGCCTTCCCCAAAATGGTAGTCAGGCATTGGAACAGACTGCCTAGTGAAGTGGCGGAATCACTGTCCCTGGAAGTGTTCAAAAACCATGCAGACTAGGCCCTCAGTGACATGGTTTAGTGGTGAACTTGGCAGTCCTGGGGTAACAGTTGGACTTGATGATCTTAAAGGTCTTTTCCAACCTGCTGGATTTTGTGAATTCACTCAATGTAGTTTGTTTGAAAGGTTAAGCAGGATGCTAAGATGGACTCTGTACCCCACAAAGTGAAGAGGCAAATAATGCAGACATTTAGAGTCGCTTTGTCTTTAAAACACAGTGGCGCTTTTTCACTAGCTAAAATACTGTTCAAGTCTGGCAGCTGTGTTCTAATACGTTGCTGCAGCGACCTCTGTGCTTTACCTATGAATTGCCATCAAAGCACAGAGTAAAGCTAAGTTGCTCACCAGGCAAATGTCTGCTTCTGCTAATATGAAGAAAATCAGCCTTAATAGGAGTCTGAGAGCATTTGCTGGATGCAAAAAAACCTCTGCAATTATCACTTAATTGTCCTTCACGGACCAATACTGAGAGTCTCATACTTTCCCGTTAAGGTTGCTCCCTCCTTCAGCACTTTTTCTTAACTGGCTACTTAATTAGTCTTCCTTCCTGGGCTTAATTGTAAATTTGTTTTGATTAATTAGCCTCAGAGCTGACTTGACACTAAGTCTAATATAGGAGAAGTGCTCAGCTTCTCCAGCATGCATGTAGGCTACTGCATCCTAGGGGAGCCCCCCCTTTGTCAGCAATAAAATTTCAAGTTCAGATTGTGTTTGAAAAAAACCCATCATCATTAACTTTCATTTCTTGTAATTGCCCCTTCTGTGCTACAACACAAAAGTGATATTAACATAAAGAAAGGATAAAACCCAGGAAGTTCAGGACTCTTGTTCAGTTGATTATACATCATGTTCATTAGCTGAATCCTGCAGTTCTAGATAAGATGACATAATGCTCCTAAACACAAGTGATCATAGCACAACTAGAATCCCCAATCACAAGTGCAGCACAGACAGCCGTATTCTCATGGTATCAACATCAGAGGGGTTTCCCTTACTGATTGGAGAAGTCTATGTTCTGCTTTTCCAAGTTACTGAATTCTATTGAAAATCCTTTCCAGAACCTAGACAAGCCAGTCTGCAGCACCCTTAGACACTACTATTGCCCTTCATTATGTTTACACCTGCCATCTCAGTCCTTTCCTCACCATCTTTCCTTTCATCTCCATCTTTACAGTACCTTGATTCCAGAAGACGCCTGCACACAGCACTGCCATGCAGCTGCCATCTTGATCAATTCTAATTTCAGCCACTGTTGCCTTTTCCTGTGTTTTCAGTAACTTCAAACACCATGACCATGAAAAATAGTAAACTAAACAGAATAATGTGAGTTAAGATCCACTGCACCCATTCAATAAACTTCCTAAATAATCATCAACAGCACTGCAATCCTTCAATTTTCAAATTTAAAAGTCCTTCCCTATCAAGCTGGAAAGAGAAATTAAAAACCTTACCCTGGACATTAATATGCTTTTCTGTAAACACTTTAAGATTTGCATCTCAACTGAACAGTCAGACTGAGAAAGTAAATATTTTGTTTCTTTCAGCTTCTTGTTTCAATTATTGCCCCTCTGGTACTCCAATCATGAAAAAAACTGCAAAGAAGTGCAAAGTAAAGGTGGTTTTACTATCTTTTGCGTGCGCCTTTACTTTGGCACAGGAGTTTAAATTAAGCACATCAAACCAGGAGCTTTGTGGATGAGCTGAAGAATGCAGAGCAGTTCTGCATGCATGCTTTTTAGTGTATTCATTCCTTAATAATCTTGCAGCCAACTGGTTTGACTGATGATCAACTACTGTTTTCATCTTAACACTGGACCATAGGAATCACTTTGGTTGGCAAATCCTAAATGAAGCTTTTCCATGCAACCTGAGAAAGGTTTGGCTTCAAAATCTCTTCTGAAGAGGAAACGTACCAGCTTGGAAAGACTAAGATACCCAGTTACAACAGCTGTCAATATCCTTAAGGAGGCATGTTCCATACTCTTCAGTTAGATGTATTATCTGCAATCAATCACCAATTCAAGTAAATCCTGTATTACAAAAGACATTATGCAGAGTCTATACATCAGTAGAAGTGCAAGAAATATTCCTTCATGCTGAAATGTCTTTTCAGCTGTTGTGAAATGAGGAAATAGCCCTTTAAGTTTACTGCATTCACCAAATGTTAATTTAAAAATCTCTGCGGATAAGCAATTCAGTACTTGAAACCAGAAGAAATTGTATATGTGCTTCAGTTTGCTTTATTGGTGATATTTTTCTGTAATTATTCAGCTCATATTCTCCTATTTTATGTTTACAAAGTTGTATAAGTACATATGGGCACAGGTATCTGACAGTTTTGCAACCACTCTTCTGCTGCTTTAAACTGCAAAACAACTTTGTGTAGTAAAACAGGAACAGCTTTCTAAGCAAATGAAACTACAAAAAGGTTTTCAAAAGAACCTACTAACCAGTATATTTTGGGGGTTTTTTGTTTTGTTTTTTGCTTAGCTTTTTTTTTTTCCAAAGGGAGCCAAAACCTTCAAAAATATGACTTTTATTCTGGTGGGACATTTTCAATTGTCCTCCCTAAAATAAGCCTCTAGTTGTTACCATAATACCTACCATAGAAGACCTAGGCCTACTAACATGAAGTTGATGAAACATATTTTTGTTTCCAGCTCTCTCAATTACTGCTGACAGAAACCAGTGATCCCCTTGAGGAGCAGCATGAGTACCACACAGCAACAGGAAAGGCCAACCAGTCTATTTCTCAACAACGATCGCAGCTTCACTCCACAGCAGGTAATGCTGGCTAACCATCTTTGGCCTAGTTTAACACAAACCTGGCTCAGATTTCTACTACTTTTAGAGGTGATGTTCTGTACTCTGATGCTAAGTAAAAAGTTGTGCTGTCTGAGCTGAATATGCAAACCATTTTAGTCTATGAAGTAATTTAAAAACTGTTTCAAAAGTTACAACAGGCAAATAACATTACAGAAACCCTAAGAATATATATTTAAGCTCCAGGCCACAACATGCTCTGTATGAGCTATTAATTTAGCATTTTACCAATTCTAACAAATTTTGACACATAACTATTTGAAACCATCACAGCAATAGTCAGTGGGAGTTAGGTTACTCAACAGAATAAAAAATTTACTGATAAAACGAATCATACATATACATAAGGCTTCAGAGGAGGCTTTTTTTCTTTCTTTGCAATATCCTATAAAAATTAAACTATCAAAGGTTACCCACAACTACTAGTAGCAATAGCGTAGAAAGCAGGAGACAAAGCAAGTCCAGGTAGAGGTGAAACATCAACAGTTTCTTCTAACAACTGGTTCTTGCTTGCCACACGACACAACTCAGCACCCGTGTCCTGGAACTCAGAATATTCTTCTGCACCTCTTCACACTATATTCAGACTAATGACCAGGAACAAGGTTTTTTACAAGTGTCAAGTTTAAGAAAAAAACTAAAATGCAATCCAGACAAATGGCGAGCAACCTAGCTCAACTCAACTCCCACTGTATATAGTGATGGTTTAGAAGACAACTTTGAGCAAGTGGCTCCTAGTAGAACATACATGCTAACAGAACAAATTTAACAAGGTTTAGTGCCAGGTCCTAATGTTAATGGAGTATGATTTATGCCTTCTTGCAACAGAACTGAATTGAATTTATCTCCACCTGTAACACATTCCTTCCTCTTCTCTTTCAAAAACCAAACCCAACTTAACAGCCATGCCCGCCAAACGGCTGAGCTTGAAGCTCCATCTAGTGACAAATCGTGGAATTGGTGCTAAACTAAAGCAACATCCTACATACATCACCACACCTGGCACAACTGATTTTGATGCATTTAAAAAAAAAAAAAAAAAAGAAAAAACAAACACTTTGTTTGTTCCGACTACAAAATATTCTCTGCAAACTATATAGGGCATTTCTCTCAAGAAACCAATGAGCCAGGAAGTAACAAAACCATCTGGCATAAAAAGTTACGAGCTTTACCAAAACTGCCTTATTCTGTTGACACTCCCAGCCATAACATTAGGAAAACACAGAGAAGCATTCATGGCATGCTGACCTCAAACCTGCTCTTGAACATCTGCCACTTCCAGCCTGTATCAGGAAAAGGTCTGCACACATGTTACTTCTACTTAAGAAAATACCCTGAAAGACATAGTTCTCATCATTTACTCAAGACCCAAAAGAAAACCCACTCAAAACCTTCCTGCCAAATTGCAGTATAGTGCAGTGGAGGAAGAGACATCAGTGCCCTATAAAACGAGTGTGTATCACCTCTCATCTGAGCCAACTGAACTAGAACACATTGCTAGAGCAGCAAATTGCCTTAAGCTCCACCACAACATACATACGCACTTTCTTCTAGAGCCATGAGCTCCATACATAGTCCATACATGTTCACTGACCCCTTAAGCACATATCCCTCTGCTATCTAGTATGTAGACAGGTAATGCAGAAGAAAATTTGCAGGGTAACTCCCCGGCCTTTAACACAACTGAAAAGTAGTCTTGTTCTGACCTTCATGTGGAATCAATGAGATGCTGGGCTCAAAGACCACCACATCCATGCCCTGAAAGGTGGAAGACAGGCTTGGGTGAAGAGCAGAGGATCTTTGGTCTAATGTACTGTTTTCCAAGTGGCAAATTTCCAGACCTCTGAAGGCCTGAGGAGCTGAAAGACTTAAACTAAAATGTTTTAGTGGTTAGGATCCCCTCAAGCGGTGGAAACAGCTTGTGTGCCCATCTGGTAGCTGGTATGGCTCCAATACAGAAGGGACAGTATTTGAAGCTTGCTGACCTTGAAAAGAGCAACCCAAGCCCAAAATTTAGAAAACCTGCAAACATCAAATTATCAGCGGTAACTTAATGTCTTTTTTTAATTATAATTTCAACTTTTAAACTGTTTATGAAAGTTGAGGCTGGGAAAAAAAAGAAGAAAGATCCTTTTGTGCAGTCTGAACTTTGGAAGCAAAGAGTTCATATCAAGACAGAGGAAGAAGTAAATGGCAATAGGCATGTTCCTCTTTCACCTTCTCGGAGTTTAGCCATGGATGCAAATGCCACATAACTTCTACTAAGTATTTCCACTGTCGGCCTATATACACACTACTCATAGGAGCATACTGCTTGAAAGAGTATGATAAAAAAAATGAAAAACACCACCTCAAGCTCCCCAGTCTAAAAGGGAGCTTGGATGTATCATAATCTTGGTGTCCGAGCCCTTTCACAGACACACGAAGTTAGCTGGCAGCTGAAAGCTTAAGGGAAGCAAAAAAGCCATATTTTCTACTTTAATGTATACTTAAGATATAGCATAAAGATCATGGCCAAGGCTGCTTGCACTCAATCCTGAAGTCCTTAAAGTTTACAATTCCTTTTCAATTTTCCTTATCTCATTCTCTTCTAGAATACCAGTGACCACTGAGAGAAAGTATCCTACCAAAATAGCTGCAGTTTATCCTTATCTTCAGCCAGAAGGAACCTGAAAGAGCTTGGGAGACAAACGCTGCGTATACCATCTGCTGTCTAGACTTGGCTTCTGGAGTATACAGTATAATTACAGTTTTCCCAAAGGTCCTCATTATTATCCAGGAACACAGCAAGCAAAACAAAAGGAGATACTAAAGTAATACATTTGGCAATGACTTGTCCCTGCTACACAAAATAAAGCTATCCACAGTGTTCAGAGCTAATCAAGCCATAGTTTCCATGCGAAATATACAACTCATAAGCTCCTACTTATGAGCTCCCATTTCACAGTTTGAGGCACTAACCACACATCTGCTAAACAAGGAAGAAACACATGTCATTAACATAGTAGAAGGTGGCTGTACCCCAACACCCAAGATTCCAGCAACCCATCTCCTAGACAAGAACGTGAACAGCATGGTCCTACATTTAAACAGAGATCATTCTAAACAGTTTGTACCAAGCAGACATTAAGACTACCAAAAGTTAGCTGAAGATGTCAGAATTTTTTCTAGTGCTGAGCATCTTTAGGGGACATGAGGCATACAATCTGGATCACCAACGTGCTTTACACACATATTTTACATGTACATCTTTCTGTCTTTGGATAACACAAGAACAGTAACTGATGCAGAGTGAAGCCCCTCAGTGTGTCACTCCTGTTCATTCGCCAACTACTGAGGTTCTTTTGGTTTTGCTCTTAACTCTTCCATTAATTTCAGCTGCTTTGCATCAATTTGAAATGTTAAGCTGGGTGCACTCAATCACTTTTTGTACGTAAAAGGAACTTGGAAACATACAAAAACTTTACAAGTGTTTCAAATTTTTCTGCAGTAAGTTCTTCACCTGTCTTTTTTGAGTTGTGTGAAGAGAAGAACACTTTCTTTATTCAGAAGATTACGTATGTTATATCCATTTCCTACAAATAAAAACAGAGAAAGTTTTCTTTAGAAGCCAGTAGTAATTTCTGAGTCCTCTCTTAAGACAAATGTATTTCTATTTCACATATTTTAACAGAAGGAATATAAGCCCCTACTGTAGAAGGGGCTCTTACAGGCATGTCATTGCATTTCAAAGAGATAAAAAGCAGTATAGCTAGTTTCATTTATTCTAACCTGTGCTAAGAATAAAGCCGCTGAGAAGATTTTTACTGAAAAGTATGTAACAGGCTTGAGCTCTCACCTCTTGAAGCCCACAAGAAAATTTTCAGGTGACTGAATTAACTTTCATTTATTCCTACAGAAAATCTCCGTAAAACCCACACAAGGACTGAAGATCTTCACTCATAGATTTGCATACTAACACAACCACAAATATGGAAACATCTAAAAGGCATTGAATGTCAGGACTAATCGACATCCTAACATTTGTCTACAGCCACACTTGATGAAATTACAAAGAGATCACCCTCCACAACCAATGCATCGCCTATTCAGCGATATGAGAGAGGCCATCAAGAAGCAGGTAAGAATGGAAATGAAGTATAGATTCTTGTGGCCCCACAGAACTTTCAGCAGTTTTTATAATCTGCTTTTGCAAAGAGCAAACCACAAAATTGTCTCTGGAGACCCCTGTACTTTTAAAACTAAAACAAAGAGAAAACAGCTTCAAAGCATCAATCATTATTTGGACAATGTTCAATCAGGATGTTCTGGTGGAAAAGTTAATGGAAAAACAAGTGGTACCTTGTCATTTTCTAACATAGCCTCTTCACAAGAAAGCTGTACAAAAGTTTTCTACAGCTCCATGAATTGCCTGCTTTACAACTACTACAGACTCTCCTTACTTGCATCTTACCCACTGAAGAACAATCTCCCATATAGAGGAATTCATTCTACTTTTATCTCAGAAGGGCAAAATCACTAAATTCTCAACAACCCATATGGAGTTACAACCAGTTCAACTAGACATTCTGCATCTTTTACGTATCAAGCATAAAGTGCAAAAGGTGATGAACTGGTCCAAACGGATTTTCACAATTATATGTAGAAAAAAACAGCCAACACATAGCAACCAAAACAATTACATTAGCGACCGCTATATATTAAGCTGTCTTTAAAGTTTCCCCAACACTATAGTTTAGGGACAGCACCAGAATACCAAGAGAAATTCACTCTTAGAACTCGGTAGTATCATAAATAACTTTGAGGCCAACTCACATAAACGTGAGTGTTTGTACCACTGCATTCATATCCAGTCTTGGGTCACATTCCTGTCTTCACAACCCTATGTTTTTCCACTCTCTACTCAAAGATATCTTTTCTCATAATTCAGCTCTATTTTGCTTAGCAGCTTGCTAACCAAGTCTCATCTATGTCCAATAGACTGGTTTTAAACACATGTACATACCTGCTGGAACATAGAAAAAGTCCCCTGTAGTCAGATAATATGATGTCTTATGTAAGGTAACAAGAACTTTGCCACAGATAATATGGAAAGCCTTAATGAAAGCCAAACAGTTTTAAAGTTAGCAATGTTTCTTCTGCAAACATTTAAGGAAGTTATCCAAGAAAATATACTCTTTGTTTTGCATACATGCTGTAACAAAATCAGAAACCAGATAAGCTAGATACTTCTATCTTGCCTGCAAGATCCAGAAGAAAGTATTCATTGACATACAGATTTAATGTGAAGCAAAGCAGGGCAACATGCATGCAGAGTGCCTATAACAAGTTCCTTTCATTATAACTGATTTCACAACTGAAATGATTCATTTATGTTCTCTGTATTAATTTGCATTATAGTGGGAGAAAACCCTGAAAAACATACCAATGTTCCATGCACTTCTAACCAAAGATTTTATGTTTACATAGTCCATTTTATAAAAATCAGAAAAAATCATACTTACTATTGTATCCATGTGGACAAACTGATGTCCCTTTTCTTTAAATGGTTTCAAAATCAATTTACCAGTGGCAAAAGCAGATGTATTCAAATTTTTATATATTTCTACCGATTCGTCTTTGAAGAAGCATGCGTTACTGCTTTCAGTGTTAACACATTCTATAAGAAGGTCCAGGAGATCAACATTAATATTAACGCATAATTAGTCTTGTTATTAGCTCAGTAACCACTTATTAAATCCTACGCATTACATATTGTTTCAGTGCAACACCCCCCAAAAGGTAGACTCAGTATTTAGATGAAAAATCAGGATGCTTTTTTGTCTCTCCGCCAGAATTTTCTCCAGAAGAGCGATGAGTATTTCAACAGCTCACCCTTTTATGCCCCATGTGGCATGAACACTTCTTATCGGTCTAAATACTTACTACAGAATTCAGATAGGCTCTTGGTCACACACCCTCAACTCACCTAGAAGTACTTCCTCATTTGTTACCGGGTCCACTACAACAGTTGGCTTAGAAGTATCAGCTAGGCTGTGATCCAGATTTGGAGGTATCTCACTTCCTGAGAAAAAACAAAAACCCACCATAACAAAAAACACAAAAATAATCACTCTACATTTTAAAAACTTGATTATTTAACAACTTTTCTACAACTTTAGATTTCACACATAAGTACTTAAATTTGGTTTAAGCGACTAAATAGACTGAATACACTTTCTTGAAATAAAGAGAAACTTTCCTTAACAATTCTCCAAAAATGTAGTTTTCATTGGAATTATTTTTGTGTGTAATAGATAAAGGGTCTCTAAAATCCTAAAGAATTTTCCAGGGGAATGCCAACTATATATCCTATGCTACTGATAACAGTATTTATTTTAAAGGATCTGTGTTTTAAGAGAAGTGCGTTTCTAGCAACAGATGCTGAGAGGATATAAAATACATGATGTATGAAGAGCAAGTTTTTTCCTTTTACCTACTGCTGATGGGCATCAGGAGACTTAAGACATAAAGCGTTCAAAAGAATAAGCACGTGTTCAATTTTCCTTTTCTCAAGAAATGCCATTAAAGGAATCTCACTTGAAGCTGTAAATCAGAGAACTATTTCTATAATAAAAAGGATTTTTCTAGAGAAGGAAACAGCCTAAGAGTTGATGACAACCTTACACTTTTCAAATAGAAAAGAGACGCTGGAGAATGTTCATGACAGCATAAATATCCCAAAGCTCTCTTGCAGAGCTCTCTTAAGCAGACAATTTAAACTCCGTAGTGCACAGGAAATGTCCTTAAATGCAGTCAGAACATGGATGTTAAAAAGCAGGCTTTAGCATTTTGTGACTGATATAGCACTCATGGCTTAAGCAAGTACTCTTATGCCACAACAGTCAGGGTAGGAGAAACTTGTTTGAAATAGCTTTGTTTCAACATAACCATCTCTCTCTCAGAAGCAGCAACAGCTGCAACTCTCTATATAGCTATAAACACAATATTTTTATCATATCAATAAAATTTAGGAATATGTCCTAGAAATACTACTCAGCTGATGGTCATTATATGCATCACTTAAAATTCAAGGATGCAAGCAAAAGATTACCTGTAAGGGTGAAAGTCTGTTAAAGAGGAAATCTACCACTTCTGGAAGACAGTTCAAATGCACCTAAAGCACCTTGTAAAATACAGCATGAACAGTCACTACCAGCTCAGGTTTACATGGGCTGCAAATGATTTGTATTAAAACATAGACTCTACTTAGAGCAAAGGCTGATCTAGACCAGGATCCTGTCTCCCATCAATGGCCAAAAGTATACCTCTTCCTTCGTAATGCTGAAATGTTAAAGTTTCCATGAGATTATACAGCATTGCTATAAATACAATAAGAACAGTTTTTCCATATCATCACATTAATATATTTATTACCCAGAGAGATTCTTTTTTTTTTACAGCAGGGAAATCTTACAGAAATGGGAGTATTTTCTTTTTTCTTTTTTAAGTATCAAAAGAAAAAAGTCTGTATTCATATTTGTTTCCGTACTTGTTTCATCCTTTCTCTGCTTGTGACCATCCTTCCTCAGTTTAATCTTCCTGTGAGGTTCTGGTTCTGGACACACTATTCCACTAATCACAAGCCCTCCTGAAACAAAAAAAAGCTCATTAACTCACAATAATTTTTCAAGAATGCAGACTTGCACAACCAACATGCATTTCAGTTGAGAATATATTTCCTTGATGTTGAAATTTTCAGATCGCTGTAGAAAGCCAGAACAAGAAAGCTTTTCAACTTCAAGTATTTTGGAGTGTAATGCATCTTGAGACTTTTTTTTTCAAAAGAATTTGATCATATTTCAGTCAAAGAACATTTCAGAAATCCATGACATGAAAGTAATTTTTAAGACAAAACATCAATTTTAGGGACATAAAAAAATTTGATTTTCAAGCAGACTGGTTGATTAGGAAAGGACTAAAATAGGCTGAACTGTCAGAAAAAAAATAAAATCCTTGAGAACATCAGATCTATTCAGATCAGATCCCGAAGATCTATTCTAACACTTTGAGGAATTTAACACTGAGACTAGATAAAATACTGTAATATCTACTGTGGAGAACAATCCCCACACAAAGGGAAATGATCCAATGAATGATCCAGTAGACTCCCTCTTCTTCCGGTGACACACAGAATCTTTGACGTAATAAACCTACTAGCAGAAAGAAACGTTTTGTTCTTCTCTAAACAGTTAAGGCAAGGCTGATACTATTTCTAGCTGACACAGGAATATCAGGAGAGAAGAAGGACTACACAGAAAGCTGACTAAATAGCTGTGGATCATAAATGATCCACTTTCTAAACCAAATTACCAAATGTTAAGAACCTCAAAGCTTTCACAGCACAAGATCAATCCACAGATTTTTCTTTACTGCTTCACCAGGAGAAAGCAAATAGGTATTTTGGAAGTAGTACCTGAAGGCCTCATCGTATAGTTCACACGCTCGCCTCGCCAATATTCCAGAGGTCTCAGCCGTAACCTTTTTGTCCGACGAACATTAGGTGTGTTGGAAGGCATTACTAATTTAAAGGATGAAATCATTTACATTAAATATGAAAGGAAAATTGGGAAATGGAAAACATTACATATCCTTTCCTGTTGTTCCATATCAGGGGGGTCAGCACTTCCCAGCTGATAATTATATCAAACTGCTATCATGACAGGAAAAGGGAATCAGCATTGCCAAAAGCATTCTTTTGCATACATCAATATTTATTCTCCTTTTTCTTAAAGTCACCATGCTGCCTTCATATTAGATTTCATTCTATATACATTAGTAAATCTGAGATACGAACATTAGAGACTCAAGCACAAGTAGCAGCAAACATGGAATCATAGAATAGTTAGGGTTGGAAAGGACCTTAAGATCATCAAGTTCCAATCCCCCTGCTATGGGCAGGGACACCTCACACTAACCCATGTCACCAAGGCTCTGTCCAACCTGGCCTTGAACACTGCCAGGGATGGAGCATTTACATCTTCCCTGGGCAGCCCATTCCAGGTCACAACACCAATCCCTGAGGGACACCACTCGTTACTGGTCTCCAGCTGGACATTGAGCCATTGACCACAACTCTTTGCGCGCGACCATCCAGTCAGTTCTTTATCCATCAAGTGGTGCATCTATCAAATTGATGTCTCTTCAACTTAGAGACAAGGATGTCATGTGGGACAGTGTTGAACACTTTGCACAACTGTGCAGACACCAACTCTAAACAAAGACTAAGAACCCTGCCTAAATGTGAAGGATTTCATTAGCAACAGTGAAAAGGCACTGCCTTGGTAGTGCAAGAGGACAGTAACAAAGAATACACAAGCAGCCTCTTGGTTTCGAGATTCTTAAGTCCAATCTCCAAGTTCCAGGAGAACAGCACTTTTGCCAACAGAAACCCCCCACATTTCCAAGACTTCTCAGGTATTTATCTTACTTATTACTAAGTCTCAACTTTCAATTTGTCTAAGCTGCTATATACGAATACGGTAACATTCAATATTCTAGTGTTTGTAAGAAAGAATAAAAGCCCCCCGAGAATTGACAGCAAATTAGTCAAGAATATTTAAAGACTAAAAATAAAAATGGTAAATAACTTGCAATAGTTTTTGAAGGTAGACACAACTATAGTGTTGCTCATAATATACTAATGAAGTGACTAAAACCCAATAAAACATTCTAGTATGGGACTACAATTGATTGCTTGCCCATTGCTCCATCCTATTTAGACTCAGACCACCACAGAAGGCAGGTTATTGGCACTCTCAGCTATACTGTGTAAAACCAAACTCTTATTGTTCTCATTGAACTGTGAGCAGTGTCTTGACTTAATATTACATGAAAAACAAAAATGTGACAGTTAAAAAGATAACTGTTGAATACAGTAATAAAAATGAAATACTAGAAGTTTTAAAAGTAATCTAAAAATTAGAGCAGAGTTAATGTACACTGATGAACTACCAAGCCTTATCTGTAAATACTAACATATGAACTCATTTCTAGGTGCCTTCCTGTGTCTCCCTCGGCAAAGTTTACATCGAAGTTTACATATAAATGCATTTGTATTTATGCACTTACACTAAGATACTTTAAAATAATCTTACCTATTTTATGTCTTGCTAATTCGTCTGACAATAGATGATGTATTTTACTGTCCAACCCTTCAGAATTATCTGAAAACACATTCAAAACCCACAATTATAAGAATATACTATTCCTGACTTTTATTCACTCTACCCACTAGAAGCAACCAAAGGCAATACAAGCAGAAGTCCTTTTTCCTTTAACCATACATGAAACCCAGTGTAGATAAACAGTATGTGCAATTAGCTTTTAAGCAGTGTAAGCTTGAAAATTACATGAAAACTATACATTCAAGTAAATATTTCCCAGGCCTTTTCCTTTGATAAAACAAACATTGGCAAATTATAATTACACATACCATTTTATTGCTCATAGTTTAAGGTCACTCAGCTTTATACCACTCAAGTCTGACTTTAGAACAACCTTCTTATCAGAACACATACAAAACTAGGTCTTTGAAGAAAACACTGCATGAATGAGTAACATTCACAACTGGCTCTAAAACACTAACAAAAAGATCTCCTGTCCCTAGGGTTCATATTCATTATGACAACATGTGGTTCATATTCATTATGACAACATGTGCAACTTATGTAGGGGAACTTAAAAGGAAAAAAAGCAAAGGATTTTTAGGCAAACCAGCCATGATTCAATAAAGATGTACAATCTGGCCTGAAGTGATCAAGTAACATCACATGGCAACACACCAAACTGGTACAAACCAAGCCTAAAAATTGTATTCAAAGTATTCTGGAAGGGTAACTTCATCCTGGCAGGCCTAATTACAAACCACATAGTACTTGTCCCTCCAAAGCTAACACATGGTAAAGCCTGAATACTGTATCATAGCTTTTGGCAGAGGTGACCAGAGCCATTACAATATGCATTTCTTATCCTGGACAAGCAGAGTACAACATTAAGAAATTACTAAACCATGAAATACTACTTATAAGAAGCTTATACATAAAATGAAAGAAAATAACTTTAAACATTACCTGAAGATGTATCATCCTGTTCAGAAGACTGACTGCTGGAAGCAAATTTATCACAATGTTCTAGAACAGGCCTGCTTCAAAGGTAAAAAAAATACACTGCTTGAATATGTTAAATGGCAAAGCAACATTACAGCACTACCAAAAATCGCAAATTTAAGGGATTTCTTTTCAAATCACGTGAGATGTTTTTTTTTTTTTCCTTCTAAACTTGTCTGCACTGATTAGACACTGAAGCAAATGACCGCTAGTTAGGAGTCACAGGACTGAAATTCATCAATTCCTTCTCTACTTGGTCATTAGGCAGACAAACTAGTGTTCACACCTTCCCTCTAAACAGGTTTCTTAAAAACCTTTTATCAATTTCTTCTTTTATCTCCCTTTGAGAAGAAACAGAACTTCTCCTCTCCTCTGTAGCACTACCCTCCAAACTATTTCCACAGAACATGATTACGGAATTGCTTTAAAGAATAATTTGCATACTGTAAAGAAAGGACAATAAAACAGTTTGCAATTGTAATTTGTAGTATGCATTCTGACATAAAATTTTCCACGTAAAATGACAATAATTAACATATATGTAACTCCACCAAAGATTCTCTAGCAATCAAATAATTTCTAACAGGACCTCTATTAGGACCTTAGCACTAGTATCCCTAACTTTTCCACCTTCCCCTATCTGTGGCTGTGCTTCACTGCTTTTACCATGCCAATGAAGTTCAGGGGTGATTCTCCAAAAGGTGCATTTCAATGCTAGATTTGAAAAGCTGCACTATAAATATGTCCAAGTCAGGAACAGGTTCACTAAATTAAAATTTTCAGTAGAATTAAAACATAAGAATTTAATATATTCACAGATGACCACTCCTGTTTGCTTTGTTATTAAGTTCCCACCCCACAAAGGAGAAGATACATGCATAGCCACATGCACAAACAAAAGTCTGGATTGTATACATATAAGCAGGATATAGATACAGTTCTATACTCTGCTTAACAGCAACTTTATTAGTACAGTAGTTATTTCTAGGAGCACTAGTATTTCTGTTCAAAAATGATGTACTAATGTGGAAGCAAGCCTCAAAGGAAAAAAAAATCCTCAAAGGCAAGTAACTTACTATGACTCCTTATTTATTAATTAACTGTATTAGCATGGTATTTAAACACCTAGCGCATGAATCACAATTCCTTTCTACTAGGTTCTTCAGTAACAGAACACAAAACGCAGTAGTAGTACCAAGCAGCTATTCTGTCTCAGTGGGGCAGAACTAAGATTAAATGCTAGTTTTACAAACAGCTCAGGAAATCACCTTTCGTGACATGTAGGCTTCTGAGCTGCAATGGAATCTCTAGAAGAGAAAAATGTACTATTATTAGGTTTACTGTTAAGTCAATTTTGCTTACTAAAAGAAACCTGTACGTCAATAATATTATGTACTGAACAGATTCATTAAAAAAAAATTAAAAAGCACTGCAAAGAGCAGCGAATAAAATCTCAATTAGACTGGTTAAACAGACTTAGTCTTTTAATTACCAATCAGTAGTAAAGTTAATTCTTCAGAAATAAATATAGTTGAAGAGTTAAAACACTATTTTTTCTGTTTATAAACAAAGAAACAAACCTGACAGTGAGATCATTCTACAGGTGGTGGGCTTGTGTGCATGTTGGGGGGCTTTTTACTTTATTTGGTTTTGAACTGTATCTGCTACTTAAGTCTCAAAGGAACACACTAAAAAATCCAGCACAAATTTCCTTATGTACAAGCAGACACTAGATTCGGCACCCACCTTTGTGACTAGGATGTTGATTATACCATTTGATTTCCCTATTAGCTATTCAGTTTGGCGATTACTGCTTAGAAGTTAACAAGATGCATTTAATTATCTACCAAGTTATACTGCACTTGTAAGGAATTACATAAATAAACATACTTTAGTCCGTGCTGTGCGTAGCGTTTTCTTTTGTTTCTTTTTATTTTCACATCTGATAACTTGCGGTTTTCCCTTGTACTTTCCTGTACAGAAGAGCTGTCAGAATCCATTTGAGACTCATCGTCCTCAGGGCCTGAGCAAACACCTTCACTGCTTCTGCAGTGACTCCTTTCGGGTATCTTCCCTGAAGACTTAGCTGACAGCAGTTTCTTTTCAGAATTCTTCACGCTGCCTATGACATGCTGTAGTGCTTTTACAGGAGTTTTGTAATTTGCACCACCAATGGACTCCAATGTCTGCAATACATTTTTAGGCTTTTCAGACTTAGCCAAGTTCTGAATCACAGAAGTCTCTAATTCCTGATACAGGACTGAGGCAAACACCTCATCCAATTTTGCAGGCTCGCTTTCAAGCTCTTCTTCACTGGGTACACTGTGAGAAATCTCCTTTCTTTGTAACTGAGGTTTTTTATCACTACTTTTCTTGCCATTTTTTTTGAGCTTCTTCCTTGGACTTCCTGCCAGTCTCTTAGCTACTGTACCCCCTGGATGTTTCTGCTTAACAGATTGTTTCTTGTGAACTAAATGCTGAGAAGCTTTTGAAGCAGACCGTGGATTCCTGGAAGACTTGAGATTCTCTTTTGGAGACGGAGACTGCTCTTGCTGATGCCCAGCTGAGGACATAAGTGAATCCTCACTTGGCATCACCATTGTTTTACACTGTTCTGCATCACATGCTTTTGTTTCCAGACCAGACTGTGACAACATAATTTTTTTGGCTTCTGGTTTCCAGGGTGTGTCCTTTTCCTTGTTTGGAGAGCTTTGCTTAAGTGCATCCTTTTTAGTCTTTCCTATCAATACACAAAACAGTTGGACATTAGTATCTTTTCTCATTAAACCTAAAGATATATGATTTAATAACTGAAGAGAAAAATAAACCAAAGAATAATAATAATTTTTTTAGAGTATCACAAAAGCAGTTGTTTAAAAAAAGCAGATGTTTAAAAGAAGGCTTTCTCTGAACTACAGTATATAAAAAAATTAAAACCAGAATTTTCAGTGTACTTCCCAGCAGACAAAAAACAGCAGAAATGTTACATTCAATCTGCTTTCCAGTTTTCAGTATTTTCTGCTACAAACCCCTTCACAAATAATTCTTAAAAACTGATCTCCACCAGTTCACCACTGATCTTCACCAGCTTCCTTTCTACACAGAGAGGAGCAAAAGCTTTTGGGTAGCTACTTTCTTTGCTCATTAAGATAAGACAACACTGCTAACTTATTTTTTAATGTCTTAACAGAAAGAGCTGAATAGGCGGTGGGGTGCGAAGACACTCTGTCTCACCACCTTCTATACACCCACACCTGACTGCAACTGAAACATCAATTAGGAATCCATTAATGTCTCTCATCGACTTCACCCTTATTTCCAAATAAACCACCACAAAAAAATCCAGCCATACAACCAGAAAGAAGTCTAAAGACCTGTTTAAATAACTTACCCATATGAGTAATGTTTTGCCTTTGAGATTTAAGAACCCTTCCTTCACTGTCAGAGATGGAATCTGATTCTGATGTTCCTTCTAATTCATGCATTCTGACATCCAAATCATCCATTTTCTGTTTAGTACGTGCTTGAACCTGTACTTTCCTCTTCTTGCCCTTCTTACCCTCTGCCTTCTCCTTTTCCATATGAGTAATGTTTTGCCTTTGAGATTTAAGAACCTTGCCTTCACTGTCAGAGAGGGAATTTGATTCTGATGTTCCTTTTAGTTCACGCATTCTAACGTCCAAAACATCCATTTTCTGTTTAGTAAGTGCTTCAACCTGCACTTTTCTCTTCTTGCCTTTCTTACCCTCTGTCTTCTCCTTTTCCATACGAGTAATGTTTTGCCTTTGAGATTTAAGAACCTTTCCTTCACTGTCAGAGATGGAATCTGATTCTGATGTTCTTTTCAACTGATGCATTCTGACATTCAAATCATCCATTGTCTGTTTAGTAAGTGCTTCAACTTGTGCTTTTCTGTTCTTGCTTTTCTTACTCTCTGTCATCTTTTCAGAGGGCTGAAACTTAGAAACAGGAGTTGCAGAGCTAGCTTTTCTTGATTTTTTGTTCGTACGGGGCATTGAAATGAAAGAATTACAAGATACATCATATGATTCATCAACGAAAAAATCACATTCATTTTCTATATCTTGATCTTTGACAGGAGGAGGTGATGGAGGTGATATTGAGGCTGAATGCCTAAAGAGAGGAGGGACAAAGTATTCACATCATGCGGGGAGAAAAAATCAAAATCTCACAAATCTAGTGATCATTCTAGAACACCAAAACATGCTACAAGGCATTCCTCAGAAGGATTACTATAAAGTTCATCATTCACTGCCCTTTAGCTTCCAAAGAGAACAAGGCCTCCTTCTCCCTGATTTGTGCTCATATGCACACTTCATTATTTCTCAGATGCTGGATAGTCAGCTTCCTATCTAACTGGTCAGATCCATATTAGCTTTGAAAAAGTCTGAATAAGTGCTGACTTCAGAATCACGTAAGGTTTTCCTGAATCCTCCAACCTACCTATCAAAACATCTCAGGCTCAATCTGAAACACTATTTAATAGCTACACACTAGTTTACTGGCAGACAAAAGCAACAGCACTGTTAAATCCTAACAGCACAGAACTCTGAAACAATTACTCAAACCCTTTCTCAAGAGGCATTTTTCAGTGTGCTTTGGGATAGACCAATGTTTCTCCCAGACCATGTTTCCAGGTAAAAGGATGTTGCACCAGTACTCAGGACTGAGTTATTTTACTAGCAAATTACATTCCCTATTATGCCTCAAAACAAACCTTTTTCCAAGTGTTTCTGTTGCTACAGCTGCTAAGACAACTGAAGAGAAAGACTTCCTTTTCTGTACAGAAGACGTAGCAATACATTCTGTTCCATTCATGAGAACCTGCTCATCTCTTCCAGTCTGAAGTCCTCCCAGATTTTCAACTTCCATGTGGCTCTTCACTGCAGCAGGAGCATTTTGGCCATGAAAGTGTAATCTATGTATGAGAAACAGCATTCAAATATGCTATAAATTCTGACTGCACATTAAGCCTCATATGGATGGACAGATGCCCTCATTTTCTCCTGCGGACAGTGTCTCACGTCTCATGAGTGAGCTTCCATTTGGTAATTTGCTGGAACACAGGTTAGCTGTACTACTTTTCAGCATAGTAACAAGTATCTTAATCAATGAGGCAACATAGGGTCAGCCTGTGATTTGATCAAAGTGAGGGCTGCACAGCAAGAACAGTTCCTAATTTTAGGAGAATGTGATTCAGAAACTGTCAGGTTTCCTAGACTCCAGGTGCACTCTCTTCCAAATCTCACTCCATCAATGGGAGTCAATAGGATCTACTGGGATCAGTGTCAGTCTCCCTTTATGATCTAGCCTGGAGAGTCAGACCTCTGAGAAAAGCAGAACTGTGGCTGGGACCACTGGCCACTCTCGCAGCTGGACTTCAGATTTTCCAGAGAGGAGGTAGTGATCAAATTGAAGCTGTTCTACTTTGCTTAAAGCATCAGTATATTCAGAGTGAGAGGAACAATGACTGCTCATCTCTGCTTTAACAGATTTTTAACTGTCATAGGACTCACTGAAAAAGTCTCGACTACTTGAGAAGTTGACAATTTGGGGCACTTTCTGTGAAAAAGGAGTCCAAATCTGTTCTGACATGCTTCCTGTACTTGGGTCCTGCACTTCTGGGAATTAACCCTTATCACCAGAATATTTAATAAAAAAAAATTCTGTTCTTTCTAAACCCAAATATGAAAATTTTCTCAAAAGCTTGGAATTATTATTACCTCAAAATCCAAACTCATAAATAATTGAAACCACCATGTCAATTTACCCTGAGGGGGAAAACACATGATACCACCACCACATTCAGATCTACTTACGTATGTACAGGAGGACCTTTTGCTTCCTCCAGAAGAAGCAATCTAATTGGCCCATGACCATCCTCAGGGTCCAAAGACATGTCAGGACTTTTGTGTAGTGCTTCAACATCTTTTAATGTGTCGTCTGTTTTTTCTTTAGACACTGGAGACTCTGGGGTTTTAGAATCAGCTACACAATCACATATTACAGGCTTCAGAGGTGATTCATGTGAACATCCTGCTGTATAAATAAAATAGGTTTAATTCTTCTACAAAAAACCTTAAAAAAAAAACCATGAAAGTTACCCAAAATAAAAAACTTAATTCAATAATAGTGCTACCAACCTCTGTTGTTGACTGGTTTTAGTGGTGATGCAGGTAAGGACATTGCAGAATTAAAGGCTTTTTCCACGGAGTTAGTTAAGTCTCCTGTTGACTGCATAGTTGATAATAAATAATGAGACAAAGTAAAATATTTGATATAGCAACAGTGTTTTGACAGGTATATAAATTTCTGCAGAACACAATATAATTTCCTTCTCTTAATTCTTACTCATTTGAAGCACATTTCTATTCTAACACTTCCATTTCCTATCACTTAACACTTTCTAAAACTAACTGTAAATTTCAAACAGGTAAAACAGTGGGCAAGGTAACAATTGATTTGCAGCTTTGAACAACCTGCTAGCCCACAGGCAACCTATTTACTCTTTTCACTAGAGTGAATTAATCTAAACAATTTAATTCATCTTCATTAAGTCAGGCTGAGGTTTTGAAAAAATCAGTTTGAGATTATGCAGGATTCTAACATCAGACTGAAGTAAACAAACACCATTACAAAGGATGCCTGTTCTCAACACTGCTATTAATAGAATATCCTATTTTTATAAAACACTACTAGAATCAAAACATTAAAACTGAATATACAAACTAGATTATTGGCATAACTGTCAGACAGTATATGAACAAGACCTTTGGCTTGTCTCCTCCCTTCAACAAAGTTACAGGTATACGAAGTCGTTGTATGGGTAACTTTATCAGGAGTCCACAAGCTACAAGAACCATCTTTCAATTTTACTATTTAATGGATACCTAAGAACTGTGTCCATATATCTGGCAAAGTGTCTGAAACCAACCCCAAAGGAGTCCAAAACAGCCTTACCCACCACCAGTTAAAAGGCAGATGCTTCAACCTAAGACCATGAGAGATTTTAGTACTCTAGCAAAAAGCTGAAAAAGCTTTTATTAGCAAAAAAAACCAAGAAAATAAGCTATTAAATAAATCTAGTTATAGGTTTTTACTATTATAGCACAACAAACTGAGAAAAAAGCATTACCAACAACTATTACAGAAGGTTAAATTATAGCCTGTATACTAATTCAAGTGACACACAGAGCTTAGTCATACAACACTCATACAGAACTAAACTTGTACTCAAGTAAAACTGTACCCAATGATAGGTTGTGAACCTGCTTTAACTAACTTACCCCTGTAGCCATGTTGTCATTTCTGATGACAGGAGTTGAGCAATGCGCTGGACTTGAAGAGGTAATTGTAAGATCATTGCCACAACCTACAATAAAAAACTATAAATAAGGGATTCTTGGAGTTGTCAAGGTTTTACTTATTTCAACAAGTTCTTAAGGCTTGTTAAGGTCACATAAAAGCAAACAAGAAAGAAACCAGCTACTCAGGAAAACGATTACCTTTATAAGACAGCTAAGACACAGTTTTAAGTGGCTGAGAAATGCTTTTTAAAGACTGCGAGAAAGACTTAATTTTTACTCATTTTATCTCTATTTTTATTACTGTTGTTTACTGACCATTAAATATAATACAAGGAAAATTATTTTTTTTTTAACCAGCAAATTAAACAAAACACCAAATCAAAGCTTACCTTCAAAACCGTCCTGTATGAGTTTCAGTATGTTTTGACCTGGTTCTACAGCAATCTTATTTCTAGAAAGAAGAGGAAAAAAAACTCCAAACATTTTCAATTAGAAATACTAAATGTTCCTATCCCAGCAATAAAAAACTTGTAAAGTTCTTACTGCTTAATATTTTAGATTATTATTTCTACTAGTCCCAAATTTAACATATTTTACCTATCATTTCCATGCACAGACATCTGCAAAGAAACTTGTCTAAATGAGGATTCCAGGAGAAAAAGACCCACTGACACAGAATATAATGAAGAAATCTCTCTACATAAAACACATAAGTACTGCAACAGTTCTGAGGCAGAAAAGTTTTGTGCTGGAGAGGGACTCTTCATTAGGGACTGTAGCAACAGGACAAAGGGTAATGGGTTCAGACTTCAATAGGAGAAGCTCAGGCTGGGTATAAGGAAGAAGTTCTTTACCGTGAGGGTGGTGAGGCACTGGAATGGGTTGCCCAAAGAAGTGGTGAATGCTCCATCCCTGGCAGTGCTCAAGGCCAGGTTAGACAGAGCCTTGGGAGACATGGTCTAGGGTGAAGCATCCCTGCTCATGGCAGGGGGGTTGGAACTAGATGATCATAAGGTCCTTTCCAATTCTAACTATTCTATGATTCTGTGAATGCAGATTCTCTCTTGAAATCATCTTTTGAAAAATCAGTCAAGTCATGTTGCTTGCAGTTGTTATCAATATTCTAGCCAATTTTGGTTTAAAGTATAGATTTTATTAAACTGAGTAAGCGATAGCAGATAAAACAGCGCTGGGTGCGCCGGGGAGCCCTCCGCTCCGCCCAAGACGCTCACACGCGGTCCCTGGGAGGCGGTCCTTTATCTTCTCCGGTTCAAGGCCCCGGCCAATCCTGTCGCCCCTCCTCACTCGGATGTTGACATGGCTCTTCCCCATTGGTTCCCTTTGTTGCAGGGGTCTCATTACTGAGAAGTTTCGGGAAGTTTCGGGAAGCTGCCAGAGGCTTCGAGAAGCGTCCACTGCCAGCCTCCTCACCGTCGCAGCCCCCTCCCCTCAAGCGTTGCAACAAGACACCACTTCGAGCCACCCAGCCCCCTTTTCTCTCTCACAATCCCGCGCAACAATACAACTGACCTCCCCCCATTACCTACAGAGTACAACAGTTACAGAGTCAAAAGGAGTATTGTTTCACATAACGACAGCCACAGAGAGCCTCCCTTCCCCCAAACTTCTTGATGAACAAACCCCACACATTACACAGTGACCAACCCTCAGCAGACCCAGAAATTAAATGCAGAGGCATCCATCCCTTCATACAAGGAGTCACCTCTGCTTCTTTGTTCTGTGCTTCTACAAAAGTTTCAGCAGCAAGGACTGGCTTGCGGTATCAAATCCGTAAGCAAGCAAACAACTCAGCTGCTTGGATTGCTATTTCAAACCTCCCCAGGACAAACAAAAATGGCAAAAGAGATGAACTAGCCAGAAAATGTTGATCAAAACAAAATTAACAACAGCAAAGCCATGGAGTATATCTCGATGATTATTATATGTCTTTAAAAACAGATAATTTGGTACATTTGGTAAGATCATGAAATGCATGTCTAAAAATGGATTCCAGTAACAAAAAGCTCACAGACTTATGACTTTAGAGAAAGCTACAGCACTGCAAATACTCATGCTTAACATTTATCAGCAAGGACCGAATAAGCTAGAACTCTGTGTGCTTCATCTCTCTACCACCTAAAAGGCAAAATGTTTGCACAGACTACTGTTTCTGTGCTCAGGCATCCTAGATGGGCTAGCTTAGGCATAGCTACACCACAGTTTCCTTCTTCAGCAAAGAAATACAAAGGAAACCCTTGATACTTCATCCCCTCCCTGTACAATTTGCTCCTCTCACCATTAGAAAAATACAAGTTTAGGAAACATGTGATCAGCTTACTAACATACACTCAATAGTTTCAATATTAAGCTTGTGAAGAAAAATATCAGCATAATTTTTCCAAACAACTGTATTTAAGAATAAAGTGTTAAATGCAAATTACCCTCTTCCACGGCAGAATCTTGCTCTGTACTCTCTTTTATAACAATTCTGTGAAGAAAAAAGAATCAATTTTTACTAAGCATGGTGACCACTGACAGAGAAACAAACAAATGACCACCTTCCTGTTTCTCATGTAAGCCAGTCTCAGGAATTCTTGATCCATCTGAATCTAGTCGGAGTTACTGCAGCCCTCTTTTTTTCTAGAACACCACAGCAGCCAAAACCCCTGTAACAACTTCCAGAAATTCAACTTTTCTCAAGAACCACGAAGCATGTATTGCATTTAAAGTCAGATACACTTACAGGAGATTTACACAACAGAAATCACAAACTAATGGTTAACATTTCTGCAACAACTACAGAAATAATCTTTTAAGTAAGGAAAAGGAATGAACTACCACAAAACAAGCTAGGACATAACTTTACAACACATCTGTTGCTCTGTGAGAACTGCTTACATGGAGATTCTTGCCCTGTGTTTACCACCAGCATGACCAGGCTGACAGACAATGACAGCATGTCAGCTGTTCCACGGGAAAACTAAAGTCTGAATTAACTACTCCCAGCGCTTCTTTATGTACTTAAACCCCACGTATCATTCAAATAGCAGACATGACTTCAGTCATCTATTACCATAACTAGAGTAGTAACAATCCACTATGTTATCGGTATTACTTTCCATGCCAACGAATTTAATTAAACCTACTTTGTCCCGGAAGAGGCAAAGACTGTAGAAGATAAAAACAGGAAGGGAGGGCAAAACAAGAAAAATTAAAGTAAGCAGTTTCTCAGCAATATGACAAGAAAACAGTGCAAAAGTTTTTAATTTTATCCGAAAAAAGAAACATGACTTCTTGTTTCTGTAAATTAGAACAGAGTGTATATGCAGTGTGGAGACTACCTAGTCCTAACACAATAGAATTTAGCATATTTTTCTAAGTTAGCCATATTGGCATTACTCTAGGTCACACAGGAAAACGACTGATCAAAAGTCATCACTTCAGAAACACTCCAGACCCATATTCCACAGCAAAGCAGTCACTCAGGCTTAAACGTCTTTCTCTTGCAGCTGAGCACGGTACTACGAACACGCAAGCAACCTTTCACGTAAGAAAATGAAAAATCCTATAACAGATCTAAAAGAGCTTTTAGCAGTTTATTTATCATTATACTATACTACATACAGAGCTTTTAAAACCGAAGCTCCATCTCTGACAGATAACTACAGGAGGAAGACGAGTACCTCTACAGCACGTCTGGACAAGAGTCACTGCTTCTTTAACACGCTAACCCATGAAAGGAAGATCTCCAAGACAGGCGCAGCTGCAGGCAGCCCAAGGGAAACGGGGTCCCAATAGGCAAGCCCTCAGAGCAGAAGTGCTTATGCCAGCAAACGGGACCAAGAGGGAGAGCAGAACACTCACCCTCACTTCCCTCTGGAGAACCCTGACCGCGCCTTGAGAGGCTGAAGGACGGCCCCGCCCGCCCCTCAGCAGCGCAGTGAGAGGGCCGCGCCCCTACTTTGACGGAAGGGAACTGCCTCTGTCCCCGACACTCCCCTCTCCCCTTCCCGCCGCTGCCCCCCGCACACTCTCACCCAGGCATTCGCCGTCCGAGGCTGCCGAGACGGCGACGGCGACGACGACGAAGACATCTGAGCCGCCGGGCCTGGCGGCGCGTCCCCACACTACCGCCTCCCTCACACATACACGCCCACACTCCCGCAGCCACCGCTTTCAAACCTCGGCAGCTTCGCGCCGAGCGCGAGCAGCGGCCACGCCCCCTCTTTCCCCTACCCCATTGGTCGGCGGCCGCTGAGAGCCAATGAGGGCGGTTGTTTTTTTGCGCACGCGCGCACCAGCACCACAACCGCCATGTTCATGGACCGTTGTCTTGCCCTGAGGGGAGGCCCCGGGAGCGGCCCTCATGGAAGCGGCAGCTACGGGGCACCTACAGTCCCCGCAGGGTGATGTACGTTTTCCTTTAAAGCATAAGTGAAAAACTCAACGAAAAGCAAAAACCGCTTGGGAACGTAACGCTGTAATACCCCAATATCTTACGGTATCTGCAAAAGACGTCCCCAAAATGTAATCGTAAACTGATGCTTATCCATACACGCTGGCAAGCAGTGGACTAAGTGCTGGCTTGTCATCGCGAACCTCGCCAAGCAAATGTACGGGTACCAATGTTCATTAACGCTCATCAGCAGTCTAAGTCTGCCATTTAAACAGAGCCAGTAAAGAACACATACAAAAACCTGCACTTTAGCCAAAATTGCGATCATGTAGCTGAGGGAAACTGCACAGCCGCTCCCCCAGAGAATCTTCGAGGAGAAGCAGATCACTGACTTGCCTTGTACTTAAGGTCACCTGTCTGTCCAGCACTCAAGATGTCAGGTAAGGCACGCAGTCCCAGGAAGTGGATGTGCTGAAGCATTTCTTTAAAAATGTATTGCTACAGGTGTGTGGGAGAAAATGTTTCTCAGCACTGGCTGACACAAATGGTTACGCTGAAATAACACCTAGTTATTTCTGTTCATATTACGGGGGGGGGAGAGGGGGAAAGGAAGGAGGGGAAGAGGATGATAAAATAAATTATATAAAGTAGCCATCAATATCTCCAGGATCCCATTGCAATTTACTATTAGCTACTTAAATGCAGATTGAGTTTGGCTGATTTCATAGCTACCACCACGGTGAACAGGCAATGAAGCTATCACAATATTTTTTATACCAAGAGCAAAGTTTGACATGGTTATATTGCTCTGACTTATTCTCTGTTTACTGGAGAACAATATCCATGCCGAACTCTTCAGTGACACACCACCTGAAGTATATGTGAGATTCTTAAATCTTTGCTTTTTCTTGTTAGTAGGACTGATGATTTAACTTAGTGTGGACTAACTGGGAAAATAAGAATGGGCTTTTTTACCCAAGATACCTATTTAAGACAAATTTGTAAACACCTACAAGCTTGTGTATGTTACAATAGCATGTATGTTCACAGCATGTCCCTAATCAAGCTTATTGCCCTTTTTCAGCGATTGATGACAAGCCCGGTATTTAGGGTTGCAAAGTCAGTTTTACCATACCTGCACTCACATCTCTGTAGATACAGAAGCACACAGTAGAAAAAAAAGAAGAAAGGACAAGAATGGCAAAGAGAGGACACACTGTGCCTGCAAAATGTGATGGAAAAATACTGTATTGAAATTAGACTGTATTCATGGACTCAATTCTGTTGCTGCCTCAGAGTGCAATAAACTTTGTGTTAAAAAAAAACATTTCTTGTCTACTCACCTGTAACAGCAGGTATCCCAAAGAGACAGCATGGATGCCTCACCTCTGCTGGGGCTTTGAGCACTGTCAGAGAAGTTCAACACAGACCAAAACCCAGAAAATACAAGTCTGGGAAACTGAAACTGGGGGTCCCTGTTTCTCTGAAAGGCCGGCAACCCTTAAAATACCTGGAACATGCCAAATAAGGCAGCTGGGGCATTTTCCGCATTCTGCAACTGAGCGAGGGCATAAATTCAAGCAAATTGAGACACCTTCTGCCCAGCTGAACATTCCCACCCCTCCTACATGCCAGCAGGGCCGTTCATCCGACCCTGACATGAGCTGCTTCAGGAAACTAACCAAAAGTAAGTTGGCATCCCTGTTAGTTACGCTCTCCAAACTACCTTCTTCAGGGACTGAGACGAGCCCCAGTGAGTGCAGGACAAGACTGCACAACTGATAATGAGGGAAGGCAGCAGAGCATGAGAGACCTGCTGGTCATACCTAGCTGCTGTGTTAGGCACAACATCTGTCTTCTTGGAAACCAGGATCAGCCTTCAAAACATGCAACTTAAGTGATAAGCAGTAAGATCCAAATTTAGTATTTTTAGCCTCCCAAGTTCTGTCCTGAGTGAAGTTCTTACAAAATGGGTACCCCCTGCGGAACTATACTCCTTCACAGTTAGTGGAGATGACTACCTCCGGGGACTAGAGCTTTGTTTTTCTTTAAAAAAAGTTTTTCTTAAAAAAAAACAAAACAAAACACACATCTCTGGCAGTGGTGGGGAGCATTCATGCAGCTCAGCTGAAGGCACCTGTAATGTAGGTACAGAAGCAGGCAGCACCTTCACCACACACACAGGGTGTGCTCTAGGTAGAGTTAGTCTTATTTCCAGACCAAGGCTGATTGTCAGGTTTCTTTGATACCAGTTGAGAATCACGAATTATTATATGTGGCAGGCAGTCAAGGCTTGGGAAGGTTATTTTAAAAGAACGCTCATGTGTTTCTGACTAGTATATTACTGTGACCATACAGGCACACCCACTGTATTTTAGAAGTACAACATGAGATATTAGCACTTCCTTTTCATGAAAATACTGAAGCTTATTTTGTGAAGATGGTGCTGCTCAGTATGCATCAGGTTAGAGCTGCAGGTCTTCCTCAGTATGAAAATGAAACTTGTGTGTTGCTGTGAGAAATGGGAACTTAATGCTTCTTCACCACATCTCACTTTTGACATGCAAAATGATGGACTTATTAGCAAGACACTTCTGCTGCTGTATCCGTGCTGTACCTCCTGACACCTTTCAGCTCGAGCTTCAGTAAGCTTTCTGCAGCATGAATAAATACACTAGCTACTTCACTGACCACAGAAAAGATATGAAAATACATGTTTACTAAAATAAATTCTGAAAAGCTATCTGGTCAAAACTTATCAACCTTTGGACAAAGGTTTAGATTGCTGCACTATGCTGCAGCAGAGCGTGCTTTCAGTAACTGCAAAACAGTTAATGGGGATTGATGAACCTTTTAAGCTAGTAAATCACTTGCATTTAACTGAAATTTGGTTCCTTTCTTCACATAACTGGCCTACAGCTACATTGTTTCAAACATATGGAAAAAAGAACATGAACTTACCTAAAGCCTTTACTTATTCTATACAAGTCAGACATATACAAACACCCTGCCTAGTTCAAACCCACATTATTTCAGGATGTGAGATGCGATGATGAGGTGACAGGGTTTCTGTGTTCAGAGGCCCAGCTGGTGCCAGAGTTGTTCTACGTAGTCATTATTCTTGGATAGCTGCTAAAGCACAAGAAGTTTCACCTCAACATGAGGACAAACTTCTTTTACACTGAGGGTGGTAGAGCACTGGAACAGGCTGCTCAGGGATGTCATGGAGTCTCCCTCTCTGGAATCATTCAAAACCCAGCTGGACATGTTCCTGTTTAACCTGCTCAGGGGTTGGAGCAGATGATCCCCAGAAGTCCCTTCCAACCCTAATGATTATATGATTCTGTAAAAATATGAGCAAACTCTGTAAGAAAGCATTTGACTAAGAAAAAGCTTTAATACTGGTAATAAAACTTCATCTCTGCAAGTCAGCTGCTCTTTCAACTAATAACATTTTGAAGGAAAGCTATTCAAAGTGTTCTAGTGGAATGGCTTCACTGCTGCAGGGAGATGGCTAGCTCTAGCTGGAACAGAGCATCAAACAGTCCTAGACACACAGATGCTTTCACTCCAAGGGGAAAATTTAAAAAAAAAAAAAAAAAAAAAAAAAAAAGAGAAAAAGAGAAAAAGTAGCTCCCAGACTCCAGGTAGTGCTACAAGCCTCTGCACCACCAGCATTGATAATGACAACACTGGAGATCTGAAGACCACCATGCTGAAATTCAGTTGCCCAGTTCAACTGAGCCCTTTTAGTGTGATCATGCTGAGCAACTGCTGAGACTTTTGGTAAAAAGCAGCAGCAGATTGAGAAATGGGCTCTATCAAACCCAAATTCACCCTGAATTGACCCACTCTAGTGTACATCCACTTTCTCAATATACATCTTGCATTCTCTATGCATATCAGCAATTAAGAAAGTTTTAAAACATGAAAAACAACTTTAATGGGCCACTTGACATGCACAGTTCTTCCATGTGAAGTCCTCTTTGGTTATTACTTGTAAGATTTTACCTGGGTTAACTTACAGCCAGAAACTTTTAAAGGTCTGCTAATAAATACCTAGAGCAATTGTGCATGTTCAGTTTTTCCATCAGCAACTGTTTAACTTAGCAGAACCCATTCATAGAACAGACATCCATCCAACAGAGACACACAGTAAGAGCAGCACAGAGATACAGCTATGCCTGTAAATTCTGTCTGTGATCCCTTCCAGCCTCGACCTGGACTATTTGGCAAGGGTCTCACATTATTGTCATTAATAAAAGCCATTAATTATATCTGAAAATTTACTTTAAACCCTGAGGACTATCAAATGGCATTCTAACAAAGCACTGAGACTTTATTATTCTTATATGCTACTTACTTCAAAAGCATAAGCATGATGTTAACACCACACTAAAGTGTACTTAAGGTTTCATTTGTTTCCCAGTCTCCAGCTGTGAGAGCTGACAGTGCTTTTGACTTGACTTAAACCTTTAAGTGATTCTTAGCACTAATTAGTCATTTCAGTTGAGTCCAGATTCTTATACTGCCACAGTGAAATACATTTTAGTTATTTAGAAGTAGAAACATGCTGTCTGCTTCTGCCTCCTCTGCACTCTAAAATGTAGTAGCCTTTTCTCCTGTTTCAAAAAGTTTCTCTGAACAAAGCTCTTGGAAAAAAAAAATCATTTAGGTATCTCAAAAAGCACTATTATTATTCTAAAAAATTGTATCTATAAACTTAGACTGACTGTAAAACTATATACACCTTCCAGAAGGTATTCTGCATGTAAGACTAAATCCCAAATATTGGAATAATTGTGTTGACTCTATCCAGTTCATATGTCTTGATGTTCAAGTTCTTAGCCTAACAGCTGTTATTCCTGACTACAACTGAGAAGGAAAAAAAGGAGAGGTAAAATTCCTAACCAGTAATGTTCACTAATCTTAATGTGAAGATATTCCTAAAGCTTAATAACTTATGATCAAGAATAAATAGCTAAGTAGTCAATAGCTTTTGCAACAGCTGCTGGAGATAATGCACAATCACAATCTCAAAAGCTTAAACACATTAAAAGATTTTCCATTCATAGTTTTATTCTAACCTCACTCTATTATCACTGGAAAAAAAAGAAAAAAAACACACAAAAAAAAAAATACCAAAAACCAGAACTACCAGTTCAACTATCCAGTGTTCAAATGGTAGAGAATATAAGATGGTGTCACAGGTGCCTCTCCAAAGCACCTCTGCCTCACCACAGCAGCAAAGCTCATGCTTAATTATTTCTGATTTAGCAGTTTCTTTATACTTGGATATCCTAGTAACTGACTGATAAAAGCCTCAGTATTCAGTGCAACTCAGATGTGTGCTGTGAACAGGTGTACAGCACAATCATGTGCTAGCAGGGAGTGGTACCAAAAGAAGCAGCTAAGGAAACAGTGTTTGCTATGGCAAACATCCAGAGCCCTTTGCCTTTTCTTCCTTTCAAACTTAATTTGCTAGAGAGTTTTTAATTTGGTGAGGCCAGAAAGGCTCAACCACATCCTTCTGGGTTCAGCTCATTACACTCATCAACTGTCTTCTCTTTCTGAAAACAAAGTTTTAATGTTGAAAGTGTTAACTCAGCTCTCCAATACATTTCCACCTTCCCCATATTGCAGTATTCTGCAAAAAACAGTCAGTGCAGGTAACAACAGTTCCAGCTCTCCTGAGCAGGTGTAAATGGACACATCTCTCATGAAGTCACTATGTGCTTCCCTACGCTTCCATGTTGAGACTGACATAAGGTAGCTGCTCTGACAGCATCGCTAACTGTTCAAAATAGAGCACCAACAGCACAATAAAACCAGCTCATCTGCTTTTAAGTGGGAGTTCAAACCTTTTGGATAGATTAAATCTCACATGTAGATGGCAAGAACGACATTTTTGTTTGAGAATTAAATAACATGAGATGGATTTGAGATGCTCTTAGAACATCAGAAGCATCATAAAATGGCAGTCTCCCCATTTTCTGCACTCTTCTCTAAACAGCACCTAATTTGCACATGGAAACCATTTGTTAGGTTGACCATTCTTCTTGCTTTCTTCAGCTCCCCACAAATCAATACAAATCTTGTCTTTAAGGTAAGGACTGTACTGGACATTCCATCTCATGGAGTGACCAATCCTCCTTTGAGCAAACAGGTTTGAAGAAAACAGGAGCAGATGAAACATAAATCCACAGTTTGTCTTCAGTGCAAAGCCACTGATTTTCACCATTTGTTTTAATTAAGGCTTCACGAAAAAGAAATATATAGTACCATCTTTAATAGCTGAAAATTAGCACACTCCTTTCAGAACAAATGGTCCAGGAGTGACTTTTGTCTCTACCATCAATTGTCTTCCTGAACAAAGTAGTATCTCACTGGTGGCCCTGGCAAGTCTTCCTCTCCATCGGTCTCTGGAGCAAATGACACTGTCAAATCTACATACTTCTTGTCAGCTGATGGTTTCACAAGCTTTTGCATCCTAAAAGGAAATGAAGGACAGTTTGTTAATATACCAGAAGGAGGACTGGTAGAGGGAATTCAGGGCCAGGCTAGGATGAATTTCACTGCCAGCAATGAAGCCCAACATTCTAGAAATCGGATTAAAATGGAGTATAAGCTGCCTTTTAATTTTGATACAAAAGCTGGTCCTCCACCTGAGGTACAGCAAATGGTATTCCACTTTCATGACAGACATAGCCTGTTAGTAAGCTATTACATTGTTCATTAACAAGTGCTCAGTACAACAAAGAAGAGAAGATGGCCAGTTTTGGTTGGGATTCTTCACCAACAGAATTGCTCTTTGGCATCCTACTGAAGCACAAAGCAGATCTAGCTTTCTGTCCAGGATTCTGGTCAATAAGGAGGAGTACAAGTTCTCAGTCTACCAATAATGGCTGTTCTTACTATGTTATTAAGGAGAACCACTCCAGTGCAGACACTTGATAGTCAACCAACCTCACTTTCATTACGTATCTTTGGATGTCTCAAAGTTATTTTCTTGACAACTTGGAGCACTAGTTCATGAGCTCGAATGCTAAGAGGCTGGGGGAATACAGTCCCTCATTTCTATTCCTCACAGGTCACTTACAGAAGGATTTCACTTCTGGCTATGCTTTAGCACGCAGGTCAAAAAGCTGCTTCCCCCAAAATACTCGTTCCCTTGCAAGAACACAAAGCATTATCCTTTTCTTAGCAGAGATACTGAGATCTTTCCCATTCGCATGAGGAAGTTCCAAGGTACAGAGGAAGGCAGATAACTATGTCTCTAAAATTTACTTTTAGGGAGTATGCTACCAGTCGATGCTGTGATTGTGAAATTAAGACAAGAGTCTTGCACTGCTTGTCATATTACAGTGAGAGAAAGATTTAAAAACACACAAGCAAGACCAAAGTTTGCTGTACAAATACCTTATAAAGCTTTTGGGACTGTTTGTAACAGAACACCAAGCTGCTGTAACTACATGGAAAGCTTGAACAGGGTCTCAAGAGTTATAAATCCTGACATTTGTAAGAAGCCAGCTTCACACCTTGTTTTTGACTTCATTACACACACCACTCAAAATGATTTCTACAGCTGTAGGAGAAGGAATATAAACAACTTACCTTGAGATAGGGTATAAATTCACATTTATGTGAATTATTATTAGAATGTGCCAGGCATTCTAAAGGCAGGACCATCCTAGAGGATCTTCTCTCCCTGGAAGTTGGAAGTAGCTTTTCCATAGCATATACTACTTTGCCTGGCACTACCTCCTGGCAGGCAGACCTTCAGAATGGTACTGATGTACTTGCTCTAGCAAAGCCTGTGAACACTTTCCTGCATACAGTTCACAGCTGGTGTGAGGAACAAATTTTGACCTAAAACAGTTCAATCAACATATAAAGCAGAACCAAACCTAGGTGAGATCTGGCTGTTACTTTGCAAAGGCTTATCAATCAAAACTAATGCTCTGTTCTCACACCTTCACAAACTTCCAGTCTTTAGACTCCAATTTCCTGTCAGTAAGTGGCACTGTAAAGCCTTGTGTAAAGCCTTCATTTTTAAAAGGGCTAAAGTGAGCTAGAATCTCAAGGAATTACTATGAGCTGAACAGAATTCCAGAAACTCAGTCTGCAACCAATACATTAACTCCTTCCTAAGTAAGTGTTCCCATTCTTTGAGGTGAGTTACTAATTATCGCTATTAGTTTTTAAGCCAGTTTAAAAGGTTTCCTTAGTCTTGTTCGTCTTGAATCAAGGTACTTTCTTCACTGTCCACCCCTCAAAATACCCAACTTACTGTCAGACTTCTTTGGGTTTCTCATTCTAGCATTCGTCAGTTACAGCAGCATTTTGCAAGTCTCCTGTCCTCGCTACAGAAGTTAATTCACTTTCTCTTTTGTCTTTCCCCCCCCCCCCAAAAAAAAAGAAGAAATTACCTCTTTTCTTTCCCGAATATTAATGACTAGCAACCACTTTGAGAGAAAGCACTACTGTCAGGCACAAGTCTTTATGATACAACCAGTGAACATAATTTGTACATGCAATTGCATCCCTCAATCCATTTTCCAGTTATACTTACGTCAGCTTTAATCTTTTAATATGACCTGGCATCACAGGAACATACAGCATTTTGACTCCCTGTACAACCATAGTTGGTTCAATTCCATATTTCTCCTGGAATTCACAAATTAAACTTATTAGAGGACTAGGACAGCTGCACAATCCAGCAGATACTACTACTGCCAATAGTACAACTAAGTATTCAAGGCCATAAAATCACAACCAGAAAGCTTGCTAATGCATACATATTGACAGAAGTTTTATTAAGATACATTTGAGCCAGTCAAATTAAAAAATCTTAAAACAGGTTTGGACATGTTTACTTAAAGACATTCCCATTGACATAAGTACTTTCTAGAATTACTATGACTCTTGGTAAAACTAAAAAATAAAAGAAAAAGAAAAAACCCAAACCACAACCTAAAACCCCAAACCAACAACCCAGACCAAGAAAATCCTGTCCTCTCACCTTGTATTAAACCATTACAGTGGATAACTTACTCTGACAGCATTTATGAAGTCCAACAGAGTAAAATCCTCTTTCCCATAAACTGTCCACCTGTCCCAGATTGTAAATGACAACCCGTTTCTGTTTTAAAAGAGTAAGGTTTTTGTTACTTTGGAATGCAAACTCAGGCACTTCTTTTAAACGCATATTGAAAAACTGCTTTGTATTCTAGCAACTTGCTCTTTTATCTTTAGCAAAATTCTCTTCCCTCTCTGCTGCCATTTCTCCAGCCCTTTGACCTGACTAAGCACAAGGCACACTAAGAACTCTGAGTAAACACAGTATCTGACAAAGACCTTTGAGTTTTCGGACCTACTGAAAATTATCTCCTGTACTGATTAAGATGAAGAAGTGTGCCTAGTCTAGATGAACATCCTAGACTAGGATTAATAATTCATTCATAACCACACCACACGTCTAACACCTGGATTTTTATAGCCTCACAAACAACAGCTTCCACAGGAAAGAAAACTAAGCCCTTAAAACCACTACTTTTTAAAACAGGACACAAGACGTGCTGCATTTTGAAGACACCAAGTTCTTGAGCAATGCATTATTGGACACCCTTGGCAGTACTTATGTCTTTAGAAATACATAGTAAATGTATAGTAAAGTTTGATTGCAACCACTAAGTGATTCATGATCTTCCAAGTTTAAAGAACAACAACAGCAATGAAGAAACAAAAACAACAACAAAACAAAACAGAAAAATCCCACCAAGAAACAAAACTGGAATATCTATAATGTCTAATTGGGAGTATGACTATGAACTGTGGTTGCATCATAGTTCTGATATGCAAGCACATAAGGCCTTAATCTGGTTATCTGGATTTAATAACTGTACAAACATCACACTTGTAATGGCTCACCAAGTTCTAAGCATTCATTTCCAGGTTTTCAAATACCACACTTCTGCCATTGCCCTTCCTACCTGATTTCTGTTCTTCTTACTTCAGCAGTTTCTGTAAAAACCATTATGGGAATGGCTAAATTCAGAAAACAGTTCTTGTATGCATCAGCTGGGTAGCCACCAACAACTTTGATGAGTTCCAGTGCAACCTACAGTAAATAAGAAGCCCATACTTCCATGAGAGCAAACACAGGTTTCAGGTACTGTATTATCACCTAGTTTAGTCAAGAGACCAGCAACTACAGAGTAAGCTGTTAAAAAGATCAGCCTTTCTGAAATCAGCAGAGTAAATCACATCTGGAAATGCAACCCAATATGTCACAGAAATAGAATCCGTTGCTGCTAGTGGAAATGTTTCAGAAGGAAACATTGCAGAAAAACAAGCCAAAATGCTGATCTTCAACTCCTCTTTCTGGTCTGCAAATCAAAAATAAAACCATCAAGGACTTACCAGATCTAGAACCAAGAGCAATCTTTTCTCTTGGTACAGGAGAAAAAGAAATTGCTGACTTTGAAATAAACCCTTTTCTTTAACGAGGCTGTCAGGGTAGTGTTAATCAATATCCAAACAACAGTGGTTTTAGGCAAGGAACAGTAAGAAAGAAATGTGTATTTTAAGCATTTTACAAAGCATACTGACCAGCCCTGACACTGCAGCAGTAGCTGTTGCAATCGCAGGAATAATCTTTCCAGCAATGCGTTTTGTTTTGAACCGATCTGCTGGTTCAATGTTGTACATCTTGGCTCGCAAGTTTGATGCTGCTGTTATGAAATCCATATGCCCATTACTATCATCATCTTTTTCAAAGGAAATGGGCTTCATTTGCAAATCATCTGTTCATATAAAAAAAAAAACAAACCACAAAACGGAGCAAAAATTATTATTAGAAAACTGAACATGTCCTAAACTTAAGTTATAGGGAACTAGAACCTTAACAAATCTAAAATTTCACATTCTGGATCTTGGTGCCTCACATACAACTTGCTTTCCCCATAGTAGAAGTAGAAATACCCCTATCAATTGTTAAAAGTGAGTTATCAAAGACTTACCAACAGAGCTCCATAATTTTATTTTCCTTGCAACACCAGGAATAGGTTTTGGACAGTCCTAAGGATGTTTCTTATTCAGCTCCATCCTGTGAGAATTCCCTCTGTAAGCTTTGTTTATCTACAACCATTTCACTAGGGACTCAGCATGGGAGACAGAGATCAGGGTTGACACTCCATGGGAAAGTCAGAGCTAAACTAATCTAATCTTTCTCCTCTGTGTTCACAAGCTAAACATGCATGCATGTAGCTGTTGTCTGAAGAAATCTGCATGTGTCCAGGCACAAAAATGGATTCAAGCATCCTCATTTTAACATATCTAGAGGATGCTGAAGAAGATGCTAACAGCCTTCATGATTTGAGATTAATTTCAGATTGATTCCTTTAAATAGTAACTCTCGGCCTTCTCATATCAGAGTCACTTTCAGACATCTGGGATCTAGCCAGCACCCCTTCCCTCCTTAAAAGTTCAGTTCATTGCTGCCTGCTTGCTGTCATCAGGGTTGTGTTTACATGCAAGTATAACACCCTACACTTTCAGGAATCTCAGCAATATAGAAGCACAGGGTAATGTCAAGCACTAAGGACACTTACTTGCATGGCACCTCAGAAAGCTTTCAGAATTACAATTCTTGCAGAATACAAACTACTTTATCCAAAGACCTGAATGTCATCTACTGGCAGTGCAATAGCAAGATGTTACTAAGCTATGAAGCTAGTTTGCACTACTCACTTTCCAGAGCTTCATTGGATAGTATAGACTTCTCCAGCTGGAAAATAGCATTTCTTTCATCCTCACTGCTGACTGGAATATGATCTGGTTTTCTTGCAGTTTCATCAGTCTGTACAACCTGCAAGTGTGTGCAGTGCTTGAGTAAGAAAATACACAAACTTTGTACAACACAAGTGTGAAGTCTACTAGATTTCCTGTCTTCCCCACAGTTATTTCCTCCCCAGTTCAAGGACATAGACTTACAGAAGAAATTCCAGCCAAAGGCCACAAAGATCATTAAGGGACTGGAGCATCTCTCATACAAGGAGAAGCTGAGAGCTGGGTCAGTTCAGCCTGGAAAAGTCTCAGTGGGATCTTATCAATGAATATAAACATCTGATGGAGGGGAAAGTACAGGAGGCAGAGCCAGACTCTTTTCACTGGTGCCCAGTGACAGGACAAGTGGGTATGAGCTTTGTGCATGTTTAAAGTGCATAAAATTCTGTAACAAATATACAAAAATTCTTTAAACAAAAAAAGAACCCAACCAAAACTCTGAGGATGGTTGAACACTGGCAGAGGTAACAGAGAGAACCTCTGAAGTCTCCATCCTCAAAAGTATTCAAAACCCAGTGGGACACAGTCCTTGATTACCTGCTCTAGCTGCCCCTGCGTAAGAAAGGGGACTGGACTAGGTGGTCTCCAGAGGTCCCTTCTAACCTCAACCGGTCTGTGATTCTGAGTCAAAATATCACTTTTCTCACAGTGCAAGCATTCACGAAACAAGTGTTAACACTGGGCAAGAAAATATGAGAACACCCTAGAACATATTCTAATTTTAAATGATGACAAATGCTAGCCACTGCACAGTAGCACTTCAGCTGTTTTAAAGTTAACACTTCAAAAATAAACATAAAAGTAATGACACATCCTTTACAGTACCTAGAAAGAAGTAACAAATAGACACTATCTTTGGATTGCTTTAAAGTTGCTGGGTAAAATGTTACTTCTTTTATTAATATAGCATAAATACAGATAAACTTAAAAAAAGCTTGCAGACTTACAATCACACTCATCCATGGAAAACAATGCTATAACAAATCATTTGCAAAAAGCAACATCCTGCATTTAGCATCTGGTATATAGGCACTTTATCTATATCCAGTTAAAGCAGACCCATATGCCACACTCTTGTTTCCCCAAAACACATTTTAATTTGTGTTTATTTCTCATCAGCATCAATGCAAGACATAGTTGGGAGATGTGGGATATTGCTTGTGGATTTATCTTTTTTCTTTAAACTAAATATCACACTTACTTTGTTTGAAGGTCTGAACTCTGGTACCTTCATAGCTGAAATAATCTTCAAGATAGTTTCCTCTGATAAATCCTGTTATGGTTTAAAAAAAAAAAATACCACAAAAACCAAACAACAAAACAATTTAAATTCACATTAACACAAAAAGGCCCTCACAAGAAGACTTTATATCCAGTAGCATTTCAAAGAATACCAAACCTAAAATATCCCACAAATATTCAACAATGAAACATCATCACTGAAACACCAAGTGACATTCCAGTTGCCACAGTGAACCAGAGTGGTGTGAAGTGCCTAGCACTTGAAAACTGAACAAGCATAAACATGACTTACAGGAAAATCCGATTAGTAAATAAAAGAGGTAACAAGAAACAAGGGATAAGCAACAAACAGGGGCTGTGAATAGTAAGAATAAAGCTCCCAGACCATAGCTAAGACAATTTAAAAATGCCTTTCAGTTATTTTAGTTCATTTACTATATTGCACAGGAAATAGGTCCATCAAAATAAGAATTCCTGAGTTCCCGAGTTCAGTGCTTACTGAAAATACCCAATATATTACCCATTTCTTCTCCAGGTTAACGATTTAAACAAAGACAACTAAATGTAAGCAGCTACTGAACAGCCAGTGCTGAAGGAGAGATTACTTCAAGAATCACTTTAATCAGTTCTTGGAAAGAATTGGCAACTGGACAGTGGGCCAAAACTGAATACATACATCTGAGTTATGTGATAGGAACGCTGTTACAGTACAGATTACCTTTTCTGTAAAAGGAACACAGTACACTGTTGCAAAGAGTTTTGCTGCACTCACAATGAAACCATAGTGCCTAAAGAAAAGAGGAAGATAATTATTTTTGTTGATTTTTTACTTCAGTTGCTCAAAGGTTTGCAATCATATTCAAAGAGGTCTTAAAAACACACACAAAGAAACAGAATTTCCACCCTTCAGCCTTCACAGTACAAAACAGATGACAGGTTTTGAGGGACTTGGAAGTCATCCTCAAAACAAAGCAAATTTTTATGAGTGAAGAGTTATTTAAAGAAAACCATATTTCCTTAACCTCTGCAGTCAAGAAAACAAACATTCACATGACACCAATATGATAATATAAAGTTTCACCTTAGCAATACTAATTAGAAATAAAAATTTGATATTTGCCATGATCTCAGTTTTCACTCAAACTAAAAATGGTGATATGGTTTCTCAAAGCAGGTGTAGACATTCAGCAGAAAAAGGTTTTTCAGTCCTTCAATTGCATAATTTATTTTAAATTATCTGTAATACCCAAGCCATCTAGATCAGACCCAAATTATGAAGAAGAAAAGGGGTCCCTCCACTAGGTCTTTTGAGGCAGTCAATTTAATTTGGCACATCTTCCATTTCATGAGGCAGGCTGATGGGGGCAGGGGCATATGACAGCAACAACTCAGTAATTTTGTAGTTACACAATAAATGAAATGGGTTGTTCTAAGCCATTAAATGGCTTAGAACTTGTCAGAACTTCCCACAGCACATTCCAATCCCATGTCAGTGAAAGTTAAATTACCTGCAGTGAAAGCATGAGGCAGCTCACCAAATCTGCCACAGTGTTAAGACTACACACTAGTACCTATCAAGTAGCAGTCTAGCTTCTAGTGCTATAAAGCCACTGCCTTGGACTTTCTGCTGTAGGGCGAGTTTTATAGGATGATATAGAACACATCAGTGGTAGTACCATACTTACAAAGGATCATTAAATTCAAACTTCACTGGGAAAGGTGGCCTCTTTGGTGACTGCCAAAATAAACCTAATAGGAAGACAGACTAAGATGAAATCCTAAGGGTAATCAGACACAGCAACACACGACGTATGTGAATTCATAACAGGCACAAAGGGGCATATGTACTTACTTCCATCTTTTAATCGTGTATCAAGGGGAAATGAATGAAGGAGCTGAAGAGCCTAGAGGAAAAGACAGAGTACATTTAGTAATTTGTCATACACAGTTTGAAATTACCATGCTGTAGGACACCTGTATCAAGATGGAGAGCTTAAACACACAATTACTGCTAGACAGAGTGATTTGCCTATTCATTCACAGGCCAAAGATGATAGTGTGACCACATCCATCCAAAGACCAAGCAAAACACTTACTCCAATGAGCAAAGCATTCCCCCCACTCTGTGGTCACTTTAGGATTCTTGCATATGATTCACAATTGGGAATGCAATGTTTTCTCAATGTGACAACTACCAGCAGGGCGATATATGCACAGATTTGTATGTTCATTAACACAAAGCATCATGATCACATCATTCCTACAAAATTATACACACATACACTTCAAGCAACATTGTGGACCAGATTCTCAGAATGACTGACTCTTATTTCAGCCAACCTTCCTGTGACATCGACAAGTTTTCCAAGATCCCCATCAGTCTAGTGCCACCTCACTTCCAGGTCTTACCTACCTTATGGCTAAAATACTTCTCAAACTTTACTCTTGCTAGTTCTACACATTGAGTCCAACTTCGGGGTCTTCTACTGAGTGTTTTAATAACATGAAAACAGCCTTCTAAGCTCTCCCCTGATTTTATTCTCTAAAGAAGGAAATACAAAAATGTTAAAACACACAAGATTCCTCCCAGTCCAGTCAAACAGTAAATATGTTTTTAGGAATTTACAGCAAAAGGAAAGAGACGTTACTTTGTGAAATACTACCCTTTATGTGATCTCTCCACTGGGTTTTTCCTTAGGTACTGTGGTCTACTTATTTCTACCCAGCCCTACAGACAGTAGGCCATTAGAGACTCACAAAAGATAGATATTAAACAATTCAGTCTAATTTATTACATATTTGAATTCAGTGGAAACTAAGTGTTCCCTTCATTTTTCCCAGCTGGTTCCACATCAGTGTGACATCTACTATACACTCACCAGAAGTACCTCAGTATTTCTGGTATTTCTATATTGTATAGAGAGCACACATGAGCTAGGGAAGGAGCCCATGCACGAGAGACTTTGGCTCTTAATTATGAGACATGCCAGAAATACTGTTCAACTAATGACTTGGCCAAAGAAGGCTTCAGGTTCTTTTTAATAAAATCAGAAAATAATTCTAATCTCACTGAACTTAAATAGAATCAAAATCCATACAGCTTCAGTTTAAACCCTGTATTTTAGCCTGGCAATGTTCCCCTACCTGTAAAACTTCTTCTGCAGATGCATAGGTTTGCCAGAATTTGTTAAACAATGAAGGCTTGTGAGAAAATGAACTTTCAAACTAGAAAATAAAAAGAACAAATACGGCATTTTTGAAGAAGTGTAACATATCCCCCATGCTTCCAAATACACAGTAAGTTATGCTCAATGCCAGTAAGATTATTCCCTTACCTTATCTCTTGCCCACTGTATCGTATGCTCAATGGCAGCTGGGAAAGACTTCAAGGTGCAAAAAGGTATTTCCTCTTCCGGTGGATCCCGCTGTAATTAAGTAAAGTTGTGTGTAAATACAGATTTATTCAAGTTTACTGCTAATAATAGCACCAAGAATTTTTAGACTACTTAAAACTCAAACTGTTATAAAATACAAGGTGGCATATTTATGCTTAGAACAAAATTTGTTTATGAACACTAACATCATTTCTTATTTATGAAGAACAGTTTAACTCAACACTGGAAAGCAAAATTGAACCCTGAAACACAAACAACAGAAGAAGTCAGCAGCCAGCATTTCCAGGATGTGCAGTCAGCATTCACACAGGCTCTCACTCTTTCACTCAAGGCCAGAAAGACTTCTTTTGTTGTGAACCCTATCAGGACCATTAGGACACTCGAAATCCTGTCTCTGTGTCCAAGTACACCATTTTGTGGTGTCCTCAACCAGTGAATTACTACCTTATAAAAGCAGTTTCGTAAGAACTTACACAGGATACTGCAAGAGTTTGAAGGTTCATTATTGGCCTACGTGTAATCATCAGCTAGGTAGCAAACACTGCTCAAATTTTATTTCCTCTGAGCTTTTCTTCAGAAACCAAGGAAGTAATTATTTCCTAATAGTACTGCTCTTCAGCAGCTCACATAGGCCACTTATTTTAGAAACATACATGAATGATTAAAGAATCAGAGGGCATTATCAGACTAGCTACAGAAGAGAAGTAATGATCTTAAAACACTTACATGACTATTATAGGACTCTGTCAGATGTGGCACAATAACTTCTGTGTGTCCTTTCGTTCCCATAGTTCCAGAGTCTATAAGAGGACGCAGGTTTGCTACACAACGACTGACATGGAAAGACAGAAGAGAGTGTAATCACTACATTGCTGCCTTGCAGACATTACCAGAGTGTAATCACAGAATTGACTTTAGACACTTTCAGAAAAGTGAAAAGCTTATACCAAACTCAGGATAAGAGATTAAATGTTTATAAATAAAGAAAAATAAGGTATTAACTAAGAAGAGCTATTTCAAGTTAGATCAAGATACTGTAAACCTGAGCCTACCTGGATTAGGAGCATTAGTAATTCTTTCTAAATGTAAACACCCCTACTTATAAATTTAAATACACATTCTTACACAAAAAATAATTCAACCTTAAGACTGCCACAGTATTCTCCCCTCCCTCATCAGACCTTGACAGTTATTCATGTCCAAGAACTCACTCCGAAACTCTGCCGTGTGAACCATATGAGCCACACAACAGCAGAGCTGGTTTCCACCACAAGTATAAATCCCATCCTCCCCCCAGCCAGCATCCCTATAAAGGAGCAAGATAAATCTGAGCAATTCAGATCTTATAAACAATAGCAATCAAGAATATTAATGGAAAAGAAGAGTTCCCGTAAGAACGTGAAAAGCAGTCCTCGCTTCCTTTCCACAACCTACCTATCAATGTATCTCCTTGCCTCAATGTTATCCAAAGCAGTCACAATCACATCTTGTTTGGTATAGAATTCATCACTGTATGTGCTCTCAGTGGCTGGACAAACTTTATTAATATATGAGTCAATCTTTAAGTAAGGATTGATGTTCAGAGTTGCTTCTGCTGCAGTATAGCTTTTAGGTTTCTGAAAGTATAAATACATATATCCATCAATGATATTCAGATAAGAAATATCTGGGACAGAATTATCAATTTCATTTGCTGATCAGAAAACAATTCACTGACAGAAATGCTAGTATGCAAAACATACAATGAAGGAAATTCTTTAATCATGTACCTCCCTCACTAATAAATATCGTATTCATCTAGTTTTATTTTAGTTTTATTTGAAGTAGTGCAGCAGAAATGTATTGAGTAACTGAAACTGATGCCACGTGCTGCCTCTCATGCTCCCAAAATGCCATAAGATAGGACCAGCTCATGGTTGTCAAGAGGATAAGCCCATTAGTTATTATATTAGTTATTAGTTATTATTAGTTAATGTGGAATGCAAAGCATTCCACACAAAGCCAATTTCAGAAGCTAAACTGAAATAGAGTTCTTAACCTACTTGACATTTCTAGCCATACTACCTTCAATTATCTAGGGATCAGCACTTAGAACAGCAGAACTCAAGACTGTGGCTTCTGAAAGCTTGAAGAGTTCACCTTCCATTTATCTACTCATTCAAAATGTAATCCATTCCCAGATTTGCTAGACATAAACAGGAGGTGGAAAATTCAGCTCCTGGATTTTGGGCAGCAGAGTTCCTTTTCCCCACTGCTCTCAGGATCTAAGACACCTGTTTTATTTTGTGTTGTGTTTGTAAGTACATGGATATTTTCTCTCTGCTTCTACAGAATTAACAGTTTCTGAATCACACATTTACTGAATGTATGTTTTTTTTTCCAAGTTATTTGCCAGTTTAATGAAGACTGAAGTCAGAAAATAGCAACTTCAGTCAAGTTCCATTAACAGTAGCCCTGCTATTAAGAACACTTCTGCCAGTGCTGTCTACTGTTTGCTGTTCTATTCTCCCCCAGTTTCAGTGGTATAGAGTAAAGCGTTTTTGGCATATTAACCCATAGCAGCATCTTACGCAACACAGTATTCTTTATCCAGTTCTCAAGTTTCAGAGATTTCATTAGTCAAAAGTATGAGTACAAATTAAGATCCGATCAGCCAATTTTACTCAATGGATACTAGTGATAAGTGGGATGCCAACGTAGTTCTAGGCATTGTTTTAAAATATACTGGATTTCATTACAGTTTTTATCTCTTTCCTGGACAAAGGTACATACACTCACAAGTTCAGCTCTCTGTCAGGACACAGGATGGGGAAACAGAACAACAGTCCAGGAAGTTTACTGAACAAGAAAGCCTACCTGTATGTGATGAGGTCGAAAAAGAAACTGCCTGTTCAGGTTGGATTTCTCTATCAAGTCTGGATCTGTAATTGTAACCTAAGTCAGAAGGGGTAAAAGCAACAACTGAAGTTACAATTAAAACATAGCACTGAGCAATAATCCTGATGAAAGCTCTGCAGAAACCTGTCAAAGCAAAGCAATACTGTTGGCATCCACTATGGCTAACAGCTTTGCCTATACTGATGGATTAAATTTCATTTTAATATCAAAATACAGCAAGACTGCGCAAAGTGTGTTCTGCTTCTAATTAACTGCACACTACTTCCACTCCATGCTGAGGCCATTTTAGTCTCTGCCTAGATATTAGCCTGAAGTAAAACTGAGATTTTCAGCATTTTTGAGTAGTCTAATTATTTAACTATTCCTTGTCATGTTACTTTTTAATAAGCAAAGTGAGGTTGCAGGTGACTTACCAATCCTTTGTCTTGCCCAGTACCAACACCAAGGAGTGCAAAGTTTTTTAGCATTTCACAGCCTATTGCTCCACAGCCAACCTAAGGAAAACATTTAGAGTCAGAAACATAAGTGAACACCATGAAGACAAGTATAATAGACAAGTCACATTATAATTTTGTAGCATTTATTCTGCAGCAGCACACATCATGAGGGCTGCTTTCATTATTTGGAAGACAGTGGACATTAGCTGTATCAACAAAGCATTTGAAAAGTCTAAGTGTCAGTCATACTCACCAAGAAAATATTCAAATCATGCAGCTTCTGGCACAGAGAGTCTCCAATACAAGCTCTCAAGGCATCATACCTATCTCCCCTATGCAGGTATAGGAGACATAAATAGAAAACTACTAAGTTGCCATTTATCACCATTTATCATCATTGATGCCAGACTGCAGTTTGACATGAACTAAGAAAATCAGAGTGAGTCCCCTATATTTCCTACTCCTCCCATACTCAAACAGGACACACATTCTGAACCCCAAACCTGTCCCTCCAGCAAACAGTACTGAACTAAGACCTCTTCTATGCCTGCTTGAGACTCAGATCTGAACAGTACATAAAACAGCAGACTGTAGGTATATTTACCGTGGGAGAAATTCTTCAGATCCCATCTTTTCTAGAGGTGCTACTATGTCTAACATATCTATATACAGCTGTAAAACATAAAAGAAAATGACTCAGTAAAAACCTGTGAAAGTCATTCATGGTATTTTCATTTGAAAACCAAAGTAAGTATTTTCAATGTACAACAGAGTCTAGAAATTTAGAAGCATTAAGTTTTTACTGTTAGTGGAAGACTAGACAGCATTCAGTTCCTAATTTACAATTTTAGTGGACAGGAAAAAGCACCTGGTCAGAGAGGGGAAAAAAGCTCACTGAATCGTAAGCCGCAAGCTTTTGACTTCCGACAGGCATGTCACACCTCCAAATTAGACTAAGAAGCTTTTTAATCTAACTTTATTCTGACACTTATTCTGAGAGTCTGAAAGCACTGCTCATATGTACAGTAGCTTAAGCTGGCATCTGGACTACCTCACACCTTTACAGTCACGCACTGGTAGGCCCGTGCTTTCCTTGCTTGTGAGGGAAAAAAAGAATGTGATGTCTGAATCCCAAATACAAAAACTTAAGCAAAACTGGCTGCACATTTATTGTAGACACAACAGCATTATATTTTTTCCTAAATTCAGTCTCAAGTCTCTCCTCTCCACCCCCCTACCCCATTATTGAAGTTGTTCAGGCTACTCTGATCATACAGCATATATGTGTATGATCAACCATACATTTATAACAACACTGTCAAAAGAAAGATCCAAAACCAAAGACAGCCTTACCCACTGCTGCAATGGAGAAAATTTTCCTGTTACTGCTTTCAAGACTTCCTGGCTTGCAACACCACCTACTGCTGCAGCCAGAGGAGCTAGAAATCCCTGAGCAGTCCTAGACAGCCATTTCACTACATCTCCATTCACCTGAGGCTGAAAAGTAAGACATAGCAACAACAGATTTATCCCCTCAATTGAGCAAGTCAGTGCTTGACAGCTTCATAGATTATTCTGTTCTCCAGTATAAGACAGATAAATTCTTTCACTAGCAAAAATGTTTCCAGCCAAGACAGATCCACTGTATACCATGTACTTCCAATATGCATTTATCTAAACACTGGCTTCACATAGCCACAGGATTCACCCTTCATGTCAGCTGAACATTTATCTGAATCCATGTTGAAACATGGATTCTGTATCCACACTTGGCCTTCAGAAAGCCAGCTGATCCATCTAAAGATGGATACAAAGTTCAGAACAATAACCAACAAATAAAGCATGGCCTTAGGCAAGTAAACAAGTGCATCAAAAACTAGTCATAATGACTACAGTTCCTTACTTACTTTGTTTTCCAGTGTTTCACTTATAGACATGGCTATTTTCAGCATTTCCTCAGCATCTTGGAGGCATCTGGACACAAGGGTAGAAACAATAATGACCATTTAACCATTCCAGAGTCCTTCTAGAAACACAATGGCAAAAAAAGGCACTGGATACAGTAGGAAGAGTTTGGAAATTTATATTGGCTTTAACAGTGAGCATTAAATATGCACTTCTGAAGGTTACAGTTAGCTCAAGAACAGGAGTCTCAATGGAGAAGCCCATGTGCAAGTCCAGTCTTAAGATTTATACTTTTTAAGTAATTTTGTCTCGCTGAACTCAATTATGTGCATTAAGAAATACATCTGAAAAAAACATACTGAAAATAAAAAATACTTCACACCTTCTGGAGTATTTTTTAAATCCGTAAGATACAGAATAAGTCACGAAACATTGAAACAACTTTGCCATATTAACCCCTCAATGTGAAAAAGCTGAAACAGAGCAGGACTTCCTCCGAAAGCATTTTCTGTCTATTTAGACCCAGAAAGTGCCACTGCTATATTGGGAAAGTCCTGTTACAAACCAGACATGCATTAGGTAACATTTTTCATCTAGATTTCAACTTTTCACTTCTATGCCTTTGATTAAGTACCAGACAGACAAGGTACCCTGCTGCACTAAAGGTACCCATAACTACACTAAATGGAGAGATCTCCCTGATTCAAGCCTTAGCAGAGACAAGATTGCTGCATTACCCAATATTTGGTCCACGACCAAAGCTCTCCTGAAAGTGGTTCAAGGCAAGCATGGCAACATGGATCTGCAAAGGTGCCTGTTAAGACAACAACAGCTGCAAAAACTGAAGGAAACAAAAGCAACTATTTGAACTCTTCTGTTACCATTTCATTTCCTTATCTCTTAACCATACCACTCAAAAACCAAAAATTAAATAACATTAAATATTTATTTTGAAACACCTTTCACTCATGATTTTACAAACTGAGATTATGAATTATTACTGAGTCATAATGCAATGCACTTCATACACATTCAGCACTCAAACTAAATCCATCTAAAGAGTTCCCAAAAGAATTTAGTGCTGCAATTGAAAAATGCAGTAATCTTCTTCTAACTAGACCCCAATATGCATTGCATTTTGCCAAACATCAGTATCAAAACCCACCATCAAGAGTCAAAAAGTAGAAAATCTGAAAAGGCAAGTGAGACCTTACATTACCCCCAAAAAAAGCCTCCAAAATATTATTAGATCAACATTTTTTTAGTTTAAGATTTTAATGAGCCCAAGACCTTGCATGTCCCTAACACTTAACTAAAACGGTGCTAGAGGTAAATACTGCTAGATTCCAATCAGATTTTAAATATAACTCTGAATCATTTTTTCAAAGGTAAAAGAAAATATTCTTACGCTTTAAACTGCAGTTTCTAACCAACCTATGACCATCTTTTTATGATTATCACAGCTTTGATGCCAGTGTGATTTTTATCAACCAAACAACATTGTGTCACTTGCAAAATTTACACTCCCTTGAATGAGAGACTTATCAAAAACGGAGATTTTAAACAGCAGAGGTGGCTGAGCCATGCATTTCAATATGTTGGTGCAAATCATGGATAACAAACCTCTACATTGATCTAAACTATAATGTATATTCTGTGTGACTACACAAACTGATATCTCACTCATATTTAACTACTACAGAACAGAGCTAGGAAATAATATTGTTCTATACATAAAGCTGCATATTACATTCCATGTAGTTTTAACAATAAAGCACTTACACCCAAATCCCCACATGCTAATTACCTCAGGCTTGCTAAAATCTGCAACAAGGCATAATGGATTTGTTATCTGCTTCTCCAACCGTTCCTGGAAAAACAGAATTCATGATAACAAACCCACTTAAGGATACAACAGTCAGTGCTACCTGACAAATCAATACTCCTCCTGGAAAGACTACAGACCAAATATCCTTTCTTACTAGCATTGCTCTTACTCTCTCCATTATTAATGTCACCAAAGCTGCATAAAATAAACACCTACTGCAAGTTTTGCAAAACAAAAATTGTTAAAGAGATGTTTCACATCCTAGTGGCAAGACCCATTTCAAACTGCTCTGAAGTCAACTACCAGAGATTTTTTAGGCAATAAAAACGTGGATGTGTGCTTGCAGAACTTCCCCACTCAGGAAGAACAAGAAGCAGCAGCTACTGCTCCACAGAGACAAGATACTGAGCTATGCATTCTCAGATCAGAAGCAGCTGGTCCTCACTCCCAGCTTTTTAGAAGCATGTTTGAGGGCTGCCAGGATCTACTTTCTGCAGGCCCAAGAAGGCACACAGCACCATGTAGCTTGCAACCCATCTTATACAAACTCATCTGTCTCTTCTTCTCAGAACGCCACCAAGAAATCCCATATTTGGAGTCCCCAGAAGTACAACAATAGGCTGTCCATGACTTTCTTTTCCCTCTCTACACTGGCAGATAATTGAAGTATTTCCTGTTCTCTAGGGTTTAGTAAAACAGTACCACTATTCTTATCCAGTAAGATTAATGTAAACCCAAATCAGGGTAACTAAATCATGTATCTGCTGAGCTCTGCTTCCAGTACTCATACCAGTAACACTCAAGATCCTGGTTATCTCAAGCACACACTTACAAAGTAAAACATCTTGGGTGTCTTCACTTGGACAGCTATGCCTCCGTGTAAGTAAGGCTCCATATCTGACGTATCACCAATGCTGAAGGAATAAGGTGACACCACTGAAAAGAGAATAAAATAAACAGTGACTGACAATTAGAAGTGTCATTGGATGCTACAATTCTGTATACAATAAATTGTGTTTTTTCCAGTGCTTTTTTTGCTGTAATTTTGTAGTGTGCAACCCTGCTTTGAAAGCATAAACACAGCTGATCCTCCTAACAGGATTGTCTCTCCTTGCCAGCTTCTGGACTAAAGTATTAGTCTCACATGATCCGTTATGAAATAAGCTTTTTGAAGTGGCAGCAGATACAACGAGAATTCTGATGACCACAGCTCTGTAACAAAAATTAAATCACTCTTAGTTTTGTTTAGACTGTGCACAGCAGAGTCCACTACACTGCTCAGACTAGGACTGCAACCCCGTGACTGAAACAACAGGCAAACAAGAAGGGCAGCTGAAGCATTTAAGTCAAAACCCTTCTCTTATACCATCTGGAGCATCATTCAGATCAAGCAAGAAGACACAAAAATTGTTAACACATGGAAAACTGAAACCAAAAGCAGAGCTGTGTTTAGAGGAAAAGAGGAAGAACTGAACACAGCATCAGCAATAGCAAAACAAAAGAGTCTGGAGAAAACAGACTCAACCATGTTCAAGGGTACTGTTTTTGTCTCAGACCACAAAATAACCCCCACCCACCTGCTCTCTCTTCTGCTTGAGACAAACAGGCATTCAGATCTGGGAACTGAGCAATTACCCAGCATCCACAAGGAAGCAAGTACTATGCCTTGAGACATGCATAATGCAGACCAAAGCAGGGTAAATACAAATCATAAGAATCACTTCAAAAGCATGCTTAGAAACAGATGTCAGGGCATCCCTGAATGCTTACATTGTCACCCAAAAAACAAGGCAAACTGTGACACACAAAGCGGTGTTAATTTAGGCCAAAACCATGATAAAAGTACAGGCATTATGGGACCCTCCAAAAAACAAAAGAGTTTCATGAGCAAACTAATGACAGTAGCTTCAGAGACTGCCAACCAGTTTTCACTAGCTGAGAGTTTCCACTGCCACTTAAGCAGCAAGATGACTTTGAAAGACTTTAATAAATGGAAATGGAGTCAAGACAACACTAGGAAGACCTCTGCACCAAAAAGCAGATTTTTCTGTGCAAGCTCACTGGAGGTCTGCACTCCTCTGGCTACAGTAACTTATATTACAGCAAGCTAAAACAGACCAAAAAATAAATACCTTGCAAAGGAGTCAGCAACATTTTACCTGTTATTTGGTGTGTGGATCCATTTAAGCATGACATTCCATTTACTTCCCGAAAGGTTAAGAACTGCCCTGTTTCAAGCATGTGTGGATGATTTTCAAGGCAAGTGACAATACCAGGATTTGACTAAAAGTGAAAATGGCAAAGTTAGCAATGAGGAAAGTGTCTTGTGTAAAGAAGTCATGCTTTATTGTAGACACATAGCTTTTCACCTATTGAAACTGCAGCCTCTAATACTTTTAGCACATTAGTTCTGTCATAACAAAGGAGTTACCTATGATAACTTTTTCAGTCCTTTTGGTCACAGAGCCAATAACAAGTCATTATAAAGAAAAAAAATAAAGCAGCACAGTGACTTCTACCCCTTACTTGCGTTATATTTGAAATGAAGATCTCCTTTGGCTCCTCTCCCGTTGTGTCCAGCACTTCAAATTCATCACCGAAGTCACAAAACAAACGTGAACACACTCCATATACATCTGCACTGATGAACTACAAGAGAAAGTAAAACCCATGAGTATCCCTAAAGCAGCACAAGCCAAAAGACCGACCTCTCTCATTCAACCTTGTCCAAGGCTAGCAGTTTACCTTCTATCATGCAAACCTGTCAGGTGCACCCAGGCCACTGACTACATGGCACAGCTTTCATGACAGACTTTGAACCTGCATGAGCATTTCTGAACCCCTACACAAAACCCAAGAATCGTACAGTGAAATACTGCCATTTCTACCACTGTTACATTTGGTCTTAGCATGTTCTTTCAGAATTATTATAAGTAAACAGTGAAAACTATTTCTTCATAGAAATTTTCTGTTGTTGTTAAGAACCAAACTATGGTTACCCAGGCTGGTACCCAGATAATACCAGATATATGTACAAAGTATGAGTATTGTACTCCCACAACTCATACTGCTTGATCAACATGCTATCTGCATAGAACTATACACCTCATAACCAGCTTTCCCCATTTCTGGATAGAACATGCTGGAGACTCAGAATGCTCACTGTACAGATTATTCATGTTTTTACTTCTATTACCTTAATAGGTGGCTGTTGAGCATGACAGAAGTCATTAATCTTTTTCTGCAGCAGCAGGCTTACTTCAGTCAATATGACACACTGCGAAGAAGAACAGAAATATATCTAAGACACCAAAAGAAATCAACATCTTCAGGCTATGAAAAAAAGCAGTACTAACAGTAAATTGGTCAGGTGTTCTGATTCCTTTCCCACACACATAACAGAGAAAGCAGTCTTGAGTCAGTTTTCTCATTACACATTAAAATAGATGGTTACTGCTCCACAAGTTCTGGAAACCAGATAAGCAAGAGCAAGAACAGCAAATTCTCACTTTCTTTCTACTGCAGCTATGAAACTCAAAACCTGATTAGAACAGTCATGAGAACAGTTACAGGTAATCTCAGGGAGAATGCAGATCTTGAATTTTAAGACTAAACTTAGCAAAACAAACACAAATAATACTCATCAGTGCACACCGAGAAGTCTGAACAAGCTTCACATACTGATGCTCATCAAACTGCAGACATACAATTTCTGCAAGCATTCTTTTAAAGTTTAGGATAGTATTGGGTTACAAAGCATGTGCACTGCATCCCACTCAGTTATACATGGCTTATTAAAGCTGGGACATTCAGAAACTTGGTGAGCTTGGGTATAACCAAAAGCCACACAGTAAAAGCTTCCAGCTCAGACTGAGCCATGCACACCAGCATGAGACAGCTGACTGAACAATTGAAAACACCATCATTCCAGCACAGAGGAGCTCACATTTCATAGATACATGCATGCATAAATATCTTTCTAATTATATAGCCTGAGTTTCTACCACCTGGAATACAGCACACAACATATATGCAGAATATCTGTACTCTGTAGCTGCAAAAAAAGTCACAATTTCACTTTCTAACAACAACAAAAATTGTATGGCAGTATCTATTAGCTATTTACTGTCATAATAAATTCCACAGTAAGTAGCATAAGAAAGTGCTAGGAACACAAACACACTGTTTCAGCCTTGAAGAAACAAGCATGGCAATTTCCTTAGTCCAAATATGAGATCTGCTTCTTTCTTTACATCATTTTAAAATATACTTTGGTTAATTTTCATTTTATTATATTAAAAAAAATAAATCTAAGCTGTTTGCTGTGAGAAAAATACCACATACAACAGCCTTAAGAGCGACATACCTGGTACTGCTTTAGAAAAGACAGATCTGTGGTTTCATCTAGTGGCACAACTGATGCTGCTACATGGACATACGGATTGAGTTCTGCAATGCGATGAAGTGTAGCCTCAGCCCTGAAAGAACAGCAACTTTCAAGATTTTTCATGCATCTACAAAATTGTATTTTCAATACAGAATTTCATACCAGACATGCCCTAGGAGAGCCCCTCAGGAGGTCTCCTAGCAACAATCACTGACTCATTTATTCATACTTCAGTTCCTAGAAGGTTTGAGGAAAAAAACTCTGTCCAATGTATCACAGGTCTCATGATCACGTGGTATCATGACTGTTTTCTAGTCTCACCCAGATGGCTGAGGAAGCCTGAAGAAGAAATCCACCCTGGCCCCTACTATTAAAGTTACATTACAAATTCCAAACTTCAAGAAGTGAGATATTTGACTAAGAACTCCAGTCCTAAATTAGACTTCCCCTAATACCCACCCGGGCACTGTAGTCAAAGCCAGTAACTCCAGAGAAAGGATGTAAGAAGTATTTGTATATGTATCAGCAGTATATGTATCAGCAGCTCCTAGACAATGAACTGTTATTTTTGTGGCCGATTAAACTGTTACTCCTAGTCAAGTTCAGTCTTCCCTCACTCCAAAGACTTTACCAACCTGCTCCTTTGACTGCTAATATCATCTTCATGGATGAAGAAGTTGATCCCCAAATCCCATTTTGTGCACTGCTTGGTGTCATGAACTGTAAGAGCCTATGAAAGTTTAGCAAAAAGCATTTACTGGAAGAAGTGTACATGGTCATAGCACCCAAAAGGATGGATTAAGCCCCACATAAAATGCTGGAGGACTAGCACCACAGAAGATTTAGTTGTTCCATGTATACAAGCTCCTCCAACCTCTTTTCCAAGAAAGCTTACTGTTTGAGAGAAACACACTGCAACACGCATTTCACTAAGCATTCTCCTCCCAGCCAGCAGTGATGACAACATTTAAATAATAAGGATGATTTCTGCCACACTGTGATTAAAGGGCGATCTGTAAATTAATGGATTCCCAAAATTATAAACAAGATTTCTTTTTCTTCTCAATTGGAAGAGTTTTAAAATGCTTTTCTCTAATAAAATTAATACCAGCAGCACAAAAGCAATTGTTGGATTAAAACGTCCAACCATTCTAATGTCTACACAAAAGGATTCTGGTGGATGACAAAATAGGATAACATTTTGAATAGTTTGGCTTTCGAGTTTAAAGCAATCCATTTAGGAGAGGCCATTTTATACAAAAGGATTCAACGTCTGATCAGCAGCTGACTAAAATATTACATGAGGCATTTCAGAGTGCAGTGGACATCACTGTGAGAGTCTGACTGTACCACCTGAGCATCCAGATTATTTAAAATTTTCACTCCCAGGTCCTCAAATGCTTTGCAATCCCTCTACTGAAAGTCAGTTTCAGAAATTTAAGATTAGCTGCATAGTAGTGTTGTCCCTTTTTCTCCTGCTCACCCAAGAATACCCAATGACAGAACTGTTTTACATACCTTTACTCCAGCCAGAATTATATTTTTGGCTGAAAAAAACAAAACAAAACAGAGAGATGGACTGTTGCAGACATCTTGCATATCTCTAATTGAACAGTTACGTGGGTAGACAATAACAGTATGCCGTTGCTAAGAACTTCACATCTTAAAGGTTTTTTCTCTTTTACATTCAGCTTACGCATTCTACAGCACCATTGAAAGCAGAATAGCACAACCAATGTTAAAATGTCTCTCTACATTTGTCATTTGTCAGCTGCTCATCCCACAGGCATGATTACAGAGACACCAATGGCAATAAACTGGAAAATTCCGTGACTCTCCTCTGGCATCTGGTGCAGAGTACCATTAAAACCAACTGAAGTGTAATAAGCCATGTAAGAACCAGCCAAGACAAGTCTTGCTCACAAAAAGTAACGGAAATTGTTAAGTAGTCTCTTGCACTGGGGCAGTTATGTATTTTTCACCAAACTGCATCTGTTGTCCTACCTTCCACCCCACAGTTCCCATCTGGAATATTGTGTCCAGTTCTGGGCCCCTCAGTTCAAAAACAGTGCTGGAGAGAGGAAATGATTAAGGGAGTTCTCCCTTATGAGGAAAGACTGAGGGAGCTGGGTCTTTATAGTCTCTTAAATATATAAAGCACTGGGGCAGTTATAGGACAAGGGGTATTTTTCCACTCTTGACCAAACTGCATCTGTTGTCCTACCTTCCACCCCACAGTTCCTACATTCGGTTATAGCTGCTTTTGTGTTACAGTCACTGATGCTGATGTCAAAAGGAATAAGTTGGATTATCCGCCCTCAACCCTCACTCAATAAACACAATTTTGTGTAAAGCAATCTGGCCCTTTGAAGCACATTTTAAAGTAAAAAGTGAAATTATATTCTAGTAAAAAGTTTCCTAGAGAAAACACATATAAATTCACTCAGATACTTCAGACATGCTTATTAAATCTATAATAAGCTTTATAAGTATTTTGGGACAGTATGTTTACATATACATGTGAATGCTTAAATAAATGTTACCTAACTTACCAATCTCCACACCAAGGCCACCTATACCGCTCAGGAATACATGGGACTGAGCCATCTTCTGCATTGCCGTGTCTCCAAGAACATACCTCTGGCGACTATAGCAAAGATGAATTCAGATCAAAGCAAGATACAAATAAGTCAAGAGCACATGAAAGCAAGTCAAGAATCCCCAGTCATTTCCAAAAAACGTTCAAGTATTTTCAGTTATTCTATCATCCCAGTTAGTTTCTAATCCACCACACCAATTTCTGCAGATGTGTGTCACTAGTGACATGTGCACGGTTCTATTTACCAGTCCTCTGTTCAACAAGCCACTGAGGAGGTAACTTTTTGTGTATTTGAACTGTGTAGTGCTTTAGGAAATAAATGCATATCAATTGTAATATTTGCATGCACAATTCAAATAGTGAAATGCATGTAGCACAGACCTTTTCAGTGTGAGGTGTTAAGAGAAATTCTTTTAAATCCATGTAAAGACTTTTTCAGGATAGTAGGTTTTTGGAATTAACTACTGAAGACATAAGCAAGCCAAAGAACTTCTTTATCAGAAATTTTCAAACCAGAGAGTGCAGCAGCTTTTTGAGTCAGAACCTGAGCTCTGGAACCTATACACTCACCCATACAATCAAACTTAAACCATTCTAAATACTGCCTTTCTCACCAAGGAATAGCATGACTTTCATAAGACAAATGCCAAAATGTAAAATGACACATATAACACATTAAGCTTAATTAAAAACAAGCCTCGTTTGTTCAGCATGTAAGTATTTGGTTTTTAAATTTATGTGTGTGTATATATATATATATATATTTTAATAATAAAGTAAAAGCTTTTCATCCACAACGTTATCCTAGGGATACCATTTGTTCCAATACAGGGTCTCTGAACTATTGCCATGCCAAATGATTTCAAGCCACTCCCAGCTAACAAATTAAAACAACAGTAATAATAAGAAAATAAATAGAAAATAAATGTGGGGTTTTTTTCAAATCTACCAAAAAAACCCAAACCAAACAAACACCAAACCAACACCAAAAAACCCAGTAGGTTGAAGTTTGGAGGATAAGAGAGATACTGATGACATTTCATGAGGACAGAGAAGTATGTTAAAGACTGAGGAATAAATGAAATTACGAAGGAGCTAAATTACATAACGTACAAAAAGAAGGCAGCAAAAGACAAGGAACAAGAGAGGAATATCTACCTTGTCAAAGGGGAAACAAGCTGAATACATAAAGAAAATCCCTATTACAAACAGGAGAAGTATTATTCCTGTTTTCCAAAAAGCACACATTATTGATAGCATTGGAACTTTGAACAACTACATAGTATTTACCTATGCTTTTTACTGTTCTAATACTAATAATGGCCATAACACACCCGCTACGAGACCAATAAAGAAACAGTTACAGTTTTACAGAATGAGGAAATGTATCAATTCAGTCAGTTCTCACCACTAACTTTGCAAAGAAGTGGGTTCTATTTCATTTGCTGAACACTTTGGGGGTTTTGCCTTATAAGAAGATGAACACAGCAGCACAAGTGCACACACTTTTACCTCCTCAGCAGCAGACAGCATTTTCAAGCCTTGTCTTTCACATTACCGCATGCAAACATGTTGTAAGTCAAGAGCAACGGTTAAAAATCTGATATTCTTACCTATACAAAGCATCATCAATTTCCATAGAGTCTGCTGCCATGATTGATATGATTTGTTTACACTAGAAGGGTTACAAAAAGAAATAATCTAGTTACATTGGATGCAATGTCACGGTTGGCCCCCTCTCTCTGCTCCACTCAGTTCTTCAACACAAGGAATGAAAAACACAAAAACTGATATTACACAGGAATCACTTTGAACAGAGAAGCCTATAGAACACCACAACATCTAGGTAATTAAAATGCACAGGAGCCAGAAGACAAGAATCCTCAAACCTTCCATAAGTGATTTCAAAATACATATTTAATTTCCCCACTAAAGAGATGCAAGACTTAGTTCTTGTATTTGCCACAGTCATATTTACTAAAAGTACAATTTCATTTTATATTAACAGCTCCAAGCTGTTTAACTTCCATCTACCTGACTGGTGCTTTGTTTTGAAGAGAAGACAGGAGATCCCTGAATGACTACGAATAGCTTTTTATGCTGCATTATTTCTATGTTTGCTGAAAATTCTTAAGAAACAAGTTACTGTTTAAGCTAACTGAAGAACTCAATACCCAAAGATCTGAATGAATGCAACATTTAACTAAGATTTCAAGTTAAACAGTTCCCTAGGATTTTAAGAAAAAAAAAATCTGCTATTAAGGCCTTCAGTCATTACCAAAGACCTTCCTATTGTTAAGTGACCCTTGTTATAACTAAGCACTAAGACTAGGTTAACTGCCCAAAGATTAACTCAAATTTATTGTTCATCTGGTTTTGGCAAACATTTTAAGGTTTCTGAAGTGTGGCACCTGCAGCCTACCACAACTCACAGACTATAACATTCTAACCTGAAATCTGTCCTTTTGATTTTTTAGGCTTAACTAGAAAGCACACAAGTACCACAGCAAGGGACAGAGTCACACTGAAAGCAGGCCACAAATAGCACCAGTTAATCTCTTTTACAGTGTGGATACTAACTCCTACACATAAGCTAGCATACAAGACAGTCAAATTGAGGCACCTCCATCACAATCTACACCACCTTCAGTGCAGTCCCCGTGCCCTTACACAACAGGGGCTGAAGACAAACAATGGCAATGTTACCAGATCATCTGAGGACCCAAACCTTAAGACAGAGAGCAATACATCTCATCTGAGAGTCATGGGCTTCTGGCCCTGCTTAGGTAAAAGCCTTCATTTCAGCCACAGACTGGGATACAAGACTTTTAAGTTCCCCTCAAATCAAGCCAACACCATCTCCTAACACCCAAGAGCAACCATGTCCATACTGCTCTGCTCCATAATCTTCCTCCACAAACAGCAGAGGCACTCTGGGCCTGCCCAACATAAACAGATTGTGGTACTAAGGTGAGGAAGGTGATCCACCTGGATAAAAACACCCAGCCTGCTCTGCTGTGGCTACTGACAGCCATCTCAATCGGTGTGCGTCCCAAACAACCTTCTGTAACCAACAGGATGTCCAGTCAACCCACAAGAGAACCTTCTTCACCTGTATCACACAGACCTGTGTGACAGTGGTTCTTCCAATATATTTATCAATTCTCAGTTGTCATCCTGTATGCTCTGTTACAGCACTGAGCTGCTGCAGGTATACCCATCAGCTATGGCAAAACGTATCCTTCCAAAAGAGGACTTAGTGGTATTATTATCAAGTAGTTCTAAGACAAAGTTTTGTTACTATATTCCTACATCAAATTTTATTTCTCATTTTAGTTTAACCTACCGAGTCTGTCTCACAGGCAGGTAATATGGGGAGAGAAGGAGAGGAAAGTGATTATGTCTTAGTTCTAATCAGGTAGTTGACATTTACGCATTTGCCTGTTTCCTTTCTAAAAGCCAACGCTATCAGTTTTACTGCCAGGCTCCTATTTAACTGCGTAAGTAATGCCCTTCATTTTTTAAGCCTCAGCTGCCTGTGGGACACAGCCCAGGGACAAACTGCGAGGCTGCATGTTACCAAAAGGACTGAGATGCTCTGAAGAGCAGCAAAGGCACAGGAGCTATAGTGGTGGGCTGGTTTCAATGTTTCTTACCTCCAAGTCAGCGCAGGCTGAAGCAGTATTAATTAGTCGCTGTTCAGCAGGCTGGGATAGCAGGGAGGCCTGGATTCATCCCACCTATCCAGCGTTTCCAGAGGCGGATCCCAGCCGATGCAGTTCCCTGTTCAGTCGGCGGAGAGAGAGATGACGCTCAGACTCAGTGTTATCTGCCCAGCTGGGCTAATGGGCGAAAAGCACCTCGGATCTACAGCGGAAACCGAGACGGAGCCGCCCGGCCCCCAAACGAACCCGACCCGGGTGCCAGCATTGCCCGACCGGCAGCAGCCCCCAACCCCGGCGCCCTCGGGTCGTCCCCGAGGCGCTGCGCACCGACACCCGGCAGGCTGCAGGCCCCCCTGCTCCGGCTCCGCCGCCGCCCGCCCTCACCACCCTGGCGTTGCGATCGAGGCCTGAGCGCGGCCGGCACCACGGGGGAAGAGGCAGGAAGGGGGTAGGAAGCGGCAGCGCCGGTGCCGCGGCGCTTCCCCGCCTGCGCCGACATGAGGGGCCGGGCTAGGGCCGGCCGGCGCGGCCCGCCTCCTCCTGCTTGACGGCGGCGGCCCGAGCTTGGCTTGAGATGGCGGCGGGTAGCGTGTGTTGCTGTGGTACCCGGGGGGAGGCGCGTAAGTCATTAGACTAAAAATATTTTCTGCCCAAGAAGTAACACAGCCCGTTGTTTAAAGCAAACAAACAAGCCCCCGTTAGGTTGAAGCGTTACCATTTCAGACGATCGGGAGCACTGCTGAGCCCTGCTCCTTAGGTCTCTGCATCTTGCAGGCCAGTGCCAGCAACTTAGTGCCTACCTCAAAAACAGGCAAAATGTCATTAAAAAGGTCTAGGGAGCGAAGTTATGAAATGCTGCAGAGTATCCAAGGCTGTAGAGGAGCAGAGATCTGGGGAATAGGTGTCAAAACCAATGTGTGGCCCTTGCCAGCATGGTATATGTTGTGGAAGCATTTTCCCTTTATTTATGGTGTCCTTTAACCAGGAGGAAGCAAGCTGCAGCAACCACCACTCTGCCTCACCACCAGCTCAACATCACCTCCTATAAATAGTTTCCCGTTCCCCAGGCTCTCATCAAGATCCCAGCACTGCCCACCTTACCCCATCAAGCAGTTCAGTCTCCCTTTCCTCAACTTTAACCCTGCTTTCCCTTTCACCATTCCTAGTCGTTAGGGTAGGTGAGAACCTGTCTTGATACCGTTAGCCCCTCTTATAGCTAGAATGGGAGGGGTTCATACTGCTGCACAAGCAACGACTGAAAAATGTCAGTGCACGCAGTTGTATACGTAACAGTCACATTATATTTGAAAACATTTGTAACTTAAACAACTACCTGCATCCTACAGTACATGGGAGAGGGGGGAAAAAAAAAGGAAAGCCTTTTCTGTCTTGCTTGGGGTTTGGGAAACTTGTAGAGGCAAGAGAGCACATGTTTTATGCTCTTTCTGAGAATGCAATGCATTATTTTAGCACGCATTTCTAACAAACCAGTCTTAGCAACTCTCCACATCTTCCTCAAGGCTTACACCTCGGTCCAAGAACACACGAAACTCTTGTGCTGAAATAGTAAAAAACTACTTAAGAGCAGACGGACAACACTGTGCTCTTTCAAACGTGGGCTTTGCTTTGGCAGGATTAGGGTGAAAGAGCTTGACTTTTACCCGGCTTTTTTTGTGTCACACAGGAGTAACAAGAGAAGATGTGGGCAAATTTCAAAGAACCACTAGAGGCCAGTAAAGTCTGAAATACTGGATTGAAAGAGAGGATAAACAGAGAAAGCGGTTCGGCTCTTCAGGATGGCAAACGCAGCCCTAACCAGTAAAGGAATATTTAAGGCTGGTATTTGCTCTGTAACTTTCTCACATAATCAATAAAATTACTTCCATTATTTCAACAAAGTAATTTCAAAAAGCAATGCGTGTACCCAAGGAACAAAATTAACAAGAGTCTCAGCTGTAAAGGATGGGGGGAAGTGAAATAGTTTGTCAGCTTCATTTTGCTACTTTGCTAATTAAGTTCTATCAGCTATTTTTACATTTAATTTTGTGGTATCTTGCCTTAAAAATGAACCTCTTTTTATTATTTTTCAGGTTAAACTAACAGTTCTTAAGAGCTTCTCAATCAAATATGTTGTGAAAATAAAAAAAAAAAAAGTCTGCTACCTACCATCTCTCTGTCCTGATCATTGCATTTTTTAAGATACCATTCACTTTGATATGCAGTCATCTCACATGAAGCAGGTTTTGCATAGTAATAATGAATGCTGACAAGCCTTCTGCCTACATGGAGAAACAACAACATCTAGTTAATTCTCACCTAACAGTTCAGTGGTAATTAAGCAAAGACCATCAATGAAACTGTGAACATGGGCATTTTAAGATAAATTGCCAAATAAAAATGAACAGATTCTCTTTACCCCAGAAGCCAAAGCAAGTGGTTCCCAAATACACCAATTAGCAGGTGTACTCAGGAGCCCTCTAGATCGATGGCACCAAACCAAAAATATACAGGTTTTTCTCTTATTTTGCAAGACTGCAAAATCTGAAATAGTAAAGCCATTTAACTTTTCTCTTCCCCTTAGCCTTCTCTTTGAAAAATACATATAACTGTAAAATCTTAGCAAATTTGGTTAAATAAATAAATTTTAAGGGAAATCTCAAATCCATATTTGTACCTCATTAGATTGGCAAAACGTATGGAGCAGTGCTTCAAAGTCAGTTTATTGGCTTCCTGAAGCAATGAGCGGTACCTGGCTATGGTCAGAACACCACTACCTCTGGACTCAAGCCTATTTGTGCCCAAAATCTCAGTATCTTCAGTTTATGTGCACTGCTGTAGATTTCTTCCGCGTACAGGTATTACAGACATCTTTAGGTCCAGTATTTCCAATGTATATTTTGGTATATATGATATATATACCAAAATAAATATATATGTATATACATACATATATATATGATATATATATGATGCTGATATAGCGGTAAATCTCATTTCCATCTGAAGGGGAAAATCCCAGCCACTTGCAATTCGTTTGTTTGGTTGTTGGTTTTTGTTAAAGTAAGTCTTTTAATTTCCTGATTTCCAGACATAATTTCACATTCTTAATGGGGACGTCAAAGTGGAGATCTGGGGGGCGTCTGCGTCCATGATCCATTTGGTTAATAAGTAAATTAGCAGACAAAAATGTCTGTCATTTTCTCCCTAAAAATGTGTTATTTGGAAGTACTAAGGCAAACACAATTCCGTTTAGCACACAGGCCAGTGCAGAGTTGACCATAAATCCACATCAGTATCATTCAGTGGGTTTCCCAACATCTTGCCATAGGCTGTGGTTTGCCATCAGCTCTCAGAGGATTGAAGGTCTGACTTTGTTACCTTCTTTTTTACCTCTTTTTGGCACAACATTGTGTAGGAGTGCTTTGCTGTCATGTCTAAAAGGACTCCAGCTTCCCAATGGGGTGGGCCAAAGGATCTTGTCACTTAAGGCTGCTCTAGCAAGTGACACCTTCCTAGAAACCATGTTAACAATGTTGCTAAAATCCTGATCCAGATGAACAAGGGCACCAATTACCTAAGCTGATTCTGTGCTGACATGTGCGTGAATGAATTTCCAAAAGCAAGAGCAAGCTTTTCCATGTGTGTGCACCTGTAATGCAGGCTGCTACGTGCTAGATAAATATTCATTGCTTTTGGCAATTGGTTGTAAGAGCTTGTGGCTCTTAGCACTTCTAATTTGTTAACAAGAACAGCAGATATGGGATTGGAGTTTCCACAAGCTTTACTTACATAAGGAATCCTGGTGACGGATTGATGCCACTCAACCAGACCTCCTCACAATTAGTCTCTTATTTCTTTCCTACTTGTGCTCCAGGCTGAAAATTAGCATGGGTAGTCTTCAAACAACCAATTTGAATAACCAGAAATTTGGAATACATTTCTTGATGCTTTAAATCTGCTTGGGAAATCTCAGGAGAATTGGTATATCGGCTGCATAGACCTCCCTACAGCCAATTTCCAGGAATGCCTCTTTACAAGGATAAATTTTTCAAGGCTAGAAGTAAGGTGGTGGGTTCTTGAATGAAGCTTCAGATCCATTCTCAAATTTGGATAGCACTAGCTTAACTGAAGTTAAATTTTACAAGAGCACAAGTACCACCTTTTCTTTGCTGAAACATCTGTAAAGCTCCAACCACTGTTAAAGACAAACAGTTCCTAGGATGGGGAATGAACAGAGAGAGCTGCAGATTTAGAATAGTCTTATATCAAAATAAGGAAGATTAGTCCATTTTGCATCATATACAACTTTTAGCTCCATTATTATTAAGCAAAAAAAGGACAAAAAAGGAGGAATTGTTTTTAAATACATTTAATGCTATGAAACATAATAACCTTTAATCATTTAAATCCTTGCTAAATCTTAACATCAATGATAATAAAATGTTTTTATAAATGTTTTCTTTAACCACACAATATTCTGTTTGTTTTATTCTAGGGCAGAAAACAGAGTCTTCATAAATAAAACACTGACATGGAGTGTAAGACAAACCCAGGCCAGACAGTGTGCTAAAAAATCTGTGAAAAGTGCATCTGGCTGGCTCAGGACTCCCTGAGTAAGGTAGACATTCTCCTAAGCACCTCTTGGCTGTTTGGCCTCTCATGAAAAAACATGAAATAAAGGCTGCCTTTCTCATTTTAAAGGTATTCTATATACACATTTCACTTGCAGTGTGAGGTAGGAACCAGTTTATAGGGGTTGTATCTAATCTGGGCCTCACATCCTTGCTGTTGCCCCTCCATTCGCTAGGCAAAAAGATAGATTTAAGTGCAAAACAAAGCCTTAGCTGTCTATGAAAGTGAAACTTTAGATTGCAATTCATCAGCTGATTGTAAGGAAGGACAGTTGTCATGATTTTCACCTTCAAAGCAATAAGAGGCACAAAAAAACTAGACGTACTTTTTTTCTCCAAAGGATGCTTTCGTAAAAAAGAGGACCTAGGCACTAGAAGAAAAGTGTTTCCAAGTGACCTAATCCAAAACCCTGTGAGGTTTCTATTTTTAACTGAACCTGGCCCAGAGTAAATTCTTAATTGAAAAATAGCAGCAACTCAAAAGTGCATAAATTACAAACTTCATTAATAAATTAAGGAAACAGATTTGCTGCATGTAACTATCCTCCTGACTGTCCCAAGATCCTTTTAATTTTGCAATGGACACTGAAAATGAGAATAAAGATACTACTATTTCAAAATCAAAACCTTCAATTTTTTTTTTTTCTGAGATAAGGCATCTTGTCTTTTACAGAAATTCAAAAGGTACGTAGACAGGAAGGAGCCTAATAACAAGACAGCCCCCTCCTCCACCACCAAGGTTTAATCAATGTCTTTTCCATCCATACATAGACTTGTAATTCAGAAGAAATGCTGAGCATCTCATTCCCAGGGGTGCTGATCGTTGGAGAACTTGCACAGTAGGAAGGCTGAGGACAGACCCAGTCCTGAGTAGAAGGGGAGGCAGGATGCTTCAGAGCAATTTTCAACTGTAGCAGGTTCAGCTGTGGGGCTTGCAGCTTTTTTCATGTCTACTACAGACTCTTGTGAGTCCTGCGTTCACAGCCTAAACATTCTGATTGGCATTCAAAGACTGCAGGAGATAGTACTGGAGTGACATTTTGGATCCTCATATTGAAAGCCTGGGCTTTAGGGGACAATAATAGTCATGCCACTGGAACCCCCTCCACCAGCAATCCATGTCATGAACAGAGGTAGGAAAAGTGCTTAATTGGTATATAAGGATCACGTTTACTCTGAAGTTCTTATTGGGACTGTTATTTAATATAAAATTACTCTTCAGCCTCATAAGACACAATCATATTAATTCATGAAGAAATGAATCCATCAGTGAAGCACGACAGTGTCACTAACTGCTTTCGTTGCAGTGAGATGGTTTCCGCTGGCTGGCATGCCGTGAAAAAGCACGCTATTTCTTGAATGAAAAAAGTTGTTTCCACTTCACTGGTGGTAAATACTTATTTTTCCTTTAGCACAAATTTAAATGCTGGGTTTTCTTCCAGGGAGGTTGTTCATGAGGACACACTCGTTACAAAGAAATCTGGGTGGAGCTTGTCTTTCTGTATCTTAAGCATACTGTGAGTTGAACAGAGTAGATCTATAAGCCATCTGGTATAGAGGTAGCAGTACAGCATTGTGATAAAGCACTTCCACAACAGCACTTTCAAGTACTTTGAACCTCACAGAATCCAGAAAAAAATTCCCATTAAAAGTGTGCTTCAAAAGAAGAACACCAAGCTTTACTCTTATCACTTCCAACTTACTGCAGGCACAGAAATCCTCCTTTTCCTTAGCTAGGACCTACCCTCGATCCTGACTGATCCACCATTAGTGATCAAGAACATCGAGCAGGGTGAACATGCAGGGTCTTGGCTGCAGTCTGTGCAGATGATAATCTCTAACAATATTAATAATCAGGGATTCACTTTTTCTAGAAACACAGCTGTGCCAGAATCTGCTTCACTGGAGGAAGAAGGTTGAGCTTCAGACCTTGGCCATGGCTGGATTAAAAATTCTCTTTTTTTTTCCTGGAAAATGCTTGTATTTATAACACAGGTAAAACTAGTAGCTTTTAAATGTTATTTTAATGACATCAGGTTGTAATTTCTGATAGGTGAGAATATTTTAAGGCTCAAAGATGAGGCATGCTATCTGATATGTTCAGTATAAATTCACAAGGGGTTAGGATCTCTGACAGCAAAGATAGTGCTTGCTGTGAGTGAAGTTTGCTTTAACCAAAACTACATAGGAATATATATACCGAAAAAATAACCTTTTAGAATTACAGACAAATATGAGTTACATGTAGTCCATGTAGTTAAATCCATTTTTGATTTTGGAATTAGATGCCAGTTTTCAAGGTAATCCACTCACGGAAATAAGTCACTCGTGTGTAAACTCCAGGTTTATTTGGTTTGGCACATTCGTCTCCCCAGCTCACTATTCCCACGAGGTACCACATCAGCCTAGAGTCTGGAGTAACCAGTGGTCCCCCAGAGTCACCCTAAAGAAAGAGGAGGGGAGAAAAGATATATAATTGATCAGAAGGAAAAATACAATTCCCTCCATGCACGGGAGGGTGTGCCCAAGAAGAGAAGAAAGCAAGAAAACAAGCAGTATTTCAAGAGCTGCCATTCCTGCAGAATGCAGGTTGTTCTTGAAACTTGAGTCAGAAGTCAGTGGTTTTTTCCTGTTTGCCATGGAACCTCCTGACTTGCCTCCATAGTTTTACAGTAAAAAGGAAAAAAGCTTCTCTTCTGTTTTGTGAAACACCGCTTCCCACCTGCCTTGACTTCCTCCTCAGACAAAGGAGGGAAGCACAAATATGCACAACAATCTAAGTAAAGAGGAACTTCCCCCCCCCAATAACCACTATTCTTACAACAAATAGTCACTTGCAATAATAACATTTCAAAACAGATTTCATCAAGAACTTGGTCTTCTAATTAGACAATATCTCCTGAAGATAATAGCTACTTTCAAAGGGTCAATTCAGATACTGTTAATAGCATGACATGGTAATAATATTTAAACTGGAAACCTTACAAACTGAAAGGCAATCCTCACCCAACAGACCAAATTCCCCATCTTCCAGCAAAATGCACCCTTCTGTGCAGGTCTCCTAAATGCTGCGCCAGCCAGGAGCAGGAGAACTGAGCCTCCTGGACTTATTCTTCAAGGGGTTTTACTTTGGACACAAATCTGTAGGACTGTGATTCTGGAAAGAGTCTGTTTTGAACCAGCACTTGGCAGTACATTCTTTGTAAATAACATAAATAGAAATCATGGTTTTTAAAAGTTTCCATTATGAAAATACTTTTGTTCAAACAAACATTTACTTGCAGCATTTGTAGACCTGCACCACACATGTATCTCTACCATTCTATTTACACGTAGCTTCCTTACAGTTATCTTTGTTTCAGACAGTTTTCCTTCCTCTGATCCAAGTCTGTTACCAAAGACCATATAACACATCTGCATCGGGATGATCCAGTCCAGAATTTAATTTCAACGAGCGATAGTGCATTCTTGCTGGCTACTTAACTGCTACATTCTTAAGCTTCTTCCTTCCTAACTGCATAGGTGTTTGTCTTAATTACTTGAGACATTTAATTTTTAGCTTATATTTACTATTTCAGCATTTAGCATCTCTGTCAATTTCTTGCCATATCCCTTTGCAACCGTATTGTTTGTTTTCACACACAAGAAATCAGGAGAAGCAAATGGGCTGGTAGCAGCTTTTTTGAGTTACAGAATAAGATTTAATTTCATGCTATGAAAGGTTTAAATGGTGAATATTATCATAATTTAGCTCTCTTTGTATAGGTTTTATGTGCTAAATCATGTGCAATAAATGCTATTTCATTTTACAACTTAATTCCTGTTTGAATGGAGCTTACATAAAGGACTAATTCATTGTCAGTTAAGATTTGGTCAACCAGATACCAAAATTAGTATTAAAATAGTTTTCCTTTCTAATTTTCAGCTACAGTTACCTGACAAGCATCTACCCCTCCTTCCAAGTATCCAGCACACAGCATCCTAGGTGTTATGTCCCCATCGTACACTTCTTTTCTGTTGCAAGTCTTTGGGTCAATAAGTTTCACTGTTGCTTCCTGAAGAGCATTTGGAGCTGGACCTAAGGAATAATACAGTTTGGATATTTGTTAACAGAATTATCTTGCAGTAGTTGAGATAGATACAGGAAGAGCATTTAATGTTCTCTTATGGATGATCAGCTTGACTTGGTATGATGTAGAGGTTTTGCTTGTTGATCTGTCTAGGTTAGGCCCTTAAGGAAAATGTACATACTCATAGTCTTAAAAACTGTACCATTAAGACAGAAGTAACAATTGCATGGCACATAGTGCCTTATTCCATATAATACTATGGAACACAAATTACCTAGCAATTTGAGCAGATGATACAAAATGAAGATATCTTTGGTTCCATTGCTAAATCTTAGCATGGCCTGGTAAGTGTCTGAGCTTGCGTCAGTCACTGCAGCTCACTCTGCTGATTTACCTGAAAGCTCAGAGTTATCTGTAGCTTCTGGCTAGGGCTGGGAGAATATTTTTTTTTAGGTGCTATATAAACACATGCATTGCTAGATTACATGTCTTAAGAATTTACAATGTGAAATGGAAAGGCTGGAAAAAGAGAGTTTTCTGCTTGAGTGGACAGTAGCTCTTTGTCCAGTGTAATTTTATAACAAGAATCTGCTGCTTACAACTAAACAAGCCTATTGCTTAAAGCATTAGGCTTATTGCCATACAACATATACCTGCAGAAGAGGTATCAATTCAGTAGCACAACAGAGCTACTGTTTATGCAACATACAGGTTGCCTGGCAGACTCACCGTCATTGGTAAGTGCTCCCCAGCCTGTGATGACAGCGTAAGTATTGTACAGAAAAGTCTGAGATGGCTCAGGTAGACAGACACGGTGTACGCTACTTGTAAACTCAACTCGTTTCGAGAGCTGCACAAGTGCAATGTCATAATCATGTTCTGGGTACTGGTACATTTCATGAATTATAATAGTCTTGATTGAGCGTTTCATGCTTGGTGGCTTCAAAAGAGCTCCAAAAGTAGCAGTCCACTCTTGAGGGTGACCCATGCTGAAAAAGGTAAGAGTGTTGTTATTTAGCTGTAAATAAAGTTGTCCAGGACTTTAAACTTAACACCTTTACTGTAAAGTTCCTTTAAGCCTTGTCCCTAGTAGATTCTTAAGGCTTTCATCACTTTACATCAGTGTCTCACATGATGTTGTGCTGCTGCTAGAAGAGGGCAATCTGCATTCCCTCCTCAGCCATGGTCTCATACTCCTCCCTTGCTCCTTGTCCCTGATCCAGCCATTGTGTGGCTGCAGAGTGTAATCAAATCAAAAAGCTCTTCTGCCAGAAAACTCTTCATCTCCATTGCATCTTTTGAATGTTAATAATCCGTTCCATGTTACATGCCCTGCAGCTTCACAACTGCCATGCTTGAAACAAAAAGGAGTTGGGAGTGCATGGCTGAATAGAGGGGTAGGAATGTGAGATTATAACTTGTAGTAGCAGCCTGCAGTGGCAGCCACCTAACTTCAACATGAAGGAGTGCCACATTCAGTGCAACAGGAAATAAATACTCTGCCATTTCAGTCACATTACTGTCTCTGCACTTTTTTGCTCAATATGCCAAATGACTACTGATTTCCACTCACAATTGTGAGTTCTGCCTAGTCTTTAATTTCTCATTGAAATAGTCAAGTGATGTGTCTGCTTAACCCTGACTTTTCTCCTCTAAGGCAAAAAATTATTTCCCTGGAAAAGAGTTAGGGAAGTAGTGCAAATCTGGAAAGCCACATAACTTGATAGGCATAGAATGGGGCGCATTCTGCTGCAGATTCTCTCTAAGATGGGAACTTACTCTCTGAAGCAGTGAGCTGCAGATACAAGCCAGGTATTGCTGATGAGTGTTGCACCACAGCGATGGATATTATTGTACTGCAAGCTAGCTTGCCACGGCCAGTCCCCAGTCTCTGCAGAAGACAGTCCACCGACTATTCGCAGTGATGATGATTTTGCCATTGACTTGACTGACCTATTCTGTCGTAACCCGCAGACTGTCAAAAGGAGAAAGAGTGTATCAGCTATTCTTCTGTTGAGTAATATGCCTGCCAACGGCTGTGAAAAAAAAGGTAGAGTAACACATCACTTCGGTTCTCTAACACTATTAACATCAACAAGAAAACATACCTTTCACCAGTCCCCCAAATCAGAGATCCTCATGCACAACCCATTCTGTTAGAAGCCTGAATGAACATCTGACTTGTAGAGAGCCATGATGGTCAAGCATTCAGGCTTAACTACATAAGCAGCCCAAATCAGAAATCAAAACCATCACCACACACCCAGGACAATTCCCAAACACAGGGGATTTGTCATTAATGTCCCAGGTAATTTGTCATTAATGTCCCAGGTAATTTGTCATTAGGATAAAACATGAACAGGGCAAAATCTAAGACAGGAATGATCCAAGCCATGGGTTTTTGCCACACATGCATGCAGATTACGTCAGCAAGATGTCACCTGGAAACAAGCAACTGTGCATTGCACAAATGGCAGTCTGCAAGCAGACCTGGAAAGGCACTTCAGGCAAAGAGCATGACATTAATCCAAGCCAGAGAAGACAAAGGCATGGATACTTCCAGCACAGTGTGCATCCATGTCAAAAAGCATTATCCTCCAAACCCAGACAGAAATTAAAATATGCATGGTTTCAGCCGCTAAACTCAGGATATTCAGAAGCAGCTGAAGCTCCCCCATAGCTTTGAGAAAATTCCTCAATGGATAGAGCTCCTTCAGCTGTCTTCTCCCATCAAAACAGCATCAAATCCCTCTTACCTGGACCAAGACCCACTAGTTTTCATCCAGGCCCCAATTTCAGCTAGACATTAACAAAGTTGACAGAGAGGACCAATTCATTAAAAAAGAGACAGGGCTAAGAATTATTTGCATAGTGACAACACAATCCAAACCATTGCACTGCCTGTTTCCTGCAGACAGTGACCCAGAGTGGGACAAAGCAGAAATCAGTAGTACACCTCTGAAGAGCTGTCAGCCCCAGGGCCCTTAAACTCCTCAGAAGTGAAACACTGGAGCCACACACAGCCCCTTCCTGCTAGGATCTGCGCAAGGTTATGTTAACAGTACCTCATAGTCAAATGAAGCAGCAATAACACAGCAGATTGAAAACTGTTCATAGATTTTGGAGAAAAAAAAAAAAAGTCATGTAACATGGAGAAGTTCATGTGCTCAGTGTAGAGTCTGCCCTGTTCTGAGACATAAAACCACAGTGAAGGAAATCGGTGAAATTTGTATCTACTTGTGCAAAACTTACATGTGAAAGGAAAACTGAAGAATATATCATAACTCGCAAGACTGTCTTAACTAGCATGTTTCCCTGCAGAAAGCTATTTTTAATCCTCAATCACTGGTCCTAAAACTGCATAATCCTGATAACCATCTGAACAGTCAATGTTCAAAACACGGGGAAAAACTCACAGTTTCACCAGTATCCCAGAACACCAGCACGTAAAACCAGCACCAAGTGATGTTATTTAATCTTCCATTACTTGACAGCCTGCTGCCAAGGAAATAATCAAACCTCTCAGAGTCAAAAGAAACCCAATTTGTAAACAAAGATGGCTTTTTATAACAACTGTATCTTCAAACAAGCGAACTTCCTTCTCTGAAAGCCTGAAAATATCTCTAAACCAAACTACCTCAATCTAACCGCTACAGCATTACCTTGAGACCAGTCATATTGCCTTTTATGTCTGTATGGAACAATTTTGTGCTACTAGCCATTTCAAAATCCAAAACATTTTCATTATAATCACTTTCTAATGTAACTTCTTTACATTTCCTTAAGTAAATGACATATTCCCAATTTCTGAGAGCTCAGAGAAGGACATTACTCAAAAATCTCCTGCCTGAGCCCAATCTTACCACTTTTGGGGCACTTCTCACTTGCAGGCTGCATTAGAGGTCTGCTGCTATCCTTAAAGTATCAATTGAACAACATGCTGGTGCATGTGCAGGTGTAAATCTCATCACTTAATTTATGTATAGGAAAATAACAGGTAGTAAGGCGGACACAAATGGTTATGCTACAGTATCCAAGACAAGCGTATATGAAATAGATTCTTCAGTCTCTGCTCCAAGATGCAGTTCTAATATTTTACGTAAGGGAGACAGAAGACAAGCCTGTGTAGGCAGGATTAGACTTGATGAAGTGTTCTATTTAAGCACATGCTTTAATCAGCTTATAATAGAGATTGCTTCTCACTGCAATCTGCTCAAATATAAAATGCACTCAAATCTGTGATAAGGACTCTCCTGCCTTTAGCGCATTATAGTACACCCTTTAGCTATCTGTTGTGCATGACATTAAGCAGTCATCTAGCCCAAGCAATTAAATTCCTTTATTTGTTGCAAGTTCTCCTTGCTTACTCAGTTTTATTACATATACCTAGGAGTCATCTGCAGTGCCTTAGCTTTCATGCAGAAACATGGCTTTGTATTCATGTCCAAATACACAGTTAATCAGACACAGCGTAAAAGCTTTCACTGGTTCCAACAGCAACAGGATCAGGCTAGTAAATAAACAAATGTCCTGAACATTACAGTGCTCAGCCCTCACTGGCTAAGTTAGTTCTTTCCTAGATGACTGGGTTTACATTTAAGATGCGCCCTCCGCCTAACATACCAGCACTGCTGGAGACAGAAGCGTGCCATAGTCACCAGCAGGACCCGCATGCCTCCTCTCTGCCCAACACTGGGGATTTCTATAGAGCCCTCAGCACTTGCTCTTTTCTCACAGAATTGCTGATATTTTTAGCAGAAGGAACATCTCACTACCAAAAGAATGACCAGGGAACTGAGCAGTGGGTGAAGACTTTTTACCCCATCACCAGTTTTCAAGCCAGTCATCCTAGGCATCCCAGAAAACACTAAAAGAAAAAGGCCTCCTCGTGACTGAGCAGTATTCCTAAACACATGGCTTATCCGTGTGAAGTACAAGGTCGCATTCCTTAGACAGAAGGATAAGAAAAGGCTTTTCAGGGCCATGAAAAGTGCTCAGAAACTATTAATGCTAATTAAAACAATCAGAGATTTCCCAGGCTTAAAAAGCCCTCACTTACTGTCATTGAAGAGGGCTTCTGCTCTTTTTGTCTCCATATCTGAAACAAACAAACAATCAGGGTAAGGCCAGGACAGCACAGACAAGGTTTCCCATCTGCATGGTCATCCCCCCAACAGCTAGCTATGTGAGTGCAGGGCAACACAGGGTGTGCAGCTGAGGGAGACTGCTAGAGAAACCAGTGTAGCTCTCAAGTGGTCACATTCTTGCACTGGCTGTTGCACTCCTCTCTGCAGTGCTGTTTGCTGTTCTCCAGCCAGCCAACATCCTCTGAGGAACAGGCACAGGGTCTCCCCCCGTCCTGCTCGGCCCTGATGTTCCTGGAGGGTAGTACAGACAAAACAAGTCCTGTTTTACTCAAGATCTACAATTTTGCTGGGGGGAAGTTTTTACAGTGGAAAGTTTTGAAGTTCCTCTTTTGTAGAAAATCAGTTGGCCATATGTCATATCAGAGTGAGGGCAGAAGGAATCAGGTACTCACTTTGTGCCCTCTTCCAGATCAGAAAGCACTGATTTTACTGTGGCAATGCCAGTTTACAATAGCTCACTCTCCTTTCTCCTAGCTTATTGAGCAGCAGCGTGTCTGGTGCACTGTTAATACTAAAATAAATAGTTAATAGCATAGCACAGCAGCTTGTAGCAATATATTCCCTCTTTTAATATGCATGTTGTATGTTTATGGACCACACAGTATGATCATGCTGACAGTAACAAGTATTGGCTCAAATGTCCCCTTCTTCCAGAATACTCTTTTACTATAGCTACCATTTTAGTTGCCAGCAGTCAAAACAAGTAAAAAATAAAACCACAGTTTTAAATTACACAGTGATTCTTGAACAGCATTCACATCGTCACATTTTGCAGCTGGATAACCTTTCTTGGCAGATTCCTGTCCTTATCCACTCACTTCATTTCCCTGTTCTCTTTGCAGCTACACAGAATAATATTCTGGTTTTGATCCAAAACCACACCAAGCCAGGAGGAGTCTCTTTTGAATGCAAAGGGCTCTGGCTCATACTTGTCGCCTGTTGTGCTCATAACACTTGTGTTTTTCTTGTGGGCTTGACGCTCTTCCTGGTATGCAGGGTGAACTGCATGTTTGCAGTCCACCATTACTAGAGGTGTACTCATTCATTCCTTAATGTGACATTAAGCAGATTAGGATAGAAGAAGGAAACAAACAGAACTCAGGTGCATGTACAGCTTGACTGCAGGGAATGTTACAGAGCAAAGGCAGGGCCAGGAATGCCATACATGCATGCATCTGCTGCTTTATTTTGTAAGAATAGGAGATGAGTTATAATTGGACATTTATATAGCAAGTCTTATTCACTATAAACAGGAACTTTTCACATACATAACAAAGATAAGTAAGTTTTTCTGGTGGGCAGGCAAGAACTTGCAAGGTCCCCTTTCCAGTAAAAATGCTCACTTTACTTCCTCAATTCCTATAAAAGAAGGAAAACCTTCAAGTACCGATGCTTTTGCATTTCAGGAATGTCGTTTGTATGCTGGAATTTCCATGGATAATATGGTTGGTTGTTGCCAAGTTCCCTTACCTCAAAATGACCTAATACAAGATGGTAAAAGCTAGGCCAGCAGAGGGATTCGGCGGTGGCGTAAATATTACTGTTTAGTAAGTTACATAGTGAGCGGAAAAAAATGAGTGCTGAGCTGTGCTAAGGATTTGTCCTCTTCACCTGTATGTTTATAATGGCAAGAAGTGCTGTGAAAAAACTGGCCCTGCTTATTTCTGGTGATGAGCATCCAGTGTTTTCCTAGAAATTCATACGACCTTCAGAACTAGCTCCTAATTTGAGTCACTCTAGTATTTTATAGCTGGGAACTGGTAAGAAACCAACAATGAAAGAGCACCTTTTGCCTTCAAGTGCAATATCGATAATAATGGTTTTTAGCTCCTCTCTGGGTGGAGAGTCATTTACCTCATAATGCCTAATTATAAAGCCTGCAGTCAATTATTAGCACTTACATTATGTTGCAAAGCTCATCGAGAAGACAAAAGGAGCAACCAGCTTGTTCAAGTGCAGTGCCGGAAGCAATTCAGTTGGCATGCTCTCACTGCACTGAGTTTGCTGTGAGTCACGCAGCTGGTCGGCAAGGCACCTGTCTGTATCTCTATTTGCCTTTTTATGAGGCACCTAGGAAGAAGTACAAACCTCACGTAGGCAATATTTTACCCATTGCTTCCAGCTGCACTGACTTAGAATTGGAGAAACAAGTCTTACACACACATACTGCAAGTTTTACATAGCATGCCTGCAGGGCTTTGGATTTTTAGCATATTTTATGATATATCATAACTATGCAGCCAATGTACTCTCCCACCTACCTACTGCTGAAGGAAAAAGGGCAGTGACACCTGTCAATAAATTCAATGCTGTATTCATCATAGTAGGGGCACCACTTTATTTTAAAGACCTGCCCTGACCATGTATCCCACACCGGGAGCTGGAACACAAGTAGCAAAGACAACACCACAGCAATGTAGAGAACCACAAAGTAAAGGGAGTTGTTAAGAAGTGAAAGCAGGCCTGTTTGGTAACAGGCCCAGAAACCCACCATGCAGATCAGGACAAGTGAAATTATGGGCATAATACCCAGGACTCAAAACCAAGATCCCAAACCCAGAGCACACGTATGTGTTTGGAAACATGAACTAACTGACACTATTTTGGGTGAGCAGAGCCCACAGTACATCCCATAGAATCATAGAATCAGCTACGTTGGAAAAGACCTTTAAGGTCATCAAGTCCCGCCGTTACCCCAGGACTGCCAAGACCACCACTGAACAATGTCACTGAGGGCTTCATCTACGCGGTTTTTGAACACCTCCAGTGGTGACTGCACCACTTCCCTGGGCAGCCAATACCTGACCACCCTTTTGGTAAAGAAATTGTTCCTAATATCCAGTCTAAACCTGTCTTGGCACATCTTGAGGCTGTTTCCTCTTGTCCTGTCACTTGTTACTTGGAAAACAGACCTCTACCTCACTACAACCTCCTTTCAGGTAGTTGTAGGGAGCGATATGACCCCCCCTGAGCCTTCTCCAGACCGAACACCCCCAGTTTCCTCAGCCATTCCTCATCACACTTGTGCTTCAGAGCCTTCAGCAGCTCCACTGCCCTTCTCTGGACCCGCTCCAGCACCTCAATGTCTCTCTTGTAGTGAGGGGCCCAGAACTGAACACAGGATTCAAGTAATGAACAATGAGTATTCCCTCATCAACCAAGCCTATCACTTTGTCACAGAAGGAGATCCCATGAAAAGCAGGAGTCCTTTGGGTTATACAATACTGCTGAAGATCAGGTTGCTCACTGGCTTGCCTTCGTTTGTTACTAGCTTGACATTTTGGCCTGGTCAACAGCATAGCTGCTAACAGAAATGCCAGCCAACATGTTGCAAGCCCTGCCTTGAAGCAATCACTTGTAAGGCACGAGAGACAATTTCGCTGCCCTGCTCATCTAGTAGTTGCCCTAGTTGTACGCACTACCAAGAAAAAGCATCAATTATTAACAATTAAAGTGTCATATCTTGTCCCAGCCACATACAACTGCAAATACAGTTGTGCTGCATTTAGGAAAACAGTGTTCAAGCTTCCACTGTAAACAAGAACAAGTTCAACTTGAACATGCACTGCCTATCTGTAGAATGGAACTTGCTATTAAATTGAAGCTTGCCTAACTTAAAAGAGAAAACTAATGTTTAAATTAAAATCACAGCAATCTACTGAAATGTGACTTAGGGATTTCATCTTTCGGAAGAGGGCTCTCTTCTCCAACTGGACAATTCTGTTAATACAGTTATTTTTCATATTTAGTAAACAGAATAGCCTTAAAACCACTTAAATTATTGGGCTTAGTTTCCAACTAATGAGAATAGTGACTTGCAGTTCCTATTTAAGATTAATAACATGTCAGTAAATAACTTTTATTTTACTCTTCAACGTATGTGTTTTAGCAAAGAGAAAGAAAAGGGGAGTAAGCAAGAGCAAGAAAGCATCTTTATTTTGGGAACTGTTTGTATGCAGTAGCAAGTTAAGGTCAGGATTTTAAGGGAGTTAAGTGCCCAAAGCCCATTAATCTATTTGCTGACCATCTAAATATTTGCATTTCCCAGTTAACTGCAGCGTGACCACTTCTTTCGGAGGGATTCAGAGATTCCTACAGAAAAACACTTTGCTCACTTTGCCACATCTGTAGTATCAATGTCACTGTATCAGAAGGATTAATCTTGTGTCCACTGCCTCATTTCATTTTACTCACAGAGACCAGTGTTTATATTAAAAGGAAAATAACAGGCAGAACTCAGTGGCATAAATGGACCAGACATTATACCGATGTAGTTCTAGCAAGGCAAGAAAATGCATTATTAGGGGATAGTATGCATTTTCAGTGTGGAAAGGTCTAGAGATGGCTCCAAAATGAAAGATGAGAAATCAGTTTTAAAAACCTGATACAGCTTTACCCAATTACATAATTTTCACACAGATGCTGATTCCCACAAGAAACTTGATTTTCTTTAAAGGTTTCCAGCTGTGATTTTCTATGTGTCATATTATAACTGCTAGCTTCAAAGGCAAACTGCATGTTCTATCTCTATTATCAAGTTCCCACATTTTGCATGTGTAAGTTGTTTTTTTGCACAGAGAAGGCAAGGTAGAGATTATCTAAAATGGGGTATGAAGGGAGAAAAGGGTTGTAAAGAAAAAAAGTAAGAAAAAGTGCGTGCTTCAGTACTAACACCACATTTTTGTACATGCATTATTTAAAGCACAGCATTATGAAATGCACCAGGGAGCAGAGGAAGCATTTTCCCCACTGTTCTTTGTCACATTTTAGTAACAACTTCCTTGATAAGAGAGAGAATTACAAAGATCTCAGCTGCATCAGAAACAGGGGGCTCACCTGGTTGACTGTTAGCTAGGCCAACAACAGTGCATGCAGGTAAAAAAAGGATCGCTGGTAAGTTTCAGTAGGTCCCCAACTGAGACAACTGAGAGGAATGTCACAGAGTGCATCTGTCCTGCAGTGCAGGCAGAGGTGGGGATAATAGCTCTAGTCTAATACATTTAAATTATATTAAAGACCATGAAGGCCCAAGGTTTGGGGATAAATAGGGAATAAGAGCAGTGACCAGCAGATTCAGTCATGTTCCAAAAATTGTACCCAAAAGGAAATGCAGGAGTTTTTTGAAAGATGGGAAAACATGAGCTCTGGGCTCAGCAGGAAAGTCACGCTTTTGTGTGGTTACATAGTGCATGTGACTGTCACATAGTTTAACCCCAGCAGGTAACTGAGTACCACGCAGCCACTTGCTCACCCTCTTCCACCCCTGGTGGGATGGGGAGAACTGGAGAAAAGGAAGTAAAATCTATGGGTTGAGGCAGTGTTTGATATTTGAAATAAAATATAATAATAATAGTAATTAAAAGAGAGACAACAAAAAGAGAGAGGGAAATAACCCCCAAGAAACATAAGTGTACATGATACAATTGTTCACCACCCACTTACCAATGCCCATCCCATCCCTGAGCACCAATCAGTGGCTCCTGTCAAGCCCTCCTCCCCGAGCTTATGCAGTGAGCATGGTATGGAATATCTCTTCGGCTTGTTCAGGGCAGGTGTCCTGGCTTCTTGTGCACCTGCTTACTGGCAGGTCATGGGAAGCTGGAAAGTCCTTGACTTTACGCACTACTCAGCACCAACTAAAAATCCGTGTGTTATCAACATTGTTCTCAAACTACAGCCAAAATATAGCACTGCACTACTAGGAAGATTTAGTCTACCCCAGCCAAAACCAGGACTACAGCCTAAAATGTCTCTCCACTAACCTTCCAATACTCTTGCCACTCTCTCAACAGGAATTGCCTTCCTAGAGTTATGCACCCTTGTAGAAGTAGCAAAACATGGCTTAGATACAGGTGATGCAATTCTCATTCCTCCAACAACAGAGTAACGTGGTAGAGACAAGACAAAGACCTTGTACCTCTAATTGTCCCTGTCACCCAGTCCTTCCCTCCCTACTTATGTCCACTGCTGGACTTGTCCTTGCATCCACAACTCCCTCTGCCGTCAACTACATCTTATTGCTGTCCATGAGGACAGAGGTCCACACCTAACAGCATACTTACAACTCCTCCCCCTGGGCATCCTGCAGCCCAAGGAGGGATCTTTATGACCCTGAACCAGGTCTGTAGCGTGTATCCAAGCTAATACAGTTTTTAGCATTATCTTTCTTCGTGACCTACACCCATGCCCCAGCTCTAATCAAAGGTCTCACTACAGTAGGGGCAGCCTAAATCACTTGCAAGCTCTGCAGGCAAGGCAGAGGAAGGGAAAATCAAGAATTGATTAATGGAGGAAATCAATTAAATCAACATATCTGGGTCATATTAGTCAGACCAGGATGATTTCCTGCTTAATTCCTTCATCAGAAGCATGTGCTTGAAAAATATTAATTTAAAAATACATTTCAATCAGCCTCTCTAGACTGTTGCAAACATAAAAAGTACCACCTTGTGCAAAACTAATGGCATTGAAGTGGAGAAATGTCAGATCTCCACTGTATTTCCCAATGCACAGGTGCATGTCCTGCTTCATTCCACCAAGCTGTTGTTGTGGCTGGTAAAGTACAAAAAACCAGACTGCTACATACATTGTTTGAAATGAAACATTCCTCAGTCATCCAGGACAGACACTCATTGGCATGTTTCCCACAGAATACTCAATAAAGAAGAATCTGTCTCCTAGGTTCTGTACTTTGCAAGAAGCTTTAGCAAGCCCCAGATTACAGATAAATAGAAATAGTAGCAGTTGACTTGTTGATCAAAACCAATTCATGACTCATTGTTTATAGTCAAAAGCCTCAGCTGTGCAACAGGTGGGAATACATCCCGCTTGCTTTGAACAGTGCCAGTGATCTCGGAAGCAGTCTCTTTCTGATATCAGAAGTACATTCCCAATAACATCTGGGGAGACTTCCAACCTAGCTGGCAAAAGGAAATAGTCTGGCAAGCCGCTCTAGGCTTTGCATAATAGGGATCCAGGCTGTGAGGTGACTCTCCTCCTAACCAGGAAACCCCTGGGTAAAAAAGAAATCAGCCTTGTGGGAGGTCTCTTTGGTGCCAGAGCTATGCAGAGGACAAACTGCAAGACCTTCTTTCAGTGCCAGTGGAAGAGCAAGTCCCAACGTGGGTGTTTCTAAGTGACTCGTGTTTGATAACCTCATTTTGCTGGCCCTTGCACTGCTGTTCAGAAAAGATAGCACTTGGTTTGCTTGATTCTGCACTGAAAATATTTGGGCTTCCAATGGGGTTTATACACAAGTGCAGAGATCACCTCCTATTTTCTATCAAAGCTATAGTGGAGGCCTGGAGATCCCACTGTCCTTGACCAGGGAACTATGAAGTCTACCTACAGAAAACAGGGACTTCAGTAATAACACATCTGAACACACACCAATACAAATATATTTTTGCAGCCCTATATAAAGAACATCTACTTTTTTTGTGACAATACAAATCAGAGACTATTATTCTGGTTTAATTCTGCACACTTACTATTTTTTCACTTCACATCTATACGACCAAGCTTTTCTCTCTTTTTGAAAAGACAAATCAAAACAACTAATAAAATGTTGTCAGTCTAGATTTTATCCCCTCTTTATTCCCAATCCTCAGGAATGAAGCGGCAAAGCAAGTTGTACCCCTGATCTGGCAGACTACCTGGTTTTGTACTACTGCCCTGAACTGCAGCTGAAGATCCCCAGTGTTACACCCAATTTGCAGGAGTTTGTTGGAGCTGATTGTCAAAGCAAACACTTTTGACTGAAGTGCAAGTTGAGACACAGTGTTGAGCAACAAGGTGATTAGATCCAGGAGGAAGACTTAGGGAGCTTCTCCTTATCAGACCCTCCTAATAAATGTAAATAAGTTCCTGACCTGGATTTGTTCAACTAGTTAGCTATGTTTAGCTAAACTAAGCTGTATCATGGCCCCTAAATTAGAACTTTTTGATAAGGTGGTTACAATGAAAATGTTAATTATTTTTTACAGGCCATTATGGAAATATTCTGAGATTACCTCAAGATAAATAAGGATTCCAGTTGAAAGAACTATCAAAACCACAATGAAACAAGATGTAGAAACCTGTTGCAGAGCATGGAAAAATCTAGGCCTTCTTAGCTTTCCTTGGTTTAAATACTAATGTTGGACAGGACATTTCAGAAGGGGAGAGAGAAGTGGGAAATGCAAAACCTAAATCCTTACCTGAACTTTCAGGATCTGTTGAAAATTGTCACTTCTCCCAGGTGTGAGGAAGAAGATGAGCTTTATGAATTGAGACCTGCATCTCTTCTAAAAGCACTGGAGTGCTCTCTTCCATGCCCTTCACTTGAGTCAACCTGGTTTTCTAAAACAGCAGCGCCAACAGGAGCTTACCTAAGCCTCATAGCACTGCTGAAATCCCATTAGCAAAGAAATATTCAAAAGGAATCTTTTGTTGTTGTCTCCTAGAAATGTCAAGGTATTGTTTATGTTCCTTCTTGTCACGTGTATCCATTGCACAATGCTAGCCCTGTAGTGAGTAGTAGACCTGTGTAGTCAGTGTTTTATGGTTAGGCTGGGAGAGCCAAGAAAAGCAACACCAAGTTTATCAGACAAGTTTATCAAAGTAAGACAGAGATGCCATCTTCTACTGAGACCAAATATTTAATGAAAACATTGTGATTCAATTATGTCAGCTAATTTTTCTAACTAGCAACTAGTGCATTACTGCAACAGCCCTGGTGCAGTTCAAGGTCAACTAAAACAGAGTTTTGAGTCACTTCCCACTCAAATAAGAGCAGCTAAGCAGGCAGCTCAATGAGAAGATCACAGTCCTTTTCTAACAAGAGTTTTTTTTACTCCTTCCAATTTTATCCTTTCTGAAGCATCAACATTTACTAAATCATGACCGGACTGCCTTTAAAACAAACAAACAAACAAACAAAAACCCCAAACAAATAAAAATCCCTCAAAAAAAAAAACCCAAACCTGTTTGTTTGAACTGGAACTACTGACATAAAACAACACTGCAAAGAAATGGTGATTCTTTGCCCAAAGGGATATCACCGATCATCCTGAGGCATTCCAATGGGGAAGACTGGTTGACCCATCAGGAAACAACGGGTGTGTGACAGCTTATATCTGAGTTCCACTGCATTACTGCAATGCCATGTGCCCAGTTCAAGCACTAACAGAGAGAACAAGTGGTTGCTCCTGATCATCTCTGAGTGAGAGGAAACCTGCATCCATCCAGCACGGAACCTGGCCCAGGCTTCTTGTTCTTTCACACAGCCCTCTGGCTTCTATAAGATCTCTGCTTGTTTAAGTACCCACCTATGTGCTGCATTGTCACCCTTGTGCTTAGGACTAGGCATAAGGTCTGCAAAAACAAATCGAGCGAGTATCTGTTCCTTCCTTTCAACTAGTGACTCACTCTTGAAAAGTCTGACACCCAGAAAAACATATGGACTATATATAATTGAAGCCAAATCAGAGACGAGCGTTTAAGCTTGCATAAAAATTCTCTAACAAACCAGAAGTGTAGAAAAGGAGGGAAAGCGGCCTTTCAGTGCTCAGTATTTTACTAAATCAAAAAGGTAGTGCTGTTGATTTTCATAGGCTGCAGATGCAGGTCTGCTTTCCAAAGAATGGGTTATATCTCCAGCTGAGAAGTCACACAGGTAATAAGATTTTCCCTTTCATTCCCTTTCCCTGGGGAATTTACAATGATTTTGATCTTCCCACCAAATATTATTTTCTCAGTGCATTGTCTGTTTCCCCACTGGCATCCAAGCATAGTTTTTGCACTTTCAAGCTCCTCAGAGAAACAAAGACCTAGGGAGCATGTTTATGTTGCTGTGTACTGAAGCACCATGGTGAGGCTCCTACTCTTTGCCCTGATAGTAGCATCAGGTTTATATTGCAATTTGGAGGGAGGCTAAGACTGTACTGTGAGGCCACAAAGCAGCTGCTCCTGTTTATCTATATTTAAGACATAATTGAAATACTTAGGTGGGGTTTATATATTGCCACTGTCATTCAGGAAAAGATTGTCATTCAGACTCAGTAACAGCCCCCATCAGAAGGGGAAAATCGAGTCATATCGATCAGGACAGGGCAAGAACTACCTTTAAGAGAGATGCAACATACTTACTTGAGATGGTAGAAGATCTGACATTTATCCGCAGAGGACCTGTGTATTTTTTCAGACCCCTCCGTAAGATCCTCTCAACTTTTTCTCTCAGTGCTTCTCTAGAATCCGTGGATGAGAACCAGAATGTGAGCAAAGCCTCTGCCATGACACCATCAGCATCTGGGCTACAAACCAACAAAACAGTCTGGTTACCCTCAGCCCATTTCTGCATTTCTTAGTTTTTATCTTAGCTCTCCTGGGAATGGCAATGTAACATAAAGGGTTAGATACATTTTTGTACATTTTTTGGGAGAAAGAATTGACAAAAGGAATCTGAGCAAATGCTGAACGGTCAAATGTGTCTTAGGATAGAAGATGGCCAGATACCTTCTGTGGGCAAATGGACAGACCAATGTTATAATGGAGTCTAAAAAGCAGTCACCGACTATGTGCTTGGGAGAGGATGCAGGAGAGAATGAACTGATTTGATTGCAATTAAAAACTAGATAAACAGCACTTCAGAAACAACAAGTAGACGGTTAATGGTATCTATGCAGACCTTTCCAGGGCCCTGTACATACACAGGAGAAACATTCCCAATCATCACCAAAAAGGTATTTGAGCAAAAGGGGAAACACCACGCAACCCAATCCTACCACTGCAACCACTTGGGAGAATATGACTAATAACCTCACATTATACAACAATAATGAAACTCAGCAGCTCACTTGGACTGCTTATCACAGTCCAAGAGATGGATACACAGTTCCACAGTTCCCATGTAAGATCAGATGAAAGAAAAGGAAGAAAAAGAAAATCTTCTAATGGACTGCATTCACCTGGCAGTAGTATTTATTTTTCCTTAAAGCATCAGATACTGCAAGAGACTGAATGCCAGACTACAAAGGGTCTAATCTGGTGTAGTAAATCTTGCTGTGTTCTTGTAGATGGCTTATCCTTGGTCATTACAGAGGGAAGATAAGAGTGTGTACCGAGAGCCTTCTCTCCTGTGCTTTCTTCTACCTGAGCCAAGAAGCAATGACACAACAGGTGGAATCAGTTACTTTGTATAGGAGGCAAACTAAAAGCGGGTTGCTCTGTCTGAAGCATCATTCAGATAGGACAGAAAAAGGATAAGATCTTCCAGTTATACCTCACTATCTTGATAAGTTGTATATAAGGGAAACATAAGAAAATTAAAAATACAATGCAAGTAGCTTATACAGAAGTCGCACACTCAGGCCACAATCTTCAAAAGGAACATGCACAAAAATGAAAAAGACGTTCCTGATATTGCCAGTGAAGGGCAAATAAAAGGCCACGAGCACACCAACGCATGCTAAGTGTTCAGTAGCTGAGTGGGACATGTTCCTTGCCTCAAGGATCTCATAATTGAGACTGAGTAGCTCTACGTGAACTTTCCAACAGGCTGTGTTTTCCCTTTGTGCCAACTTCAGCGTGACTGCCACTCCATTTATTTTCCAGATATTATCTGATCCTACTGTGGGTGTTGCTCTCCATTTCTGAGGTGTTCCCTTGCCCCTCCCCCCCCCCCCCTTCCTGTGCTGTGCCACACTGGAATTACCATATCAACTCTTGCAAGCACACCACACCTCTTGAAACCCTCAGGTAAGTACAGCCTGCCTTGAATCACTCACTGTATAGCAAAGGTCCAGAGCCAAATGCACCTTGTCAAGATTTGTTTTATCTTTCTCAGTGGGCATTATTATTAATGCATTGCTTATACTGAGCTAAAAAATATGCACGGTACTACTTTCCATACAAACTCATAGCTGTGACCCTGCTTAAAAGAACTTGCAGTCTGAGCAAGGCATAAAGATTGCATATTAAGAAAAGCAAACAAGCTTTGGTGCATACAAGTCTTGCATCCATCACAGCAAACGTCACAGCTCAGACTGTCCTTGGGAACAAGGAGTAGTGAAAAAATACTACTTCTCCCTACAGATTTTCCTCTGAGATAATTAAATCACCTTGTATGCGCTTACAGAACTCTGGCCAGTATAAAGAAAAGTTTCCTAAAGCTACATTCAAATAATGACTTGTGTGTAACCGGCGATTAAGCTAAGGGAGAGAACAAGGCACGATGTCACAAACCACAGAAGAACAAAGAGAAATACATTCACAAGAATAAGATCTTGGTGCTGCTATTATTGGTCTTGCAGCTTTAGTGCGTGATTATTAAGACATTCAAGTTTTACTTGCAAAGCAATGGGCACTGTCACTCAGGAACAAGACCTCAGTATTACAATAGGCAGTTCTATGAAAAAGTAATTTTCTACAATCAACAGTGATCAAAAAAATCAAATCAAACATTAGGTATTATTGGCAAATGACAGAGACTAAAAGAGAGAAAAAAAAATCCCATTGCTCAATGATAATCCCAACCACAGGTCTGAAGCCTTCATCTCAGGGACAGCAGACCTGGAAGATACAGAGCGGAGTGACAAAGTGACAAGGAACAAGTTCCTGCAAAGAATGGCTGAGCAGGCAGGGACTTTCAACTGGGGGAAGATAAATAAATAAAGAGAGTAGAGCTCATGTGGCACAAGAGAGAAAAGGGATATGATGGGAGTGTCTGATACCACTAATTGCATGGAGAGGAGGGATAGAGGTAAGCTCTTCAACACCTCTTCTAGCACAAGAACGAGGGGCCACTGAATGATCCAGAGAAGGTGGCTCTTCACAAGTAATTCTTCTTAAAGGACTAACACACATGAATTGTAAGAGTCCAGGGGAGACTGAACAAATCCTTGGAAAATAACTCCAGCAGTTACCGCTAAACAAACCACAATGGCTTCAGGAACTCCCAAGTGGTAAACATCTGAAGGTAGGGAGCTTACCAAAAAGCAGTTATACATATCTTTTGTGCTGCTACTGTTCCCTAGGCACCTACTCGTGCCCTTTCTTAAAGGGGCAACAGCGACTAGTGGGATCTTCTCAACAAGCACAGCTATGCTTGGGTTTTATGTGGCAAGCCCAGCACAGCAGCAATGCTAGGAGTAAAATAACATGTGCATTATAGTGAAGGAAATAGTTTTGAAAATGCTTTTCCTTTTTAGATAGCTCAAGTTATATCTGCTTTATTAGCTATAGCTTGTTCAAGATCTGAACACAAACTTGTATATAATTTGGACTAACTGAAGTTTATCTTCTCCATCAAGATCCAAGAATAAGAATATGCTCAACTGTGGATTATGCTCTGGTCTTACATAAAATACACTTTATTGAATCAGATCAAACGGCTCTCTAGCAGGGCACATTTCATTTTAGCTCAGCTGCATGCATTTGTTATAATCTCACATACCTCACTCTGATTAAGCGTGAACGGATGTATTTTTTCCTTAAAATGGAATTGTAAAATGTCTTGTCGATCTGTTGAAAAAAGAAAAATATAAGATAACAACAAGTCTCTTCATCAGGGTCTGTAGTGATAGGACAAGAGGTAGTGGACTCAAACTAAAACAGGGGAAGTTCAGGTTAGATGTAAGGAAGAAGTTCTTTACTGTCAGGGTGGTGAGGCACTGGAATGGGTTGCCCAAGTAAGTTGTAAATGCTTCATACCTGGCAATGTTTAAGGCCAGGTTGGATGGAGTCCTGGGCAACATGGTTTAGTGGAGGGTGTCCCTACCATGGCAGGGGGTTGGAACTAGATGATCTTAAGGCTCTTTCCAACCCAAACCATTCTATGATTCTAACAAGAAAGGAGAGAAACTGACCTATTGCTGGAAGGAGCATTCAGAAAGCAGCATTTAGTTACAAACTCATGGTTTACAGAGTCAAAGTAACACAATCGAGGCCAGCCTCTAGTTACATTTGCCACAGACTTTTCCTGTTTCCCATTTGTCCCAAGGCACATCATAAAAAGTTGACTCGTTTTTCTAAATACCCTATTACTACATCAGTGTGCCAATATAGTGCAGTCCCATCCATTCCCAGACACAACAAAGGATATTTAAACATCCTTGAAACACACTGCTGCAGTCTCCCAGAGCACAGCCTCCTAGAGGTGGCCTACCGAAAGGCTGCAGCATGCTGTGCTCTGCACTGAGCCTCTCTTGTTGGGGTCCTTTCTCATATAGCACTTATCCTTAGACCTAGAGAAGTCTATAGCAAAAATACCAGTGATCTGCCCCTGTGATTTGCCACATGCTAGAGGGATTGGCAAGCAATTCTCATCAGAAATCTAGGACTCATAAGGAATCTATCCCCAAATGACATCTTTGCTGGTGCCTGATTAACCACATCCTGCTTTAGGCTGAATGTTATCTCAGCATTGCACGATCAGTCTGAGACAGCACAGTGTGATATAACATGGATGAAATTCTGCCAGGAATAGCTCAGGATCACTGAAGTATTGAGAAACAGCAAAGTCACTAGTGAGTTATGCAGTTCCTCCTATCATCAAGAGCCAGTAAATTGAATGTGTTCTGTAAACATCAAATGCATTACAGGAAAAAATAATCCCTATGATGTATAAATGCTTTACAGAATCATGCAAGTTGTCTTTTATTTGTAGTTTTTAGCCCATAAAGGCTGATTTAGCCAAGTCTCCAGATTTTCTGTCTTCCAAAGGGACGAAGAAAAAAAGCAATGGCTCTCAAACTTACATGTTGTGTGTTGAAATCTTTCAGTTACAGAAACAATCACGTAAGCATGAAATCTGGGAGTGATTCCTCCCAAAGAACACAAAGAAAGACCTGCTTTCCAGACTTGGCTGTCATAACATGAAGCCTCATGTCATTACACAGTGATACTGAAGCAGAACAATTTCAAGATAAAAGCTACACATTGTTTTAAGGTGGTTTTAAGCTTACATTCTTAAAGAAAAATAGAAAAGCTCTTAATGGTCATGCACTGAGCTGGTCTTTTGTCTTGCTCTTGCTGTTACTTATACATTTAAAACAGACAAATTTCTATGGGAAAATATATCGACTTCAACAAGCTACTATAAATAGGCAGAATGTACTTCATGCAGCCTATTCCAACACCACCCCCCTTGGTTATTGGAAGTATTTGCCCTCAGACAAAAAGTTATTTTTATGTTATTTTTAATGATAACATCTGCTTATCATTTTGTGCACAGTGTTAACTGCTTCACTGATGAGTATGTAAGCAGAAGCATGCAGTTAAGCAGCACTGCCAGCTTCACGGCATGCAGTGGCATGTGCTATCTTTGGCTGCACTGCCACTGAGACCTTCTGAGATCTCTGGGACAGGGACTTGTTTGCTGAGTGCTTTGCAGACAAAAGAACCTTGAGGTAGGCTGAGGAGACCTCAACCTTTTATATTGCTAAAAAGTAAAGCAAAAGCAGGCTGACTTTAAGGATTTCAATTGAAGAAGGCAAGAATTCACAATCCCTTGCAAAGGGAGAGTTAACCCTTTATCTCCTCCTGGCAGTTGTGTTTTCAAGATACCTGTGCTGTCTCATCTCAGAGATTGCAAGTTTTTTCACTTGAGTTTCCACTGTATTTCCGCAGCAGACACAGGGATCCTTACTTCTGCCACCCATTCCCTTGTATATCTTTGCTATAGCCTGAGCTATGTGGTTGTGTATCTTATCAAGGAAGACATGCTAGCCAAACATTTGCACCATGGCCCCTATCTCTCACCTTGCTGATGAATGTTTGACATTGACAGATATGAATCCGTCGCAAATCTCAACTTTCCTTCAATGATGATTTGGCTAACTGAATTAATAAAAGTAATCTTTATATTCATCCAGATCTTATGTGAAAGCTCTAAAAAGATGCCTTCAGATAATAACTTTAAAAGATTAATGTTCAGTCTCATGTTTTTACTGTTCATCTTCTGGTAAAGCCTTTAACACCTATATCAAACACTATACATCTCTCCAGCCTGTTTATAGCTTTCTTTTTAGCTTGAGCCACAACCCTGGAAGCAAAAGCAGCTAGAATTTTGTCCAGTAACTAGGTGGGACCTGGTCCTGCCTGGGAGAAGCATCTACACTCATTTTAAGTACTTTGCTTTGATTATAACCACTCATAAGTGACCCTGTCATGACCAGATCCCTCAAATTCACCACTGATTAATTGCATCTCACTTTTTTTCCTGGCCCTTGTCTAGCAACTGCTCAGTGGTGACAGTTCCTGCTGTAGGCAAGGTCTATAAGCATTCATAACCCAGCAGCAAGTCCAGCTCAATTGAGCAGCATTTTCCTGACAGCCTTTATTTTAGCATTTGTTCAACAAGCTTTTCTTTAAGTTAACACTTGCTGGCTAGTTTAGCTTAATGCCATCTGGTACTTCCTCAGTGTAATTTCAACCCCCCTATCATTTCAACAAAAGTTCTCTGCATGCAGTATAATTCACTAAGACAAACTGGACCTCATTCCTGAACACTGGTCCATGTGTGCCAGTGCAGGAACTAACAGTGGCTAGCACCAAAGATGCAACAAGAGGGCAAACACAACCACAAAGGAAATTCTGCCTTGTTCCTTGCAGCTGAAAGTTTCTTTACACCTTGATGAATAGGACCCATTTTGCTATTTGATCTTGAATAACTCTGGATCTCATCATTATCCTCTTTTTCTCATGTCACACCATGGCCACTCTCTGAGGCCTGCGAGCAACCTACTAAAATCCTCCCAGTTTCAGAGTCATCCAATATGCCCTGCTTCCCAGGGACCCCAAAAAAATGCAATCTCTGGAAGTAGGTCACATAGTCTGGACCTGACCCAGCAAGATTGGCTGTGTCAGCCCTTGCTCTCTCCCAGCACACACTGCTCTGCACACAGGGTAACAGGATTTATTTTTGATAAAGCTAGTAAATAAATCCAGTATAAAATTTTTTGATAAATCTCTGAAATCAGCAGAACTTTCCTCTGGAACATTTGCAGCATTTACTTGTGTGAAGCAGAATTACTTGTGTGATGTTCAAAAGTGTTCAGTAGGTTTCATACAATCACAGACTGGTTTTTATTGGAAGGGACCTTAAAGCTCATCCAGTTCCAACCCCCCTGCCATGGGCAGGGGCACTTTCCACTAGACCAGGTTGCTCAAAGCCCTGTCCAACCTGGCCTTGGACACTGCCAGGGATGTGGCAGCCACAGCTTCTCTGGGCAGCCTGTGCCAGTGTCTCACAGTAAAGAATTTCTTCCTGATGTCTAATTTGGGAGCACAAATGCTCTTTTTGCCCAATGCTATTGCCCTTTTGCCTGCTTCAAGTTAGATGTTTAATCCTTCAACAGTAATCTTCATCTTTTTCCTCCTGCTTCATTAGCTCTTTAGGATGTAAAACCTATTAATAGTGATTTGTAAAGCCTATGATTAGAGATTTTTAAAGCTTTCTGACCAAAAATACTAATTGGAACATACTACCTGCTAATTCTGTACCTAGCACCCAACTTACTGGCCATTTTGCATCCAATTTACAGCTCCACCCAGAGCTGACCATAATGCAAACCCAGTAGCAGCTCTCTTGAGAACTGGGTATATCTTCTGCCCAGGTTTCAACTGAGGGAGAGAGGGCAAGAGGAGAAAGACAGACAGGGACACCAAACCCTGAAGCTGGCACTGTCCCAGACCAGGATGTGGACATCACACTCCCCTTAGAAACCAATTCAGTTCCAGCAGTGACAGCCCTACAGCCGCAGTGCTTGCCAAAGGCAAAGAAAATAGACCTGAAGGAGAGCAAGTGTAATGGTAGCCTCCAGCTAACCAGATGAGAAACTTCCCTATCAGAAACCACCCATACACAAAGTTGTGTACGTCTAGTTGGTGACCAGTCACTAGTGGTGTCCCGCAGGGTTTGGTATTGGGGCTAGTGTTGTTTAATATCTTTATTGATGATCTGGATGAGAGGATCAAGTGCATCCTCAGTAAATTTGTAGACAACAGCAACCTGGGCAGGAGTGTAGATTTGCTGAAGGGTAGGAGGGCTCTACAGATGAATCTGGACAGGCTGGATTGATGGTCTCAGGCCAATTGTATGAGGTTCAACAAGCCAAAGTGCTGGGTCCTGCACTTGGGCCACAACAACCCCATGCAATGCTACAGGCTTGGGGAAATATGGCTGGAAAGCTGCCTGGTGGTCAAGCATTGGAACAGGCTGCCCAGGGCAGTGGTGGCATCACTGCCCCTGGAAGTGTTCATAAAAGATGTAGACAAGGTCCTCAGTGACATGATTTAGTGACAGCCTTGGCAGTCCTGGGGTAAAGGTTGGACTTGATGATCTTAAAGGTCTTTTCCAAAGTACTCAGTTCTATGATTCTGTGAAAAATAGCATGTGTCACAGCAGGCAAGAGCAGCATGATCCCATGCATCTGCAAATGGTGTTGCAAACTCTTCACAATGTTTAAAGTAGTTAGACTGCTAAAGTTGGGAGGTTACTGCCTGTGCTAAAATAAGGAGCTAGGCTGAATGGTTCTTTGAGGTGTCAGCTGCAAAAGGGAAATAACTGACCTTGTACAGTTGTTCCTAAAAAGATGGGGTTATTTTGGATAAAAGAAATTAACAGGACTAATACATGGGATAATGTCAGGATTTAAAGTACCATGCTTATGCCTAGTGGAACCAATTTCAAAGGTATGTAATGGCCTGAGAGTTTCATTATAGCCATGTAATAGTGACAGCTGGAATTAAGGTCACCTAAGTATTCCCATTCCTACTCCCTGCTTTCAATTGTCCATAATTATCTTCCTAAAACTTTCACACTGCCACTGAAATTTTGCCCACTTAGGGAGAAGATTTCCCAAGTTTGGGAGAGAAAAATCAAGGTTGAAGAGAAAATCATCTGGGCCAATATCCAGAGAAGGGCCTTTGAGTATTCCCACCCACACTCCAAATGAGTATACTTTTCCCAGGAAAATGACTCTGCACCTTCTGTTTTCTTAAGCAATACTTACAGATAAAGAGATGAAATATAGGAACGAATAGCTCTTAGAAAAATAATAGCTTTATGAAAACTAAGGAAAATCAATGGTGATGTATGCAGGTTACAAGTACCCAAAAAGCATCAACCATACAAGCTCAGTACTGAATTTGGATTCTCCCTTTTGACAACACCATGTTCTAAACAACCACTCTCTTGATCAGCCAGATTTTGATCTCAGTGACACCAGTTCACATCTTGAATCACTTCATTGATTTAATTACCCATAAACAATGCAGTAATTCTGGACTGTGGGTCTGTAATTAAGATAAGGCTCTACCCTTAATCACACACAGTATCAATAACTGCCCTTTATTTAATTTTGAATTCCTTTTCCAGCTCAGGTTCTCATCCATTTTCCTTGTGCACATTTTACAGCTTTTCTTGCCACACACTGGACCTGAATTACAGTTGTTTTGGGGATGGGGGAGGAAGGGGTGTCTGGCTTTGTACATGCTTATTAGACCTTCTGCCCTGACGAACCAGGAAAAAATTAAACATCAGCTTGTATGCCTATTGCTTGAGAAAATTACACTGTGTAAGTTGAAGAATCAATGAAATTGAAGGATCATTGAATTTAAGTTAGACAAAAAGTTGGCTATTGGGCATGTTATTGATAGCCAGTCATTTTATCCTGTAAATTCGTACTATTTAGGTAGAGCACACTGATGGTTTGAGATCTTACAGGTGAGGAAAAACACTGAGCTACAGCTTCATGCACTACACTGTATCAACTCACACTAGTATTTAGAATTACTTGGTACTTTCCTCGGTATTATTTTAGTTCCCTGTGCTACTGTGACCTATGGGAACAGGAAAAACTGGAGACAAAAGTTAAAAGCAAGAAAGCATCTCAATTTTTAAATCAATGCAGTATATATGCCTATGTCAGTGGTCTTCTTCTGATTTCAATAGTAATCTCTGAAAAAGGCATCACAAGCAAGATGTAAGAGCTTTCAGTGAGTTATTTCCACTCTCAGTGTACAGCATTTCACCTATATTCTTAAGACCACACCTGTGTATATACATATACTGGCATTTGAGTGTGCTGTCACCCTCTAATTCCAGAGCTAAATAAACAAGTTACCACACAGGCATCTTGGCCACTGTTAACATTGCCGTATGTCACTATTTGGCTGAATTACCAGGGAAAGATGCTTTCTGCTTTGTTTCTGGCCCCAGTCGCCCATAGAGGGCAACCTTATTGTACCATGCTAATCCAACGACAATGTTTCCTATTCGAGAGAGCCACTCCCTTAAAGTTTCTGATGCAGAAGTTGTCAAATGCCATAAATTTATTTTCGGTTTTGTTGTTTTGGCTTTTTTTCTTTAAAATGCTTCTTAATACCTTTTTAAAATATTTTTTGTTTTTCATTTTACAACATTATTTTGCAGAGCAAGAAACAAGGGAGAGTACTTTTAATAAAGTCCGCAAAAAACTTCATTTAAGCCTTCACTTTTCTGGCTTTGGTACCATAGATGCACTCCTAAATAAAATGGCATTAAGTGAAGAACAGTAAAAAAGGTTTATTTAAAGTTCTGTTCTTTTTAATTCAGATCAGTACTAAGCAAGTACTTGAGGGAGCACATACAGAGCCTAGGAATGCTTGGGGTTTGAAACTGGGGATTTGTATCTGAAAACAGTGCCATACAGGAAATTAAGCTACATGATACATCTAAATATGTGTACTTTCCAACTTGCTGTGAAGAGTCATGTTAGACTCCCTGGAACTTCAGCACACTCGCTCTTCTTGGGGCATGTTCAGTTGTCACCTCTAACTTAGTCCTCACAGTCTGGTCTCACAGAGCAAATAGCCTTTAGGAGTGTTTCAAAAACCTGCTGCTTTGGGGATCTGCTCCTACTGAGTCGATCTCCTGGCCCAGGGACCATAAGGCACTGACTGAGCAAGCCCCGCACTTCTGAGCTTTACCTTAACTCCCACATGGGAGATCTGACAAACACACCTCTTGTACGGTTTCAGCCAGCTTTGCTGCTAGCTCTTGGCTCTGAAGTGACTTGTCTTTCATCTCCCAAATAAACACGAGAACACTTCTGCTCCCCAGGAAGACCTGAGTCATGTCTGACCCTAAAAAGGCCAAGTGTCATAAAACAGTGGTCTCATCTACTTACTCACTGCTGCCCATCTTTTCGAGCTGGGCTTTGTTTGACTTCACCTCAAACGGAAACCTGAGCCAGTACTTCAGGCTTTGTCCATTCAGATGTTCAATAACCACAGCTCTAGGATACACAACTCTAATGATACAAGGTACTTCCTGATATCAGGAGGGCAAGCTTATCATTGGGTATAAAGCAAAGCCTTTCAGTTACAAGCTAGAAACTGAACTAGTTACAAGTTGAAGGCTAACCCATCCACCAAACAAGCTTATCAGATGTTAAATCTCTGCTTTCCATGGAAGCAAGGGTGTCTTTATGGGAATTAAAGAGAGAACACAAAGCAACTCAAACATTGTGATGAGGGTGAATAAAATCTGAATGTGCCAAAGGAACTGAGTCCCATAAGCACTTGAAAAATCTTTCCTATCTCTGAGGATCTCTTCTCAGGTGCTGAAGTTGCTTGATGGAGTTGGCCTTTCACTCTCTACAATAGTCCTTGGCATCCTTCTCTCACCTTAGCAGCACAAAGAACAGGAGGTGTGTGTGGGGCAGGAGGTCTGTGGCACCTCCCACCCCTCTGCTTTTCCCCCATTGAGAGAAATGTACTAACAACCTCTAAAATCATCATCTCCCAAGGGAGAAAACTGCCTCTTTCATTACCAGCTCCAGTACAGAGACTCATCAATGAGTCCTTAAACTGACAAGGAACAGGCACAGTCATCAGAACTATTCTGCAGGATTTTCCTGTGGTATTGCAAGCGCTTCTGCAATACTCAGTAGAGACACTGTTTCTAAATTAAACCCACACTAATTCAATTCTATCAGACAGGACAAACTTCAAGAGCTGTATTCATCAAAAATTCCTCCCTCCCAGTATCTATACTTAAGGACACAGAAGATTCTTTTATCACTTGAAGTCATGAAGCGAGATGTCTCTTTCTAAAAGAGACGTCCTGACACACAAAACTGAGTCCTGAGGCAAGAATTAATTAATGAAATTCCATAACTTCAATGAGTATACTGGGATAGGCAGTAGTTTCCCAGGGAAGGTACCCAGATATCTTCTCTATACAATTCCCAACCACTTTGCCCAAACCCAGCCAGTGTTCTGTGGCTGGTTTCAGTGTTGTTCTGTGTTGGTTTCAGATAGCAGAAGGACGGGGGAGAGCCCAGGTGGTTTGCAGGTGATGAGACAAGAAGAGAAATCCATGCCAGACCACTCAGTGGCTCAGGGCACTCATGGAGAAAAAAAGAAACACCTCACTTCTCCCACAGCCACCCAGCTAGCAAAGGAGCAAGTCACACTACATTCATGGCTACATTCATCCATCCACCCAACCCACAGCCTGCCCTACCGTCATGCAGAATCAGGAGAGAGTAATGGATAATGAACAAGCCACAGGCTCGGAATTGGCTGCAGTGTACCATCAGTACAGTGTCTAACACCAGAGTTCACAAAGACACATGGACTGGGATGGGAAGAGCAGCCCAACAGCAGGACTGGAACAGCTCTGACCTGAGAAGGAGACAGGGAGACACTAGGTATCTGGGAAAGGAGAAGGGTGGCATAGGCTGTCCTGTAAGAGGGGAAAGCCCACAACGTCTAGGAGAAAGTATTAGAAGGTTACTGTGGTAAGAAGAGCAGACTGGTACATCTGCCAGTCACTGGTGGGCAAAGTAAAGGCTGGTGTTTATTTTTATTGAGCAACCAGCCATGTATTGAAGGGACCATATGCTGTGACTGCTTGGTATTCACTGCTCTCTCATAGCTAGACACTTGCCAGCCTTCCACTGAGTCAATTCTCATTTAAGATGGGCTTGATGAGGTACTCATTTCAAGCTCTCCTGAATGCATACCTCCTTCCTTTGGGGTCAAAGATGACTTTCCACACTGGACACAAAGCCCCTCCACCCTCCTCCCTGTGCATAAGACAGTTAGTGTTGCTGTCCAGAGTAGGAAACTGGGATCATCTCAGTCACCCAGGTCAATCTATAGAGCTGCCGTCTCCACTCTCTTCACACACCAGGGTGCCAGAGGGACTGAAGAAGCAAAGCTTAAAGCAGGGCCTTAGAAATCCCCCCCAGTATGCTGTTAGTAAGAGAGTAATTAGGGATTCCCAAAGCATTCTTGGGAAATCTGAAAGAATTAATACATTTTGTGGGTAAAGAAAAAACAAATCCAAATGTGCTGCAGAAGTTGGTGACAAACAGTGGGTAGTTGTGCAGATCAGCCAGGCATTAAGTGAACCCAGTATAAAATAGAGGCTCCTTGGGGAAGGAGCCATTGAGGTTATGACTGTGTCCTTTTTATGCATTGCAAGAGAGCACAATCTGGCATGTTATAGCTTGGCAAGGGAAGTAAAATTGGTCCAGCTAAGAAACCAAGGAGGCTCTGGTGAGCTGGAACATCTCCTTCCATAGTGGCAGTTAGTCAGGTCTCCTTTTTCAAGAGAGCTCAAAGAAAAGGCTCACAGCCACTTGCAGGAAGCAAGGCAAAGACCTTTCATCATCTGTTCCTCAGTCCCCCCAGCTCCACCCCACAAGACATTTTCCAGACTTTCCAGTCAGCCCTGAGATGTTGACTGGTGCACCAGCTTCATCAGCTCTCTGGCATGACCTGGGCTGCATTCCCTCCCACCTTCAATGAGATAAGAGTCAGGAATGTTCACACAATGGGTGTTACTACTCATGTCTGAAAACCAAAGCAAACACCAGGACATTTGCTGCCAGTTCCAAAGAAAGTATGGGAAGAGTTCCCTATGGGAGTTGAAACTTCTTCCCTGATGAAACCTCAACTGTGAAAAGAGCTCCTTTCAAGGTTGTTTTGGGGACAAATGAAGGGGGCCTCATCAGGGAGGGATCAGAGAATGGAACACTTGGCAGGGAGTTGCACTAACTCAGGTAATTTGAATGCTTCTGATTATCAGAGATGATTCACTTCTGTTCACTTTGCACCAACTATTGTGAAAGACATCGCATTTATCTGCATTGACTCATTGTTTCACAAGATGAGTTTGATGTATCCTTACTACTACGACATGGGACATGGGAAGGCCTGGACATCCAAAACCCTGACACCAGTCTGGAAGAGACAAAGAATTCTGGTAAATCCAGACAAATCAGGAAATGTGATAAAACCCTCTTAACTCTCTCCTCATCTATCGAAGATATGGTGTGAAACCCCTGAGGATAAAAATGTAGATGTTCCGAGACAGCTGACTGTCAAGAAGTCAAGAGAATATTTGTGTCTTTGGGAAGATTGCGTTGATTTTTGCCACCACAAGCTGAGTTCTGCTTGGAGAAAATCAGACTTAAAAAGAACATGCCATTATTCACTAATAGTATAGTGAATAATTGTACAGAGTCATCTTAAATAAGCTTATGGGCAATTCTCAACCTCATACGTCCTTGTTAGTTGGAATGCCTGGAGCTAAAAACACAAAAAGTCAAAGTTTATGGCAGGGACCATTTATATCAGCTAACCTAAAATTACAGCAAAGAACTCATTGAATCTGAGAGGGAGGTAGAAGTTAATGGCTGAATGCAAGACAGCTCTTAAGAAAAGTCATGGGAATGAAGGAAAGGCATTGGTAGGGTGATACTTCTCAGGTACAATTAACATGCCCTGAAATAATGATTCTCACTGCTCAGCCAGCACTGATAGTTACTGTCACTACTATCAGAGGTGCTCAACACCCATAGAGGAGACAGGGTTTCTACAACATTGGCTTCCATTCAAACATCTAAATTAATAGCCATGTTTAGGGGAAATCTGACTTTATTGGACACTGTCTGAAATAACTTCTCAGTTACAATAAGTGTTTCTTTGCCAAAGGAGGTACATTTTTAAAAAATGAAGAGGGAATGGAGTGGGAGAAAGGGATGCAGCTTTACTCAGTGAAGTGTAATTCCTCAGACTTCTACCCACCCCTTGCCTTCCTCCCACCTCAGCAATACACAGTGTCTTGTTCAGGGAGAACATTCCCTCTCCAAGGTCCTATATCACAAAGTTAAAAGCCTGCGATTATCAGGTAATAGTTGTAAAGTGGTAGCAGCTAAATAAATGCAGCTTATGTAAGACTCTATACATACAGATATGCACCAGAAGCAGATCTTGGGAAACCTGGTACAGTCCCCGCTAGGCAAAGAGGGTGGAAAGGAAACAAGCACAGAAAAGAGGACAACTTGACTAAGATCTCTGAGGCTTTTAGCAGTGGAGCCAGGAAAAGATGCTAGCACTGCCAAATCCTTATGTAGTACCCTAGTTCTCCAGAACAGTGTTCACCACAGCTCACGTTTTGCTGTGGACAAGTGGCCCTGATTAAATGACAGTGGGGAGCAAAGCATTGAGCGTCCTGTTAAACTGAGTATCTACGCAAGGTTGCTAAACAGGAGGCAGGAGATACAAATTGGACTCTGATGAATGAAACACAAAAAGATACAACCACAATCACATGCTTATTGCTATAAAGAGCTGAACTCTGTAATTAGCATCTGTGGGGAAGTGTCTCAAAGAGAAAACAAGAAAGGAAATTGCAATGTGTCTATTTATTTCCATAGCTGCTGTATGACTGAGAGCCACTCAGCAGCCTCTGCTATTTGTAGGAGGGTTTCCCAACAAAACATACCAAAGGTGCAGGAAAAGGGCTTGTGCATTGTTTTCTCAACACACAGCAACAGTCTGACAGGTTCCCCACCCCATAAAGGAAAGGGTGTAAAAGCATGCTTTCCTTTGAGACGGTGGGGCATACATCACAAATCAGGGCAGGGAAAGAGAAGACGCACACAAGTGATTACTGATAAAGGAAGAAGCTGAGATTATTATCAATATCTAGTTCACCACTGCAGGGAAAAAGAGAAGTGACATGCTAGAACAAGTTGACTGGCAAGTGCCTGGTCTGTCAGGTAAGGTCATGATCCATGGTCTGCTGACCATGGGGGCTCAGGGTACACCAGACACCCATGGTCTAAGAGTGTGCTGTTCACAATAATGACTACTGCATTATCACACAGTCCTTAACAGAAAGGCACAACAGTCCAAACTTACCAGTCTCTCAACCCTCTCACTCAGGTCTCTAAACCTTCCTGAGGACTGTCTGGACAATTCATTGTTGTACCGGATGTTGGTGATTTTTATGTTGGCACTGTAATAGAACAGCTTCTGATCTGTAAGTGAAAGAAGAGGAACAGGCAATACTCAAAGAACCAAGATGCTTAAACTTCTGAGAAACACCTGGGGCTCACTGATATTCACACATCTAGGGGGTGGATGAGCCTTCACTTCTGTCCAACCCATTCAAATACAGCTCCCAAAAGGTATGAGAGCTCAGCTGAGTTATGTGATCTAAGCCAAGCAAGGACAAAAAGCCCAGTTTCCCCAACAGTTACTATCTGTGGCCAACCATCAGCACTTTGGGCTCACACAGGGGTCACACTTTAGGCTCACAAGTGGCATCTTGCTGGTCAGTTTACCTTTGTTTCTGGTTTGCATGCCCACTCAATACCAAGCCCTGGCAGGCAGCTGCTGGTGATCAGGGCAAGGGAACAGAGAAACACCACTGGTAGAAACAGGCTGAAGGCTGTTACTCACATAAAGGAGACCAGAAGACTTGTGTGTTGACCTCATCACAGAAAGAGATCATGAGAAAGAAGTGGAAGCAAGTGAAAGCCAACAGAAACCACAGCCTTAAACCACCCTGCACAGCATGAAATGTTCCCAAGACATCTGCAAAGATGCTAAATGAGGAAGGAAAGAGAGCTCTAGAGAAGCCGGTGGGTTTCCCCAAAATGGTGGGACAGGCTGATGGAAAGCAAGATCCCAGCACTGTGTCGCACAAGAAACAAGGAAATTCACCACACATAGGAATGTTATATCAAACTTACCATATGCCAAAAAATAAGCTAGAAGACCAATGGTGATAGCTGCTGCCACTGCTGCTCCAATAACAATTAGAGCAATTTTCCAGGGCTCAAAATGTCTTATTTTGATGGCTGGCTGGTGAATTCTGAGAGAAAATAAAAACAAAGGGTGAAGATTAATAAAAGATCCTTTCCTATTTAAACACCCCACGCCCCAAAATGAAGCTCCCTCAACATCAGCTGAGTCTTCCCAGCAGCATTAATTGACTTCTCACCCAACAGCCTTGAATTGAAGCCATGACTCAAGACTATTTTGAAATAGATGTTGGGATATACAAGAAGTCACAGAACAGACAGGGTTTGAGGTGTTGGGGGAGAGGGGTTGTGGGGGGTTTTGATTTAGTTTTGTGGTTTGGGTGATTTTGTTAGGTTTGTTTGTTTTATCTGTTGTTTGCTTGTGTTTTTTATTGTTAGGGCAAAACTAAATAGGAGTCCCACTGAGCACTTTCCTATGTGACCCCCGACTGGAGAGCTGCAAGAGTAAAACTTTTTTCAGTTAGGTGAACTTTCATACAGCAGTGTAGGCAGATTTCAGTTGGTTAAACAAATCAGTTATCACAGACACACTGGCACTTCTGCTCCTAAAACTGTTTTGTAGAGTAAAAAGCATCCCATGCTTTGTATAGTATAGATCTATGGAAGCTGCTCAGTCCATTTTGGCCTGCAAAGCAGGGCTGGACAAAAGAAGAGAGGTATTTAGAGGACCAGCCTGTGCTTCCTGTTTCACTCAGACTAAATCTAAAAGCAAAAGATAAGCACTGCTTTAGCTGTATTTGCTGCGGGGATGGAATGACAGGGATGGGCAAGGACACGTGAATGGACCAAAGTAGACAGGTAGGAAGCCTCACCAAATACTTCTCTTTGACATACTCTTAATTACACAGGTGTTAATCCAAATTAACACAAAGGAAGTCAATAGTCAGTAGGTCAATATTACAGTTGGACAAAAAATTGCCTGAAAAAGATCACTTACTGCAAATTCTGGCTTTGACTATAAACTCAAAGACATATGAAGATACTTAAAGCTGTACTTTCTACTAGGTTATCAGCCATTACAAAACACAGGATAGAAAGCCACAATTTCTGACAAGAGTCCTTCATTCTATGGGTCGGGTACCTCACTCACACAAACATGCACCCCTTCAGGTCAAGGTACAGCCATCCCCAGGAAAGCAGGCTGTACAGATCCTCTCCTGAGGGTATGAGGCATCCCACATTCCCAACAGAATACATACTTCTCATTTCTGAAACAGACATCTCATAAGCCATAAGTTTAAATACATTAAAATAAGCTGGAAATTGCAATAATTGCAAGTGACCACTGCAGCTGTGTGCAGGAACGAGACACCAAACACACTGTGCATAAATTCCAAAGCAGGTATTGATATTTCATTCTAATTTGAATGTAAAGCCTTACAATTAAAGCCTTATTACTTCAGCCTGGAAAACAACTGACTCACGTGAGGCTAAACATCGTGACATTTGTTTGAGTGAAAATAGGAATACTCATTTGTCACTCCTATCTGTTCAGACTTGTCCTGGATCTCTCGTATCAGTGCAAGAGCAGTTTCAGGCTAGAAGTAATATGGCCAGGACACAGTTAAATATCGAGTACTAGGTAGTTTGGAACCTTTTCAGTGTTCTTTTGTACACGGTGTAACACTTTCTGTAACTCTCGTTCTTCCCTTTCAAGTGCCATGGTATCATTCAGCAAACAGAAAGCCCAGCCTGCAACTGCTACTCACACATGTAATTTCAACTCACACACATGACTTTCACTTCATTCATGGAACCTGTTTGAGAGCATCATGTCAGAGAGGTGCAGAGGGGACTCAGCATCAGCTTCTAAACTGAATTTCCTCAGACAAGAACCTGTTTTGACAAATACATCTTAGATAGTCACATAATAGAGGGGAGGGCTGATTTGGGACTTGAGATGTCGATTTTTTCCTTCCTTTTTTTCCTGAATAAACTTTCCCAAATATTTTTAAACAAAAATGTTTAAAATGTTGTTGAACAACAATATGAAACAACTGTTAAGGTTTACTCTTCACTCCTAATTTGTTTTAAAAAACAAAAATTGGTTTTAAAAACAAAAGATATTTTTGATAAAATGTTCTTGGTTAGGCTCTACCATCTTGATACTTCACCGTTTGAATAAAGGATTTGAAGGAGGATTTGAAATCCAGGTTTTTAAAGATATCTGTGAGAGGAAAACTAAGATTTCTGTCCTGATACTTTTCTATCCCCATTAACCTTGAGCATTATTGCTGCTTTGCTCTGTCTCCTGAGGTTCATTTCTCAACAATCAATTATTTAATTTGACATGAAGTGGTAAATGCTCCATCCCTGATAGTGTTCAGGGCCAGGCTGGACAGAGCCTTGGGCGACATGGTCTAGTGGAAGGTGGCCCTGCCCATGGCAGGGGGGTTGGAACTAGATGAACTAGATTTTCCAGCCCAAACCATTCTATGATTCTATGTCCCATTGTGCAAAGTTGGACAATGTTTACAGGGATTCAAGACACACAAGAGAAGTAACTATTCCAGAACTGAAACAGCTTCCATCCACGTGATGACCCATCACAGCCTGACTACACTGCAGAGAGCTGCTAAAAGTTGAACAGTGGAAATTTGTTTTCTCAGATCAAGAGTCAAGCAGTCCCTGTTAACTCCTTGCAAACTAAGAGAACAACAGAGAGGGAACAGGGAGCATAACACAGAAAAGCACAGCAGGATTAGAAACACTTCAGCTGAGGTACTCACTGAAATCCAGTAGAGGAGAAATGGAGTTTTTAAGCCTGACCCAAATACCAGCTGAAAGCCTCCCACTGACCTCATCAGGCTTTCTGATAGGGTCCCTTCTGGCTGCAGCTTAAGTGGGGTCCTCTCTACCCCAGAGACTCCACAGAAATCTTAATTAGACCACAGTCAGGAACTGGGTTTCACCTCTCTGCAGAAGACAGAGAGAGTCCCTGATTAAGATTTGTCCAATTAGGAAAAGGAGTGAAATATTTGCTGACAAAGATAAATGACAAAAACTGTTATAAAATCATTCCTCTGCCATAACCATTTTACTTGGTTGTCCTCCCTTTGTCTCCTAATTATTCCTAACACTGTCCTGGCTTTTTCACCTGGTATCCAGCTGGCATTTTCCTAGAAATACCCACTGAGATATGTCCTGTGGTGGTAGGTGACTTGGAGCCCTGCGTTCTGCATTTGAAGTCCCCCCCACACTCCTAGAACACAAAGAAGCCCCGGAGAAACCCTGTCCTCAGCAAGGAGCTCACACCAACAAACACAGAGCCTGAATGATCCCTCTACTTATGCACTTTACAAGGCAGACATAAGAAGGACATAGTTGATTATGTCTGTTGACTTTCAGTAATAGGGGAGTATGGGGGGGGGGGGGGGGGGGTCAGTCTCAAAGGAAGACTAAAACTCTTACATAATATCCTAACTTGTTTCATTTTAAAGGGTGCCATTTATCGTAAACACCACACTGAAATATGCATGCACTTGCCTCACTGCAGCCTGAAACCGTTGCTTTACGAAAGAAATGAGGGGCTTTTCCCTACTGGAATTTAAATAGCATAATTGAAACTGCCTGTTCCAGAGGAAAAGCCTCAGAGGTCTTCCTCACCAGGGCAGAAAACACACTCTGACACCTACGGGAACCCCTCCAGTGAGCTTCGAATCAGAGACAGTGTCTAGCTAAGTCAGCATGCACCATATCTGCTTTGGCATGCGTGCACTGACAGTGTCTGCTCAGGAAAGGTGCTGACAGGACAGCCTAACAGCCAAACCCAAAACAGTCACCTAAAGATGATCTCTTGTGGGCTATTAAATGTCCTTTGGGCTTAGTCCTATAAGACAGGCATGCCTAGACAAATTTTCTACCACATGTGGTACTTCTCTCTTATTAAGGTGTTTCAAGAAAAATGAACGATAAAACCCCACCATCAGCTTTATTGATAATCATAGAATAGTTAGGGTTGGAAAGGACCTTAAGATCATCAAGTTCCAACCCTCCTGCCATGGGCAGGGACACCTCACACTAAACCATGTCACAATATATAAACAAGAACGTAGCAGGGCAGTGATGGTGCTTTCACCTCTTTAACAAAATAAGCCTCTTTACTGGTACGTGCAATAACACTGTGAAACAACTATACATACATCCGTCCTGAGGAGTTCTGCAAATCTGATACAACAGACCAGCCCTTCTGCCTGAGTGATACTTTGTGTGCATCTATGACAGCTTATATCCACTGAGAATCCCATTTTTCTGTGGCCTGGGAGCTTATGTTTCTGGCTGAATAATAAGTTTTTCCATATTTTGTACTTCATCTATAATAAACAATTCCTAGGCTGGGTAAATAAGCAGTGAGATACAGTAATCTAGCAATGTATTTTCAGTGAACAGAGATGGACCCATTTCTTCACGGGGGAAACGCTGCTGAAATTAGAGGAAGCTCTTTAAACAAGAGGTTCAGCTGGGACTCTGAAATCCCAGGTTGTTCTCCATTGGCAGAGAAACTGGACAATTCCCCTGTTCCATCCTGTATGAAATCTGTCCCCCTGTTATTACCAAAATCTACCCACAGACCACATGAGGTATTCAGATTGTCTTGTATCTTTCACATGAAAATGTCAAATTAAGCCATACCAGGCTTTATGTTAGCTTGACTTGATTCAGAACGGAGATCGCTGTGTAACCAGAAATACAGATATCCAACAAGTATGTGATGGAAGAAGAATGAGTTGACGTTAGAAGCTTATGCTGACTCAAAATGCCCAATCCTAAAACTGTGAAAAACATAAGTAAGGTACTTCTGCAACACACTCTAACAGGAACAGCAGAGGCCAAAGGAGCTGTGGGATTTATACTGGAGCTGGCTCAGTTGATGACAACAACTAGATTTTAAGACTCAGAAGGAGGTCCTTTCTCATTCTGTTTTTCCAGTTTAAAATGGTCAGAAACTGAGTGAACATGGCAAGGAAACACAAACTGTACCAACTCCATAAGAGTTAACCCAGGTGTGGTGTGTACCAGAATCAGATGTATTTCACTAGGCTTTACCAGAATCAGGATCTACTCTGGGGCAAACTGCATAGAATAGGTTTCTGTTTGGTACCATGCAGGAACTGTACCTGCCTCTTGCAATGATCAAGGTTAACTCCCAGTAATGATGATGGGACATGAGTTTCCCTGCACCAGGGCTGGTATCCATTTCCTGCTACACTTCAGCAGTCTGTAACTTACACCCACTTTGCCCACACTCATTTTGCCCACCAATTTGCATGACAAATTGGTGCAGGTGCCATTGCATTTCAACCTACACATTCACTTTTAGGTTACCATATACAGCACCAGCCACTCTGTAGCTCTCCCTGCCAGCGGCGCAAGATCATCACAAGGAAGTTATGGCATGACACTGCATTTGCTTCCCAGACTGCAGGACACAGCACAACAGAAGAGGGACAAGACCAGCAAGCCTGTTTGCTCCACCCAGCTCTCCTTAGCAGCTTTGCTTCCTGAAGGATTTTATGGACCACTCATTCCACCATCTTGAAATGTTGTTAAGAGGCATAACTGAAGCACTGCTGTTATAAGAGACTAAGGCACAGCATGTGATGAGCTCCAAGCTCTGATCTACATTCCTGCCCAAAGAACTCTGGACATTGAACAGGCTACACAGGGTCTTTGATTAAGGCAGGGCAGTCTTCATCCCTTCCCAAACATGTAAATATTTAATTATCCAGCACAGATTTCCCCAACATACTTTAGATTATTTTACAATATCTATTTATTTTGTTTAGATTATTTTATAATAATCTAAACAACTATTTAAACAACGAAATCCTTTCCTAATTAGGAGGAGGCCAAACTGGACTCAGGTGTTGTTTCACTACCTTCTAGCACACTTATTAAAATCACTTACAACACTGTTGATATCAATAAGACACAGCATCTAGATTTATATCTAACTAGAAAAAGAAATGGCTTTTCAATTCTGCAAGGTAGAGAACTCTCACTCAGTTTTGCCTTTTTATGTAACATGCACAAACTGGTATCCACAACTGATGGTGATTTCTTTCTCACCTAACTTAGCAGAATAACTTTTGAGGTATGGATATTATACATAGCAGAAGGTGTTGAGCAGGGTACCACAAAAGAGTACAGAACCAAAAGCTGAACTCAGTCTTCTTCTGACAAAGCCAATACTATTGACTAAAATAACACTGTCCTCACAAAATGAGAAAAACACTTAGTGGGCATGAAGTAGAAGTTTTGTGAATCCAGACACAATGTTTGCATTTCAGCATGTCCACAAATTATTAAAACAAATGAGTAAATAAAACCCAAACCACAACATTTTTAAAAATACCGAGGACAGATTAAAAAACAAGCGCTATCTTGCAAGCATCCACAGCCGTTTGCCCAAAGCAATGCCAGAGACAAGACTGGTGTTGAAGTCTTCAGCCATCACAGAGAACCTCAGCCATGCAGCCAAATCATTAGAGTGTTAATCAAATTCTTTTGTATTTTTGTTTCTGAGGTCATACTTTCAAGCTTCATCAATCCCTGAGGCAACAATGAAAAACAAGCTCAAGGAGATTGAGCATCTCCTGTTGCCACTTGAATCCAGAAGCCAGAGCATTTATACAGAAATAGCAAATTCCAGGAGGCTTGCTATGCATTTATGACCAGATCCCTGCTCTGCCCCAGTAGAGCACAGAACAGCATCACAGCCAGGAGACTTACCTTTGTAAAAACACTCTGAACTTTCCAGCACTGTCTGAAATATTGTTACAGTAAAACAGAACTAAAGATGTCCAACACCTCTGACTGCACAACATCAGTGAGACAATACACCTCGTCATTACACCCTAGAATCACAGGTTTTTCCTTAAAAGTAACAGGTTTAAAAATGGAATGGTGAATAATTGTAGTGCTCTCCTTATGCAGTTGTGCTGCTGTCACTGACTTAACTGGGACTTTTTGCAGGGTTTGGGGGAAATAATATTACAACTAGACCTGGCCAAAAGCCATGGTTTCCAAAAATCATGTTACTAACATTTCATTTTGACACAAAAGAGCCTCCTGGATTCTGCACTGCTGCAATAAAAGCCTGCTGGGGGCAGGATAAGACAAACACAGGGAGGAAAAATAAGTGTCAACCTGAGCCATCACATTGTCTTTCTAAACAGAAAGCAAATCTTTGTGCTTCTGGCCATGCTAGGGAAGGATTTCTCACTCCAGCCATGTCATTTTCTTCATCCAGACCATTACCTGCAAAGCCTCCCTTTCAACCTATAACTTGCAGCTTAGATTTCCCTCTATCACCCCTTTTCAGGCTGCGTATTTCAGACATACCCATGATGTACCCTAAATCTAAAAGGATGAAAAGGGGCAGAAATAGAGCAGTGAGGTCCAAGATCAGGCAAGAGAACAAACAGATCTCTCTTCTGGATTTACGTATGTGTTCTTGAAGTCCTAAAGCTGCCCTATAGTCAGCATCCTTTATCACCATTATACCTCCCAACCAGACTTGTGAAGTTAAAAACACACCACCTACTTTTGAAGATCCCATGGTAGGTCCCGGTAGGTCTGGTAGCCTTTCTGACCGCCAACCAAGGCTTGACTAAAGTCTGGACTGCGTAGTGAATGCTGCTGGAAGACGCAGGAGTCGCACTGACTGGTGTGATGGGAAGGGAAAGGTGTTGAATGAAGATCCTTCATTGAGGCACGGCTGAGCAACACCCAGCACCCTGTGGGTTATTGCAAAATGAGGGAGCGAACTTCAGAATAAAAACAAACAGAGGCAAGCATGGAGTTGATAAGGACACTCAGATCAGCTCCGCATCAAAGAGTTCCTCAGGCAGAGATGGACAGAGCAGATAAACCAGCCCAGGCAAGATGACTTGTTCTTCACCACAGCAGAACAGGAAGTGCGTGAGATTTCCCTTTTCCAGCACTCCCTTTCTGTCCAGCTTGTATCTCTACAGCAGGCCTTCTCCTGAGCAGCACCTTCTACCATACGCTCACTGCAGAACCCACACGGGAGACACACCACACTGTCCGCAGTCACTTGCCGCTTGAGACAGCCAACACAAAGGCTGAACACAACAGACACAAATGGCTTGGTCAGCCAAGCCTCATCTCCCTTGGTGCTCACTCCTCCACAGCTGTCCTGGACTCCCTTGGCATCAGGGACATGACAACTATAAGTATCCAGCCTCCTAATTACATGTTAGTCATTTAATGGTTGGCATAACCCCGCCTGTGGAAAATGCTTACTCTGTGAAAAAGGCCACCAATCTCCTTGGAATTCCCTTCTCCCAGCACAAACATGATTCTTCAGAGGTAGCTGGAAAGGGTTAATATGAATATTCCCTTCTCCCGGCTCAAACATGATTCTTCAGAGCCAGCTGGAAAAGGGAAAAGTGGATATTCTCTAGCAAGAAATTCTACACTTGCAGAATTTATTCCAAAACAAAGAGGAAAATTACCAGAAACGAGACTTCTGGTTTCTCATCTTCTACATGCTTAGATTTGTGCTAAAATGTTTGAAACATTTGGCTTTCCAATAAAGTCTCAAGATTTCACAGTAATTTTTATGGGAGCATTTACTACCTTCCAACTCCCCAAGAAAAAAACAGCAAGAGGAAGATTTCACCTAATCATAACAAGTTCTTTTCCAGCTTACCCAAAGATGCCCATTCACAAGCATTTCAATGAAGTTATGGAAGCACATCTCTGGACGGTTCATTTTAGGACTGCAGGAAAAGCTGAGAACTGCTGCATAGTATCTCCTGTTTCACTAATACGATCAATCAAATCAATTGTGTTTTTTTTGGCTTCTCCCAGCTCTCTGTAGAAAGGGCATCATTGCAGTTACCTACCTTATGTGGGGCCTTACTGACTGAACACACAGTTACCTGCCAAGTACTAGCATCCTCCCTGAGTATTCCCTTCCCACTCTCCAGCCCTGTTATTTTCTTTCTCAAGATTAGCAAAACTCAGAAAAGTTTGTGCACGAAAGAAATCCCTGCTCCACCCAGAAACACCACCCACCTATAGCAACTCTAGCACTCAGCGGGGTGCTGAAGATGATTACAAACCAGTTCCGTCCAGAAGTCGAGAAAATACCTTAGAATTCCTTGGTTCGTTGTTAGTTTTGTTTGTTTTTTTTTTTAATGCTGTGATCAGAAACCCTGTCATCCTTACAAAACACAGTCCGAGAATACAGACAAAAGCTTAATTAAGTTTGGGAGGTAAGACAAGAAAGCACATAGCGATTCCTGCACAGAATGGTCAGGCTGAGGCTGTTCATAGCGGTCTGCTCTGCACTGTTACTGGTTTAATTAGTATTTAGAGACTACTAATCAGGTGCCCTGAGTACCCCGGCCAGGCACACTGGGAAAAGATGGTTTTTGAAGAGTTTACCCTGCAGGGTGCACAGAGTTTTCCCTGATGTGCCCAGAAGCTGAGAGACCAGCTCTACCCATTGGGTCAGGTAAAAAATATAATCCAGCAGAAGCAGGTTTTAGCAAACAGCTAGAGTCTTAGACAGAAGTTACTTGAGATCTTGAGCTCTGCAACAAGATTTTGTCGAGATAAAGTGCATTCATTAGAAGAATATCGGGTTGCAAAGACTCTCAGGAGGTAGTAGAGGAAGGGTCTTAGACAACAGATGCAAGAACTTCTGGTAACTTTCAGAGCAGACTAGGATAGACTTTTCTGCTGTTACTCCAGAGTATGAATAATAGAGATATTCCAAAGACATGATTTTGGTCATGGTACAGGTTTCCTTACAATCGAGAATTTTTTGCTATCTGCCTAATAGAAATTCAAGTAGGTTGCTTTTGTTTTCAAATTAATTAACCATGAAAATGAACTGCCCTGGAAAACAGTGGAAAATCAGGAAATAACTTGCCTTTGCAGGATTATGCAAAATCAATTTACACATGTCCGCCAGCAACAATGGTACAGATAGGCCAAGAAGAGACAATCATTAAGGAACAATTTTCCTCACAGTAAATTAGCAAGTTGCAAAGTGCTGGGTATTACAGGGTTATTCAGTAAGCTAAAGGCAGTTACTGACCTTTTTAGTTAATACTAGAGAAGCAGTGCAGAAACTAGCAATCAGAGTGTGGGGTGGAAATGTGGAGAATGTGGGTATGCAGGACTTCGTGAATGAAAGTGTAAAAAGATGTAATGACCATTCTCTCCATTTAACCCTGCAAAGTCAGCCCAGCCAGTCAGACAGACTGCTTGCCTAAGAATACTAATAACAGACTACCTTGGTTTATGTTTGCATACTTATATAGGCTCCCTGGCTGCAGATACAAAGAATGCCTTGAGAGAAGACCATTGGCAAGCCCCATAGCAATAACATCTTTGGAATTTTGAAGCAAAGATGTTTAACATAATTGTCTACCAGTTACTCAATCCAGGCCATGAATTTTACACCAAAACCAGCTGTCAGTCATTACCTTTGAACTGAGAAGTGAATGTTCTTGCTGATAATACTTAACAGAACTGACAGAAGTACTGTTAAGTAGTATTGCCTTAAACAACCTGAACTAATTAGACCTGCTTTGAGCAGGGTGTTTGATGAGATGACCTCTGTACATCCCTCCCAATCTAAATTACTCTCTGATTCTGAGAGCATCTGATAAGACCAAACTGGTACAATGCCATGAAATCCTTTCCTAGGACAAATCCACTCATTTTGCACCACCATGTCTTGGCAGCTGAGTTATAGCTTCAGGCCTCCTCTTCCAAAAAACACAAAGGCACATTGCATTTGGCTTTCAAAATTCAGAGGAAGCTCTAAATGAGCTGCATTTCTTTATACTTTTTAACTTTAGCTGTAGACGCGCTGCACAAGTTTTCTGTTTTGACAAAAAACAGATCACAAGTTTATTATACCATGCTTGCCTTTGCCACATGAAATTCCCAGCCATAGATTCATAGAATAGTTAGGGTTGGAAAGGACCTCAAGACCATCTAGCTCCAATCCCGCACCATGGGTCAAGACACCTCACATTAAACCATGTTCCATGGCTTTCCATAACTGACAAATAGAAAACAAAACCAGAAAATCCACTAAAATGACAGAATGATTCTCTAGAGCCAACATCAGGCTGGGAGAGAAGCCAGGTGCTTTATCTTGAGCCTTGAAAAGTCACTCGGGGCCAGATCTTATTACATGCATATGCAGCTTTGAGATACTGAACGTGTGGAGGCTTTCAGATGCTACAGCAATGGCCTCAAGCTTCGAAGTATGCTAGATCCTGCCCTGGTTGGTTTTAAATAGTCCCTCTTTCCAGGCCCTTATAACAGAAACTGCTACACCCGTCTGAGCTGCAGCCAAATGGGCCTGCCCAGAATACTGACAACGCCCTTTGACAACAGAAGTCCCCTACTGCCAGAGGCATTAACAAAGAATTCATATCGCATCGCACTATTTGAGGCAAAAAGGTAGCGCACAGGTACCTGTCCAGCCCACATTTTCTTACCCATGTTGCCTAGCAATCTGGCTAACAAGCTGCGCTACATCCCCTGCACAGATCCTCTGGTCCCAGTCAAGATACACAGCATCTCCAAAGAGACAGGAGACCTTTATACGAATTAGACTAGGTCTACAAAGAAACATGGCACATTAAGATATAAATAAATCCCTTACAGGCACAGCTCAAATTAAACAAAAGAACATCAGCATTGTTTCACACATCGGAAGTGCTAGAGAGACCTACTGGGAGCACTAACACAGAAATCTGTGGAAGCCATCACACTCTAAGCAAGACTTTTCCTACATCTCTTTATCCCCAGAAAAGGCTTAGCTTGGATTTTATTTCATGTTATCTGTTAGCAGCTAACTTGCCTGGTAGAAGCCAGAATCTGTCTCTTTGAGATGCTTTCTGCCACAGCTTTCCAGCAGCATGCATGATCCTAAATGTGATTCTTGTGAGCAATCGCCTGATTTATCATACACTGTGTCAGCCTTTGAGACTTCATAGGCTAAATTAGACATAATGATAATCAAGCCCAAGCCCTCCATCCTGCAGCCATTTCAACTCCGGCTGTCTTTTCAACTACAGTTCAGGAACTGAGTCACTCTGACAGAAAAATGCAGCATGCATCACGCAGCATGCTCAGTACGGATTAAGGGTCCTACTTGCTTTGCTGCCTCCCTGCAAGACCTTCTAGCTGAGCTTCCTCTTGGGTAACTTGCTTTCTACCTACATGACACAGAATGGATTGTTCTCTCCTGTGCCCTGCTATTTTCATTGATTACTCAATCAATAGTAACAGTGCCAGACACATTGGGCACAACAGTGCCAAGTACTGCATCTAAGGGTCAAGCATGAAGACAGCCTGGTGTCTGGCTTTGGGCTGTCTACCACAGCATTCATCTGTCACAGAATCAGCTGAGAGACACTCAGCTCATCTGAGATAGCACCCACCACTTAGCTACAGCTATGTGCCATTCACTGAAGCTGCTAGACACTTTGGAGAGCAGAATCACAGAGTAGCTGACATGGAAAGGGGACTCTGGGGACAGCATGGCCCAAAATCCCTGTCCAAAATAAGGGTAGCTTGACCACAAGATCATGTCCAGTTGCTTTTTGTGTATCTCCAAGAATGGAGACTCCATAACCTCTCCTGAGAACCTGTTTCAATGTTCAAACACTCTTAGAGTAAAAAGATTTTTCTTATGTTCTCACCACTCTCTAGCATAGGAGACATTATTTCCTAGTATAGTCCCCCCATCCAGTCTGTCCACTGGGGAAAGAATGATCCCAGTTACAGCTCCCCTCAGTATGCAGGTCATCTCAGCTGGCCTGGAGAGCAGTGCCAGACTGTCTGAGTCACAACTCCAAAGGCTGCAGGTGATCCCAAGAGTGTGTGGAATGTCAGAGCTGCAGCACTACTGCTGGCAGATTACTGTATTGATTTACAAAGAACAATCTGTGGTTAAAACAGGCTCTGGATGCTAGACTGATGGTAAGTGCTTCATCAAGGAAGGGACTGCCCAGTGGCACAACTGGAAGATAGGAAGTGCAGAAGCTAAGAGGACAGACAGCACACAGCAAGCACAACCTTCCAGATTTACTGGAGGGAGGAAGGAATTCAGTATCTAATCAAGTGAATCAGAGACATGCTGTGTATTTCTTGGACCTAATCAAGCTTACATTAAACAAAACAATTGCATATTTGGGTAACAATTTCCCTTTATTGCACTTGACCCAGTAAAATGTGATGAAAGGGCTACTGTTCTTCCAATCTTACATCTTCCCATCCATGGGCAACCTTGCATTTCCTGTAATACTTCAGTAAAGCAGGTGCACTCCTTTTTACCCTGTTAGATAATCCCAAGTGCCGTGACAATCCCTTTGGCTGTTGGGTATTACAGACCAGAATCAATGAACTCCAGCATGTTTCACTCATTAAAAATTTGCTCTTCTAGCTCAGAATATGGTGCAACTTGTACCACGTTTTCCATCCTGATGGGAAAGGGATATGAAGAAATGTGGTAAGTGCCTTTTGATCTACAAGAATCTTCAGGAGTTGTCAAAATGGGAGGTTAAAGCAAACAGCAGCTGTATGCTGCTGCAAACCTCCCATCTATCAAATTCTCAAAGTTACTGCTGCTCTTTGCTATGCTGATGAGCTCAAAAACCAGACCCATGATGCCAACGTCTGGCAACCTGCCTTTCCAGCCTACCTTCCCACAAGACAAGGGCTTGTCTATAGTGTGGCAGAGAATCAGGCAAAACCTTCTCAGCCCCTTGCTCACACCCATAGCACACTGCACCTAACGTACATAAAGGGGAGCTTTTGATGCCAACTTTCTCATGGAGGAAAACACCAAAACTCCCTCACTGCTGCAGAGGCCTATGCTAAAAGTTGTACGGCTGTAGCCCCTTCAAGCTTTTCAAGACAATTGTGTAGCATCTCTCCATCCTCAAGGCAACACGGGCATGGTGCCTTGCCTTCATTTGTCTACAGAGCTGGAGCAGAGCACCACCAGCAGACTGAAGCACAAGGTTCTTACACAATACGATTCACCCTCTAGTGGTTGACACAAGACCTATTTACCTGCACACAAATTTGGGTAACCTCTGGCCAGGCGGGTAAATTCTGTCCAAGTCTGGATGGTGTTCTGCTCTTCTAACAGTTCTCCTCTTCTTCCAGTATGCTCTTCTAACGAGTCAATAAAACCAGATGGTTAAGACTACATAAAAGCCAGTACATAAATACACTGTGGAGGATCAGTGCAACATGTTCTAAAATGGAGGAGCCCCCATCTTACAGATATTTACCATGATGCAGGAAATTAACAAGTACATGAAACAGAAAGCAAATTTAACAAGTTTTATTAAAATTACATATAAATTACATTCCTATGTGTCATGCATGATTGTAGTTAGATACACCCCATTCTGCACTGAGTGAAAATGTTAATTCCTCTGAAAATGTGGCTGAGAGAAGATGAAGCTTGTGGCTTCATAAATAGGTGAGACTGCATCTTAAAAGAAACACAAATCTAATAGGCCACATAAAACAAATAAAATGGTTTGACCACCTGCATTGCTTCAGGCTTCCATAATGTCCCCACAGAAAAAGCCAGACAGTGCTGCCATCAGTGTAGTTTTGCCACAAATAAGGGACTTGGACCCATCATATCCCCAGCACTCCCAGTGTGCTTCTTGACAGTCCCTACTTACACTGCTTTGCATCACCAATAGGCTTCACAGCATGTAAACTACATTGCTTCCAGGAGAATCCAGATCAGAATATTTGTTCCAGTTGCTATCAGGAAAACTTCACAAGGCAGTACAAAGTAGAGGCTCCCAAAACAGACATGATGTAGACACGAGATCCTCTTCAGCCCCATCCTCCTGGCTGCACTGTGCTGGCATTCAGTGATTAAGGTGGATCAGGTACTATATCTGAGTAGATGCTTAAGGAACTAGCAGTTCTGAGTGACAAGTTCATTGCTCCTGCCTTGTGTGCACCACTTTGGAGGATGTATTTGCTGCAGCCCTTGATACAGAGCAACATGCTTAACACTTTCTGATTTTGTACCCAAGTAAGTGCAACAGGAATGTCCACAGATGCAAAATAATTTCTTTGGACATCTACTTACCTATTTTGGGGAAACAGTGAGGTAGCTGGGATTTGCAAGACTAAAACTGTTAAGTTTCCAAGTTATAATTAAATCCCTGGCATGGGGAAACCATTATGCCCTTTGAAAACCCAAGCCTAAAGTGCTTTGAGAACTGGAAATCCGTGGCATCCTGTAATGATGCTTTTCTTCATGAAGACCAAATTTTATTCTGTGCTGGTAAGAAAATTTGTTACCAGCAAGAGAAAACATAATTATATGTACTTGTCATACACCACTTTTAAGCTTCCTTTACAATAGACTTCAAAGCCACGTTCTGCTTAAGGGACTAAGATGAGATGTGCTGGGCCCAGACCTACAGAACTAGTCTGCCGTTTTTTACTCCTTATGTAGAAATTAAGCCACTAAAGTTTTGTTTCTGAAGCTTACAACATTCCACAAGAAAAGCTCCCTGAGAAAAAAGAAACAGAATTAAGTGCGAGATTCCCCGACACACACAAGTATAGAACACACAACAGCTGCGTACCCTCATCTTTCACACAGACCTTCTCTGGGCATCCAAATATTCCAGTACCTCCAGTGAGGCTCTACAAAAATTTGGTTCTCTGTACTGGCAAGCAACAAGATCACATAATGTGTAATCAAAATATTCCTGTTAACTCAATGGATTGCTGCTCCGTTAGGCAGCATAGACCAGAGGGGTCCCCTGAACTGCCACTGACTATGTCAACTGACTTGTACTCAATTTGGACAGCACTTTGATCCCAACACTGTAATCACTGAGGGCCTATTCCCCTGATTTTATACCTATAACCTTGCTGGAAGCCTGCTGTTTGCCTTATGCCTGGCATAAGATTCTTCCTTGCTTGTCATGCTGCATGAGCTCTGAGACTTGGCAGTGTGGTTGGTATCTCTTTTGCCAAGTTCTTTCTCTTCTGACCATAGAGGAAAAAGGGATCAATCTGAGTAGCTCGTTATCTAGCAACTAAGACCACAGCATTTGCTGTTGTCAGGATAAGCATCCTTATGAAGTGCTGGAAAGAGTCTGCAGACATACCAAGGAAAGCATCCTCACTAGCAACAGGCATGTTCTGCTGCCAAAGTGTGGAAGGTGTTTGAGATCTACCTTGCAGATGGAAACATGAGCTCCTGAGAACAAAGTCAGAGAGAATATGAAGTTTGTGTGGTCAAGATTAAATGAGTTACCTATACTATGGCAATGAGACACAGACAACTCTTAGTTCCGGACAGAAGAGCAGGATCTTCACATAAGATGACTGGGTCAGTCAGAAGTTCTGCCCTGCTCTGTAGGAGATAGGTATTTCCACCATAACACAAAACCTAAGCTTTTTTTAGGATGCAGCTGAAGATGCACACATTAAATTATGAAGACTTGAGAACAGCATTCACAAGAATAAGCAGTCTAAAAGGTTGCGGTTTTTTGGCAATGGTTGTACTGAGATCATTACAATCCTTCATCCTGCATAAAATGTCATGGAATTTTATTCAGAAAAATACAGTCTGTAAAGTTAAAAACAGAAATTAACCCAAATACTCTAATATGACAACAGACTGATATGAAGGCAAAGTGGGTTTTGGTCTTAAATTCAGTAATCACTCTCCCAGAAAACGCTGTAGTAGGGGTTGTTCATATGAAGCAATGCATGGGTGTGCATATACTTGTTCAAAAGAAGGTGGACAAAAGTTAGTGTTTTCCACTGATTCACTATTCAGGGCAACACAGCAAGATAAAATTCTCTGTTCACCTAAGTAACAGTCTGATGTGATATTAGGAACCAGGACTCTTTTAAGCCATCTTCCATTCTTCACTAGAATATGCTCCCTGGAATGATGCAGGAAAACCCTCAAGAAGAATTTGGGAGTGCAGTAGCTCTGGAGTCAGGGGCTGGACTGTAGCTGGTGTACAGACAGATGGGGCCTTGGGAGCACAGAGAAAATGAGTGGGCCACGTTTTAGTTACAACTTCTCTTGGATGCTGGGAAATGATTGTTTGGTCTCAAGTGCTTTGCCTGTGTATAAAAGTTGGGGGTAAGGCATTTGGCCACAGAGAAAAAGGGTCAGTATATTGCATATGGGTATGAAGGCAGTTGTCCCTTTGATAGATTACTTCCTGAACAACAGCTGTCACATGTACAAAGTCTGTTCCTGTTTGGCTATAGACCAAACCAATTTCAAGTCCTAGACTGCTCCGAGCTTGCTGGCACTTGTCACATGACCACAAGCTAAGCCAGCAGCTGTTTATAGGATAACCACAGAGCAGAATGTGTCAAAGGAATAGCTGCACGTAGCCCACAAAACTTAATCCACTGCAGGTTTCAGATGCCTGTTTTTGAGTTGATCCAGTTTCGATAATAAGTCACTCTTGTGTAGACTCCTGGTTTATTTCGCTTGCCACATTCATCTCCCCAGCTTACTATGCCCACCAGATACCAGATTCCTCTGGAGTTCGCATTCACCAGTGGCCCACCAGAGTCACCCTAAGGAGAAAAATGTCAATAGGCAGAAACAAAGTAAACAGGGTTCACCTCACTAATGGAAGAGAACAATGAGACTTGCTGCAACAGAGATCTGTCTCTAGACCACAGCTGTAATTCAACCTCTACACTGTTTACTGGCAACACAGAGGCTGACAGCCTATGTCTAAATTCAGTCTCTCCCTCTCCACACCCTCCCATCTATTCTCTCACATGTGCATTATATATAAACCCCAAGCCTTTAAGTGCAGACTTCAGGCCGTGAAGCATGAAGCTCTTCATTTACATTTGTCAAGATGTTTAACCCCCAAATTTAATCAAGATTCCCCAAGGTACATTTTATTCCTAGGAAACATCACCTCCTGCCCCTCCTATTTCCTTTTTATTAACCTATGAAGCAACTTACCTGGCAGGCATCCACCTCCCCCTTCAAGTATCCAGCACACAACATTCCAGGTGTTATCGCTCCATTGTACACTTCTCTTCTATTACAAGTTGCAGTACTTATAATTTTTATTTCTGCTTGTCGAAGCTGATTAACACTATAGCCTAGAAAGAGAATTTGCAGACAGGATATGTAAACTATAACACTCAAGGATTAGGAGTAGTCAAGTTTTCCTACAGCTTTTCTGCTATTACAGGCAACAAAAAGGAGCTACCCAGCAATGTCTCAGGAAGAAATAAGGGGTTGTTTTTTTTCCTCCTCTTAAAGTCCTTCACTTGTTCCCAAACCTAACTTTTTTAGCTTTCATCCTCACCACATGCTCTTCAGCATAACAGACAAAGGGATTTTTTTACATGTTTCAGTGCTGAACTCAGATGTAGGCTACAAGATACGTCCTTGTATCATTGGAAATGCCCATTTGATTAATTGCAGTGTAGCTTTGGACAATCACTATGCACCCCATACACTACTTGTATAGTTTAATGGATCTCATAAGCAGATACATAGTCTCATCATCTCAGTCCTCACTGACATAGACTAATTTGAATGAAGCTCACTCAAGTCATCAGATGAAGACTGATTTATGACCAAAGAAAGCATAACTGATGAAAACTGTCATGATACATCTATGACAAAGCTGAATGGTGAAAGAGCGTACGTCAGAGCTAAACTCAGGTGGACTGGGCCAGTGGGAATGGAGAACAGAATGTATTCAACCAGCACAATGCATGATGCAACAAAAGCTGCTCTTACTCCTGTAAGGCTAACTTGTAAAGTCTTTCACTGTACTGTCTTTCCAACCTACTGACCAAGCCAGAAAAACAAGCAGCAAACTAAGCCCACAGGTGTATCATTAGCACATGCACCTATCAAACTAAGTCTAAGGAACCCAAAATGAAAGAAGAAAAGAACCCGAAACATAAAACTAACAGCAGTCTTCTCAAATACATATGTGACAGGGCATGGGAAAGCAAGAGACACTCACCATCATTCTCCAAAGCTCCCCAACCTGTGACAAAACAGGAACTGTTGTCTGGGAACACATGAGATGCTTCAGGGAGGCAAACACTGTGCACATCACTTGTGAACACAATAGCAGAGGCAAGTTCAACAACAGCCACATCATATTCATGATTAAGGCCTAAGCTGTTGTATCTTTCATGAACGATAATTCTTCGGACCAACTTTTTCTGTGTTGGAGGTCTCAGCAGAATTCCAAAGCTGGCAGTCCACCTCCTAGGATTTGTTCTTCCCCTGTAAGGTATCTGAGCTTATGTCATAGCCACATAAAACAAGATCCCTAAAGAAGCTTAGCTCACTGTTGAAAAACCAGACTTATTAAAGTTATTATTATCTTTCTGCATATACAAATATCAGCAGACCCCAAAAGGTCTGAGCATCCAAGAGTCCTAAGACCTGTAGGATCAGAAAGGTGCTGAAGTGCTGATGACTTACCCTTTAAAGCAGTGGGCTGCAGTCACTAGCCACGTATTACTGATCACTGATGCACCACAGCGATGGCTCCCGTCATACTGAATACTAGCCTGCCAGGGCCATTCCCCTTCCCGTGCACGCTGCCCACCAGTTATTCTCTCCTCTCCTGTGAAGGAGAATGCCTGTTTTCGTATTCCACAGCCTACCAAAGAAAAAACAGCTCTGCTTTACCTGATTGAGGGAAATCAGGGTGTTGCTTTGGGAAAGGCCCTCACAGCTGCAGGCAGAGGTATAACAGGGCAGGGTGTATGAGACAGCCTCCACCTAAACCAGTGCCTCCAGCAGCAGGGAAACCAGGTGTCATGGTCACAAGCATCTCAGGATAGATGTGCGGTAAATAAAGTTTGGTAGAAGAGTCGCTACTTTTTCCATTAAGCCAGTTTTCAGACACACAAACCCATAGGCACTCCCATGGGAACTGAAGGCTGTATATCTGAGACACTTGTGTATTTTCCCAGTTGTAGCTGTTTACCTGTTTAGAAAGATACTGTTTCTACAAACCTTGTTTGCTTTGATATTTGACTAGAACTGTACAGAGAGAAAGGTAACATGCAGTCACTAGTGTATCTGTGCATACAGGAACACAGGCACACATGCACTGATAACCTAAGCATTTACATTCATATAGCTTTCATAATAGCAACATGTAAGTTTCAACTAAAGACTAAACTCTCAGTAAAGAGCATCATCCTGAGGTTTTTGTTTGCCTTTAAGACTTCTTAAAAATCGAGTATGAAAATACTGAGGAGCCACCGATAACCACCACACCAAGGGGGCTCTAAGCTCCCACACACCACCAAAATATGCACAAGACAGACACTCAGTGAAGTCAATCTTTCCCTTATTTCTAACATCCCACCTGTATAGCAAAGTCAAGACCAACACAGTCAGTACAGCTTTAAGTGTCACAGAATTCCTGAAGACTAGTCTGCAAAAACCCCACAGAACCAAACAAAAAACCCCACCCGCAAGCTGGGCAAACAAAGAAGGGATTTTGTCAGGTCACCTCCAGGTCAGTTTTGACAACAGCAACAAAAAAATAACATCCTCTTCTTCCAACAGTTTACTTACAGCCACTGTACCAAGAGCACACGCATGTATTACTCAGATGGAAAAAAAACACCTTAGCTCCAAACCAGTTAATTCTCAGTCCATTTAAAGATAAGAAGCTAGTGTGCAAAGGCTCTGAGACCATGCAGGTGACTGATGGAGTCCCATGGGAAGGGATTTAAACTGTCTCCCCGTTTCCAGAGAAGCTTTAAGACCTCATGGGGGGAGCAGACAACAGGAGAGAGACTCAGAACCTGCCCCTCTCCAGGGCTGTGCCATTGCCTTGTTCTCACTATGGCCAGCTCTTCTTCATCTCCTACACTCTGGCCTTTCCCTGTATATTGCCAGGTTTAGCTCAAATCTGACAGACAACTATGGCCAAACCTTTCTGCAGAGATGAGGGGGCAAGAGGGAAAATGTTTTTGAAAGGATTCCAGCAAGAATCCTGGTTTTGTGCAAAGCTCACTAACAGCAGCTCATCTACTTGCCCCTACTTCCCATAATCAACATTAAAGCAACTGCTTTACACTTTTGCACCACCAAATCAGAATGCCTGATTCTGCAAACATTACAGAGTCAGCCTGACTGCAGGAAAATGAGCTGAAGTCTTCCCTGGCTCATGCTCTGTCTACTGCTCTAGTATCTTTAACGTTATTTTTCCAACTTGCATCTTAAAAGCATAAGAGTCTTGTAAACACAGAACCAATAGCACCATATTGCTGGACCTTTTCTATACAGCATTTGTACTTACAGTTGTTTAAAAGGTTGTCGCCTTTTTCCTTATTCAAGTCTGGAATGAAAAGCAAACACACAGTAAACATATTTTATACTGCTATGTGATTTAGCACAGATTCCCTCCCTGTAGCCAGCAAACACAAATTAAATAGTTTACATTAACTGTATGGATTGACAGTATGGTAAAAGAAGAAGTTCAGTTAAGCATCTGTTCCTCACTGAAAGCATAAGGCCAAAGGATACATCTTTCTTGCCTTAGCTCAAAGCATACAGAAGCAACAGATGACTGCAAATACATCCAAGTAACATCTACATGTATATTGCGCACAGCCACCAGCAAATGCCTACATGCATTTATTCAGGCTCAGTATGGCAACATGGTCAAAACACTCTTCACAAATCCTCAGTGCTGGGGTTGACTGGAGCTAAACTAACATTACTGATTTCTTTCCTACAAAAAACTGCCAGATTCTGATGGCAACCAGCAACAGATTCATGGGAGCGGATTACTGCCCAAGGAACCTCAGGTTTTGTTACGAACACTGGACACAACAATTTGTCAGATAAGCAAATGAGATACCAGGGAGTGGTATCTCTGTACATTTTTTTAATAGCTTGAGGACTCTGCATTCCAGTACCTGGTGATACAGGTTCTCATTCAATTCACTATGTGCCTTAAAGTAACCTGTGAGCCCATGGTCACAAAGTTGGGCCTTTTATTGATGAGTCAGGGAGGAAAGGACACGACATGACCTCATTCAACCAACAGGCCTAGATTGCACAGAGAAAGCCTCTGGTACACAGAGAGCTCGCTCATAAATCACTGCCAGCATGCTTTGGTTCTTTTAACGCTAATTCTTCCAAGTTCCCAGGCTGTCAGCAGTAATACAGCATTTGGAGAAGGCGAAAGAAGAAAGTAAGAACAGTCTGCATTTGCATACTAAGGTGACATTCATTACACTAAGAACAGCAAAGTATGAGGAACAAATTCCAAGCTGAAAACACAAACCTAAGCCACTTGCCTGTGAGTCTAAGGGTAGACTCGTCAACATTCAAGAGCGTGGAGCTTGATTTTAGCCTTCTGCGTAACACGTTGTTGACCTGACTCCAGCTTGTTGCCTTACTGTCAGCCGAGGCAAATTTAAATACCAGAACAACAGATGCAAGCACTCCATCAGCATCTGGGCTGCAAACCAATAACAACAAAGTGGTGTCATTCTCTTTTTTCCACCATTAATCCTCTTTGTCCTGCTGTGCACTGTATGCCTTCTTTATATAAAAAGAGGTCTGGTCTGCACTGATGTATAGAACAAATAGTATAGCTGTGCACAAGCGAAGGAAGATGATGACATGTCAGCAGGCAGCAAAAGGCTTGGTTCTTGCTATAACAGTGGGAGTACTCCCCACTGTTCCCATATTCCCAGGATTTTCTGGGAACTCTCATAGGCAGTACAGATGAGGAGGAGAGGAAGGGTCACACCCTTTGGCCTCAACACAGCTCACAGTCAGTAGGACAATACAGCAAATGAAAACCCTTTAATAGACACCCAACAGGCCATTCCTAACAGCCATTAAAAGACCCAGTTAAGAGCCACAGAAGTTAAAAAAGTCTTTTGGCATTTCTTTCTATTTAAGTCACTTGTCCACTTATTGGTCAGTTAGCTCTATTTATCTGGAGACAAAAAACTCAATAGCTTGAGTTACCTGAGCAAGGCACAATCACTTACTGTCAGTATAAAATACTGGACCCAATATTTTAGGCTAGCAGTCTAAAGAAAAGCCAGCTAAAGCCTAGAGGGAATGACAGCAGAGATGCAGCTAAGCTGGTCCAGTTCCTAGTTAAAGATACCTACAACTTATCTGTAGCAAAAACAAGCTTGGATGAGATACACTGTTTGGTCAACCTAAAAGGTTTGTAGTCAAGATCCCAAGTTCTGCAGTTTCAGTTGACATACAGTATGGAGGCTTTTCAGCTGACATACAGTATGGAGGCTTGTGGAAGAAACCAACAGCAGAAAACAGTGTGGAACAGTTTAAGGAAATTACTCATTCCATCCAGAGAGAGGTAAAGGCAAGAAAACCCAGAAGTGCTGTGGAGAAGGACATTTGTGGGAAGTCTGGTATTCTTTGCTGTCTAGGAAAAATACTCCACAGCAAAAGCAAGCCTTATAGAAATATATCTCCAAACCAAAAGTAATGTGAAGGAGAAGGAAGCGATGACTCTTATTTGCTAAGAGCAATACATAATTACTGCAGAGACAGGAAAGGCTTAAAAACTCTTCAACAGGACCTTTATACCTTTTTGCCCCACTTCTTTCCCTCAGCTCTGTATCCAGGTATCTCACATTGGAATCATTTAGTCCTTCAGAACTTTTCAGAGAGGGAGGAGAATAGTCATCTTCTGCTGTACACCATGAAAACGGGTAAACACCAGCCTGAGTTTCCATAGGAAGAATTAAGTAAAATAAAGAGCTGACCCTGCATCTCTCAATCCCTTAACTAGTAGTAAAAACTGGGATCACCTAGTAACTTGGTTACTGCATCACAGCCATAAACAACTGGTAATCAATCTGCAGAACTATAAGGCAAATTTCTCTTCCGTGCTGACCTCTGAATGTAACTGAGCTCTCAGTGTTGTTAGCACTGAAGGAGAGCAACAACCAGCCAACTTAGTCATGCTGCTGGTGTAATCCAAGCATAAACAACCAGGCACGCTCCATATGGTCAAGCAGAAGGAAGAAAGCATATTTATCACACCCCTCCTTATTCCCGACATTCACATTACTTACCTTAAGCTGACAACATGGGACCTGATGTACCTTCTACTTAGAAAGGACCCATTGAATATTGCAGACATCTGTTAAGTAAAAAGAATGTGTTAAACCACACCTGTAATATGTACATGCTCTCAAGATATAGCAGTCTCATGAGCCTCTGAAACACAAGAAAATGCCTTCAGAATTCCATCTCTACACCAAAGATCCTAAATATTCACCAGAGGGTAAAAATCAAACACCTGAGTTGGCCAATTCTGTTGTCCTTTCTGCTCTGTGGGTGCCTGTTCCACCACAGAGCTACTGGAACAGACAGCACCTGTGCTTACCATCTTCTTGTGCACAGTCAGCAATGCATCTCTAACCCACTATAGCAAGATTTGAAAGGTAAGTGGCGTAAGGATGAGGCACAATCACCTCTATTTCCAATCAGTCACAGACGCTTCACCATAGGTCAGGCAGAAACAGAAACAGCTTACCATGGTTTCAACTTCTTGGCTCAGGTGCCTGAAGTCTTCTGTGGTTTGCCTTTCATACTGAGGGTCATACTCAACATTGGTGACTAGGAAAGTTGCATTGTAATATCGATCCTGATCTAGAGAAGAAAAGCGAAGGTGGCTGACCTTCTGCAGTACAATTCAGACCGGCACAGTATGTCACAGAGTATGGCACAAGTAAGGTTCCCAGGCTCTGGCTGTGACCCTGTCAGCTGTGGAATTACAGCTTTATCAGCACTTTGGGAAAAGGGGGCTCTGGACAATACCCATGGAGGCACTGGGGTAAGACAACAAACTAAAAGAGAGAGAAACTTAAAATATTATTTATTTTAAGCAGGGATTTAAGTATTCTTGTAGGTTTTCTTATCAATTCAGATCTTGAATACGGTGTAGTAAGTTTTCTCATGCAGATTCTATACCAGGGGTGAGCTGTATACCTAAATCATCATGCAAGACCACAGTAGGAAGTGAAACACAACAGATCCCTGACGATTTGAGACAACAAAGACTGGTGCACTTACCACGACATAAAAAGTATGTAGTCAAGCCAATGATGAGGGCTAACACCAATATCACTGACACAACGATGACTGCCATCTTCCATGGCTCCATACGCTTTGCTGCTCTGTCCATCTGGATCACTACCTACATTGAAGAAAACAATATGGAGAAATCACTCTATTGCACAAACAATAGCACATCCTGAAACAAATCATATCTGGCACAGCTTAACTCATCTGACAAACCTCACAGAATGAGGAAGGTTGGGAAGGACCTCTGGACCCTGTGAGTCTGACCTTCTGTTCAGACCAGGTCCCACTATGGCAGGTTGCTCCAGACTTTGTCCAGGCAAGATTTTTGTATCTCCAAGGACAGAAACCCTCCAGTCTTCTCCTAAGACTTGATCCAGTTCCTGATCAAAAGCAAAAGCATTTTCTTTGTATCTAGTAAGAATCTCCTCTGTTCTCACTTGCTTTCATTGCCTCACATGCACCCCTGAAAAAGCCTAGAGTTGTGCAGGTATTGCTAGTAGAGACAATTTCCCATTAAGAAATATTAAACAGATTTCAAGTGCAGCTGACTGCCCACACAGGTGCTTAAACTGAACATAAATGTAATAATTCATGCCTGATTAAATAAATTCTGAACCAAGAATAATCTAGGTTACTGGAGATGCCATATAATACACAGCTTTGAGTTATTTTCAGTTGGCATGAATAGCAACATTTATTGATCTCCTACAGGGTTTAGGATTTATTGCACCAAAACCACACATACATTGTAAGAGACCACATCCTGTTTCCTGCCAGACAATCTGCCAGAGGGGAGAGAAATAGCTACTCGTGTAAATGTGATATGGAAATAAGACCTGGACTTTGTGACTCACTGAAAGCCAACAACAGACCTGTAAAAAGGGTCAGGAACTTTGCCTACACATGGACAAAAAACACATAAGCATTTTTCTTCCACTTATGTCCTCCTTTGCAGCATTAAGCAAGAGAACATGAGGATAACTGCATTTGCATGTGCTCTCAGGAGCTTTGTTGTAGGACGGTGCAAAGCCTTAAGCACAATTATTTCAGATCCCCAGTAATTCCACAGCACGCTTTGTAGTAACTGTTGTATGCCTCTCATTAAGTCCCTACGTCAATGGGCAGCATTAGTACAGGGTAACAGAAAAACACATGGGATAACTCCTCAAAGGTGCCTGGAGTGACAAACAGCAACAGCCAGCTCTGGGGAGGAGGGACTCTGCTGTTTACCATGCTGTTTTACACCCACTGATCCATGTTTTGTATTGCTGTAGACCAGACATACGAAACACAATTTTCCTCTTTCCAGGCACTGCCATTTCTGAGCAACACCTCAGAAAACACGGGCAGGAAGGGGCAGAAAGGAACAAAGAGAGAGAGTAAGTCTTTGCAGGTTTTTTGACTATAAGGTGGCAAAAAAGAAATCACAGTGAAAGCAGAGCCCAGGCTGGCCAAAATTACTTTCTCTGGAAAGTACAAGCTGCAGTAAGCACATAATATACACGCACTAGAGCCGAACTGTTTCCACAAAGCCTTGACTTCTTACCATTTAGACCTTCACTATATACACTATCAATTACCTCTGAGGGTTTCACAGATGCAGATATTCAGATAAAAACCTAAGACCAGTGGTACTGTCCTGCCTCAGTTTCTTTAACATGTTGCAGCTTCCGATGGACCATTCCCATCCTCATCTCAGTCTTTTCACAGTCCCATCTCATGGAATTGGAGCATACTTTATCAGCAGTCAGTTACTGCCAGTTACATGGAAGTCCCTTGGCTAACTACAACAGTCCACTATGGTAAGATGATTCTGCCTCTCCTTAGCTAGCCATCTCTCATGTTTTAAAAGATTCTGCTTTAGCATCTCACTTTGCCCTCCTCGCTGGAGAGATTTTGCTCTCCATCCTGAGCCCCTGTCACATATCTCAATCAGCCTGGTTCTCTATGCTTCAATCAGCCCACCCCAGCATGCTCCCACCCAAACAATCCAAGCAACATCCCTCCATTGCTCTTAACAGAGAACACACAGCACAGCTCTGATGGTATATGGCTGGCCCTGCAGATACTGAGGCAGCAGCACTCCTGTTTCATACAGTTTCAGTTTCTTAACTGTACACAGATTTCCTCAAGATATGGCCTTCTGCCTAAGCTATGATAGGTATAGACTCACACTTGAAAAACGAGCACCTCATTGCCTGTGGGACCCATGCTCTGACAACCAGCATTGTCCTCCATTTCAATCTGTCTCTATTTCCTTTTCATGCAAATAGCAGCTACCTCAACAAACACTGGCAGCACAGACCCCCTCCTCCAACATTTCAGAACTGCTTACTCTCCACAGGTCTTAGAGACTTGTGAGGGGAAACAGACACTTGAGGAACTGCTGCAGTGCTGGTGGAAATGGAAACATGGGATATGAGGGATAAAATCCTCCTCGGTTTCCAATACTGATTCAACTTTATTTTTTTAAAAGAAAGCAGTTTAAAGGATGCACTTCTGTAAATTTCTACATCAGAATCAATCACATAATGGTTTGGGTTGGAAGGGACCTTAAACATCATCTAGTTCCAACCCCCCTGCCATGGGCAGGGACATCTTCCACTAGACCAGGTTGCTCAAAGCCCCGTCCAACCCAGCTCTGAACACTGCCAGGGATGAAGCATCGCAACTTCTTTTTACTGTGTCCCGCACGGTATGGGGCATCACATCCTTCCTTTACTGTGAGGATAGTGAGACACAGGAAGAGGTTACCCACTCCTTATATATAGTCTAAAACTACCCTCTTTCAGTTTAAAGCCATTACCCCTTATCCTAGCACTACTTGCTCTTATAAAACATTCCTCTCCAGATTTCCAGTAGGTTCCCCTTTAGGTATTGGAAGGCTACTCTAAGGCCTCCCTGGAGCCTTCTCTTGTTCCGGCTGAACAAGTCCAACGCTTTCAGCCTATCTTCATAGGAGAGGTGCTCCCCTCTCCTATGATCCAGCCCTCTAATCATCTTCATGGCCCTCCTGTGGATTTGCTCAAGCAGGTCCACGTCCCTCTTGTGTTGGGTGCCCCAGAGCTGGATGCAGTACTGCAGGTGGGGTCTCATGAGAGCAGAATAGAGGAGGAGGAGGATCACCTCCCTCAACCTGCTGGATATGCTCCTTCTGATGCAGGCCAGCACATGGGCTGCAAGTGCACATTGCCAGATCATGCTGAGCTTCTAATCAACCAACATCCTCAAAGTGTCAACAACCACCTACAACCTCATGTAGCTAATTAGTACAAATTAAAATGGAAATGCCTTTTCAAAAAGAAAAAGGTTTTCTGCTCTTTTTGTCTATTTTATCAGCAGACATGCTCGTCACCAACTTTGCTGAATGTCAGTAAAGAATAACTATTTTTAGCCTTTTCAGTAAATACCTAATCTTTTACCACCCATTTCAGGAAATCAGTATGAATGTAGGGAATAGTCTTGTTTCGCTCAAAATTAGGTATCCTTTACTCTTTGAAGAACAGCTCGACTACAGGCAACACCAAATGTGTATTACTTGTATTAGAGCAGCGTATATGTCCAGTAGTGTCCAGGAGTTCTAGCCTTTGATACTTGTATGCTAGGGTCTGTACCCATGAAACAAACCACACTCGCAATTAGGTCTAGTTTTGAGCCTACCTCTGCTGAAACCTACTAGGATGTTTAGGGACAGTTCTCACCCAGGTTATGTGCACTCAGTCCATTCAGTTATTAATCACATATATTACACCTCCAACTCACTCTTTTGCTATTATGTCATGGAGGGCAGGATTGTCATGCTTTACCAGAAGGACAAGGATCTCTGTGCTGGGGACATCTATCTCTATAGTTAAATAGTTCAGTTGCAGGTGGATCTCCCTGTTTAGGAATCAGACTTCTGCATGGTCTTATCTGCACTCTAGTAATCAAGAAAACTCTGCTCCACCCAGCAACACTCACCAGCCAGAGAAACACTGATCCTCTGTGGTGCTGATGAATACAGAGGCAGAGATGATCTCATCACCTTCAACCACAGATGCATCCTTTTTTTCTTCTGTGGCAAGGAGGCACTTCTTAATGGCTACTTTTGCTCCTCAGAAGACACTCCCCAATACCACAGCTGTCTGTGTAGATGCCTCCCAGAGTCAGGTGTTTTTGTACAGCCTCGTATTTCTTGCTTCTTTATGCCACATGCTTTGATTTTTCGTTTTACTGCCCTAACTCTATTATGCTACAAATTAACTCTCAGGAAGGAAGACAAGGGAAGTCAGGTAACAGTAATGCATTATCCTCTGGTATGGATGAGGATAACTGTTATTCCTCCAGAGCAAACCTTAATGATACCAGAAGCTAGACTCCACTGGGAGACCTCAAAGGCTGAGTCCTCTCTACTCTAAAAACCACCTCCTCACAGTCTGGATCCGATAGCTGTCTGCAGTGAATTAGCGAGAGTTTCAAACCCAAGATCTTTTAGTTCAGTACAAAACTTCTTGTCTTGGCAATACTATGGATGAACATCAGACCTCCTATAGTAACCTCTGTTCTCATTTAAAACAGGCTTCATTCCCAACAGGAGCCCAAAACACATCCATGGAGACAGCAGCATTTGACAATTTCAGAGCATAGTTCATTTGGTGCGTAAACCAAACTATTCATTTTCCTAGTTTACGCACTTTGGCTCTGACCCATAGAATGTGTTTTGATCACTAAAAAGTTAAACCATACTGAAGGCATTTCATTCGAATGCACTATTTTGGAAACAGCTGTTTATACAGAGTTAAAGTATTTTAATCACAGTGAAGTTATGTTTAGAGAGAGATATATTAAATCAAGCCTCAGTACGGGATATTTTAATACGTGCAATACAGCAAGAAATAAAGTTGCATTAATAGTTATTGGTACATTAGGAAGAAGATCTGTACTGAAATTTTCCTAAAATTGTCTGGTCTTCCTTGTGAAACCAAGAAGAAAACAGGACCTTCTGATCAACCCCAATTGAATTCCCTACCTTCCAATTTGGCACATATACCAAAAAGCAAAAGACAAGCACAATACACAGGTTGCAAGCTGCTTTTCCCCTCTCATCCTTTACCAAACTCCCTAAAAGTTCATTCACAATGCAAATGATCAAAGTTTGGCTCCCACCCCCTGCCTGATAGGATTTGATTCACTATATTGGGCTTATCCATCTCTTCTGGTAGAGCTACTGTGTGTTATAAAAGCCTCAGTAAGAACAATACCAGAAAACTGATCAGAAAATGTCTGTTCAGACAAGTAAAGGAAGTGTAACTGTAACCTAAAAGGCCCTAGTCACTGAACTGCTGGATAAGCAGGGAACAGCTACCCTGGGTTTTTATATAGATCTGCTCTTGACATTTTTTGACTTCTTAAGCTAAGTCCTCACAGCATCCCCAACCTAGATTTGCTTTTAGATTAATCTAAACCACGTTTTCTGGCACTAGCCGTTTACTGAAGGGGTTTCACCATGCACTGAACAGAAGAGGTTGCATATTTTCTTCCACTTGATCTGCTGCTGGCTTCCTATAATAAATTCATTATTATATTTTTTATTTTATACCCCTGTTCACTCATACTCCAATACTCTCAGAAGAGCCAGTGTCAGAGCTTGGATGGCACATCTGCTGATGACGGTCTCTCCACATTTATAGCCATGACCAGTTTTTCCATTCAAAGATGAATTCAGGCACATCTCTATAATCATTCTTCCTAGGAGTGGGACTTTTCACGAGACAACTGAACAGACTAGTCTGCTAGCCTGGTGAGTGCACTTTGAAAACCCAGACTAGGTCCCTGAAACTACCTACCTTGGCATAGTGGTTGGAAATACATCTGTCTTAGTCCAGCAGTGCTGTAGCAAAAGCAAAGGGCCATGAGGCAAGACATGCTATTTCTGCTCCCACCTTTGCCACAAACAATCACACCAACCTAATACTACTCCTCTCCTCTCGTGGCATACTTGGGACAAACACTTCTAAGATAATAGGACAACAACCTCTACTCTTTGGGCATTGAAAAAGCAGCAGCTAGTGCCTGAGTACCATACGACCCTTGCTTGGATGAGGTCAGTTACCAACCTCAGTGACTCAGTGCTTAGTATCTCCCAAGCTGATACAATGGAAGACTTCCAGACACTGAAGGGATCTACTGAGGGAAACAAAACGTGTGGTGTTCTATGCGTCATGCTGAATCAGTTGATCTCCCCACACCCTTGAACATACCACAAAAACGGTAAGTGCTGCATGCCACCCCTTTGCAGTCAGATAAAACATCACTAATGTATTTGCCACTACTAACTGAGCTCCTCCTCAACCACCCAATTCTAAGATCTTGATGCTTACCAAGAGCACACTTCAGCTGCGCAAAGACAACAGTTCCAAATACTGTTCTTGTCATTTGCATCAAGATTCAAGGGCAGCATTCAGTCTTTGTGATATATTAACTCAGAGCTTACCAGTAACTAATGCCATGATGCAAAATGCTGTTCGTATATTATTTGATCACCTTTGAAATCATCACAAAAGTTCTGTTGTTTGTTATTTTATCATCCATTTTGCATAGGGCTTTTTGGAGGTTACGGGCTGTTTAATTGTTGGGACAGAGCTAGCTTCCTCTACCACTACGACAGTCTGTGGAACATAACTAACATCAACAACTGAAATATTTTTGTTCAATAGAGCATCTATCTACAGCTGACTGCCGCAGCCAACATCTTGAGAAAGTCTCCCATGTTCTGAAATAAGATGTAGTAGAAGTAGGAGGGCTACTCACTACATAAGGACTTTACAATTTCCATGAACATGCAAGAGGCCATCCCGGTATATAGGAAATATTTAAGTACACGGCCACTGATTGCAATCAGTTTAGGATAAGGTTCTGCAACTTCTACATCATCTTTACCTTTCAGATTTTCATTTCCAGCTATATTTATCATAGACAAAATATCTTATTCTGTTAGTTCGTCAGTCCCAGATTATAGATCTCTGCTTTTCAGCCTTTGAAAATAGCTCTGCACCATATAGTTCTCTCTTCATCCTGCTTTGACTGCTTGAAATCCAATCCAGAAGCAAGACACAACTGTTAGAGTCCTTGTGGATTTTCAGTTTGATTTTCATTCCAAGGCAGGGCGGGTGAAATGGTCTGGTGCCAGATTTGGTGCATATACAAACCGATTCTGCACAGATTAACACTTCACTGGCTGCATACACAGCCCATGAAAATACAAAAAAGCACAAGAACCTATTTTTACTTTGTTTACTCCACTTGCCCTTTTGTGCCAGGTTATCGACTCAGTACTTGTGACTGCAACACATTCTAACTGTACTAACACAAGCAGATCAGAATTGAGGTGCAGTTATTACTCTCACCTGCTTCCCCACCACAACTTCCAGTGGCCATAGGCCACCTTAATTTGTCACCATACAATGCTGTAGAGGAGCTGAGGAACAGGTGGAAAATAAATGCATTTTGGGTAAGGAGAAAGGGTGAAATATCAGAAGGATTACCAATGCATGGAAGGCAGCTCAAATCAAAAGAAAGCTCAGAGCTAGCGCCATTCTCCCTCCGCCCTCACCCAAAGCTCAAACTGCTCTATAAACTTACACATGATATAGCCATGCTGCCCAAACTACCAAGAAGCAAGTCAGAGGCTGCAGCACTCACCTTTGGGTACCACTGAGAGGTCAGCAAGAAGCTCTTCTGTCTGGGAGATGCACTGTCCCAAATGCCACAACACACTGTGCAGCATCTCAGCATAGACTTGAGGCTTTATCTCCTGAATTAGGAAAGAAAGGAGTCATAGGCAAGTCAGAACAAACGAGTCCAGCAAGTCTCAGTGACAGAGGCTTACCTAGTAGTATGATTCCTCCCCTAAAACAACAATACACTTCTTTCATCACACCTTTCATCCAGGAATCCCAAAGACTTTTCAGAGCATTAACTACACCCTGCAACACCCCAAATCAGAAGAGCCATGAAAATTTTGCAAGGATGCAGAGTTTATTTCCTTCTCCAGTATAATTAAAAGCAAACCAGACATTCTGGGCAGGACCAATGCAGAAAATTGACATGTTCTAAAGAGATAATGTTAGTGCTAGGCCAGATACAGAGCTGACAAACTGATATAAATTCAGTGGCATGTGCCTCTCAACTCCCTTGAATTTCCTTGAAATTGATTATTTGGCCAAAAAAGAACATGCCCCAACAATAATGGATATATTCAAGTTTGTAATTCTTCTTTAACTCCTTAGATGTTGATTTTAATTGTGGCTACCTAGCCACACACATAGCTCTGTCCTGGTAAGATTCTTCTAGGTCATAAAAATTTGTGATAAATATTTGCAGGTTGTCTAGATAAGCATTTCTAATTGTGCTAGTTACAGCAAACCAATTAGCAAGTGAATTAATGCATGCACAAACTCTAACCTAAAGTAGCAAGTGAATTAATGCATGCACAAACTCTAACCTAAAGTAGCATTTCTCAATCTTTTCTTTGCAACCCTTTTTTCAATTTTAGGTTCTCAGTTCCACCAAGCCTATTAGAAGATATATATGCCCACATAGCCTTACACACAGATTTGGTTCAGAAGGCAAGTAAAGAAGACAGAACATCACAACAAAATATGTGTGGCACATATTTGCTTTGCTCCAATGAAGTTTTAACATCTAAGGACTCTTTTCCTCCACCTTAATGACCTTCATTTGACCCCTCTACAGCTCAGGAATCACCACATTAATAACACTCATGCAAATACATCTTACACATCTGGAACTCCTCCTTCGATGTTGTGTCAAGTTGCCAGCCAAGTAACAGGAAGACTGCCTTTCTGGGAAGGCCAGCTTCTTTTGAATGAAATGCAGGCTAAAGATAAGCCTCAGCTTCTCATAATTTGGATTCAACGTCTCAGCATAATTTGTTATGAAACACATGAATAGTGTTGATAAGGATGCACATAATGTAATTACTTCTCAACACTAGAACTGGAACATCCCATATAGGAACACTTCTATTGAGTCAGTCCAGATATGCAAGAGAAATACAGTCATAAGCCTAGCTAGAGGGTGACAATTTCCCAGGGTAAAGTATCAAGTCCCGTATGATTACCTGACCTAAGTGTAGGTGGTGGGAAGACATACTCATTCCAGGCAGCCCGTAACCTTCAGAGAAGGAGCTCTTTCCTGTGACTTGATCGGGGCACAAGTGAAAGACATACGCAACAGAGGCTTCATGGCAATCTCTGAATAGTCTCACCAGCCGGCAAAAAAAGCCCTATTTATGATGGTTAAGGGAAGAGGTTAAGTTGAGGAGGCTTTTTAAGGCACTGAAAAGCTCTTCCAGGCCTAGTGTTATGACACAGAGGTACCAAACTGATTAAAAATGTAACAGTTCTTGGGCTAATAATACTTCCCTGAAGCAGAAACCCCAGCTGAGAAAAAGGGACAGGCAATAGCCTTCAGTGGTTCAGTTACCAGGTACTCAACAGGTTTGACTCCTAACTCCAGAAACAGTGTACTGGTGTGCCTGCTGGTGCTACACTTAAAAACACCAAAAAAGCCTGGACTAAGTAGGAAATGCTGGGAAGGAGGCAGGGGTTGTGGTCCACCTGGGCACCACATAAAAGATAAATTCTGGAGGCAGAACATCGGATGCCAAAGACCTGGACCCCATCATAAAAAAGGAAGCAAAGTCTTAATACACAACTAAAGCAATGGCATAAGGAAAAGAGGCTCAGGCTCATCAGGGACTGGGGAAGCTTCTAGAGAAGATTAACCATAGCAAAGGCTGACCAGATTTTCACCTGAACTGAGACAGAAAATGAATACATGCTTCACATAAGTAATATCATACAGAAATTTCTCAAGAGGAAGTGGGAGACCTGGTTACCCAGGACATGGAGAAGGCTGGAGGTACTCAATGACTTCTTTGCCTCAGTCTTCACTGGCAAGAATTCCAGCCACACCACCTAAGTCACAGAGGGCAAAGGCAGGGACTGGGAGGATAAAGAACCACCCATGCTGTAGATCAGGTTCAAGATCATCTAAGGAACCTGAAGGTGCACAAGTCCATGGGACCTGACAAGATGCATCTGAGTCCTGAGGGAGCTGGCAGATGAAGTTGCCACGCTATTACCCGTTGTATTTGAGAAGCTGAGACAGTTTGGTGAAGCTCCTGTTGACTAGAAAAGGGGAAATATAACCCCTGTTTTTAGAAAAGTTAAAAAGGAAGACCAAGGGAGCTACAGGCTGGTCAGGTTCTCCTCAGGGCCCAGCAAAATCTTGAAGCAGATCCTCCTGGAAACTAATCTAAGGCACATGGACAATAAGGAGGTGACTGGTGACAGCCAGCATGGCTTCACTAAGGGCACATAATGCTTGACAAATCTGATAGCTTTCTATGACAGGGTAACATCATTGGATAAGGGAAGAGTGACTGACATGACCTACCTGGACTTGTGCAAAACATTTGACACTGCAGCCCTGCACCTGGGTTGGGGAAATCCCAAGCACAACTACAGGTTGGGCAGAACCTGGACTAAGAGGAGCCCTGAGGAGAAGTACATGCTGGGGATGTTGGTTGATGAGAAGCTCAACATGACCCAGCAGTGTGCACTTGCAGCCCAGAAAGCCAACTGTATGCTGGGCTGCATCAGAAGGAGCGTGACCAGCAGGCTGAGGGAGGTAATTCTCACTCTCTACTCTGCTCTGGTGAGACCCCACCTGCAGTACTGCATCCAGCTTCAGGGCACCCAACACATGAGGGACGTGGACCTGCTCAAGCAAGTTTAAGAGGAGGGACACAAAGATGATCAGAGGACTGGAGCAGCTCTGCTATGAAGACAGGCTGAGAGAGCTGGGGCTGTTCAGCATGGGAGAAGGCTCAGGAGAGCCCATATAACAGTCTTCCAATACCTAAAGGGGGCCTACAAGAAATCTGGAGAGGGACTTCCTATAAGAGCAGCTAGTGCTAGGATAAAACACAATAGCTTTAAACTGAAAGAGGGTCTCTAATTTAAATTAGATACCAGGAAGAAGCTCTTCACTGTGAGAGTGGTGAGGCACTGGTAAGAGGCTGTCCAGAGAAGTTGTGGATGCTCCATCCCTGGAAGAGGTCAAAGCCAGGTTGGATGGGGCTTTAAGCATCCTGGTCTAGTGGAAGGTGTCCCTGCCCATGGCGGGGGGCTGGAATTAGATGATCATTAAGGTCTCTTTCAACCCCAACTATTCCATGATTCTATGAAATTTCAAACTGACAAGCACAAAAACAAAGACTTGTGCACACAGGATACACTGTTCTGAATCCTGTGGTCAACACTGCAACCTCAAGAATAGGATGGAAGTTGAAAAAAGTCAAATAGTAAAATAAAAGTAGTAAAAAAAGTTTGATGTGAACAGAACAGCAACAGAAATCCAAAACAATGTTTTCCATTTCACATAATTCTCTAAGATAATAGTGGCACAGACCCAGAACACTTGCCTTAAACAAGGACATGGACACAGCAGTTATGAAGGAAACATGGTGACAGAAAGGCAATGAAACATAGAAATCCCAGGGAACTATTGTTTCCAAATGATTAAATTACTCTGAAGTAAGATGTGAAGTCTTTATATAAACCACTCATAAAACTTGATTTCTAGATGCTGTGAATAACTATTTCATGAACAGGAAGTTACAAAACCTACAAAATAGGAAACAACTCTTGATCAGTATGGATATTTCTGCCATATACCTGAACAATGTCGGCATGATATGCAGCCTCCCACCCAACACTACTTCATCTAGAAGACTGAGGGAAATCTTTCCAAAAAACCATTCTAAAGCAAGCATGGGGAATATTTGATGGTGCAGTATGATATACGAAATGCCCACATTAGCACAAGCAATTAACTAATAAAAGTTGCATGTATTTCTATAAATCTACTGTATGGGGCGAAATCATCACAGCTTTTGTAAAGCAAAGTGCTGCCTTGCAAACTTACCTCTGCTCCTGAGCAGGCCAACAGCCGGTGCATGAGGCAGATCTGCTTGATAAGGTCTGCTTGGATTTCCAAAAGAAATTAAGTAACATCTCTCACAGAAGCCTCTTAAAGGATCTGAGCTGCCATGAGATATGAAGTCTTGAGGTGGAAAATCACTTAAGAGAGGAAACAGGAAATAAATTACAACACTATCTCACAGGAATCTTTGCTGCGTTCATAAATGGTCTAAAAAAGAAATACTGAGATGACAATCATCCAGTGATAACTGTCTACTCATGACAGTAAAGAAGCTACAATATGTTGCAGAAACATGTCATAATATTGAGATACTATACAATAAAACAAGAGATGAACTTTGGAATGAAAAAGCATAAAGCGACACACCAACAGAAAAAAACAGCTCTAACCTTATGTATAAGTGTCAGATGTTGAGTTGGTTATCCTTTTCAGGAATAAGATTGAGTCAGAGTCACCTATGTGAATACCAGCTCAGAAAGAAAACAAGAGGAACAGTAGAAACTGCTTCTAGGGAGAATAGAAAAGCAAAAAGGGAACAAATATATCACAACATTAATCCACATTATGCCTTTATCCTGAATACTGTGTTAAATTATACCATTTGCCCACCTCAAAGCTAACACAGATAAACTGTAAAAGGTCCTGAAAAGAGCAGCACAGCTGATCAAAGGAACAGAGCACCTTCTATGCATGGTATGCCTGAATAGACCAGGATTGTGCAACCTGAAAAAGGTATGAAGGAAGGGGTAGGGGACTAGAGAGTAATGTGTGGATCAGTGAAAGTGAACAAGAAAACACTACTCACTCTCATACAGTAACAAGGATTTCAAACAAGAACAGCAAGTTTAAAGCAAGCACAAGATAATACTGCCATATAATATACAGGTAAGGCACATGAAATATCAAATATTTTTCACATTTAAAAGGAACAATCACTTTTCTGGAAGACAATTCCACTTAGAGCTCTTAAATATGACTATTTCACCTTTGTGATCCAAGAATTTTCTACTCAATTCACTGGATATTTTACAAACACTCTCAAGAAGCACCATACTCTGACTGCTGCGTTCTCATTTTCCCTAGATGTCCTCCATTAACTACTCCACAAGTCCCTACTTAATTTAGCTGCCAGACACTCCCTAATAATAATAGTGAAGTATTATTAATCCTGTGATAGAACAACAGCTAGCTTGGGATCACTGTTTTCTCCAGCTGTCTCCTCAGTAAAGTGTGGTCTGACCTGCCTAGCTGGATCAGTAGTCACAGGAAAGATGTATTGCTGTCTTTGCTCTTAGACAGTTAAGGAGCCATGGCAGCCCTCTCATCAGAACAGATCAGTTGGAAGGGTCCTATAACAATCATCTAGTTTAATTGGCAAGACCACGATCCTTGATATTTATATCTCCTTATCCTATTTTAATATCTCCAAGATATTTAGGAGCAGCACAGTTTCAAAGATGTGTAATTTCCTGGGATAAACTCTAGTTAGACGAACTTTACTAAATGCCAATTTGCAGCCAAGAACTCAGTCTGACCAGCATCCTGGCTAGCAGTTAGGTCATGTGAGCACAATGCCTTTGCACAGCAGATGCTGAACTATCCCACTACTGACTGCCTGTGCATCTCTGAAGACCTAGCTTCAAATCCTCATCTAGTAATTAAAATAAAGCTGTTCAAAAACAAAATCAAGTCACTTTTCTGGAAGCTGCCAACATCCTTTATCAGGCTCAAACAATATTTACTAAACCTTCACTTTCCTTTCTGATTTTATTGAGGGAGCATCTTTCATTATGAAACTTCAGGAAAGAAGAGAAGCTTCTAATACACAAGGACCGTCATTCATTCTCTGCCTTTATTATTCCTGGCAGCACCACTGCAGCTGGGTGTCATAGGGCTGTGTTTGATTACAGTATATGGAGGATTTGCTGCCCAGATTTCAAAAGCTAGACTTTTTTTTTTTTGTGGTATCTGAACAGAGACACCCTATGGTAACCAGGTATGTATGTCAATTAACCCTGGTTCTGTTATCAAAGAGAAAGTAAAAATCCATGAAGGAGTACACATGTAGTTGAACCCCCAGCTTCATGTTAAGCTTTATCTTAAGCATTTCCTACATTGTGTGCACAGAAAGCAACGTTTTCCCCACAAAGACCTCACCATCCCATCTGGTCCATGTTCTGGTACCCAAATAATCCCAAAATCTTATGACTTCAGTCTTACTCTTCACATAAAGGATATAGTAAGAAAGCCATAAACAAACAAAGGTAAGTGCTGTTTCAACCTTTTGAAAGGCATTTACTATCTCCTTTTAGAACACTGCTTTAATTCGCCAGTAACAAAACATAACAGGATTAGGTTGCTCTGCTAGAACCTAATTGAACACAGGCTAGAGAACATCCAGGATTCTGTTTAGCAGCAACCAGTCTAAATACAGCTTGTGTACAAATCAGAAACCCCTTAAAGCAAACTTACCTCTTCACTGTCCTCTTTTACTGCTGTACCACCAGCTTAATTGAACTCATGCATATTGCAAGCAGGTGGAGAAGAGATCCAAAGCTGGTGGATACAGAAGTAATTTTTTAGGCCTGTGACCCTTCACTTTGGGGATTTTTTTTAATCCATTTTGCTTTACTTCCTCTGCCCCTAAGAGCAAACTGTATGGTTTTACCTAGGGCTCTGACTCAAGCAGCATTTACTCAGTCTCACTTAGGATAATCCCAAAAAAACCCTCCTCCTTATTAAACTGCACTGAAGTAATTTTCTGTTGGGAGCCTCCTGCTGCCTTGTCAATCTTTTCCTTAATTGAGAAATGTACATTATACAGAACTGCCCCAACTTGCAGAATGCTGAAGAATTGACTTAAACACTAAGCCATTAACAAGATCTTGCTATACTAATGTGTCATCAGAATTGCTTCAGCAACCCTTATGACTCCCTATCATGTTTGCCATGACAGCTCATTTTCCTCCTTAAATAACAGAGACATATGCATGCCTATGCCATGGTATTTAACCTCTCCTTGGGCAGTTCTTCTTGAAACAGAGGCAAGAAAACCAGCTGCTGTTGTAATGAACTGCCCATGCAGAAGTTAATACAAAAATAGAAACTATTATGCAGGCACAGGTCTATAGCTGACTCAAATCACCTTCACTGGGTAACCACATACTAAGCTGTGCTAATACCCAACTATCTGAAGATTTCTCCCCATTACTTCTGGGATGGCTATTCAGGTAAAGGCAATGATGCATGTGTTGGAGACTAAGCTATAAGTCTTGTAAAAGCAAAGTAAAAAAGGGAAAAAGGAACTGAGATTAAAAAAAAAAAAGTATCTCCCCTTATAATTTGGTTTTGGATTGATGTTCATCTCTAGGAGATGAAAGACAACTTACAAATATAAAATTGGTTTACTCTTTGGTTTTCTATTTAACATAATTGTTCTACAGAGCTAGTAGTAAGATGTAGGGAAATTTAATGACCTTATTCCTATTGTGAAGAATGAAATTAACAACATGTCCATGACAGGACAAGATATTTCCATGTTGTTATTACTCTCTATGAAGGAGACTCAAGGAAATAGAAGTGAACATGATCTTGAGCACAGGTCTGGTTTCTGAATCATAAAAGGGAAGGTGGTGATGAGGAACAGCAAGATGAGAATCAAAAGTACGGTAAATTAGACCCTGGAGCATTTGCCCATGAGGGCTGAGGCTGTCATCATTATCATGCCCACTTCTAGCCTCCAGAAAGGAGTCAGGAAAATCTGAGGCTACATCAACAAATAAAGGAGTGTCTATGTTTGAACTGCTGGACAGCAAAACGGAACAATACAATTCAATACAAACTTCGATACAAGCCTAGCAGACCCTACAGTCTCTTGTATCCAGAAATTTTCCTGTCACATTGAGGGGCATGTCACAATCACACTACAGATAAACCAGACTTGGGGAATACAGAACAAAGACACCACAAAAGTAGCTACCAGCATGTGAGGGACACCATCCATGACCTGTTACATTTCATTACTCCTACCCATACTATGCAGAGCCTCACTACACCATTACCAGCAAGAGCACAGTGTTGTCCCTGCCTGCACTTCCCAGCTCCAGTACTCAAGAGTTTATTCTTGCGGAATGATCCAAATTCCCTCCTGCACCCCAGTATCCCAGCAGTGGAGTCAAGCAGCAACCACAGATGACTTCTGTAGTAAGCTTCACCACAGCTTTATCCCCTACAGGAAACAGCAAGGTACAGACCATGCTTTGGGCACCTTGTAACACTCAATGCCACGAGATTCTCTCCTACAGTGTACACTATCTTTTTATAACCAGCAATCTTCCACGGCAAACACTGAGAGTCAGTGCTTCAAGACTTTTAGTAGCTGAAATACAGCATTTTAAGAATATTTAAAAGAAAGAAATAAAAAAAATTATGAGGACGGCCCCCACCCTGGTGCCAGTACCATCACATACTTAGACTAAACCAGAAGGACACATACATGTGCAATGCTTAGCTGTAACAGGGCTGCAATAACAACACAGCGACATCTTTGTGCTGAGCATATGGGTCATCTCCCAGCAGACAGGGTTCTCAGGATGTTCCACCCTTCCTGCTTGTTGGGACTGGGTGGGCCAGAGACAGCCTGGTCTAGGCTTACTTAAAAATTTAAGAAAATGCTTACAAAGCATTTGGGTGGGGAGAAAAGATCAAGCAGTGTCAGTGACAGCTGAGTTTCTCAGGCTGTCTACATAGTACAAACAGCAGGGTACCTCCCTTATTTGTGGTGAGATGAGGCTCTGACTTCACTGGAAGGAGTCTCCATCTCCCCTCGCTTCTCTGTTCGAGGTTGACAGGGAAGCAGTGCTGGACTGAGTGGCTAGTTAAAGGCCTGCTGAAGGGTTTGCTGCTGCTGCAGTCATTAACCCACGTCCTCCACTGACAGTGAGCAAAGATGCACAGTGCGAGAGGCACTGAAGCCGCTCTCCCTTCTGGAGGTATAGCCCTCAGTGTTCTGCTTGTAAACTTCCATTCTAGAGGTCTGAAAGGGGTGATACACCTAACTGTATGGCCTCAAAATAGTTACAAGTTAGGACAGAGGAGAAAAAGAAGTCAGCTCTGGAAGCTGTCATAGACTAATGTGAGAGTACACCATACTGAATTGTGTCCTAGGTATTTGGAAACAAATCAGGATTTAATTCAGAATTAAATCAAGTAACAAATATGACAGTATGCAATAAGACAAAGTGCAAGATCAAATGCCTGTAGAATAAACAACTGAAAACCTAAAAGATCATCCACTGCAAAAGGGTAAATACTTGATCATGCTGAAAGCAATCCAGAAGTGGCTTGGAGCCAAAACTGTGATTCACCCATCAAAAAGGAAAATATAAATCTAGTTGGTATTACAGATGAGCTACTTCAAGAAGTAGTACACCATTCACTGCAACACAGACCGGACTCCCTCTGGAGCACCATGTACAATTCCACTGCCACAGATTATACCTAGAGCAGACATGAAAAAGTTGTCAAGAGAATGAAAGCAATGGAAAGCTAGTCTTTACAAGAGGAGGGTAAAACCTAGATAAGATAGAGTTTGACATTTATTTTAAAAGGCACATTGGACAAGAGCTAGACAATCAAAACCTGTTTGGACTGGTATTCCACTACGAGACTTGGCTGGAAATAGAAACAGCTTCAGTGTTGTAAACACCAAGCCACCCAGTGGATTGATAGCCTACATGTAACACACTACATGGCAAGCCATATATTTTTCCTGGAAACAGCCATACTTTGCACCTGATAGAATCATTTGACACTTTAAGCGCTCTTTTGCATAGCATTACTCACATTCTGAAAGACAAATGTGTTCAGCGGCAGTGGGGAAACACTCCTTGGCTGGTTTCAGTGGATTAGAGGGAAAAGAGTATCTTACTGGTCCTCTTGAATGGTAGTTCATCCTTAAGTAGTCAGCTCCCTCTTGACCAACCCTTTTTTTCTACAACTCTCTGGACTTCAGTGGATGGAGCAGAGGACACAGAGGAAAAGAACTATGTCTGGAAGAGAACAGAAATAGATACATGATGGTTAAAATAAACCAACTGCATGGTTTCTGTCAGCTTTCAGCACACAGCTGACAGCTTGAAGCCACAGGGCAGGAAGAAATCACTCCATATAAACCCATCTCAGTTCATCCAGCAGTTTTCATTGCTGGGCCACAGACAAAAGTGCCTGAGCTTTGCCAAACTAAATACAGGGCTTTTCAGGAAAGGAAAAGCCATGCACAGAGGGTGACTTTTCACCCTTCATCTGTATGCTGCCTCTCCAAAAGGCTGGCTTCCCTCTAGGATGGCACACAGAACAAGTCAATTCCACTGCAAGGTGGGCTCAGGCCATCACATGAACAGGATCAACAACAGGAACATCATTGTGAAGCCCTCTCTCAAAAGCTTTACATGCTAAGTTAGAGTCTCAAGTTAAACGTAACAGATTTGTCAGGGTCAGTGCATAAAATTGGTTAAAAAATGGTCTTTCACCCATTCTAAGACAAATGCTTTGTAAGAACAAGTGCTGCAAGACACATGTTCTAGCCCAGAACGTTCATGACTGTATAACTTAGTTGCTAATAAAACCAGGAAAGGCCTTTTCCTCCACACCAAATGATGCTTAGTGAAGACAGCAAATAGTGTTACAACTGGAAGGCAGGCATATACCCTCTGTGCTTGAACCAAAGCTCATTTAACAGAGACGTAAGCATTAGCAGAAGTTTAGACATTTAGATGATTTTTAATTCAGAAAGTCAGTAAGACTTACTCACACTGACATAGTCCACAAAACAAATGCTTTGCTATATGGTGACTCTACAGGAGTCTGTCAGCTGACTTTGCACAGACTAGTGCACATCCATTATAAACAGTGTTTTAGTTCAAATACTCAAGAACTTTCCCAGGCAAAACCCTTAGGAAGTGCTTGACAACTCTACATCGTATGTTGGAGATGAGGAACATGTATTCAAGATGTTCGGCCACACATGGCATTCCCACAGGAGTCAGCAAGACGCGGGTTCTGGAGGAAGAAAAGCCTTCAACTAAAAGTCTTCAATAAAAAAAAAATTACATTTTTCCAAAGATATCTTAACTCAAGTTGTCTCTGCCACCAGCAGGACCAGAATGACTGCTAAACTGTTTGAAAAGAAAACCGAGATTTCCAGCATCTCTTGCCACAGATGGAAGGAGAAACTCATACTTCCATAGTAAGTAACTTAGCCATACTTCAAACATTGAGATAATCATGGTAATACTACTAGTAGTTGACACTCACAAGTGTCAAGTCTCCTCCACACCTGCTTAGCCTAGCAGTTAGGTGCTGCTGGACTGGCTCTTCTGCCTCTTCCTTGGAGATAAATGAGCCAACAGCAGGCAGCTCTAAGCCTTTGCCAACATCTGTACCATGCACAGGCTCCAACTGCTGCTCAGGAAGGATAAGGGTCTGCCTAAGTCCTATGCACTAGACCCAAGAGGACATCTCGGATACTCCAAGGTGTCTTAGGTAATATTAGAAGGCAATATAATGGCAATTGGATCAAACCCAAGGGACACTGCTCTTTCCATTGCAGGGACAGGAATCTCCATTACACTGGCAATAAAACACACTTCAAGTATTCTCCCTAAAAGTTCAACACTGCTGGACAAAATTTAATTCTCAGACTTGATTAGATAGAAAAGTCTTGTTTATATCTTAGATAATACAGGATCCTTACACTGACAGCAACCTATGGGAGATGCTGCTAAGTAATTCTGGCTTAACTTTGCACCAAAACCACATTTATGTTTATCTACAGAAACAGCTCCAACAGCTTCTTTTGAAAGAAATAGGTGCTCTATACCCAGCACCTTTCAGAGTCCTATGTTTGAACACAGAGGGCTGCCTTTCAAAGCTACCCATCTTTAACTCTGTATGTTGGCAGTCAGGACTGCAAGGGACAAGTGTCTTGAGGTGGTCCTGTAAGGAACTGAGGCTAAGGAGAGATGACTGCTAACAGTCAAGTCACCACATGATAGCTAGCTACAAGTTATCTGCTGAACTGTATTAACTCGTCAATTGCAGTGTAACCTGAACTTACTTCCATCTGATTTATAACAACATGTTAAGCTAACAAGCTTGCTTTGTACTGTGATAGGATAGAAACAAGCATACAATCCACATCAGCCAGCTGAGCTATACTGTGTTGAACAAAAGCAATTCAAAGGTCACTGCTTCTTCCAGCATCCTCAACAATCCTTCCTGTAATTCTGGGGTGCGGCACCTTCCCAGAATTAGCAGTGGTTCACTATTAACCCCTTCCCCTAGCCTGAAGAAAAATACATTATAAAAATTAGAAGAGAACCTAAGAAACCTAGTAACCATTAATCTTTTCTTCCCTCTGTCTCCCCTCCATGTCCTTTACCTTTATGGTCATCCTCACAAATAGCCCCAGGTGTAGTTTACTTAAACTGCATGTAACCTCTCCTAATTAATGTTGGAGAGAGGTGGAGCTACTGTTGTAACAGCAAGAGGTAGTCTGTCAGTGGCCACAAGATTCAAGATAAAAACCTAACAGGCGGAATTCTCCCACACACCCTACCAAGGCCCAACAAAAATCTAAACGTAATCAGTTTGAGGAAATGTAAGTCCATGTTACTCTACTCCAAGTATAATGTTTGCCAATAACATGGAAAACTTAATTGTGTGAGTAGCTAATATCTACTTCCTTTGATAACCACACTTCTTTCCTCTGCAGACTGCAGGTTTTAAAATGACAGCTTGGTTACTGGCTATATTCAGTTGCATCTACATGGTGGAGAGGACTAACTGCTACTGCTTAAACATATGTCAGAGTGGTAAAGAAAAAGCCTACTGAAAATTAAATGGAAGATCAAAATACGCTGTGGTCAAAAGATGCTTCACTAAGACTGCCTAAAACCAGAATCAGATTGCTGCATGCAGCGGCATGTTACTAAGGTATGATATATATTATATTTATATGTATTTAATAATAAAGGGTATTTTATTTTTTTCTTTTCAGTTCTTCATTCTCTTTCAAGGAAGTCAAGCCAAACAATGAAAATCTCTTATGAGCAAGAAGCCAGCTGGGGAATCACCGGGGCTTACTGTTGCTAGAGCATATAACTGCAACACCTCAATAGGTTGGACTGGAAGTGGCTCTGACTGCCAGCATCATCTCCTGAGGACCCCTGTGTAGTGGTATTGAACACTTGGAGCAGCGAGATGCTCTGCAAGAGGGTAGAAAGGACCAGTAAAGACAGCAAGAACAAGCACAATACCTGCATCGCCTTCCTTACCCAGCAGTCCTGTTTCCACCACATACATGTTTAATGAACTCCCGCTCCCCAGTGCACAGAAACCACAAATTGAGAGGCCTACCATGGGAACACAGGCAAGCTTTGCTTATTCTTCATGGCTTCCACCTCTCCCTCCCTGTTCTCAGCCATTCTAGCTGGGTATTTAAACCCTGAACTCACACAACAGCTCTGCAAATTATTAAGGCAGGCCACATTTACTAGTGACACAGCTCATGCTTACTGTTGCCCAACCACAGCTTACAGTAGGAAAAACTGCTTTTCCTTCTTGGCCTGAGCATCTTATGCATACAGAAGCTTTCACACGAGCAAAAAATACCCCAACCAGTTTAGACATAGTCTCATCTGCACCTAAATGAGAAGATTAACTTCTTCCTTTCCAACACAATAGACTTAAGGCAGTTTCCTTGCACAAATTCTCTAGTGCCACACCAGTCACGCTCTTCCTGCTTCCTCCAAGAGTCACCCATACCTCTTGAACATGAGCTACCACCAGTCATTCCTTCCACGCCCTTATAAAACAACCAAGGTTGTCCCTGGCCATCTTTCTTTTGCAGTGGTTTTCCATAGCAACAATGCTGCAAATCTGGCTGAAAGGCTAAATCCACCTTTGACTCTTCCTGACAAAGGATGAAACAGGAAAGAAGCAACAAAAAGTGCTGGAGGCAAACCCCTCTACCCATATGAAGACTTTTCCAGACATGATACAGTGACTGTACAGACCAAGCACATACTCATATGCATGCAGAACTTTCTCTAGGTAGCTACTGGTACCTAAACCAAACCATCTTAAAACACACAACAGTGGCTCAACCCAAAAAAAAAAAAAGAGAAGCAGATATGTACCACCACTGCAGGTTAACTGCTCAGTTTATTCCCTCAAAGGCATCTCTGGCAGCCTACACCAAGCTTAGCTGGTCAGGCATCTTCCAGAACTGCAGGTAGGATTGAATTGGTTAAGCTGCAAGAGTCTGCCACACATCCAGCCCTATGAGTGACAGCAGCATGGGCGTGTTGGACCTATTCTTAGTCTCTCCCATGAGGTCTCCACAATTAAATGGGTTAAACATTTGTAAGAAATTTGAAGGTTGTTTATGGTCACTGTGCTGGAAGCCTGGACCAAGTTTCTTCTCTTCTGACAAAAATGGCTTTAGGAACAAGGGAAGACAGACAACACAAAGGAAGGCAGTCTATTAAAATGATGCCTTTCATGAACCTAGAGATATGTCCAAATGCAGATAAAATCACAAATTCTGGTCCATAAAATGCCAACACAACATAACAAAGGCTCAGGTAAAGATTTATTGAACAGTGTGATCAAGACAATCTGACTAATAAATCTTTCCCCAGGAATTTAGAGCAGAAGTCCACAGGATCAACAGACTATCAGACTATTAAAGCAGTACTGATGAAAGATGCGTTCAAAATAAAAACTTAAGGAAGTTCTTCACACCAGCCTAAGGGAGTTCATACTCTTTAGAAATAGATGATGTCCTATATTCGCCTCAAAGTAAGTGTCAGCAGAACAGAATTTGATTTTATTCATTCTTCCTTACCACTTCCTAAGGTTGAGTAATATTCACTCAAACATTCCCAGAGAACTCCTTCAAAGGGGAGCAGGAAGAATGGGAGCACAGAATGTTCCCCTCCTGAAAACTGAGACTTGCAAGGGCAGGTAGGAGGGAGAGTTACTATATTAAAACTTGAGCTGTTTCTCAAGATGCTACTTCCACATATATGAGGTAGCTGGCAAGCCAGAGAGTATCAGCACACGGCAATAACACACGAGCAGGAGTGTGACAGGCATCAAAATTTGTCAGGTCTTGGCTAAACCTCAAGAGAGAATGGGATGAAAAACCACAGGCCTGAAAACCTCAGCAGTCCACCTAGTAAGGTAGCAAGCAGCCATGCCTCCAAAAGAGCAGGGAAACATGCAGCGTGGTAGTTTTAAATCAGCCTGTATTTTCTGATATCTCTCCCAACATTTCTAAATGCCTGTAGTCAGAACAAGCCTCACCCTTTTTCATTGAAAAAGGAAGTACCTCCTCTCAGATTTTTCTCCTTAAGGTAACATGACACACAGGAAGAGATATTGCACTGGAGAGGGGCTGGGGGAAATCGCACTAACTCCAGTAAGTCAGAAACTGCACTGATCCAGACAAGACTGTACAGCATCCAGCCTTTTCCCAGGTCATGGAAGAGGCTGCTTCAATCCGTTGCAGTACACACAGCCACAGACTTGCCCTGTCCAGGACAGCACTGGGATTACCACCTGTATGTCAGTCTCAGAACAAGTAAATGTAAACACTTTCAGCTACATACATAGCCTAAAAATCTCATTCCTGAAACCACTCTAAAGACCTAGTAATGACCAAAGTATTATTACTACCATTCTCATTTTTACCACATTTCAGAATGAACAGAGACAATATGAATTCCCACTGTAACACTAGCTGTGTGGAAAAAGGGAAAACAGCTTGCCTGCTCTTTTATATCCTTTTTAGAAGGTGATTACTTAGCTGCAGTGACAGAATCACTTTGAGCTGTTTAGACTGGGTTTATCTCAAACATATTACTGATACTAAGAGCAGACATGGAAATAAATCTTATCCAAAACTGAAAACTAAGTGGCTGAATATAGGCATTTACAACATGAAACTGTAAAGCGCTTTACCTGAAACACTCAACACTGCTTTGTCTCCACATACCAGCAAGAGACATGACAATCATCTACAAGATGAGGTTTAAGTTCCAGCACTTGAAAAATTATCAGTCAATGCAAATGGTACAGGCATTTAGTGAAATTAGAAGTAATGAGTTTATAGTGGGCTTTTTATGCACTATACAATTACTGCCTTGCTGCAGGATATGAATGTGCCAAACAGCTTTATAATATTTATGAAAAATATAAAGCAGTTGGCTTTAAATAACAGGGCAGTTCGGGCCTGACATCACTCCTACTTGTAACTGGAGGGAATTTGTCTCAAGCTGTGGCAATACTGCAGAAGTAGTCACTTAGCATGTTGCAAAGCAATCAAACGGGTCATAATAGCAAGGACCTCCCAAGGACAATCTCCTGCACAACTGGCACTGGCCAGTAAGAGACAAGCTACCACATTAGTTAAACCTGCATCAGGTTTACAACATTTCTGATCCACCCAACTTGCACTTAGATAGCTGCATTACAAAGCTGTAGAAGAAAAGATAATGAATAAGCAACAGGCATATCCTTACAGTACCTCCCATGGCATTACTCCATTATGACCTGATCATTGGATTATATCCACTTCTAGTATTTCCATTTTTTCCTTTGAACTACAAGTGAAATGGCAGATCTGGGTTTTGGATACCAGACTGGTATCATAGCCATCCTATTTGGTATGGCAATCAAAAAATATCACAGCCTGGTTTCTTATGGGAAAGTGTCTTTTGCAGTCACACTTTCTCTGTGCTTACCCTAAATAGTTCTATGCCACCACAGATGACATGTGCACCCCTACTGAAAGAAAGGATGGAGTTTAAACTCACGTCTTCTAGACACTAGGGAACTCTCATGAGCAAGGTGATCAATGACAGTCAACACCACTGGCCAAAATACAGTGGGATAAAGATCCATACAAACCCAACTTCCAGTCTCACTGCACACAGCAGGTGTTTTGGGAAGGCAGCAAAAATGCTGACCTTGAATCTGTGAGCAGTGCTAGCAATCTGGACAGGCAGCAGGAGTAAGGACAGGCGCAGAGATACCGCTAACCAGCTAAAGCCTCTGATCCAAGAACTAGGTAAAACCCCCTAGTCTGTTATTCCACCAGGAGTGCCTAGCTTCTAATTCAGAAGACAGCCAAGTCCTACTCTCCTGTAAAATAGCAGAAGGCAAAGCAATCACAATGCACGAGTCCTTGCCTGCAGGTTCTCCAGAAGTCAGCATCTATGCACATCAGGTTAGCTGGGGCTGCCAAGCAGCCTGCCTGCAAGCTGCTTGATGCCATCTGTGACTGGTCTCACCGGGGGGAGAAAGTCTCCCTTGCTGCATCTCTCTCCAGCGCTGCAGAAATTTAAGACTTTTTAACTCAAAATGCAAGTTTTACTAGAACCTAAATTAACTTTTAAAACAGGAAAAGCAAAGTGCCTATGCAAAACACAACAGAAATGAAACAGATTTATAGACAGCTCTCTCCTAAGAGATTTTTCCTTTTGCAGATTTGATTCTGGTCACTCTAGTAAGTTTCTGGATCCCAGTAAACCCTGTAAAATCCCTTCCCCAAAGAAGCTGCTCTTTCTGTCACCAGAAGTCTGGCCAGCTCTACAGCATCCACCCAACAGCAGCATGGTCCCAGGGCTTTAACATCCCTTTCACCACTTATCAATCAAGGAAAGATTATATCCTAAGCATTAGGCTTCATGACCTTCTAACTGTTGCCCTCTTTCATTTGGAAAAATCAAACTTCACATCATCTGGGTTGCCTTGTGTCCTGGGCTCAGCAGTAGCAGTCATTTATTTTTCTCCTTCTTAGTAGCTGGTGCAGTGCTGTGTTTTTGACTTTCAGCCTGGGAACAGCACTGACAACACTGATGTTTTTAGTTGCTGCTCAGTAATGTTTACTCTGACCAAGGACTTCGTGAGGCTCATCCCCTCCAGGGAGGAGGGGAAGCCGGGAGGAAGCAGAGATAGGACACCTGACCCAAACTAGCCAAAGAGGTATTCCGTACCACAGCATGTCATGCCCACCACATAAACTGGGAGCAGTTAGCCAGAAGGGCAAAATCACTGCTCGGGTTGGGCTGGGTATTGGTCAGTGGGTGGTGAGCAGTTGTATTCTCTTCCCTTGTTTTTTCCCTTATCATTATTGGCGCTAGCAGTAGTGGTTTGTGTTACACCTTAGTTACTGGACTGTTCTTATCTCAACCTGTGGGAGTTACATTCTTTCAATTCTCCTCCCCATCCCTCTGGGAGTTGGGGGAGGAAGGGGGGGGGGGGGGGGCGACTGAGTGAGTGGCTGTGTGGCTCTGGGTTGCTGGCTGGCCTTAAAGCACAACCCTTTGATACTACCCATATTTGTGTACACAGTCCAACTCCATCCATGTAAAATGCTTTTAATTCACAGCTCAAATTAAATTACATGGATGTGATGTGGTCTGCTGGTAACACAGGAACCAAAACTAGTACCTCTCAAAAGCAATTCCATAAACACTGCAAGAAGGCTGAGCCAAAAAACAGGGCCCACACACTCTCCCACAGAAAAAGGGCAGCTGAGAACCAAGGGGACTCCAAAAACTAGGAATGTCTGCTCCAAGGAGGGACAGCTGTCATTCAGCTTTCTGAAGGTTCAGGTCTGAAGGTTCCTGGCTTCCTCAGTGTCACAGCCTCCTCTCGCACCTAAGACTAGGAGATAGTTACTTAAGTTGAGCAAAATATCCTGTGAACACATCTCAAAATTATAGGCACTGCAAGTGGAATTAAGTTGAAGTGAGTAGCTCAGATGATGGAAATTTTTAATGCTTTTGCCCTATAGAATAGCTTGAAAAATAGAATTTGGCTTTGTTTAAGAAAAAATATAGAAGCCTTAAAATTTAAGTAATCTAGCACTGTCAGAATGACCTTGAGAAAAAGTGTTTTGTTCCCAAAGCAAAGTTATTTTTGCTCTTCTTTGAATTGTCAAGTTCTATCTAATATATCCACACCTGAAACAACTATAATACCCAAGAAAGCCATAATTAAGATAATTAACCTATCATATATACATAATTGATATTTCAAGACTCTGAGAAAGAACATGTTGCTACATGACAAATAGAGATGATAAAGAGAACTTCAAAAGTAGCAGTTAGTAGGCTATAAAATAAAATAGGAGGCAATTAAAGCAGTTCATCTCCTTGCAGAGATTACCGTCATAGAACATTACATTTGGTCTAGTTGGGTCGTAGTTAGTTTTCTTCACAGAAGCCAATACGGTGCTGTGCTTTGGATTTGTGACCAAAACAGCGTTGATAACACACCAATATTTTAGCTTTTGCTGAGCAGTGCTTGCACAGCAACAAGGCCTTCTCTGTTTCTTATTCTACCCTTCCCCTCCCTGCCAGCAAGTAGTCTAAAGGTAAGGAGGGATTACAGTGAGGACAGATGACCCAAACTGATCAAAGGAATATTCCATACCACATGACATCATACTTGGTAAAAAACACCAGGGGCAGTATTTTCCAAAGTAGCCATTGCTCAGAGACTGCCTGGGCATCCCACTGCTTGTGGCAGGTGGCAAGGTACCGCCTTTGCATTGCTTGTAGCTCAGTTAGTTTCTCCCCAACTCACCCACCCCAAATCCTATCTTTCTTTTAAACTGTCTTGATCTTGACCCACAAGTTTTTCTTTTGTTCTTCTGATTATTTCATTCAACCTACTGGGTGGGCCTGAGCCATCAGCAGATGGGTGATTAGCTGCTGGCCAGGGCCAGCTCCTCTCAGAGTCACACAAGACAGTTACCCTGGACAAACCAAGGAACTGGGAGCCATGCAGGTCAGATTAAAGAAAGTTTAGTACGATTTATGGCACTGCAAAGAAAAATTACAGGGGAACTGAAAATTCATTGTATAACAATTTCAAGAGCAGAGAAAAAACAAAGATAATGTAGTTTTTCCATTACTGAATAATTTCTAAATGACCAAGACAAGGATAAAGCAGAAAAAGTCACTGCAGTGACATTGCGTATTTCTGCATCCGCTTTCACTTTTAGGGGATGTGGAACAGAAGATCTTCAGGCTCATGTTAACTGTTTTCGGGAAAATGCAAGCTACTTAAAGAGCCGAAACTCAAAGCACCAAACCCCACAGATACGGTCATTTGGGTCTCACAGTCCATGCCTGAGTAACCCAAGACCTGCAAAAGTGTAGTAGAAATGAAACAGTAAATTTCACACCAGTAACAAGCAGACAAGAGAAGCTTGTGACCCAACGGTGCTGACAAACTCAGAAACACCCTGTGGATTAAATTAGATCTATATATTATGACTCATCTGAATAATTGCCCAGCAAGCTGTGGCTGAAAAAAAAAATCTCAACATGCAAGAATTTCTACACTTGGGTCAGAGAAGACAAGATGTACTTGGCTGCCATGCTTTGCAGCAGAACTTGGCAGTGCCTTGCAGAGAAAGCCAGGTGGCAGAAGAAGAGCTGAAAAGAGACAAAACAAATGACAGTTCAGAGTACAGCTGCAATGAACTGCAGAAGCAGATTAGTCCAACAACCAACAGATAAAGAACCAAGGTTGAGAAGAAAAGGATAAGCAATGTTTCATATGCATCGACACAGAGCTGTATCAAGAAGTTTGATGAGTAGATGCTCCCAGAGAACACGAGAGGCCAAGTCAAATTCTTAAGCTTTTCTGGAGTGAATCGCCATTGCCTGCATCTCAGATCTATTCCATTTTGTTACCAGCTCCCACAGTAACTCCTCTTTGGGACAAACCCTACAAACGCACAGAAGCTGCCTAAGGCCCCTCCTGCTACCTCTGACACATGTGCTTTCTCCCTGAAAATCACTGCTTTTCAGCAAGGCTTATCAAGACCCACAGGAAGCCTTGGCACACAGCTGGCACCAGCAGTAGGATTCAGTCATTAGGAGTTAGATGACATCCATCACCTAGCCATAGCACCATACCACAAACACACAACGTAAAAGGAGAGGGGTTCATCCACACTGTATTCTGCTTTACAGTGACGGAGCTGGGGGAGGCATATGCATAACTGGGTGAAACTTAAAGGCTCCAAATGTACAGAAGCTCTTCATGCTATAATTTAAAATTTATTTAGTTTGAATGATTCTAGAGGAACAGATGCACAGGCTGAGAAGTGCCATGTCAAATAAGAGATATTTCTAGAATCACAGAATGGTTTGGGTTGGAAGGGACCTTAAAGATCATCTGCTTCATCCCCCACCCCCCCCACACCCCCCCCAGGCAGGAACACCTTCTACTAGACCCGGTTTCTCAAACTGCATCCAACCTGGCCTTGAACACTGACAGGGATGGGGCAGCCACAGCTTCTCTGGGCTATCTGTTCCAAAGTGTTTTCTTTTCACCATTCCACCTCTTCCCACTTGTTTGCTCTAGACACGGTACTTCCTGGTAATTCAATTTGATTCCTTTGACACTTATGGTGAGGCAAAACACTGAAGTATAAACCCTACTTTGAAAACGCAAAGGCAAAAGAATACCCACCCTCATGGTATCCAAGCACTTAACTGTCCAACCTGTTCTTCCAAGCTTCATTTACAGATATTCTGTAACTTCTGTAAATAAACCATCAGGATCACTTAAACTGTACTTAATCATGCCTGTTGTGGAGGAGGAATCAGAAGACCCACCAATATCCTTTCAGCCCCAGCTTCTATTATATCTCTACTGCTCGCCTATGAGCATGACTTTGCTATTTTAAGGATCCAATGAGGGCAACACAGATAACCATCCCAAAAACTCACACAGAAAAAGCTTTAAGTAATTACAACAGGACACAGAATTAGATACTTTAAACTCCAATCCTATGAATGGGTATTCCAGCAGCCCTAGAAACAGAAAAGCATTGTGATTTAAAAATAGGGTGTGATACCAGATAACAGCAGTGATTCACCTGGAAGACAAGGAGAGTACAAAAGCAAGAGACAAGCCAAAACCTGCACTGTAATGACACCACACAGAGTCACAGCCTTAACAGTATCTTTGGTGCTGGAATGGAATGAAAGGTTAAGAACAGGGCAGCCTGGCTTTCATGAGAACAAATCACAGGAAAACCTATGTCCCTCACAGAAGCAGAAGCCACCACAAACTGAAATGGTTATTACTAGTTTATCTACCAACAGTGATGCACACTGCGGCCATCCACAATCAAATATAGCAACCCACTTTTTAAATCAGCACAGACTTTGTAACATGAAGCAAGACATTTATTCACAACCAAGAGTCCGACCATAAAGACTGCAGATGAATACGGGGAGCAAAGGAATTTCCTGCTGCAGTAGAAGATGCATGTATGCCTCCACTTGACTCTCATCCACATACTTATATGGAGAATGAGACAGTAAGTTCTTTAGCAATTGCTAACGTTTATTTGTATACTGTCCTTTATTATGAACAACATAACACTTAGTCCCATTCTTCTGGGGTTTGTGTTTTTGGGGTCAAGAGTTGGATACATACTTAACCTCTACCCCAAATCAGATATGCTTGCTAAACTAACATTCATACAATTATGAGATGGATTTTTTCTTAGCTGCTTCCTGCCCTTCAGTTCCTCTCAGACATTGTTTCTAATTGTCCAAGCCTCTGAGCAGTCACCTTTTGGAACCTGATTTATCTTTAAGAAAGACAAATAATGCAGATGGTGTCTGCCAACAAACTCAGCAGGCTCTGAAATTTTAAGAATTTGAAGGAGGGGAGGAGTAGGGTAGGGAGAGAGGCTACTACCCCTATTGAGAAAATGGCATTTATGCTCACTCCTTGTTAGACACCAGAAACTCCACTATAGACAGATGGGAAACTGGGTTTTGCTTCAGTTAAGGCTTCCAATGAATTACTTATTAACACAAAGTCCCCTACAAGCTCACCAGAAACAAGCTTCCTTCTCTCTGACTTCCCAGCAACAGTACCTCAATGATTATATTCAGTCTTTAATCAGACCTCCAACAGTGAACAGCTCTCTGTAGCCAGAAACTAAGCAGGAAATGTTCACAAGTGTCAGCATGCTGAAGGCCTTGCTGTACTTGGCTCCAACAGTGAGAGCTGGAAAAGGTGACCTTTACAATCTGCTATTCAAACAGCACATAGTGCTGTGTCTCTTGCAATTGTTGTTTGAAAGTCTGCACTCAACCCTCTGCATTTCTGCCACAGACAGGACACAATGGAGAAAAAAAAATACACCAACATGAGACAGGGAAACTTGACAAGTTCTCTCCATTTTGTTGTTGAAAGCTATCTGTCCATCATGTACAGCCTTAAACTACACTGCTGCCAATGGGTGTGAATACTTACTGTGCACAGAGCACTGCACAATTTTTGGGACCAAAACTATTCCTTGGTTTGCATCAAGGTGCTATTCACCTATTTCAGGATAAGTTAAGGTAGGGCTATCTAGCTAATGATAGGGTCTATCACAGTACCATGTAGACACCTAGTCTTGTCAAGCCTGTTCTTTAAACCCCTGTCTAATTGGGCTAGACAGTTTGTACCACACAGTAATTGTTCATACACTTCCAGTGAGATGACAATTAAGAAGAGAGCTGTACTTTTCAGCAACTATAAATTACAACAGACATGGGAATGAATAGAGAATACCAAATATATTCCTCATCCTTTCAGTGCAGCATAGCATATAACCCGAGCTCCTAGCATAGGGCTCACAGCAATAAAAAGCTAACTGTAATACAATTCAGCAAGGAGTGTAAGACCATACTTAACTTCAAGTATCTGTTTAGAACCTCATGGTTTCTGTAATGTTCAGGCAGGAGCAATCATAGTTCTGTAAAAACCCATCTGAACTCAAGACAAGCAAATGAAAGTGTCAAAAACAGATCTGAGAAATACATCTCAGGGATGACCTTAATTGCAACCGTACAGCCTCTCGTTTCACAAAAAAACGGACACAGCAAGCAGCAAAAAATTACCACTTAAAATATCACCTAGAACAAACCCTACCATCTCCACACAAGATCTAGCTAGTCCAAGCAGCACTCGCATGCCAGTGATCTATAGTGGACCCTTTATTTCCTTTCCTCCAGTCATAACCACTTATAGACCGCTTTCCCGCAGCAAAGAAGATAAAATAGTTCACACTGGTCTGGGATCAAAATAGGCTCCAAATGCAAGATGCTGCCACCTCCTGATTCAGTAGGGGACTGACCTAGAAAACCCCCAAAGCCGTACGGAGTTGCAGCTGGACTGAGGGCATCTAAACACTACTCAGCGATGCCAAAGGGGACAATACTTTTTTCTCCGTGTTCATCCTGCCTCTTGAAAAGCCCTTTCAATTTGCTTTCTCGAAAGTTATCCAGTAAAGAAAAATTAATCTGTTTTCTTTCAGATTTGCAATTTAAATCGGGTCAGTGATGGCTATGAGAACTGGGGTCAGCATAACTGAAAGCGTAGGACAGAAGACAGGATCACCACATCCTGCAGCAGAAATGCACAGCCTCAGTTATATGATCTCACCCTTCTTTAGGGGATCTGAAAAGGCAGGTTTTGGAAATACACTCTCATGTTTAAAGTGGAAGTGCTCAAACAAGGGAAAATTGCAGCAATAATTATGAAATGGAGACTCTTCAGGTCTCTCCACAAAATCAGCATCAATGAGACCACCCAAACTCCACTTTGTCCTAATTTGCTTGTCACTGAAGCGACTATACAACTCTCCAGGGTCAGCCTGTCTTACAATAAACACTTCCAAAAGCATTTCTCAGGTTTTATTTTTCAGAAAAATCTCAACCTCCTTGAAACGCAGTGCAAACACATATCACCTTTAACACTATCAGCATAAGAATCACATTACCCAAGGGGAAAAAGGAGACGAGAAAGAAGCCTGAAGGAAAGAAAACAGGCAACACACACAAACAGGAACAATGATGGGGAAAAAGCAGCCAAACCCGGAGACAAGCAAAAAACTTTTTGGCTTCTAAGAACTTACGTTTCCCTTTTCCCTCCCTCCCCACTACTCCATCTTAACACCTTACTAATTAAAAAAATATTTTTGAGTAATACCTATAGGGAGTTTCCTGTTTACACAGCGCTAACTTCATGAGCTAATAAACTCCCTGGCCTTGACACACACTCAGTCCAGAATACAGTAATTACCTAGTAAACAGGAAGCACACCACTGCCAATGCACCAAGGCCAAGAAGACAGGGCACACAGAAGTTAGACTTCTGCACTAGCACCTCCTGCAGCTACTTAAAATGCACATTAGAAATTAAATTCAAAGAATACTTTATGGGTACCTATGCCAACAAGTGTTTGCCAGCACTCCCTGAAGCTTTCATTTAAAAAGAAATCACAATTATTTTCTTAACCAGAAGCTTCTTCCATAGGCTGACATGGCCAAAATACCTTCAGGCATCGCAGGGTAACTTTAGAAAGGCTTTTATGTGTAAACGGATTAAGGCAAGGTAGAAGAAATTTCCATTATAACCTACACATTACTGTTGCACATTTATAAGCAGACGACATTTGGAAAGGTATAAGAGAATTATGAGGTGTCCTGCGTTCAGCAGTAGCAGTCATTTATTTTTCTCGTTCTTAGTAGCTGGTGCAGTGCTGTGTTTTTGACTTTCAGCCTGGGAACAGCACTGACAACACTGATGTTTTTAGTTGCTGCTCAGTAATGTTTACTCTGACCAAGGACTTTGTGAGTCTCATGCTCTGCCAGGGAGGAGGGGAAGCCAGCAGGAAGTAGAGACAGGACACCTGACCCAAACTAGCCAAAGAGGTATTCCATACCACAGCACATCATGCCCACTATATAAACTGGGGGCAGTTACCCAGAAGGGCAAAATCACTGCTCGCTCGGGCAGGGTATCAGTCAGCAGGTGGTGAGCAGTTGTATTCTCTTCCCTTGTTATTTCCCTTATCATTATTATTATTGGTGCTAGCAGCAGTGGTTTGTGTTATGCCTTAGTTACTAAACTGTTCTTATCTCAACCTGTGGGAGTTACATTCTTTCAATTCTCATCCCCATCCCTCCGGGAGCAGGGACAGGAAGGGGGGGAGTGAGCGAGGGCTGCGTGGTTCTGAGCTACAGCTGGGCTTAAACCACAACATGAGGTAACACCATTCAGATGTACAGATGTGAAGACTTACACAGCAGGATACAGCTGCATGAATGGCTCCCTGCTGACTTGCATCATACAAAGTCTGCCTTTTGAGAAGGGCAGGAGTAGTAATAAGTCTTATCCTCTGATCTGGAAGACAAATTCTGAATCAGTGTATTTTGCTGATTTTAATCTAACTTAAATAAAATAACCTACTTTACAGAAGTGGTATCCCCACTTCATCTTACTTCTCCACAGTTCCAAGTTACACAGGCTGCAACAGGCCTATGAAGAAATAATTCTCAAAATATATACCTCCTGAGCTGTCAGCAACCATCCTCACTCAGTCCCTTGATAAACAGCAGAAGGCCTGGACATAAAAGCAGGCCCAAATCTTGTCTCTATTATTCTCAGTCATCCTAGTCATTTGTCAATAGTGGCCCATCTCTAATACGCAGTCTCCAGAGAATGCCCATCAGCAGTCACTTGCACATAACACACAAACGAGCTAACGCTATGATGTTATAAAGACCATTTTACAGGGCGAACTTCCAAGCAGCTGTTGTAATCTGATTCTGACAGCCATTCTGCAGACACCAAAGGAATTCTTAAATATTCCTTTTAAAACAGGTTTGGACAGAGAAATTATCTGTCCCTTAAAATAATAGTGTATCTATCAAATCTCTGGCACAGCAAGAACTAAAAGAAAACACACTACCAAGTTCAGCATCTCCCTCCTTCCCCCCTCCTCAATTGAGATTTGTTACATTGCAAGTTAGATGAGAAGACACAGGTACCAGCTGCTTTGCTGCACTACGGAGTTTCTCTTATCCCATAATTCTTGAACAAGGGCCCATCAATAACAGAACAGAAGCACAGTTAAGGTTGTAAGGAGCCACTGAAGATTGATTAGTGTATCTAAAGTCACTACACCCTTGAGAAAAACATCAGCAGCTACCCTCACTGGTGGACACGCTAGCTCCTCACACTACCATAAAGTTGCTGGACCTATGCTACCAGTATCTGAATTCTGAAAGGCCACACGAAAGGCATGAGGCCCACCAAAAAAGTCACACTTGGCTTCAAAGCACAGCCTTCTCAAAAGCTGTCTTGGCACTCTACAGATTCAATAAAAGTACAGAAACTAAAATAAACTGCAGCTCCGTTTAAGAGCCCTTCCATTTAACTCATGTTAACAACACCATCTAGTGGATTACATGCAGATACACAATTAATTGGGTTTAGAGCAGAAACAAAATACCCAGAAAAGTAACTCCACAGGGTAATTCCTAGTAAAATTTAAAAATGGGGGCACACAGAAACTTGTGTCTATGCCAGTCGCTGAAAGGTCACTCCAGAAGTGGATTACCGAATTGGTGGTTTAGGAACACAGACACACAGGAATTGGTTGTTTTTCACGACAGAACCAAGAGATTAAGGACATATTAAGTGCATAATACAGTCAAGTCCTGCATACTTAACAAAATAAAACTCCAAAGGAGGCACAGACACATGGGATGAGCAAATGATCCATCAGTTGTGGCACTTTGGCAATTAATAGTAACATTTAATCACATCAAAAAGCCAATCCAAAGTTGAAGAACAGGTATCTTTTATTTCTGTAAACTTTACAGTCACCTCATCATTTTTGCCTTACCACATAATTCCAACTTCCACCACCTCTCTGCAATCACCTCTCCATTCTTCAGGAGATACTTTTATCCTCTTTACAGGCTTTGCTTTCACCATTTTGAAGTGAGATGGACAATACCAACGAGTGCTATAGAGTGCCCTCTGCACTGCAGCCTTCATTAAAGGGAAAAGTGCCTCCCCAAGATAACCAACAACTACTGTGCTGACCAGTAGCTCATTTTATTAACCCAAGTACGTTGTGAGCACAGGCAAACACAATTAATATCATGAGTGAGGCATCCTGGAACTGCATTGCTCTGGAGGAAGGAATTAAAGCATTGAGTTGACTAGCTTCACCCATCAGGCTACTCAATATCTGCAGCCTTAAAACAAAAGTCACCATTTCATCTATAGCATTAATCCACTTGCTATGCAACTACTCCTGTTAAAGAGAAAAAAAGGCATGTAGAGATTTTATAACAGTAGCATGCCAGCTAACAGTATTTAACATACCACAGATGAAACAAGCTCTTAATTGGTAATTGCAAATTGGCCTTATAAACTACTGGAAGCCACTCAACGGAACAGGTTTCTTCACAAGCTGCCCAAAAGGGTAACCAAGATGAGGTGGCAAGTTTTCACCTAGGCCATGGTAGGGAAGAAGCATATCTCAAATGTCGTTAAATGTATCTATACATTAAGATGGATAAAGGGCACTTGTTTCGTATTTGAAGAGGCACATTACAAATCAAACTGAACATCATCAGGAATAGGGGGAAAAAAATACTACAAAAAAAAAACAACTCTACACGAGAAAAAAACAAAAAAAAACAAAAAAAAAAACACAGCCGAACACGTAACAGCTAGAGGAAATGCAAGGAACAAACACACAACCCTGAGGAAGGAGACAACTGCTTTGCCCCACAGCAAGAGCTGCAGCACCTCACACGGCTATAAGAACAGCGAGGGAACGTTGAAAGGAGCGGGCTCTCCTCTGCTCCCTTCACTTCGGGAGTGCAGGAACCCTTCCATTCCCTGCAGCCCTTTTCCCAAAGGCAGGAACACCTCGCGGTCCCACACCACCAAGCACAAAAACCACCCGACCCCTCAACCACCGCCACAGGGCGGGCACCCAACGAGAGACACCTCATCCGCGCACCTCCACCCCGCCCTCCGCGGCGCACGCACCGCCCGTTCCGCCCGCGTGACGTCCATAGCGTAAACAAGGCGGTGCATTCTGGGAAGAGGGAATCGTTACGTGCAGGAAGAGGGAGCCTCCATCTTAGGCGGTCGACGGCGTCGTGCCGGCGGGATGGCGGCTGATAGCCGGGAGGAAAAAGGTAGCCGGTACCAAGGGTGTGGGCTGTGACTAGGTGCTGCGGAGGGGGAATGGGTTGAGGGGAGCAGCAGCCTTCTCCTTCAGCCGTTCGCCCTTCCTTGGGGCCTGGTCGGTTACTCGGCCTTCGGTCTGCGAGATGTCCGTGAGGAGAACGGAAGGGTAGCGGGGCCGCGAGGCATTCTTCGAGGAGGATTCTTGTGTTCTTTAGACGTGGCGTGTGGGGGAAACAGTTCTTGTTTGGCGCTGCGGTGCCGGAGGTGGTAGGATGGATCACCATGCTGTAATGTGGTGCCCCGGCTGCAGTGCGCCCAGGACAAGGTGACTTGAGAAACGGACATAGGAATAAATCTGTGGGCCGTAAGCTCAACGTTAATGGCAGCAAGTTACTGCTGATTATCTTCTCAGAAAGTGTGTGGGTTTGTTTTTATTTATGCTTAGGTTTCTGGCCGGTTTTTTTTGCTGGATTTCTGTTGGGGAATGTAGTTACTTAAACAAGCAGGAGCTGATTTTGGAATATATATGGTTTTGTGTGATGTTTGTTCGGCTTTTTGCAGTTAGTTATGCTTTCTGAGCACTGTCATGAATAAGTTTGAATTAAAGGAATCAGACGTTTCCAGGGTAATGTATGCTGGCAGCTCTTATAACTGCCTGTCACTGTGTACGGGAGCTGAAGTGATCCCCATGTGGTCTGTGAGATTATAAGAGTCAGTCCTCACAAAAGAGTCCATTTAAGAATTAAATCCAAAGTTTACATGTAGAAAGTTGCTGTTTGGTGGTTAGTGCAGATAATAGCAGTGCTACAAAAAAGGTAAAGGACTGTTGTGGGGGTGTGATTTGCTTGGTTTTTCTATGGAACATACTTCATGTAAAGTTTTTGCAGGATAGCTATTCGTATCTCTGTCAGAGTAGTGAGGGTTTGCTGTCTCTAATACTTACTGTGAAATTAGATCACATGGAAAATTCCCATTAAATTTTGTTAGAACTGCTAAGTAAAATTGTTGTGTGTGATTATTAGCAGCGTTACTGTAAGACTGGTGGGGTAAGATACAGTCAAGTTACATTGAAACAGATGTGAGCTGCCACCACGGAGGAGCAGTGAAATTAAAATACTTGCTGCTGTCACCTGTAAATTTGTACTCGTAGAATCATTTATCCAGATGGTTTTGAACTTTTTATTCTTTGGAGGGTTTTTTTGTTGGTTTGATTCGGGGTTTTCTTGTTTTAAATCACTGAGGATAGTCAAGTCATGACTAGCAGTCAAGAAATGTTTGTGGTTTGTATTTTAACTTGTTTTTAATTTTATGGCCTGTGAAGGGATTGAATAACGGGTGTTAATGCACATGTTTGTAGCTGAATTTATTTAGGCTGTAAATGCATCATTATTTTTGTGCTTCCTTTTGAAAGAGAAATGCTATGTCACTGCATGAGAAAGTGGAAATAAATTTCACATACCCTTTTAGTCTGAAATTGCTTGGTCTTATCTGCTCTGTTTGGCAGATTACATTTTTGCTTGGATCCTTCCTTGAATAGACCTAATGCACAATGCCATCAGAGGAAAAGTGATCTCCCCAGGCTACTTTAATGTTGTTTTGGATGAGTTAAATTTGTTCATGGAAGGATCCAACACACCCAAGTCAAGAAAAGATGAGTTGTAGGAGACCCCAGCTGCAAATATCTGTAATGGAAAGGAGTCATTTAGACCTTCCCCCTTGAGCAGTGATTAACTGTAAGAAATCTGTCCTCTGACAATTTTTTTATTTTCTTTTGCATTTCCTGATGCTTCTCTTGTCTGTATGAGATAATTTAGCTCATCAGGTTGAACACTAACAGGGGCAGTTCAGTGAGTGGAATCATCTTGCGGAATTCAGCTGAGCAGTATACTTGATGCAAGTGAGGGATGGAAATTGTATGTTGAGATTGTCCTTTTTGCAGCACCAGGCTGCTAAATAAATCTGGAAGTTTACTTTTAAATAAATTGGATGAATTTATCTACAGGAGGGATTTGGAGGCAGAACTCACCCTGCTCCCATCTTTTACATACTTGTTTAGGGTTCCAACTATAAATCGGGCCCACCTAACCTGGGAGGGATTTATTAGAGAGTATATGTCATGTCAGATTTGCATATTCTATTAAATTTTCTTTCTCATTTATTACTGAACCAGCTAGTAATGCGAGTCTTTTAGCACTTCTGAATGCTACTGCAGTAGTTAGGTCAAATGTAGTTGCCTTGTCAAAAGGGAAACAAAGCTAAGGTTCATTATGTGTGATGTGAGATTGGTGATATTCTAATCCTAGTGCACCTCTTTTTCATCAGTGTCCAGTAAAAAAATCTTGTGCTCTGAACTTGCCCAGTCTTCTGCAGGGAAGCAGAATGAAAGCCAGGAAATCACAGCCCATGTTTAGCAGTTGCACAGCCGTGAATCTCACTGTTGTATATCTCTCGGTAACAGCAGGAATACTTGCTATGAATATATAGGTATCCACAAACATAAAGGACTGTTTCCAAGAGAGTTATGATGCAGCTTCATGTGATACTTAAATGCCCTTTAACTGTAAACTGCCAGGGAAAGGCCAGATGCACCTCTCTGCCGCTGCCTTTGCATCAGCTACGGTTTGTGCAGTTCAGGGACCACTTCTGCATTCCCCTACCATAGGAAATGTGGAGAGATGCCAGCAAGACAGCTAGCAGACATGCTGACTTGACATTCAGTAGTATATAGTAGAGATGCAATTGTAACACTTTTTTTGTGGTGTGGATTGCATCTTTTGTGATGCAGCTAAAGATTTTGAGATAAACAAATTGCCAAACTCTGGAGGACTTTGCTGCCTTACAATAGAAGAGTCCTTACCTGCTGCTTTATAACATTATACAGTATGTCTCCTTACAGATACTGTTAACTAGCTGAATCGTTGGAGTCTGCTCTGCGTTCTGTTCCCTGAACACAGTAAATAGAGTCAATCATAGTAATATAAAGTGGAAGGAACTAAGAATTCCAGAGTTCAGGAGAAGAAATATAAACTTCCAAAATTAATACATTTTTTATTATTTTTCCCTTTGCATGCTTAGGCTTATTTTTTAAAGTGCTTGAAATACAGATCTGCTGTCTTAAAAGCTGGTGAATCCTTCTTCTACCAGAATTGCCTTATATCCTCTTTGGCTTCAGGCAAAGTGAAACAGTTGGAAACAGTGATAAATATTACAAGCTGTGTGACCAAGCGTGGTGGTTTACTGCTTCTAACTACTTCTGCTTCCCTTCTTAAACTTTTTCCCTTTTTGTCAAGGTAAACTAGTTGTACGTTCTTCTTGTTAACTTGCCCTGTTGTGGTTTTTCTACTTGGAGGTGAACCACAAAACTCACCTTCCTAATGTAGAAAAGACAACAAAAATAGTGGGGCAGGAAGGGAGACAATTTAACGTGCAAGTTCTTAAAGATTTTGAGGAGAGAGATCCTTCCTCTTTGCTTTTGGCACTCAGAATGTCTTGCAGTCTTCTTTTTCTCAGATTTTGTACAGGCTTTTTTGTTAAGCTTTCATTTGTAGGTCAGCTCTCCTGCAAAGCTTGGTGACATGAGGAGCCAAATTGGACCTTATTCAGAGTCCTAAATGCATCCTGTGACGTATTTTAATTTTTTTACTGGCTTTGCTTGATTCTTCTAACTTAAATTATAGCAGTAAATCAGGAATTAAATCAAGGAGACGTTAATTTTTGCCTTGTGGCAGATCTGAAACCCTAAAGGAAATGTTTGGGTTTGTAAATGCTAGTTCTACTGTAGTATAAATACCCAGACTTTTTATAGGGTATTTTTAACTTTTTTTTTTTTTTTATTCCAGATGGTGAACTCAATGTTCTGGATGACATTTTGACTGATGCTCCAGACCAAGATGATGAGTTGTATAACCCCGACAGTGAGCAAGATAAAAGTGAGAAAAAGGGTAGGTAGTGGATGTTACGCAGAAATGTAAATGGTAAAAAGAGTCTGTCTTATTATGGCTAAAGTCTGAAGTAGCAGCTCTTAAAACCTTATTCAAAGAGTGAAAGAGTTCTAGAAGTTTTTATTTCATGTACATCTGCTTTTTCACCTGACCTTCCAGGCAAATAGTTGACTAGGTTTCCTTTTGTGTCAAAAGCAACTGCTGAGTCTGGTTTATTGTGAATTCATTTGCTCTTAGTAAATGACTGTCTTTTTTGGTTCAGTGAAGTGAAAATAGAGCCAAGGGTTTCCTGAAGTCTGGTTCCAGCTCAGTTTTTGTTTTGGCTTTAGGTCAATCCCATAAGCATTTAATTCAGCATTCCTGTATATAAAATTTAGAAGTTGCCTACCACAGCCAAAAGGATTTATCTTTTAGAGTAAAATGTGTGTTTTAGAACATGAGTTGTTCCTAACAAGCAGCTTTGAGTGTTACTGCAAAGCCTACAGGTGGAAGATGCTACCCATGACTGCAACAGGGAAATTACCCAAAATAGAGGAAGTAGGAGCCTCTGCAGTTTTTTGTTTGATATACTGAATAACATTGAACTTATATCTTTCTATTAAAGGATCAAAAAGAAAAACTGACAGGATGGAAAATGCTGAAAACAAGAGACAAAAGCCTTCTGTGCATTCATCAAGGCAGATGATGCCAAAGCCTCCTAGTTCATCAGTTAGCAATAACAAGAGAATAGTGAGTACAAAAGGAAAACCAATATCAGAATACAAGAATGAGGAGTATCAGAGATCTGATAGAAACAAGCGTCCAGATGGTGATCGAAAGACACGCATGTCAAGCAGTTCCAGGGAACCATATAAAGGACAACCAGAAAAAACTTGCTTGAGGAAGAGGGATATTGACAGAAGGGCAAAGTCTTCTACACCAGATGGTTCAGAGGTATTAAATATTTTTGCTGCCTTATAAATAAAGCAATTCTATGAGACTTCTATAAGGCGCATTCTCTTAGGACTGTGTGTGCATCCTGACAATGTTATATGACTGCTGATTCACTTTTTCTTTAAACATCAGAGAATCAGACATGATGTGGATAGAAGACCAAGCCGATCCAGCCATTCTTCTAAAGAAGAGGTGAATTCTGAGGAATATTGTTCAGATCATGAGACTGGCAGTAGTGGTTCCTCTGAACAAGGCAACACAGAGAATGAGGAGGAAGGAATGGAAGAAGAGGAAGACGATGAAGGGGAAGAGGATGAAGAGGTGGAGGAAGATGGGGAGGAGGATGAAGAAGAGTATGAACAGGACGAGAGAGATCAGAAGGAAGGAAATGACTATGACACGCGAAGTGAAGCCAGTGATTCCGATTCTGAATCTGCCTCTTTCACAGATGGGTCAGTTAGATCAGGGTCTGGCTCAGATGCATCAGGTAGGTAATACCTAGCATGTGAATCTGAAATAACCTTGCCGTTGAAAGTTAGCTGCTTTTAAAAATAACTACTTCCTGACTATGGCAAAAGTAAGTCTTAGGTAGCGCAAGTCAGTAAGATACTAATTACGAAATACACTGTCATAAGGGTTTTTTTGTAGTGTTATTGACTGCTTTGGCCTTGCTGTTCAACTCTTTGAAATGTCAGAATTTGTATTTTCTTAGGTATCTAATGGCTTAGTTTCCCATAAGATTCTTTTCAAGTTGGTGTTGAACTGTTCTGGATTCATCTAGATGAGTGACAAGGTAGACCGGTGTAAAAGCATCATCTCCCCAAGGAAAGGTAGTTTAATCTTAAATAGTAGCTGCCTTCAGCATAGGAAATCTAAACCTAAATTGAAATGCTTAGCTACCAGGGCAAACTTAGAAATGTTTTAAGCAGAAACTAGAAACAGGTGCTTTGCAGTTGTATATTACAACTGGTCCTAACTTACACATGTGAAGTGTTAATGGCGTATATAATGTTGTGTTTGGCTGTTTTCTGTTTTGGTTTTGTTTTTGCTCTTGTTTTAAGAAAAACAGTTAGCAATCCTGTTAAGATTCCTCTTGTGTATCTTTCTTGTCTGAGGTCTCCACAGGTCATCATCCTGCTTAACATAATGCCTTTTTTAGCTCAGTTCTGCTGTTTGGAATTAGAGACCAGAAATGTGTAATCTGAAGACGAGTGAAGCTGTAGTAACTGTTCTAAAAAACTCTGTAGTATAATGTAACACTTTTAGGAGTAGAAGTAATTGCCTATGTGCCACAGTGTTTTGTTTTCATACCTCTTGCCTTTTTGAGCTCTGAGCAAATGAGCTCATTTCACTGTCACAGCACAGTTTGTGCTCCGTGTTGCAAATTTGGCTGAAGACCTAAACTACCCTTACTTAAAACACCTAGGAGATGAATTATGTGTCTAAACTTTGCACAGAATTATTAGATATTTAGAATTTCTTTTCCTTTAGTGAATGAAGAACTTAAGAAGTCAGCATTAGCTTCTTTTGTGCGTAATACTTTTGGGGCAGCAACCACAATTTCACGTGCAAGTCAAATGCCAATATCACTATTACGGATGTTATTTTCCTGTCTCAGTACTTCTCAGTTTTGCCTGATGTTTGAAATACTGCCTTTATTTGTTATGGGTTTTTTTAGATGAGAAAAAGAAAGAGAGGAAGAGAGCTAGAGGTATCTCTCCAATTGTTTTTGACAGAAGTGGAAGTTCTGCATCTGAATCGTATGCAGGTATTCTTTCCTTTTATTGCTTGTCATCCTGACTTGCATCAAATCTTAATGTGTAATCTAAAATAAATGTAACTGGCTATAGAGATATATGGGCTATGTAGCTTTGTATAATTTGGTATTGAATTCTGGCATGTTGCGTGTGGATACCTTTGGGGGGAAGTAGGCTTTCTTGTTACTTTAATGCTATTCTGTTGCTTAAGTGGAATTTTCACTTTTTTTTTTTTAAACTTGGAAGATGATGATTCAGTGACTAGTTTTCTGAGTAGGAAACTGTTCAAAGACTATTTAAAAAAAACAAACCCAAACCAAACAACCCAAAACCAAATCAAAAAAACAAACCTAAAACAAAACACTCGTGCACATTGAATAGTATTTTTTGTGTGTGTGGGTGCGCGCCAGAAAGCATAATTTGTCATGAATGAAAATTGTATGTGACAAGGCTGTAGAAATTGTATCTTATCTCTATTAAGGCTCAATCTGAACAAATGTACTTTGGCTAAACACAGGTTCAGAAAAGAAGCATGAGAAATTATCATCTTCCGTTCGTGCTGTCCAAAAAGGTATCATTTAAATTTGAATTTTTAATGCATGCCACATAGCAAGCCATTGTCTCTGTTCATTAAATTACCTGTAAGTAGTAATGTTCCGATATAAATCACTTTGAGCACATAATCGTTCTAAGCATAACAAGTGAATCTTGAGCTACTTTTGCATATGTTGAAAGCAGTATGCAAAAAGTTGAGTCGCATTGCTCCTTGCAAAAATGGCAAAGCAAAAAACAAAGCACTTGCATCTTAAAAGAGGAACATTTCAGCATTTTCTATTAGAAAACTCATGGTGATACGAATATTACCCACTATTTGACCAAGCATTCTTAAGCAAGGAAATTCAGGCCTGTATATCGGAGCATCACTGAATCATGCTGATTTTATTTTTTAATTACCTCAGTATTTAAGTTTTAGTTTTGATTTGGTTTCCCCTGACATCGTGTGCTCTACAGCTTAGACTTCAAGTTGGGTGGTTGACTGTGATAATACACAGGTAGTAACTGGGTGGGATACAGTGTATTTTGAAAGAAGCAAAGAACTATTTACATGCAAAGTGACATTTTTGACAACCGTAGATATTTACAGTCCAGCTTATTTGATGCTTTGTTTTTTCAGACCAAACAAGTAAACTTAAATACATTCTCCAAGATGCAAGATTCTTTCTTATCAAGAGTAATAACCATGAAAACGTATCACTTGCTAAAGCAAAGGTATGTTGAATTTTCTTTTAAATCGATCGCTTTGCCTATTTTCAAACACACCCACCTTACTATAGGAGAGCATATACATGCATTCTTTTCTCCATCTTGGTAGAGGCAGGGATGAAAGCTGCTGCCCTCTGATTCTTCAAGGGTAGGTATTCTGCTTCCACTGCAATCTAGAAATGATTCTAGCCATTTATCTTGGTAAGAGTAAGGTAAAAAAGCGGCCTCAAGATCTGTTTGGTACCATCCTTAGTTACCCTCCATTGGGAGTGTGCACTGATGGTATTTTCTCCCTTTCATCAGCAGCTGTGTTCATATCACTGTACTGTGGGGAGGTTCAGAACATTGTTTTGGCTTTAATGCTATACAAAATTATAGCATTTTTTCAGTTTATTCAGTTTTATAGCAGTTTTTCAGTTTATTCAAGGTTCTGGAAGCCTTATTGTAGAACTGTATGTCTGGCAGTGCTGATATAAGTGAGTTCTGTGGAAGGGATTCCAGTGCACTGGACGTCTGCTGAGGACTGGCACTAAGCCACTCTGGTGGTTTTGTATTTGCATGTGTTACTTGGAACAGCTTGTAAAAGAAAAGAGCTGATTTGCAGTTACACAATATACACAGAGTAGGTATTTTCTATTAATGAAGATTTTTCTAAAATAGAATAGCATTAAAACAGTTAAATCTATCTAAAGTGCTGGTCTGTTTGGCTCCCCCCATTCCTCCCGCAGCCCCAGCTTTGGGTTTGATCTGTGCAATGAACACCATTATGATGGGTGTTTGATTTAGCCCTTTCAAGGAGTATATCCTTCCTGGGTCTCGTTCACACTTGGGACTGCAACAATATCCTTGTTCCTAAAGTTCTTGGGGTGGATGCTTTGTGTCTCAAATGTGCAGATGTCAGTGCTTTGCCACTGCACTTTCACAAAATTGGTTTTTGTGTTGGCAATGTAATAAGTTGTTCTAATTCACAGTAGGACTTCACAAGTAGCTAAAAGCAATATAAATCTGATTGAAAAGTGTTGAAAAAAGAACAAGTAGTTCTCTGGTAACTAATGAATTCTCAGAGTTGCGCAAGCACTAACCTGGGCATAGAGTAGGACATGGGAACATACTTTCAATAAAAAAGGAAGGGGTGGAACATTTTCTTTGCTAGATCCTAGATTATATTATGAGGCTGAAGTTTAAACATACTAAACCAGCATACTTCTCCTCTGAGTTTGCCCAGAGAACGTACTGGGGAGCTGATCTTGCTGAAAAGTAATGCATCAAACTGGTGTTTTGCAGATTAGCTCAGCTGGTACCTTAAAACAAATTTGGGTTATTGTGCATGGCTACACAATGGCTGGTGAAAAGGAAAAGGTGGGAGGCTGAACAAACTGTTTTGAGTTGTCTTGTCAGTTTGAACTGTTGGTCTGGTGTCTTTCATGTTTCTACCCTTTCACTAAAAGAGTTTTAAAGTCTGCAAGCTGTCCTACACAAATCTGTCATGCTAAGGTTACTGAACGCTGCTTGCCCCCCATTAGGTATATATGCTGCTGGCTTTTCATCATTCATGCATATGATATAACAGATGACCCCCCAAAGTTACTTAAAACATGCATTAAAGATGCATTAAAAACAGTAAAACCAAAGGTCTCCATATATCAGTCCATCATTATAATTACAAGTGAAGCCTTATACATGGTCTAAATGCATCTGCAGTGTTACAAAAAAAAAAAAAAAATTGAAAAGCCAGTGTTTTAAAAGTTCCATCAGAGGGCAGGCTAAAAATATTTTCTGAAATAAACTGAATTTAGCATTACCTTTCTCTTTCCATTCTCTTCTATTCCAGAACATGAGTTTGGTCTTGTTTCCCTCATCTGCACTATATACTTCTATATATTTAGCTAAATCCCTTGAGATGAACTCTTACGTTTTGGTGGTGGGATGGGTATTGCTTTGTTTTAGGGAGTATGGTCGACACTTCCAGTGAATGAAAAGAAGCTCAATGCTGCATTTAGATCAGCAAGGAGTGTTATTTTGATATTTTCCGTAAGAGAGAGTGGCAAATTCCAAGGTAAGGGAAAGTGAGCTATTATAAAGGTAAGTGAAATTAAGTTTTGTGTGCAGCAGCTTTTATGTTGTGTTTTTGTTACAATTCATGTGAAATCCTTTAGGATTTGCAAGACTCTCTTCAGAGTCCCATCATGGAGGATCACCTATACACTGGGTGCTGCCTGCAGGAATGAATGCAAAAATGTTGGGAGGTGTCTTTAAAATTGACTGGATTTGCAGGTAAATAATTGTTGATTTACATTGCTGTTTAGTAACAAGGCATTATAGTACCTTTTATGTGTAAGACTGGTGGTGACAGCATCCTTTTGAAAACCCAATTCAGCCAGAATTCTCCAGTCTCCCCAAATCCTACATGTTACTGAGCTTGGAACTCAGGTCTTCACCTGACATACACAATAGAAATTTATTTTTAATGTAGGCAGTAAATTAAAGATTTTAAATACTTGATTGTGTTCCTTCACTGATCTCTTGCACTGAAAACAGAAAACTGTATTCTGTAGTCTTGGAGTAAAAACTGCTCTCTTGAATAGACAGCTGTGGATAAAAGGGAAGAAAAATCCTGTAAGGACAGATCTTTGTTCATCTGACATCTTGGCATCTGGCTGAACAAAGAAAATGCTGCTGCTCTAAAATAATGACAATAGTACAGATATTTTTGCATAATGTATAGATGGTGAGCGGTAAATTCACTGACTTAACTAAGTATGTCTTAAGGAAAATATTTTAGCTCTTTAGAAAAAGAGCTGTATCAGTCCTGTGGGATATATTGCATGGTTGTACAAGCACTTTGGACTGCCAGAAAGAATAAATACAGGGACAGTGAGACTTAAAAGTAGAGAAAAACCTAGGTTGGAAAGATCCTCTCTAAGTTGCTGACTCCCACGTCCAGAAAAAAGCGGTTCTGGCTTCATAGTTAGGTCAGATGCTCAGGGATTTATTCCAAGGGGTACCATGGGCTACAACCTCACATTGAGACTGGTCAGTGTATTTAGGTGGTAAGACTGTACAAAAACAAACATATCTTCAGTAAGATAGCCTGTCATAGTGTGGACTAGGTAATATTGGAATAAGTCAAAGTGAAATCTTCAGTTTGTAATACTTCATACATACTAATATATTCATTCTGAGACCTGACAGTACAAAGGGCAACAGGATTATTTGCATGTAATGTCTTGCTGTATTCGATTTTAATTTTTTTTTTAATGAAAAATGGAGGCAACATTATAAATGATGCCACTTGCATATTTAGGCGTGAATTGCCGTTCACTAAGTCTGCTCACCTGACCAATCCTTGGAATGAGCATAAGCCAGTAAAGATTGGACGCGATGGACAGGTCTGTTAATTTTTTTTCTCTTTAACCTTTGTGTTCTACTGCTTGCTTCCAGCTTTGCACACACAAAAGTTTTTGAATCTTCTAGATCAGTTGCTGCTTGCAGTAGAGTACTGTGACAAAGGTACTTGGCTTATTTCTGTTGTGGACAAAACAGTAGGGTGCCGATTCTGTTGTCATATTTGTGATTAATAGTGTTTGATGCTTCAAAATAATATCGTGTTTTGGATGTGAAATGTAATGCGCCTTGCATTGTATGCAAACCTGTTTAGCATCAGTTTGTAAGAACAAGTTCTGGTGTTTCCAGCTGCATTCTGCATTGCATTATTTTTATATACTGAATTGCTTAGGGCATAGACTCTACCATTATATAAAGTATATGCTGAGTAAATGTTAAGCGGAGTGGGTGGCTCTTTGCCTTGTCAGACATACCAGAGTTGCTGCTGTCATCAAGTAACCCAGCCTTGAATAAAATAACAGCTTCTGTTTTCTTACAAGAAAGTAAGATGGTAGTTGCACAATCCCCATACTATATGGAAAATGTAGATTCTGTGTGTTATATTGCCTATAGACACATTCACTTTATTGGGTAGCAGAAGTAAAATGGTATTTTTGGTCTTGTTTATAATATAGTGTGAACTTTAAACAAAAAAAAAAGGTATTTTAGTTTGTTTCTGTTAATTGGTTAAGGAAATATTTTTTAAAAGGTTTTGCCCTCTTCACTGTAGGGTTGCAGTCTTGTTACGAGTTTCATCATTTCTCCTGAAATTGTTGTGCTGTTCACACAGCAGTTGCTGGGCAAACATTGCGTGATGCTTGCTCTCCCTGCTTTTCAACTCTGGTTATTTTCTGAAGTGGTGGCTGTTTATCCATTTACATTTTATGTAACCCTGAATGGATTTCTCTTCTGAGGATGCATACGCTGAGCTTCTTGCATTTATGACATCCTTTGGGAAGGCGTTCCACAGGCCTGCTAGTCACCAGGTTGAAGAAGCACCCTTTTTGGATTGTTTTGCAACTGGCTCCTGTTAGTTTTATTTGATGGCCCCGAGTTTTTGTACTGGAAGAGGGAGTCAACATGTTGATCTCTGTCACTCTCTCCTCCAGACAACTAGTGGTGTCAGACACTCCCGGTGTGTCCATCTTGTCCCCCATGCCCTGCATACTCCTATTTTATTCTAGGCTGGAGAGACCCAACTTGCTCAGTCATTGCATGGAATTGTGCTCATTCAGTTATCCTTGCTGCACTGCTTTGAAGCTTTTCCATTTCTGCTGTTCCCATTTTTTGAGATGCAGGGGTCAGTATTTAAGGTGTGGAGTCTGTGGAACATGGACTTTCAGTGTGGTATGATGACTTCCTTATTTAGTGTTACTTTCTTAATAATCTTGAACACACGATTTGCTTGTTCTGACTGGTGTCAAGAATTGAGCTGGTATTTTTATGGACCTCTCTATCATATGTTGAAGAACTCACTTTTGACTGGTAATAGTCAACTTCATCAGGCCATGGCTTTATACGTGAAGCTGGGATGGATTTTTTTCTTCCCTGCATGTGTTGCTTTTCTTTCTGTAATAGGTGGTTATTTTCTTTGGTTATGAAAAACAGTGCTCTGATTTTGTGGCAAAAGAGTGATGTGGCTTGTATGTCTTACGGGAAGATACGGTTGCCCCAAGTATTGGACTATTTTCTGAGTAGTCCCTAAAGAGTGAAAGGTAATGTAAGTGAACTTTGCACTGTCTCAATACTGAAATCTCTTCAGAGTGTTTTGTTCTTGTTTCTTGGTTTGGGTTTTGTTGTGTTTTGTTTTTTTTTTTAAATATATACATATATATATATGTTGTTAATACATTTGGGGAGAGTCTTTTCCTCAGTTTATAAACTACTACTGAACTTCTAACTAATTCTAGGAAATTGAGCCGGAATGTGGAACCCAACTTTGTCTTCTCTTCCCTCCTGATGAAAGCATTGACTTGTATCAAGTCATTCATAAAATGAGGCACAAGAGAAGAATGCACTCACAACCCCGATCAAGAGGACGCCCATCCCGTCGAGACCCCGTTCGGGACCTGGGAAGGTTAGAAACGTTCTTTGGACTGATAATAGGCACATGTATCAGAATAACGTGATGGAGGAATATGATTCGTCAAAGCTTTCCCTGCGATAAAGAAGAGAGAAAATCCTCAAATCAAGCTGCATGGACAAGTTTGTGGCTTCATTGAGGATTTCACATGGTTCCCCGGTCTGTCATTTTTCAAGAGGAAAATGGGGATCTTTACTTTTGCAGAAAAAAAGCTCTTAAAATGCTGTCTAGTTTAGACTAGATGATTTATTAAGATAATGCAACATGTAATGCTAGCTGTAGGTAGGCTTGGATGGATAAAGAGCAGGCTAGATGGAGAGAAGGAAATAATTTATATGCCAAAAATGTGTTAATATCTTGTAAAAGCCTTTTCTTTCAGGTATGTCTCTGGATAAGCCTTATCAAATATGGGACTTTTATAAGGATCACTTAGAATTTTGCAGAAGATGCCGCCTCATTTTGAGGATAAAATATTTAAGTTATTTTGATATTCAAGAGGAGCGTTATTGGGACTGTTTCAAATTGTATCACCGTGATGTGTTAACCCCATTGCCAAATATTCTCTAACATGTAACCACTGAATTCACACATCTTGCTGAGCTTCTGAAAAACAGTAGGTTCTTTCCAAAAGGGATCAAGTGGCCCTTGGAGACCCGGCAACAAACCAAAAAGAATGGCTGTTGCTGTGTCTGTATATACAACCTTTCCAGATGCTGGCAGTACCTGTGGACTTTAAGTATTTTTAGAGGATCGACATGGTTATTGATCACTGCTATATGAACTTAACATCATTTTCCAGAAAAAAGGGGGGATAACTTGTTGCAGAATTGGAGAAGTCATTGCAAAGAACTGATATTAGCCCTTCTGCCAAACACCTTTTCCCCCGTGTAGCCACTTTGCATACAGACTGATGTATGGTTTGGGCTGAAACCTTTGGTTAAGTTTCCTCTGTGGAAACGTCCTGTGGTAGGTACAGATACCCAACAAGAGTCCCCATTTCCTTGACCTTAAAAAAAGGACACTGTAACGAGTAGGTAGGAGGAAACCTGGCAGCACCCCCTATTTTTGGCTTTAAAGGACTGAACACCAAGATGGCTTTTGAAGTTAAGATAAGAGGTTTCCAGTGCAATAAAGTATATACAAGTGAAGGTTTTGCAATGGACTGCAAACTATACATATAACACCACCACACCTTCTCAAGCCTGCCAGGGCCTCCATTTATGTGTGTGGCTTACAGCTTAAAGTCAGTAGTTGGACTACTATATGAACTGTTTCTATCATATTTTATACCGGTCGTAAATGCACTCTCAAAACTACAAGAAAGCGGTATGTTTATTCTTTACACCAGCTTTTATTTTCCTTGATCTGATTTTGCTGTTAGATGCAACTGCTTTGGTTTTTGGGCTTTTTGCTCATAGTAAAGAATCTGCTTTCATTTTAAAAAGCTTAGTAACTGGGTATGGTGGGCTTTAAAGGTTGACGTGGGAAAGGGGGACGAAAGATTATTATAAAATTAAAAGCTATGTGAGTTTGTTACTCAGTAAGCAAGTTACAAGTAATTAAGTGATTTAAGAAAGTGTAAATTTTTTGTCATAAGGAATTATATTGTTGGGAGTGCGGGAGGGAATGGATTTGTAGCTGCTTTGTCTTTTAAAACACTGTTATGTTAGCATTGGAGTCTCCCGTTAATGTCTGTGTACCTTGGTGGAGCAAAATTAGCAGCCAGTTTCTGTATTAAACGTAACAGTAACTGGAATGTAACTGGTTTATAATTAAGGTTCCTCCCTGAGAGTGAAGTTCTTAACATCTCTTCTGTAAAAAAGCTGTTTGTATAGAAAGGATCCCCAGTTAACTTAATTATTAGGAATCTTAAGTGTTCTTAAACTTTTTGTAAGAGGCACCACTGCATTGCTGGTATATTGCTTAGAATAGAAATTGTTAGAAATAATATCATTGGTCTACCCAGTTAGAGGAGCTACAGTGAAAGAAGCAGTTTCACAAAGCATGCACAATTTTATTTATAAATGTTACGGAAATAGACTTTTTATAGAATTCTTTACTCCATAGCTATCAAATACAGCGATGTCCATGCCTTCTGACTGTAATGGTCTGTCTTGCTATCTGTTTTCACTGTAGTTCTGTAAATTCTTTTGTTATCCAGTAGGTTGTTTCAAAATGTAATGTGGGGAGTGCAGTGTTAAAGCATTAAGTCTGTTTTAGAGAAATTTGTTACCCTTTGTTTGGTACACAAGTACAGTTACCTTACCTACCAAAGCGCCTGTAGCCAGAAAGTAACAGTGGAGGGGATTTGTTCCCAATTATTGAATTTAAATTTAATCTGTAGCAAATGGAATTCAGAACGATTTAATTGAGATCCTGGGCAGCTCAGGCCGTGTCTGTGAGGTATTCTGCTGTTGATGAGTGCTCCAAGCAACCTTGTTTAATCTTTGATATCTAATTTGTGTAGGCGTCGACCAGAAGATTATGATATTCATAACAGCAGAAAGAAACCAAGGATTGACTATCCCCCTGAGTTTCACCAAAGACCAGGTTAATATCTTACTATGAAGATTTGTGTGCACCAATTCACAAATGTTTTCTCTTTTACTGTATCCTCATAATTCAGAAGTAAAATACCGATATGTCTGGGATGAAAAAAAAAATGGGACTTGTCCCAAGTGCTGCCTAATGGTTTAAAGCACCTCTCACAGAAATCAGCGACGGTTTCACTGGTTTGAGAGGCAGCTGAGTTAATCTGGGCTGAGCCCTTTTAAGAGCCTCAGAATGGTGTACATTGTGAATTATCTCCTCGTTTTGTTAATACTGGCACAAGAAGTGGCTTGACCTACTTGACAGTGCACTAATTGTCAAATTAAAGTGCTTATCAGAAATTTCCAGCTGGGAAAGTCAGCTGAGGTTGCCTGACTAGCAGCCTCTCCTTAGAGATGATGATACACATCTGGTTATGTTTTCAGAGGGAATTTATTTATAAGCTTGACAACAAAGGGAGCGGGAAGTTTTACAGCACTTTACAAGAGGGTCTAATGATGAGTTTGAGATGCAAAAAGAGTGTTGTTGCTGCTCCCTGGCTTTCCAAGACCCTTGTTTAGAGTATAGAACAATTTTTTTTTTTTTGAAAGAATGAAGCTTGGAAGCATAATTTTACTAGCATAAGCATGCACCATATTACTGAGCTCTTTAAAGTTTATTTCCTGGGATTTACTGAAGCTGTAAGAATTCCTTGCCCTGTGGGGCTTTTCCAGATGTTTCTGTTGTTTTGTATTTTCTGTGTAACATTGTATACAAAACATTTTAGGAAATCAGCCTTAAGAGTTGCCCAGATGAACATGTTCTACTGAACACAGAGTTAATAGCTAGTAGCAGCCATGTGCAGACAGCCAAGGGACAGTGCCCCTTGAATTTCTGGGCATTCCCAATTACTTGACTAAAATTCAAGTTTTACTTACACAGATAACCCCTTGCGTGTTTAGTTGTACTGTGAGCAAGTTCCTATGGGTGTATCTGTATCATTTTTTGTTACTACACAAAAATGTAGTAACATCTTTGTTAAAATTATACTATTTTTCTATACTGTCTCCAAGAAGTTCTAAGTTTTTGAGAGGTATTGTGAAAGCAGAGGCAATGGCAAGTAGACACAATTTCATAGCTGGCACAGAATGAAAGGGCAGTTTCTAATGAGAATGTTTTTTTAAGACTGTTAACTTGAGATGGTATATTGAATTCATACTGCTTGATGTTTGAACAGGGTATATAAAGGATCCCAGATATCCTGAAGTAGACAGGTAAGGTGTGTTCATGTTACTCATTTTATGGCCTGGTAACTTGCCTGTACGGATAAATTGGATTTAGTTCTACAAATTTTTATTCCCAACAGACGATTTTCAGGAGTCCGACGAGATGTATTTTTAAATGGGGTAAGTTGGTGCATGCGGACTTGGGGGGAACTTTTATATTCAGCTTTCTCACTTCCAAAGAACACTCATCATAAATGTTAATATTATATCTTTCATTTTAGTCCTACAATGATTACGTGAGGGAATTCCACAACATGGGACCACCACCACCATGGCAAGGAATGGTTTGTGTCTTGCTGAATTCATTTTTTCTCTGTAGAGTATGGCTTTTTTTGTTCCACTTGAGAGGAGCCCAGCATATTTAATGTGTGCTCAACTCTTCCCTTTTCCAGAATGTAAGCTTTTTAGGGGGAAAATTATTTGCATCAAGTATTTTGTAATATACTTAGCAATCCAGCAGTACAGCAGCAGGAGTCTGACTTGTTTTTGACTTGTGAGAAACTAAAAAATTACGAGGAAATAGCAGAACCCTCTTGTAGCCTACATAAAATGATGTGATGAAATTTTGTGTTCTGATAAATATTCATTGCAATTGGCTTTCTCTTAAACAGCAGACACATCAAAGAGGTGGACTTGCTGCAGAGGCTCATGGAATGGACTGGCGTGCTGTAGTGTTGCGTGGTAGCTTGCTTTTGGCTGTGGCAGTGAAGCATGCAGCAGAGTAGTAGAATGTACTGCACACTGTAATCAAAATAAGTCTTGCTGTGTTGCAGCCTGTAATGAAATGCACTTTTTTCCCAGTCGTGAGTGTATGTATGAACACACATATCTACAGCTTCATACATGGAAATCAACTGACGGTTCATTTGTACAGCTTTGGTTTCACTATGTCAGGAGGAGTAGTTATTATAACTAGTCACTTTGATTATATTTAGTAATTCTGGCCCTGAGTGTCCTGATTTCGGATAACTGTAATGAGTCTTTTGGCTCTTGCGTATGCTGTGAATGAGCAAAAGGCAGTGCCAGATGCAGGGATGCCACTGCAGCTTCTCATTTTTTTCAGGTGAAACACAGCTCTGTTTTATTGTAACTGAAAGAAGCGAACAAAGTTGTCAGACTGGGAGGAAAATGTTTTTTCGAGCACAGCTAAGCCTCCAGAAACTCCTTTCTTCCCCCCCCCCCCCCCCCCCCCCCCCCCCTTCCCTTCTCCCCTATTCTGCATGCTGTTACCCTAAAATAGTCATCCTAAAAGCCAGCACTTCCACCTGCTTCCTTTGTGACAATAATAAGAGCAAAGATGCTTCGGTTATATGGGAAAGAAAGGCGTTGCTGATTGAAGAAATGGAATAGAATAGCCAAGACACATCTTGTTTAAAAGAAGAAAAAATCTGCTAACATTTTGTCATATAATTTGTCTTGCAGAGTAAGTTTACTCATTTAAAATAGGAATATAGTTACAAGGAGTGGCACAGAAAAGCTTGCTGGTTTGGACAGAATTCACATTCCATATAGATAGATTAAAAAAAAAGAAAACAAATGAGCAACCAACATTTAAGTAGCAAAGTTTTCATGTACAGTGTCGTGGGAAGGGCATGGTTGGGGGCTGGGAAGGGTTTTGCTCAGACTTCTAAAAAAGCAATGGTAGAGAAGTAGTAAAGCATGCAACTTAATGTAACATGGTCTGCTGTTTGTTCATTTAGGAAGCTGTAATCACATATATTTAGGTGTCATGCTTTCCGTCTGAATGGCAGTATCTTTTGTTCTTAATTCCAAGGGCTCAGCTGTGTGTGCATTTTTTATTTTTTATTTTTTTTTTTTTTAAGTCTTCAACCAACTTCCTGTAACTTTCTTGTAGCCACCGTATCCAGGTATGGAGCAACCACCACACCACCCTTACTATCAGCACCATGCACCTCCACCTCAGGCTCACCCTCCATACTCAGGACATCATCCTGTACCACATGAAGCAAGATACAGAGACAAAAGAGTAGTAAGTGTCCACGGAGACAGAGGGTGACAAGAGTCTGCAGGCCAGAGTACGAATTTGGGGTACAGATGTAGCCAAACCTGAGACATGTTGATTTTGATAAACTGCGTTTTTAAGACCTGTCTTAGTTTTCCTTGGAAAGAGCAGTTATTAAGATTGACTGGAGACTTCCAGCATCCTTTAAAAGCCTCTCTCACAGGTGATGTGTAAGTGCAAAATACTCAGAACATAACTCTTGCACTGAGATGTGTGCTTAAAATGGCTTCCAGCTGTCCAGCTCTGAAACTTTTCATGCTGAAGCCCAGTGTGAATAAGGACTTGCCTGCAACATTGCTTGTGCTCATGCAGACAAAATTACCAGCAGAAAAGTTTGTGGTTTTTATAAATTTTTAGACAAAAAGTAGCAGATTGTTCAATAATTTCTGTTAGCTGGCTTTGAAGGCGGCTTAGCTTTCAGGTCTCTTGAACCCAAGCGTCTGCACAGTGGAGGCACACACATAGTGTTACCCTGAAGATGAAAGAAGAAACTTGGGCTTACGGATCATAGAATCACAGAATGGTCTGGGTTGGAAAGGACCTTAATATCATCTAGTTCCAACCCCCCTGCCATGGGCAGGGACACCTTCCACTAGACCAGGTTGCTCCAAGCCCTGTCCAAGCTGGCCTTGAACACTGCCAGGGATGGGGCAGCCCCCTCTTCTTTGGACAACCTGTGCCAGTGCCTCACCACCCTCACAGTGAAGAATTTCTTCCTTATATCTAACCTGAACGTCCCCTGAATGCTGGACATAATTCCCCCCACCCCACACCTCCAAGAGTTACAGCCAATCTTACGGATAAGGCAAGGAGGGGATTTTAACCTGGGAAAGAAAATAAACATAGCTGTCCTTTCATCACAGCACGACTATGACATGAGAGTAGATGACTTTCTTCGCCGCACACAAGCAGTTGTCAGTGGACGGAGAAGCAGGCCTCGGGAGAGGGACCGAGAGCGGGAACGGGACCGTCCTAGAGATAACAGAAGAGACAGAGAACGTGACAGAGGCCGGGATCGTGAAAGGGAGAGAGAGAGGATTTGTGACCGGGACAGAGACAGAGGTGAAAGAGGTAGATACCGAAGATAATCTATCTGGAACCAGTGCTCACTTGAAACAAAAGCTTGTATTTTTTTGTGTGTTTACAAGTAGTACCTTTTATTTTCAGCTGTCTACTTAAAGTTCATTGTGTAGAAGGATTTATAATGACCCTCTCTATTCCAAGCATGCAGTGAACTGTGAACTGGAAAAACCCAAATCAGCCAAAAATAAAACATGCGAAGCTGACACTCAACTTCATGTTTCTGTTGGAGCAGAATGGGAAACAGCCGAGATTGTAGATATTGGTTAATTCTCAATAAGTGTTCATCTACTTAGTGACTTTATTCTAGGTTTTTGAATACTGATGAATAACTGCCTTTGTTTTTTTCCTTTTTCATTTGCTTTGATGTTTTCTTCCTGTGTTTTCACATGGTTCAGTGGGAGAATGCTGCTATCAAGTATGCAAATATTGAAGTATGATTTTTTTTTTTTTTGTACTGTATGGCAGTGTTGTAGCAGCCTTTTTTCCCCCCCCCCCTCCTCTCGACCCCATTTTTTAACCCTATCTGTAAAGTCAAGTGTTTTTTCAGTCTTCAGTAAGGAAAGCAATATTAAGAAGACACTATTGATATCTAATTTTTAATGTTTTTAAAAACTATTCCTGTGTTCAGTAACATTTTGGTCAATTCTCTTGTCTAGTCTCTTTCCCAAATGTACACATTGCTTGGAATGTTCACAACCTGCCTGTGTGGAACCAGAAAATATTGCTGTATTCTACATTGCTACAATTTTTTATATAAAAATAAATTGGTAACTATTGAAATGATTAAAACTCCAGATCGAGTTTCTTGGTCTTCGAACTTTGCCAGCTTTGATGATAGATTCTGGCAGCTCTAGGAAAGTACTTGTCTTCAAAAATAGATAATAGGTTCTTGTGATAAGTGAAGTTGAAGCCTGAATTCAGGTAAAGAACTTCTGAAATAAAAGATAATTGATTTTCTGTTTCCACAGTGAAGTAGTCAACAGCTCCTGCAGCTAATCAGAGTTAAGGCCATACACATTTAACTTAATGAAATGATCCTCAAGCTATCAAGAGGCTATCCTTGGCCATAATCATACCTGTCTCCCAGGAGTGTGTTAGTTGTGCAAGACCGAGGCTCTCCCCATGTCTTCTTTATAGTGATTACTGCATCACTTGCTATTTCTCTGATCTAAGAAATACTTCAACCTAAGTGCCAATGATAAAACTGAAAAAAAAGAAGTAAAACTTGTAGTAGAAGTTGTTCAATTTCTGCACCTATTTTGTATTTCTCAAAACTTGTCATGGTTTAAGCCCAGCTGATAACTTGGAACCACTCAGCTGATCGCTCACTCCTTCCCCTCCCCTGGGTGGGATGAGGAGGAGAATCAGAAGATTGTAAACCCCATGGGTTGAGGTAAGAACAGTCCAGTAACTAAAGTATAATACAAAACTACTGCTCTTACCACTAATTAATGACAAGGGAAGTAACAAGGGGAGAGAAAATGAAACTAAAAGGGGGAGGGGGAAAAAACAACAATAAACCCAAGTGATGCACAATACAACCACTCACCACCTGCCAACTGATTCCCAGCCTGACCTGAGGAGCAGTCTGGGCCTTCTGGGTAACTCCCCCCAGTTTATATGCTGGGCATGATGTGCTGTGGTATGGACTACCCCTTTGGCTAGTTTGGGTCAGGTGTGCTCTCTGCTCCCTGCCGGCTTCATTTGCCACTCCTGACCGGCAGAGCATGAGAGATTGAAAAGTCCTTGATAGGGGTAAACATTTCTTAGCAGTAACTAAAACATCAGTGTTATTGGCATTGTTCTCAGACTGAAGCCGAAACACAGCACTGCACCAGCTACTAAGGGGGAAAAATAACCGTTAACAGCTGGACCCAAGACACTTGTGTGAGTAGCACTGCCTCAGTGGCCTTCATAACCTTTCTTCAGTGACTTCTCGCATAACAAAGCCAGATTGTAGCATTTGCTTTAAAGACCTCCAACTCCACAGTGCTAAGTGCTGTAGCCGTTTTTACGAACTGTAATACAGGATTGGCCACAATGTGGCAGTTGTGGAAACCTGTGTTTTAGATAATTTGGGCTCTGTATATTTTAGTCTGTGCAGCTATAGTAAGCATCTACATGTGCTAAACAAGAAGTTTGACCTCCCAGCATGCAAGTATATTGGGAATTTTTTAGATGTTGAATGTTATATTCCTCAGAACAGTCTACTGTGCACTGAGAGGTATGTGCATGAACAATAGGATTAGATCAGTCTGTCCAATTCAGCACATATACTGTGTCTAGTTGGAGAAATTCATCATAGACCACCTTCATTCTTTGATATCATTATCTGCTTTATATACAGACTATTAATATTTATATAGAGTTAGAGTGATGAGGCAATGGCAGAGGTTGCCTGAAGGAGTGATAAATGTCCCATTCTTGGCAGTGTTTAAGGCCAGGTTGAATGGGACTTTGACCAACCTGGTCTAGTGTGAGGTATCCCTACCCATGGCAGGGGGGTTCTAGCTAGATGATCTTAAGATTATTTCTAATCTAAACAATTCCGTCACTCTCAAGAGAGAGGATTGTTTTTGGTTCATTCTATGTTTATTTTTTAAATACAATACTAGTTAAGCCAGTTTTATCTGATTTAAGTTACAGAAAAGAAGCTCCTCTGTAAAGTGACTGCATAGCATTTTCTCTTCCAGCCCTTCCCAACTATCCTTTTTCCTGAGTACTTTGTTAGCCCTGTCTGACCAGTGTCCCAGTAGTGTATTAACAGGCTTGCTGGCCTACTGGCAACCAGACTAACACCTCATCAAATCTTGGCTGGCAGAAGCTGGATGATGGGGGCTGTTAGTGATCAAGCTTGGTGGAGTAGTGCCTAGGGACAAGGCTCTATGAACAGTTACGGAAAAACCTTTCAGATCTGCAGCCTGAATGTCAGGCTGGCCACTTTCTGTTTACTATGCGTATTTCAGTGGGTATCCCTGCATATGATCCCATCATGACCATAGGAACAGTGTAGCAGAAGTTAACTATGTGAAGCACTAGTCTTGTTCTAACCCTTCTTTAGCATGGAAGCAATTCACTTGAGCTTTGTAAATGTTGTAGTTCGAAGAGATTTGAGCAGACATTGAAGCCATTGACGATGCTAATAAAGTTAACAGAGTGTAGGAATTTTATTATGTAAACAAATATGCCATGTTTTCTCAGCCTGTTCTATTTGAAAACAATTTTGCAGCATCCAGAATACCACAAATACCAGTTAAAATTGGGATTGGTTCCTCCTTGAGTAAGCTGCCACAGCAGTGGAACAATCTTGCCTAGAACAGGAGGCTTCAGCAAACAATTTTAGCGGGCTTTCGTCAGTAAGTGCACCTTGAACAATTTAAGGAGTGCTGTATTTACTACCACTCTTACCTGATCCAAGAGCAACATTATTTTCCCAAAAACTTTTCAGGCAAGGCAAGTGACTTTTGCACTGTTCCCACATGTAATGTTACTTCCTTGCAAGTTCCATGTCTAGAAGTTTTCCTGTATTTATGAGTTAGCATGGTTCAGGGGCCGTTGGGGGACTAAGATGGGCAAGTTTCTGACAGAGGTGGTTTTCACACCTTCATATGATTGCAGCTAGAACAGTGGCCTGTGCAGGAGGACTGCAGACTGAATGGGAAAGAAGTTATTTTCAACAAAGTAATTTCTCTGGTGGTTTTGGGACTTTGGTCTCCCTTCAGCTGCCAAGTAGTGCGTTTGTACAAATGTGATATACAGGCTTCACCAGGCACTTACAGCTCCCAGGTTTTCATGATCTTGGCCATTCAGATGGGTGCTTTTTAGGAGCCCATGACTCCAATCTGGAGAGAGCTATTCTGACAGGAGAGGCATTTTGGTTGTGAATCATCAAACCTGGGTGTTATTACAGGAGAGGACAGAGTTAAGGTAAGGAGACTAGATGCAGATTAAGGGACCCACAGTACCACATATGGGAAGGCTGAATTTGTGCAATACCAAAATGAATTTGAAAAGTTCGACCAACAATCATTATTCTGCAGATCATATGTGTTGTCAGCTAAAGGGGTCTCAAGGGATAAAGCAGCTACAATTTGATCTTATTTAGGCCAGAAGGAATTTGCTGGTCAAGCAAGTAGCCCTGCCTCACAACAGGTTTTTAGTATGACCCAGTTCAGTGGGGTGCTTCATGATACGCCCAGCTTAAAGCATATGCTAATCATTTTATTTGGGAAGGTATGTGCATAAATGCCTTGCTGAATGGGCATAGGAGAAGAAAAAGTGCTGACAGAAACAGGATGATTATTCTTTCTTCCTCTTTGCAATCCCTTTGCCACGTCTCCTACAGCAAAATAAGCAGCACTTGACAAGAATGAAGACAGCAGTGGCTGTACAGGTGAACAAGAATGCCAGAACATCCAGGCAGTGGTACTGGTACCAGGTGAGATTGTGAGCAGCTGGTCTCAAGTGCTTTGCTCCTTTGTGACGCATGACAAATTCAATCCAAAAGACAGCTCTGTCCAGAGGCTTGATTGGCTGGTCATGATGTATCTTGGATAACCTTAGAACATTTTCCTTATAGCTGAGGAAAAAAGAAGAAACCAATGAGATTTCTCACTGATTCCTGAAACAACCCATTCAGCACCTGCCAGTGTTGAGGAAAGTAGACATCCCTGCGTTTACTTTCATCAGTTACTCAAATATATTTGAAACTTGCCCAGTTTACTCTTATCTGCATAAAACTGGATTATGAACAATAATAGAGAAAGCTAATCTTTTATAAAGGAATGTTACTCAAAAATATTCCAGATACTCCTTTTAAAAAAAGCAGCATGTGAACATTTGCAGCATTTTTTTGTTCCAATATAATACAGAGTGCTGGGTTTGGCTGGGATAGAGTTAATTTTCTTCATAGTAGCTGGTATGGGGTATGTGTAGTTATAGGACATGGGGTAATTGTTTTAAACTGGAAGAGGGTAGATTTAGTTTAGCTATTGGGAAGAAGTTTTTTACTGTGAGGGTGGTGAGGCACTGGCACAGATTTCCTAGAGGAGCTGTGGCTGCCCCATCCCTGGCGGTGTTCAAGGCCAGGTTGGATGGGGCTTTGAGCAACCTGCTGTAGTGGAAGGTGTCCCTGCCCACAGCAGGAGGTTGGAACTGGATGAGCTTTAAGGTCCCTTCCAACCCAAACCATTCTGTGATTCTGTGTTTTAGGTTTGTGTTGGAAACACTGTTGATAACATAGGAATGTTTTAGTTACTGATAAGCAGTACTTACAGAGAGTCAAGGCCTTTTCTGCTTCCCACACCACCTTGCCAGTGAGTAGGCTGGGGATGCACAATTAGCTGGGAGAGGACATAGGCAGGACAGATGACCCTGACTGACCAAAGGGATATTCCATATCTTACGATGTCATGGCCAGCATTAAAACTAAGGGAGAGGTTGGCAGGGGAGGACAGAGCTGCATGCAGTGGATTGCATCCAGGTCTTTGGATGCCTGGTCATCATCCAGATCATTATAGATCACTTTCACCATGGTTAATTCCCTCAGATACTGGATATCGTCATCAATGTTTGTCTGTTTGCTTTGGAAATTTTCAGGTCCTTCACCCTTGACAAAAGTCACAGCCAAAGCTGAGGACTCCTGGCTTTTCTCTAATCCTTTGTCAATGGTCTTATCCTTCGCAAGGGATTCCAGCTGCCAGGTTTCCTTACGCTCCAATTCCAGACTGATAGGTATGGTAACCTAAGGATATGGGTAGCTCGGGTGTAGAAGAAGGAACTGTGGCTACAGACAGCATAGACATACTACAGCTGTAATTGTCAAGGGAGAAAGAGCAGAAAACTGTCTCAAGAGTTGCTCTGGGTTTTCCAAGAACTTCTTCTCAAAGGGATCATAAAATGTAGTATGAGGAAAATGAAATTTCTGATCTCTGAGAAATGCTGATGCTCAGAAATGAAAGACAGTTTTTATCTGAAACCCAGACTCCAGCTACTCAGTATTTTTGGTTCCCAGAAGAGACACCAGAACTTCTCACATCAGCAGCCCAAGATTTTAATAACCTCATCCCACTGTAAGGCAAGAACAAAACTCACGTGGAATTGTTAATGACTGTATTCAGTGCATCAACTAAGTCCTGCGTCGTCATTGTGCTGAAATCCAGCCCGACTGCAGCTCCCTTTGCTGTCATGTGAGCCATGTTGTCATGCTGGTCAGCAAACATGGGAATCCCAACCATTGGGATCCCATGGTAGATAGCTTCATAGATCCCATTGGTCCCACCATGAGTAATAAAGGCCTTTGTCAATGGATGGCCTGGAAGGAGAGACATTCATAACAGCAACTGTGACAGACTAGATTCACTAGGCTGTGAGCACTGCAAACTACCCAGGCACCTGGACTGCTAGAGAAGGGAACAGCCGTGATCTCTGATTCAGCATCAGAGCTTGCACACTCAGCTTTCATGCATGCATGTTTATTTTAATGCAGTGTGTGAATCAGCATGTTTTCCAGACTGTCCCAGAGTTACTTCAGCCTGTCTGCTGTTGTGCAGGTACAGCTTCTACATGATACCAGGTTCACAACAGCCCCCTACTGCAGCCTTGCTTAGGTCAAGGATTTTGAAGAATGAGCTCTGAAGATTAACTACACAGGCCAAATGGACCTCCAGAGTACATGTCTACTTTCATATTAACTCATGCCTGCAGGTTTATTTTAGTCCTTCCAGACAATTGCCACTGAGCTCCATAAGAAAGCCTTTTGCTTTAGAGATGCATCTCCATAGCTAAGCTCAAGTTACTGCCTTCTTCAGCTACTGCTCAACTTCCTTCACAGCCTGGATGCATCTTCCATGGTTCTTGTACAGCAACCCATCTTAAGTCAAAAATAGGCTACAAAGTTAAGTCTTCAAGAGCAAACCTCTGCTGTTTAAGCTATAGAACTAATTGTGGCCACAAGTATTATGTGATTGTTTTGCCTTGAATAAGCCATTTTAGTGGAAAAAACAAGGAAACAGTTTTTCCAAGGACTCATTGAATCCCAGATAGAATTAGTCTCACCAAGCAAGTCATTTTGGGGTATCCAGTCATAAATCCTGGTGTTGGAGCCGAGAGTTTCTGGTTTTTTTCCTTTGTACCGCCAGAGGACCTTGAACAAAGAAAGAATAAGATAAACGCTGTGCATGTGACATGCCCTTCTGTATTATTACATGTAATCTAGGGCTTTATCTCCAACCCATGTACCTTTTGTCAGTAATTCAAATAGTTTTGGCTTCAGTTTAGCTCTTTGATTAGTTACTATGTGCTTATAAAAATCACATAGAGAGATTTTTTGTATTTTGGCCTATGGACACACCTCCATGTGATTTGGTTCAGAGAAGGGGCAACACCAGAACTCCCCATGAGCTGACTCAGCAGTCTGCCCCTCTGCAGAGCCCAGCTTCCCAAGTGTGGCACATGCAGCAGAGATGCAGATAGAAAACAGGCCAGTCCAAATGTAAAAGGCTTGCTGAAAGCAACAGGAGTGACTAAAAGCAAGGCAAGTTGGTTTAGACTTGAAAGGAAATTCACCTTTTGTGGAAGCTGGCTGAGGGCTCTGGCAATGATGTTGCTTTTTTCAGCAGTTAGGTTGTAGACCATTGACCCAAGAGAGAATACCACAATGCCGTGTTTTCCTGAGCTCTGAACAAATTCTTCCATTTCCTAGGAGAGGAAGAACACATACTATGAGTAATTATGCACTGCAGATTAAACAGTTTTCTGTGAAGAGGGGGCATAACCTTTTTAACTTATCAAGATGATGGTGGTGTATAAGCACCTCTGGCTACACAAGGGTATTACAAAGAGAGATCTGGCCCTGTGCAGAACAGTTTCTCCCCAAGAAGGTGCACGACAAGTTGAGACATGTGGCAAAGCTTTGTCTTTTTGAAAGTGAGTCAGGCAGTTTCAGGACACATTTCTTTCAGAACACAAGCAGTAGGAATGGATCCTGGCACTGGTGTGAGAGGGCTGCACCAGTGGCACCTTCCCTAGCATAGTCAGTCATGATTCTGGATTTTCCTGGAACAAGTACTTTGCATTTCATAGCTCTGCAGGAAGGGACAGTGCTGAAAACTGACAGGGCTTTCCAGCATCCTGATGAGATCATTGAGTCACTGTTATTGTGAGTCAGCCGGTTCTCTATTTTTCGCAATACAGCACATGCTGCTAAACAAATTTTCTAGAAATCAAACCAATAGGTTTTCCTGTTCCTTTTTATAGTTGGTGTCATGTGAAATGGAGCAGTAGCATCCAAAAGAGAATGGTTATCCATTTTCCTCAATTCAACCCCTGCGACAGGGGAGGAGGAAGGTTTCTTTTAGCAGACAACTTGCCCTAAAAATACCCTACCTCCTCTAAGGCTCCTACAGGAATGATAATCTGGACCAGAGCTTGTTGTGTTGCGGTCATTAGTATCTGGGAGTTTCAGATTTCACCAGAGTATTGCCATTCACAGCAGAGTGTAGGCTGAAGAGGCTGAGTATTTTATACTTAAAGATGTCTTAAACTAAGCAACAGTAGAAAAGTGTTCATCACTGTGCAAGTCTGGACTCCATTTTGTCTAAATAATTTGTCCTGTCACAGTGCCTTTTTGCATCAGGTATGTCAGTGTTACTGTAGGCTGCAAGTCTGTGTCTTAGAATTAATCTTACATTTAACTACTGTGAGGTTGCACCTATTTTTCCTAAAGCAAACACTGTGTTCCCTCCTGCTGATCTCAGCTATCTTCTTTGAAGACAGCAGGCTGTCATCCCAGCCCTCAGTTTGCACAAGTATGAAGAGATTACTAAACAGCTGCATGCTTGCCATTGGCAGCAGAGCGCCTTCTTTAGGAGCAAGCTTCCCCAGAGTATGGCTTGCACAGTTGATGAGGGAGAGGAACAACCAGCCAGTGGCAGAACAAAGTTGGGTACCTTTGGTAAGGGCTTTGCGGGCTGGCAGTGAAGTCCTCCAACGAACTCGAAGTTGGGCAGGAAAGGGCGTGGAAATTCAAAATCCCAGTAAGTCCTGATTAACCATATCTCTGCTTTCCCCATCGTCTCACACAGTGTTGTGGGCCTTCCTATCAAGAAGGTACAAAGGGTTTACAGCACGCATGGGAGCGGTCTTGTTTGCTGTAGATAGCGAAAAGGAGCCTTACCTTTTCTTTTGGCACTCCCATTCAGTGTAGTCTATCAAGTCGCGCATGAAATGAAAACAGATAAATCTAGACCTATCCCTTGTCCTGTCCTGTGCTCAGCCTTGGCAGGTTTCCATGAGCAAGGCAGTACAATCATTAGAAGTATTTTGAACCTTCGGTATGAATGTAGAGCAGTACAAGAGCAAGTAGGAAGCATTTAGTTCCTGTGACAGTGCAGTTCTTGTACCACTGAAAGACTTTGTTATCTGTGCTTGGAATAAAAGCGCATTTTGGGGAATAGAAAAATAACAGAAAATTTAGTTCCGAATGAAAAATAGATGAATTACAAATGGATGCCCACCAGCCAGGGGGGAGGAAAGTTCTTAAAGGTCTGTAGCATTTTTCAAATGGTGACTCAGTCAGTGGCTGCTCAGGCTACAGTAATACTACTAATAATACTACTATTACTCAATAATACTACTCCTACAGGTGCATCTATCCCTAGTTCTTGTAGGGGCTCCTTCTGACACATACTGGGAAAATTTAGCCAAATCCATAGATGTTTTTTGAGTGTCTTTTTATGCAAAGTCCCATGTCTTCAGAAGCTGATCTACAGAAAAAAACATTGGCTAAAATAGTTTTATAACTTCCCATTTGGAAACATCTATATTCTCAGGTACATGTTGCAAGTCATGTTTGCAGTATTTTCCCCACAAAGGGGAAGTGGAGAGTAAAAGGGTTAGAAGTGTTGGTAAATGATTGTCTAAAGCCTAATGCAAGCAGGAACCAAGCAAACTAAGCAGCAAGAAAAAATCTATCTATCTGTAGAGTGTCTTCTTATGCTACTTTATCAACGTTAGAATTTACACCAGTAATTTTAAATTTTTTTTTAGGTAAAGAACAGTGAGTCAGTTACGAAGTTACAGGGCTGAAAATGAAAAAGCCTGCATTTACAAGTACAATGATACAAAGTTGTAATTGCATCTTATGTGGTGTTAGAAAAATAACAATCAGGGGAAAGGGGACTAGTTTGCAGAGCACAGAGGTTTTCTTGGGAAACACACAAAGAGGTTAAAGGGCAGCAGAATAGATGGCCTTGTGCCTGCTGTTCACTCCTTATCTGCCTAAACACAGATACTCTGTGCAAGATTCGAAGTCCATTGAACAAAAGGTCTCCTTAGTAGACTTTGAATCAAGCCTGAGTTGTACTAGGTTGGAACAAAAATTTCATTGATTTGTCTAGTTTGAGGAGACTGTTTCACAATCTGAATGGTGAATGAAAGGGAAAGGTGACAGTTCTTAGCATTTAGTATTGGAGAAAATGAATTCATGCTTAGTGTCCTGTACTACACAGGATTCAAAATGATACCTGCAGACATATGCAGTGAGAGCAAAGGGTGCTTTTTTTTCTCTGTGGTTGTTTAGAGACAGACAGTGTTCCTAGTTACAACAGGGTTAACTCTGTCCCTGTATTGTCAATGGAGCTGCCTTCAGCGCCTCACAGTTATGAACAATTTTGTCCTCCAGCCTTTACCTACTACCACCTTAATTGTGAAAGTGTCAGTCATCAAGATGAAAAGGCAACAACAGTCCTCTGAAAGCACTAAAATGGGAATACATCTCACTGCAAGAGCTCACCAGCAGTATCATAATTGGCAAAGATCAGTACCAACATGGTCTAAAGACCCTCAAGAGGAACTAGAGCAAAACTCTAGTAGTGTCTGTTAGACTAGACAAGACCTAAAAGGGAAAGCAGAGCCTCCATGTGACTGAAACAGGATTACCATCTCTGCTGGCCACTGAGAGTATTTTGAGACAACAGCATCGAGGCACCAGACATTCAAAAGGCACAGCCTATGCAAGAGGAGAAACCACTCAACAACTGCCTTACCTAAGACATTACTGTAGTACCCATCCCATTCATCTCGCCAGAACTTCAAGAAAAATAAATCCACATAAAAGTAAAAGAGGAAGTTCTTTAGTCTTTCTGTGAAGGACATGCAATCTGTCAACCCACTTGTGCTAGCGGGCACATAAGAAGGTGGGGATGGGAGCCCACCACACAGCCGCTCTACCACATTCCCATCAGAGAAGCGGAAGCTGTAGACAAAAGGGATTGCTAGGATTTCTGCTACAAGCTCCCCACACATAGACAGGGGGTCAGCAATCAGAACATCAAAATTGGCCTGCTGCAGCTTTGCTATCAGTTGGGTGTTCGTCACAAAGGTATGACAGGTCTGCTTCAACATATTGGTAAAGACCTCCTGGTCTTTTTTCATCCTCGACATGAACTCCCAGGGTGAGAGATTAGAGACCTCATTCATCCAGAAATTGAGGAAGTCATCCATGACATCATCCAGGTCCTTCTGGGTAAAGGGGACTTGCAGGACCTCAAAGGTGAAGGGGGAGGAGGTGTCTTGGTAGTTGATAAGCAGATTGCTTGAGGCCACCAGCACAGTCACTTCATGACCCTGGAGAACAAGCTTTTCCAGCAGCACTTTCATATTGATCCAGTGACTTGCGTCGGTGGGCCAGACCACCACCTTCCCACAAAAGCCAGTGCTCCAGCAGCATGCGTAGGTCCAGAGCAGCCAGGGGAACCTTGGTCCCATCATCTCGGTGATCCGTGTACAACTCCAGTCTGACTAAGCTGGAAGGAGTTCACTGCTACAGTGTGCAAACACTTAAGAGCCAGCCAATAAAACTGACATCCACTTGGTGCCAAGCTTGCCAGAGGGCATGCCAGTCATGGGAGGATAGAGCAAGCAGCAAATCTCATTCTGGAGCAACTCCTGTTTCTGCTTACTCACTTGTTGCCTCTCACTCCCCCACAGTAGGAGGGGAAAAGGAAGGGCAAAAGTTGCAAAACTCATGGTTTGAGATAGAGACTGCTTAATAAACAAACAAAAAAAAAATAAACCTAAGAAAAACTGGCAATTCAGAAAGAGCAATTGCTCACACCAGCTCACCACCCAGCGTGTCACTGAACAGCCCTGGCAAACTCCCCCTTCCATCCCCAGGCTTTCTTTGCTGAGCACAACATCATGTGCTATGGGATATCTCTTTGGTCAATTGTCAGCCTAGATTTGCTTCTTTGCCCTGTAAGAACCAAGCTACCTGTAAAGCTGGTTACAGTTTTTATCTTCTCATTTATTAGGCACAAAATGCCCTGCAGTGATTCACATCTAGCCCACAGGGTTCTCTAGTTCTGTTTTCTCTGTGACCAGATGTGGATACACGACACTGACGCTGGAAGGGCACAGTCCTGGTAGAGATGACTCCAGTATCAGGCCACCCCGGGAGACAAACAGAAGCAGGTAAGGAGCACAGGTTTTGCTCACCTTCCTGCTTATGTATCCTCTCTTGGGAGGATGCTGCAAACTGGCATCAGTGTATATATGTCATGTAGTCCAGGACAAAGAGTGCCAAGAGAAGAGACCTGAGTTCTCCTTTTGACTGTATCCTTTGGAGGTGGTGGAGATGCTTGGATGCTTGGTGCTATTGATGTGTTCAAGGAAAGGAAAGGGCAGCCTCTCTCCTGAGCAGAGGGTGAATGAGGGTCAGACTGAGTCTAAACAGGGCCGGAGCACTCCTCCAGGAGTTCAGCACAATGATGTGACCTTCCCTGACTAGACTGACAGTGGAGCAAGCAGTCTTTCATCATGCTTCAACCTCATCTCTTGAAAAAGCCTTAGGTAGCTCTAGGAAAGCAGCTAGAATAATAAGAACCCTGAAGAAGATTTTCCAAAGCAAAAGAGAAGGTGCTTGCATGCACTGCAGGAGCTGGGACATTGCCCCATTTCTGCGGGATGCTTGCCTCTTTTACACCTCCTTCAGAACTAGATACACTCCAGATCAAAGCATATCCCAGTAGAGAACAGGTAGGCTAACACAGCTAACAAAACAGGAATTACACATAAGAGTGTTAAATGCTAACCCCCACATTTAGCAATTAAAAAGACAACCCAAAATCCAAGCAGCCCTGAGGCTTACACAACAGGAGATTGGCAAACCATGCTTCTACCAGCACAAGGTTTCCTACTCTCTGTCAAACATGATAAGCAACACATAAACACACAGCTAGCTACTCTAATAGTAGGATGTCTTAACAAATCAGCTGCCCACCTCCAATGCATGTATATTTGCCCTATTTCTTTTAAGCATTACAATAACCAGAGCAGAAATGTGACAATAATTATGCAACTATTATATAAAAAAGAAAAATATCTCTAAAGAAATAAAACTATATTTTAATAGTTCCTTTAGACACCTTCAAAAAAGCAAAGAACTCTGTGCTGGGGGCCTTCTATCACTGCAAACTGGGGCTCGTTTGCTCTCCCAGTCCTTTAAAAGACTGGAGGAGGCTCTTATCTCTCATTTTGAGATAAGCTAGCAAACAAGAAGGGTGCTAGGGGAAAAAAAAGGCAGTGTTGTATAGCTTTCCAAACCCATTTTTTATTTCTATTTCCAAAGGTTTAATTCCCTACTAGTGTTTGGTGGGTATATAGTATTATTTCACTGTTTTTAAGTGTCTGTCATGATTCATCTATGAACACGACTGATGAGCTGTGTTTCAAGTGGCTTTAGCACCATACCTGTATGAACTTATCTGTACTAGTGTCAGCAGGTCAGGATTAACAGGTAACGTTTGTACTTGCCTGGAATGTTTGACTTGACATGGGAATTTTGGAGGACAGAGAGTGTGTCCAGAGCTGTTTTGCTTCTAATTTGTGCCTTACACTCTCAGCTCTGGGTATTTACTCTTGTACATAGAGCAGATGTAATTTTTGGAAGTAAAAGCAGCCTTACCTAATACATCAGTGTAGTATTGATCCCAGCTTCCCCAGAGAAGGAAATGATACACAAAATCCTGAGCAGTGTAGGAGAAGATGTTCTTTAGCCTTTCCAGGAAGGACATCCTATCTGCTAGGCCGCTTAGGGTGGCTGGTACGTAGGAAGGAGGTGCTGGGAGTGTCCCACAAAGCCGCTCCACTGTGTTGCCCATGGAGAACCGGATGGTGTATATGAAGGGGATACCCAGCTTCTCAGCAATCAGCTCCCCAGTGGGTACCAGCGGGTCTGCCAAGAGGACATCGAAGTTGGATGCCCTCAGTCTCTGCATCAGTGCCTTATTCTTCAGGACTCTGTCACAAATGGTTTTGGTTAAGTTCTCCATCTTGTACAGCACTTGAGCCATCCTGTAAACACTTTCCCAGATGGGTAGCTGACTCTCCTCATAAAACCAAAAATAGAAACCTTCTTCCAGCATGGCAGCCATCTCCTTTTTGGTGATCGGTGCCTCAATCACCTCAAACTGGAAGGGTGAGGCCTGTGTGGCGTTGAGGATGAGGAAGCATGAAGGCAGTAGCACAGTCACCTCGTGGCCCCGGACCACAAGCTCATCGAGTATGTACTCCATGTTCAGCCAGTGGCTGTTGTCAGCCGGCCAGACCAACACCTTCCCTCCAAACCCATAGCCCAACACAGCCAGCAGCCACAGCACCGCCACCCCTTTCCCAGCCATAGCCTGCCCTGCGCGGCAGTGCCCCACAGGGAGCAGCAGTGCTCCCAGGCTGGGCTGGGCATGCGAGACAGTGCCGTGCTCCCGAGGACACGCAGCCAAGGTCGCCGGTGTGAGGTCCTGCGTGGATAATGGCGTGGTTTCCTGGGTTAAACTGTGACAGGGACGAGCTGGCGCCATCTGGTGGTAAATGCCTTCTCTGGAGCTGTGCAACGCTTCCGCTGGAGCAGAAGGGAGACCTGTCAGCCCTGAGGGGCAAAATCCAGCGTGGACTGTGGCCTCTTGGTTATTCTAGCCCTCCTGCCTGTCTAACTACAGCCTCTATATTATTCGTTTGGTAGAAGAGGTGACTTTTTCATTCTTCTGGCTCTCTGAAGCACAGCTGGGATGCACCAAAGATGTTCACCTACTGTGTGGGCACCCTGCTGCTTTATAAAGCCAATGAGCATCCATTCGCAGTGCCCTTAAGGTAGCAATCCAGGGCTCCAGCTAACAACTTGCATCTTGAGGTGGATAAAACTACACAGCGAGTGACTCCAATACCAGAGTAGGACTGTCCACATGTGAACTTGTCTCTTCCAACGCATGCATCACAAGCAGAAAAAGCTGGTGGGCTGCCCCCCTGCCACTTAGTGCCAGCTATACACTATAAGTTGAATCAGAAAATCTGTTAAACAGTTTTATTTATGGTCACCCTTCTGATGTGCAATTAAGAAATCCTGTAAGTCCTCTTCACTGTGATAAAAATTGTCACCACTGTGCTTCTCTGCAGCTCTGTTACACAATGGTTTCCTGTAGTTGTTGTGCAAGGCTTTTGCTGCGGCTTCCATAAAGCAGCCTAAAGCATCTTTTCCTGGATGAAAACGAGGGTGGTGGAAGCAGCTGAGCTGTGAGCAGTCAAGCTGAGACACCTTGTCTGCTGTGCATATAACAACAGTTTTGTGTACTTGAGGCGTACAGTCCTGCAGCATACAGGTATTTGCAGGCAATTGAACCCTGAGAGGTTTACAGTGCTCTTTGTAAGGACCTTAATGAGAGGTCACTAAAAATGGCATGCTGATTACATGTGATTAATACCTAAATAAACATCTTTTTCTACATATTTGCTCGAAACAGCCCAGAAGAAAAGCCTGCAGAGAAAGACTTGCTGCTTTCACTGTTTGCTTGTGGGTAGAGGCTATGTTTTAACAAAACTTGTTTTGTGCAAAGAGAATTGGTTTTATGTGACCAGTGACATAAGTGAAGTCTCTATTCAAAAGCCACAATGGGTTTCAGCATTGTTACTGATGGTAATGGGGTTGTCTTGTAGTTTACTAGCTCCCCTCTCCTTGTTACGATATTCTGGATTAGGAAAACAGCTCTGTACCTGGATGTGTAGGCAGTTGTTGGAGGGGGTGAATGTGTAAGCTGTGCAACCTTGCTGAGGGCCCTAAATGCTGTGGAAGTTGCTTCAATCTCCACATTAAAAATCATTATGGCAAAAGTAAAATCCATCAATGGGTATTACCACTGACTGCTGTCTCAATGCATGGCATAGCACAGCACAGCACCCTGATGGGGGAGCGGGTGAAACTGATGGACCCTGGTGGCTCCTTCTCTTTTCCACATAGGCACATAATGACAAACTACTTGCTGACCTCTCCCAGACTTTGCGGCCCTGCCAGCTTTGTAGCTCTGCAGCTCTTAAGGAGGCTGGGATGTAATGAGCAGTAACGTAACAGGAGACTTACCTAAGATCTTGCTATAGTAGGTGTCCCAGTGTCCCCAGTAGCTCTGAAAAAAGAAGTCTTGCCAGTGGTAAGACAAGATGTTTTTTATCCTCTCACCAAAGGACATGCGGTCGGTGAGCTCTGACAGGGCTGCAGGTGCATAGGACAGTGGTGCTGGCATCTTGCCACAGTGCCTCTCCACGGTGAAGGCTGGGGAGAAGCGCAGCGAGTACACGAAGGGGATGGACAGCTTGAGAGCCAGGAGGTCCCCGCAGAGGGTGACCGGGTCTGACAGCAGCAGGTCATAGCCGGACCCCTGCAGGTGGGCCATCAACTCGTGGTTGGTTAGCACTGCGTCACACATCAGCCTGTTCATGTCATGCCAGTTCTTGATCTGCTTCCCCATCTCCCTGTAAAACTGCCAGAAGGTCAGGGTGGTTGGCCTGTTGTTCAGCCACAGTGCCACTAGGTCCTCGATCATGGTCTCGATGATATCCGTCTTGAAGGGCACGTTATAGACCTCAAACTTCTCCATGGCATCATCCCTGGATTTAATGAAGAGGGAAGCGTTGGACACCAGGACAGTGACGCTGTGCCCACGGCTGATGAGCTCCTCTGTAACTATCTTCATATTCAGCCAGTGGCTGCCTTCTGTTGGCCAGACCAGCACATTCCCACAGAAGACAGGCCCTAGAAGAGCAACCTGGAAAAGGAGCAGCTGGAGGGATTTCTTAGAGCTGTTGGCTTTTGTGGCCATGGCAAGACAAAAGGGCCAGGTATCCTGGGAATGTTTCCCTTCCAGCTGGGAGTGCTGCACCTCTGTGCTGTGTTTGGTGGCTCTTCACTAGCAAAAGCAGGAGTTTGCTGTTGCACAGGTGAGGCCTTTAAAACCCACGTTTGGTCTCGGGTCTGAAATGACAGAATAGGATGTTTGGTGATTTACTTCTCTCTTTCTGCCTTCTATCCTGGCAGAAAGGATAGAAACCTCTCAGTTTCCCTCGTTAGCAGGGTGGCAGCAATCCTCACTGCTGTCAAAGGTCTGCCCTCAAGCTACTCCCTCGGCACAAGATGAACTTAATCCTCTTTTTAAATCTACCTTTTGTAGTTTCTCTGAGGAATCCTTGTCATAAAAGCAAACAACAGAGGATCTCTTCTGTGTAATTACTGCATCTTTAAATGCTGGCAGATTTACTATAAGTATTAGCAAGTAAGTGGCACTACTGACAACGCTGGCGAAATACTGAGATTTGCAGGAGAATGTATGATCACGTGTTGCAGTTTAAACTCAGCCACCAGCCTCTCTCTCACCCCCCCTTCCTCCCTGGCCCCGCTCCCAGAGGGATGGGGAGGAGAATCGAAAGAATGTAACTCCCACAGGTTGAGATAAGAACAGTCCAGCAAACAAGGTACACCACAAACCACTACTGCTAGCACCAATAACAATAATGATAAGGGAAATAACAAGGGAAGAGAATACAACCGCTCACCACCCACCGACCGATATCCAGCCCAACCAAGCAGTGATCCAACCCTTCTGGGTAACTGCCCCCAGTTTATATAGTGGGCATGACGTGCTGTGGTATGGAATACCTCCTTGGCTAGTTTGAGTCAGGTGTCCTGTCTCTGCCTCCTCCCGGCTTCCCCTCCTCCCTGGCAGAGCATGAGACTCACAAAGTCCTTGGTCAGAGTAAACATGACTTAGCAACAACTAAAATCATTGGTGTTAACAGTGCTGTTCCCAGGCCAAAAGTCAAAACCACAGCACTGCACCAGCTACTAAGAACGAGAAAAATGACTGCTACTGCTGAACCCAGGACATCATGTCTGATTTTAAAATGCCTGTTTTCAATTGCAACAGCCCTGGTATTTGTATCCTGTGGTGTTTCTATCACTGAAGCCTACCTGTACTTAAAGATACATTTTTCTCATTCTGAGCTTCCAGTCTTTCTCCACCTTTCTTTCCAGAGGCAGCACAGGGGCTTACTTAGCTAACAGGCGGCAGTGCTACAGGGACTGCTTGCTTGAAGATACTGCTAGACCTGGGGCAAGAGCCCTGGCCAGCACAAGGTGGAGGGACACCTGTGATGGGCAAATTATATCATAGGCATCCTTAAATCTCCTCAACCCTTCTAGAGCCATGTCCCTGCTGGTAAATAATGAAACTTCCTGGCAGTCATGCCCCAGCCCCTACGGAAAGCTGCTGCATCTCTGGGCTTCACCATTAACTCACGTTGGAGCATCTTTACAGGGCAAGATGAGCCAGACCTCTGGGTGCCAGCCCTCAAACAAATCACTTGCATTATACATCCATGAACCGGCAATGCCAGAGGCAGACCAAGGCAGGAGGGGCCACAGGGTACATGTAAAGGGCTGACTTGGAAGTGGCATCTTTTTTTAGGGTGAGATGTTAGAAGTGCTGATGTTTCCCATGCTGATAGAAGGCAGCAAATCCTTCATTTGGGTGATGATAATGCCAATAATAACATGTGGTTTGTTCTGATATGTGACAGATGGTTTCCAACCGCTCTCAGAGAACTCAACACAGGGAGCTCATTGCTACTGTCTGGGGCACTTCACCACCAATCTGGTCACGCTGTGGGCTCAATTCAGTTGTCTAAACATAGGTCTGAGGCCCTCCTAGCCCATAAGGGTTCTTCTCGGAGCAAAATCCATATCTTTTGGGGTGTCTCTCACTTGGAAAGTCAGTGCTTGAATGTAAGGCACTATGTCCTGGGAGGAGCTCTGAACCACCAGGAGCCAAAATGACAATTAAAACCCATGCATAGAATGATGCACTCGATCCAACATAATTTGGGGAATGAATCCCATGCAGCAAAAGCTCTTACCTAGTGGAGTCTTCCCAGGTACGTAAGCTTTGAGTTGCAAAGGTGCAGTTTGCTTACACCGGTTTGTGTCTGTGTCTTGCTGCTCACCTGCTCTGTGCCTGGGCTGCTCTGGCAAGGTTGGGTATGAGCAGAAGGAGCTTAAATAAGTTACCCTCTTTTCAAAAAGGAGGAAGTAATACAATATGGGGTGATGACAACAAGGCATGTATTCTGGCATTATTTATTGCTTTGCTATGCTCCAGTAATTTAACAGTCAAAATGGTCTTCCTCATGCTGGGCTGTATTATATTATGCTATATTATATGCTATATATATTATTATGTTATGGCAGAGCCAGATCCCCAGGACTTTGCATCCTGTAGCTCAGAAATATGACTGCTGAAAAGACTTTCCTCTCCCTTTAGGGTCCCAGCTGGCAAAATAATAGTAGTAGTAATAATAATAATAGTAATAATAGTAATAATAAGTAATGGACTTCTTTATAAACTGTGCACAGGAACAAAGATAAAATCTTGTGGTTTGTAGAGCTTTTCTAGAGGTGGTGTGCTGCCTGTGCTGGGTGCGTTGGCCCTCGGTTCTGGAGATCCAAGTTTTTAATGACTTGGAAATAGAGAAATCTAAAATGCACTTCCATTGCATTTCGTTCACTTCCATTGCAGTCACCATGGGGTTTGAGTATTTTCCATAATATTCAACCTGACTTCTTCTAAGCCCTCAGAATTCAGGGCAATGATGCCAGCATGTTTGGCCTTACAGCCAGGAGTTTCAGTATGATCTCTCCACAGACCTCTGTATTCAGGATTATATCTTTTTCAGGCTAATTTAGCTTATTTGGGAAAGTGCTATAAAAAACTTAAAGCTTTTCCAGCAGCTGTTGAAAGGCCATATTCATGTGGGCTGAGACAGACAGGAACCTGGGTTTCATTTCTAACCCCTCAATAATTAATTCCTTCCTAGCAAATGAGAACTATTATGAGGTGCAGTCCCTCCTCTGTCCTCATAACCAAACCGTTAAATTTGTCTTGTTTCCGTGTCCACCTTTTAAAGATTACTGCTCAGATTACTCTTAATGCAGAGAAGAGCATTTTGAGAGGATTAAAGGATAAAATCCAGCAGCAAATGAGAGAAAATTGGGGCTGAAGAAAGTAGATGGTGTTAGGTGTCTGTATTTCACACATCTAGCATTACTAAGCAGAAGTGCTTTGATGCAACCTCCAGCCTTGTTAAATAACAAAAGGGATTTTTTGAGGTGAAGGTGAGTTATGCAAAAGTTTGGCAATACAGACCAGTGTGTTCCACATATGGGTCTCTTCACCATTATGGCATGCAGGGCACCTTTATGTTTAGAAGATCTTGATGCCAGCCAGCACCTCAAAAGCTCAGTGCCAGAGTGGAAAAGGGAAGCTTTTGCCCTGAGAAGCACCACATTACACTGTGGTTTTCCTTTCACTTATAGCAACAAAGCAGACTTCAAAGTTTTGACTATATTTTGGGCAGGTTTTGTGTGGGGAGGATCAGAGGAGAGGCTGGATAGGGTAAATATGAAGGTTGGCTCACCCCTGGGTACAGACAGGAGTGAGTGGATTGAGCAATTCTGCAGAGGCATATGTGCAGGTGCTCAGTAAAAGGTTTACTGCCACGTGATGCCCAGGGGTAAAAGCAAGCTCCAGCAGAGGTCAGTGAGTGGAAATAGCCGTACAGTAACCGTGATTCTCAGCTGAATGGCATCTTTCTGTTGCTCCCTCGCAGCTGTAGGACAGGAATACCTCATGCTAGCTTTATCGCACTTCACTTGGGTTTAGTGATTCAGTTTAAGGTTTCATGAACTCTCTTCATTGCTGTTGCAGTGTTGCAGGGGACACTGCTTTTCCTCTGATATTGCCTGTTTGGAGCTGATCCATCAGGCTCGGTGTGGGAGGCAGAAGGGAGCTCCTCATCTGCTGCTGATTGGAGTGTGGAGGACTGATTCTGCACACCTGCCTGGGAGGCAAACAGAGGCACCCTGTCTGCTTCCAGGAAACCAGGTCTGGAGGTTTGGACTTGGGCTTCACCTCGCAACTTGAGGGGTGCCATTTCATCCCTGGGGCATTTCACCAGGGTAGGTTTGTGTTTCCTCCTCTGTTTGCACCAGGATCATGGGTGGGATTCCAGTGGGGGCTGCCATGTCCTTTGCCTGAGGTGTTTCAAGGCTGGAGGAGTGAGAGAGAGAAACATCCTGATTCGGCTGTCATCAGCTCGGATGTCTGGACCTCCGCATGCAGTGTGGGAGCACTCTTGACCACTCTTACTCTCAGCATCAAGGACCCCACGCTCCTGCCTCTAAGCCAGCAGGAACCCCCTTCTGTGGCCCATGGCTCCACTCCCTGGCATCTGCACGTGGCCATGAGGAGGAAGGGTCCTCTATCCTCACCACGGCTTTCACCCACCACATGTACACCTTGGCACTGGCAACATGCACTGCCTTCATATCAAGGGATTCAAAGTCCTGTTTTTACAAGGGTGCTTAAGAGGGAGCTTGTGTGGAATTACACATTCCCTGATGTGCCACATGGTGCTTTGAACAGCAAAATTACTTCCACTATCCCTCCTCTGGCCTCATCACCAAATACTTGTTTCTTCCCTGGGGTCTTAGCAGTTTAGGTCCTCACAAAACTCGTGGGGCACAGTATTTTAGCCTCCCCTACCTGGCTGTGTTGCAACCCTTCAGCTCTCACACGCACCCTATCTACAGCAGTGAGAGCAGTCAGGATTGCACTTTGAGCCCAGGGACAAAAGATACAGATACAAAACCCCCTGCTTCTCATGGAGAGCAGTGAGTGTAAGCACCTCTTGAAGCATGTTTGATGCCCTTATACATTTCACAGGAGCTGCTGTCTGAGCTATGAGGAAGAAAGAGGTGTCATTAGAGAGTCATCTACAGATGAGACTTTGGGGAAACAAAACCCAAATCTGTGTGTTTCCACACAGATGGAAACATCCAAGGAGCAAAGCAGGGGCAACTGGAAGGCCTGGCTGGATATCCAAGCAGCCGCAAACAGGTGTGTGAGAGATTTGGGGAAGGAAGAACATGCCTTAAACAAATTAGAGAGGAACAAGTTACTGACAGTAACTTTCAAGAGCAGCCGGGCCAAAACACACTGGTGGTGCAGAGTCACTACAGCAAGAGTAAGAATGAAAGGAAATTCCTGCGGCAAGATGTCACAATATTGAGAGGCTAAGGGATAAACCAGCAGAGGAAATCAGTGCCTGAATAGACTAAGATGCCTTCAGCCTAAAAATACACAGCTGGGGGGCTGCATTATAAGGGAAGACTATAGAGTCCCAAAGGATGGGGTGAATCAATGTGGATGAGTATCTCAGGGTAAGGGGCCTCAAGAAAAACCCTCCCAAAATAAAACAAGCTGGGAAGGAAAAGCAAATCCCTAAGGGGGGAACAGCATGGAATGGGATGTGCTGGATGTCACAAGAGTCAGGGCTTCAAAGGCACATTTATAGAGGACAAAACTACAGACTGACCAGATATAGGCTCAGGAGCTGCTTTCCTGCATGGCATCTCTTCTGTATGACAGAAGTAGCTGAAGCCACCGTTCACCAGTTCCGGTATCACTGCTTCTGTCTGTAGTTACCTGGGTTACTTTTGCCCACTCCCCTACTGGCATCTCTGGTTCAGGTTTGTTTGTACTTGGGCAGCAAGGTGAGAGGGTTCAGAGCCTGCTGCATTGCTCTGTAACAAATCACTGCAAGCAAGTGATGCACAAACCACATCCTACAACATGGAGGTGCTCCGAACATCTGAGAGAGAACCAGAAATCCCTTGCAATTATTGCACTTTATTGTGACTTAACCTAACATCTCTTTTAAGGAGGAATCACAGTCTTGTACCTTCTCTTTTTGTTTCTCTCCACAACTACCTCTGCTGCAACACCCCTCACCCTCTACTTTTGCTGGGTTTATGGTACCTAATGGCCAAACTCCAAGGGCTTTGATGAATGGTGATATTTTACGCAGTTCTGCTGCCTGTATTCCCAGACAGGTCCCACCTGATGGTCAGTCTCCTCCCTGGAGTACAGTGGAGCTGTTTCACATCTGACAGCCCCTGTTAAAGCATTGAGTTGCCACCCCCTCACCTTGCCTGCCCGCCCAGGTTCCCAGTCATATTTTTTTAACCTCTTGGCCTATGGCACCCACTCCTGAGACAGAAATCACATCCTCAGAGATGCTCCGTGCCTATGAGCAATGAGTATTTCCTCTGCTTTGCAGGCAAGTTTGTCTTGCACATGTATCAAACAGATGACAAGCATGGGCAGGAGGGGACAGCATCTGAGGAACTGGGACCCAGCAACCTTTTCTTAAATGACTGCACCATAAACCCAGCTATTTTAAAGCACCAGCTTTTAGCAGCGCTGTTCCAGCCCCCTCTCTCCATCATGTCCTGCAGTGCTGCAGTGTGCCACTTAGCTATGGTTCTTCTGGCCATGGTTCTGGCCATCATCTCTCTTCTGACAAGAGACTGCAGGAGCTGGGCCTGTTTAGCCTAAGGAGAAGACTGAGAGGGGATCTCATGGATGCATATAAATATCTCAAAGGAAGGTACCAGCTTCCAGGTCCATGGGAGCAGAACAGCACAAAAGCAACTGGCAAATCCCCCTTGGTGCCAGCTCCCCCAGCTCTGCCCATCTCCCAGCAGCACCCTGGAGCTGGTTTTGTCCCCATCCCACTCACCTCATTTCTTCCACGTGGCCCCAGCAGTAAGTTGGGGGCACAGCCATCACTGTGCCCTCTTGTGTCATCCCCCCCCAAAGAGTGACAGCAGCAGGAGAATCTGAGGTAGGAGGTGGTGGGTGCAGGACCCTATGGGGGATCCAGCCATGGGGGAGATGTTCATGTGGGGGCTGCTAACAACTTCCATTCATCATGTGCTGGGAACAGCTCCGTAGCACATACTGGCTTTTTTATTCCTCAAGAGCCACACAGGCTTATTCTAAGCATGTCCTGGGCTGGCCACACAGGGCTGGGGTGATGCAAGGTGGGATGAGGATCCACAGTGCTCTGTAGCAACATAGCAGCTCTCACATGGGTGCAAATGTGGGAGGAAGATGCAGAGATAAAACTTTATTTCTGCAAAATTCCCTGTGGCACAAGGAGGAGGGAGGCCTGTGGGCAGTGCCGGGACCGGGAATGGTGGGTTGGATGGGGAGGATATAAACCAGGGAGTCTCAGATCTGGGTGCGGAAGCGCAGGTCGGTGTCCGACATCTTCCGTGCGTAGTCCTGGTCAAAGCGCTCGTTCTGGGCCACGGTGAAGTGATTCTTCCAGTCTCCAGTGATGCCTGGGGGCAGGTGAGATGGGGCTCAGTGGAGTCCATGGGGAACAACGTGCTGGGAGCCCCCCCTGGCCACTCACCTTTGCGCATGAAAGGGGAGGCGCTGTGGTCCATGACCTGGGAGGGCACCATGCTGTAGTTGGTGGTGGGGTTGTCCCGCATGGTCTCGAAGGAGGTGTGTCGGGTGATGGTGTCCAGGGCCGCCTCTGGCAGCTCCTGTCCCAGGAACTGGGCCACCTTGGCAACCTCCCGGCGGAGATCCTGTGGGAAACAGGTCAGTGCTCACCCCTCCTGCCACCCCCAGACTCCTCACACCATCAACCACAGCCCCTCACCTCCTTCAAGTCCTCGTAGAAGAGGTAAAGGATGGGGTGATCCTTCCTCCTCTCCCAGTAGCCCTTGACGTGGTTGTACCAGGAGCCATATGCCACTGTGTAGAGAGAGCAGCCAGGGGGTGTCAGTGGGTGACACTGCTCTGCGGGGTGCCCGCATGGACCCGTGGGTGCCTTTTCCCACCTCTGCCGGCCATAAACTCCTCCAGGTACTGGGCCCATGTCCCAGGGTGCGGGTGTAACTTGTTCATCAGGTCAAAGTGGTAGAAGGAAACGGCCACATCCTTGGCATTGCGTGCCACATAGAGTATCTGCAGAGAGCTTGGTGACACGTGGGGACTTGCAAGGTCCTGGCAGGGCAGATCCCCCCTTATCTCTGCTTGACCCTGTAGGTGTGTCCCCTCCAGACTGTTACCTTGCAGTGGTTTTCCCAGAAGGATTTGGGCAAGATATGAGCTGGGATGTGGGTCTTGATGATGCGAGGGGGTGCCATGGCCTCCAGCTGCTCCGTGCCTACAAAGGAGGTTTGCCCCAGGACCGCTCCCACCACCAGTGGGGTCCCTCCCCTTCAACCAATCCTGGCCCACATCCAGCATCCCCTGCCACCCCTGGCCACCCCACTACCTGGCACCATGCTCCCAGGGGCGGCAAACTCCAGCATGGGCACCCGGTTGCTGATGGCATCCTGCTTGCACTTTTCAGGGTCACAGCCTTTCAGGATCATGTCCACAATCTCACTGACCCAGGTGGTGCCTGGTAAGGAAAGGTCAGGAACCCAGCTGGCACCATTCCCACTGGTGCCCCATCTTGAGCACCAGAGGGGCCCCATCTCACTAGCATCCCCCCACGTCCCAGCTCAGGGGGCTGCAGGCTGGTGCTTCCTCTCCCAGCCCAGCTCCTCTCTGGTACGCAGGGATGCTCACCAGATTTGGGGAAGCTGGCCACCACGGTGTCCTCGGGGTGGCTCTGGAACATGTCAACCTTGTCCCAGTTGTGGGTGAAGGCGTTGACCATGGGGATGCCATGCACCATGCGCCAGGGCTGCCGGAGGTGGGTGTCTGGGTCGGCCATCCTGCTGGGGACAGGGATGCAGCGGGGGGCTGGCCGGCAGCGGAGGGCATCACGGGACAGGGACAACCCCCACAGTCCCTGCTGAGCCCCGGCATCCCAGCCATGGGAAGGCAAACATCCCTGGAGGTGGCACCTGCCTCCCGCAGAGGTCTCGGGGGTAGCGGGCAGTGCAGAGAGCATGGAGGGGCACGGCCAGCGCCGGGGGCTCAGGTCAGCACAGGCAGTGGGCAGCTGCCCGTACCGTGATGGAAAAGCTCGCAGGCGCTTTGCTGGCCGCAATTTCACGCTGCTTTCTGCTCCCTGCCCGCAGCTTTCTTTCCCCAGCTCCCTGTTACACAGCAGCAGGGGGAAGCCCCGCCTGGAGGGCTCCGTGGGAGTTTGAAGGAGATGGGAACGGGGAGCAGGACTGACAGGGGTTTCGCCGGGAATCCTCCCCATCGCCGGACGTCCCCGCTCTGTGCTCGCTGCAGAGCAGCTCTGTGGCTGGCCTCCGTCTCCAAGGGGACATGGAGCCCATACGAGCCCCTCATCCCGCTCCCCGCGCAGGCCAGGCTGGGGCACCCTAAAGCGGTGACCGCGGCCAGGGTGTCCCCGTTACCTGCCTCTTCTCCGGGCGCTCTGACGGGGGGGAGGCGAAGCTTCGCTCCCAGCCTGGCGGGGCCGGATTTGTTATTCTCCCTTCCCGTGTGGAAGATGGAGGCGCGGGGAGGCGCCTGGGGCTGCGGGAGGCGGGGGCCATCGTTAGGGAAGAGACGCGGAGAGAGCCGTTCCCGGCCTGAGGAGCGGGGAGTGCAGCGAGCAGAGAGCCGGGAGGGGAACGCAGCCCCGCTGGGGATGGTGCCAGGAGCCTGCGATGAGCTGCGCCGGGCTCAGTGCCCGCTCCTCCCCCGGTTAAACACACAGATGGCGGCGGGGGAAACCACAGCTTCCCCCCACCCGCAGAGGCAAATCCCAACCCAGGTCCCGGGGGTTAAACATCACCCTGTTCCGATCCGGGGATCAGCCCGGGGACGCGTCCAGCTCCTCGCACTGGGGCCGGGCTCTCGAGCAGGGTTAGGCTCTGGTCACACACCGCCCCTTCAAATACGGGTCCAAAGTTTGCAGAGTTGCGGAGCGCTGGTGCAGCTGATACCGTGCTACTGGGAGCGCGGTTTAAAGGCCGCCGTGATGGTAAAATGCTGACATTTACCTGTTTTCCACGGGCAAACGTGGGCCGGGAGGGAGTGGGTAAGGCAGGAGAGACGGCAGCAGGGCAGGGCAGCAGCTCGCCTGGTGGCAACCTTGAGAAAGAGGTCCCTGATTTGTCCCCAGGGCCAAGCTCCCGGTGAGGCAGTGTTACAGGCGAGTGACACACCTCACTCTGAAGAGAGAAGCAGCAATCTGGTTATTGATGTAAAACGGAGATTTAACAAAGCTTGGTAGTAAATGTGACTGCGGTTTAACAAGATTTGGTGGCAAGGTATGCCTGAGGATTTACTGCATAGAGGACAGGGTCAGGCAAAACTGTCAGGGGGACTCTCCTGTTGAGTCATGAGGTTCAGAAAAGACCCCCTCACTTTCTGAACAACTCAGAGGAGAGTTTGGGCTGCAGATGGATCCACTCCTAGTCCCAGACTTGGTCATTTATGTCTAAAGGATTCTATATGCAAAACTTAGCCTGTTTGTCACTTGGCTAAGATTTCATGTTTAGCATCCTATTAATCACTACAAGAGCCTGCTGCAGGAAGGGACTCCTCCTCAAGGAGTAGACTTGAGAAGTCCCTACTCGAGGGGAGATCCTCGTGCACAGCCCACTGCCATGCAGGGGAACTCAACAGGCCCTGGTGTGTCCACTAGTTATGGAGTCAGATAATTGATTTATAGCCATATTTGTGTATTGACTACAGAAGTTAGTTTCCTCCAGATTTGGTCTGAGTCAGACCTTGACCAGCACTATGGTTAGGTGGGTGCGTTGTTCAGATTAGCCCTTGGCTGTTGTGTTATTTGTCTCCCTTGAATCCACTTTGAGTCAGATGCAGCCCTCATGACCAGACACATCCAGCACTACCTCCACTGGTGGTTATCACTTGAGCAGGTGGAGGGGAGCACACCGGCACAGCTGGGACATTCCAGTCAGGCCTCCAGGATGTGCCCTCCCTGCCCATCACAAACTGCCTGCGTGTGCAAACCTCACAGGCAAAGCTGGGAGCTGGGGAAGCACAGAGATCTCCATTGGCATTGAAGTAAATACATGGAGAGGGTTTATTCCTATGGGAGAGCGCCCTTCATAGCTCTGCTGCTGTTTAGGAGTCAGATCCAGACTGAATCTCTTCGGTAATGAAAACAACCCCATGAGACTGCCGTGCCAAAAAACTACAGTCTTGGAAACTCAGGCTGGAAATGGGGCATAACTGGGGAATTTGGGGCTCCAAAGCAAAGCCGTGTTCCCAGTGGGATGGGACTGTATTTCTCCAGCCACCCCCGAGCAAGGGCTCAGTGCAGCCGGGTTGGAAGCTGGGTTCCCCAGCTGGCAAGGGCAGCCATCCTGCTGAGCACACACTGTGCAGCAGGGAGGAGTTTCCCTTCGCCTTTGCTCTGCAAACCACAGGGAGCCCGGGTAAGCCCCACCACCGCCCGCTTTGTCAAGAAACCTCTCACAGGCCCGAGGCACGAAAGCTCCTGAGCACACAAGAGCCACTGCTGGCTAAAATCCACTGCATGTGCCCACCTAATCAGGGCGGAGCTGCTGTTGGGATTCAATCTCAGCTGCTGGATTGAATCCAGGGATTCAGGGCACTCAGCCCCACCACATTTCCCCGCTGGCAATGGCTCACCCTCCAGTTACTCCAATTTACTGCCGTGGGAGAAGAGAATTGGTGCAAGGATGCTCCATCTGGAACTGCCCCCCCTCCTGGGGTAGGGAAAAGAGCAGCCCCACCAGGAAAAGGAATGAGTTCCCCATGCCTCCATCTGGAAGATGACATCGGAGCCTACCATTGCTCCCAGTAATTCTGGGCTATTCTGTGCCACAGCGAAGTGATTCTTCCAGTTCCTGGAGATCCCTGCAGGCAGGACAGTGAGTGGGGCAAATCCTGACACCGCTGAAATATGTGGAGCTGTGGATGAGGACTGCAGTGCAGCTCAGGAACACCCCTCTCAAGCCCTCCACCACTGGTTAAAACCCACCTTTCCAGAGGAAGGGTGAGAGGCTGTGGTCCATAAGGGCAGTGCACATGGCCTCATAGTTGGCAGCAGGGTTCTTCCTCACATGGCCAAAGGACATACAGTGGAGGATCCTCACCACCATCCTCTGCACCACCTCCTTGCCCAGGAACCACAGGATCTTCTGCACCTCACATTGTGGGCCCTGTCGGTCAGCTGATATGGAAAGGCTGCCAAAAAAGGCTGGAGATGGGGGAGCAATCGGGTACCCTCCTCTCCATCCCATCCTCATCTTCTTCATGTCCTCACAGAAGAGGGAGAGGAGCTGCTTTTTCTGCTACTTCTCCCACCATCCCCACACGTGCTTATACCAGGACCCATAGGCTACTGTGGGAAGTGGTCAAGAGGTTCAGCCTCCACCTTTGCCAGCCATAAAGGTCTCCAGGAACTCTCTCAGTGTGCCGGGGTCAGGAGCATCTTGGACATCTGATAGAAGCAGTAGGAGGAGATGACAACATCTTTGGGGCTGCAGGCCATGTAGATGACAGCAGAGGGAATGTGGATGTCTGGGGCAGAGCAGTGCCCCTCCCTGCCACTCACACAGAGAGGTGGGCAGCACCCATAGCATCCCCTTGTCCTGGAAGGAGGCCAGGAGCAGCTGGACAGGGAGTTGGGTCTTCACTATCTAAGGGGAAGCAGCTCGATGCTTATGGGACAGGGAGCTTAGTGCTGCATCCCCAGCACCCGGCTCAGCGCCATTGTCACCCGGAGGTGTTTCCGGTGCCCCCAAGAGGCAGCGGGTATGTCGTGGTTTAAGCCCAGCCGGTAGCGCTGGAGCCAGGACAGGGTATGAAAAGCCGGCTCCGCCAAGGGCACGGCGAGCCGGTAGCAGGTTTAACGGGACGGCAGCCGAGGCGCGGGGGTTTTGGGGTGGGCACTCCCGCGGCGGCCGCTATGCTTTACCCTCCCACAGCGCCAGGCGGCGCCATTGTCACGGGAACGGAGCGCCGGGTCCGACTAGCGGGGCAGAGCGGACACCGGGCCCCGGGCGTGCTGTGGGCCGGGAGCGGGGCGCCCCTGTGCTTCGAGGTCCCGGGACGGGAAAACGGGGAAAACCAGGGAAAACCAGGGAACCCGAGGCGGTTCCTTCCTTCTCCCCGTCTTGCTGGATCCGGTGTGGGAGCGGGGCTCCGGCCACTGCCCGCTCTGTGCCGCCTGGAACTCCGGCCCTTGTCCTCCTGCAGGCAGGTGGGGGGGTGTCTGCGCGGCTGCCGATTCCCACCACAGGATCAGCCCCAGCTCCATCGCTGGGTCCTGGCTCCCAGCCGTATCCACAGGCGGAGAGGAGGACCCGGCGGGGCTGTCGGTGACCGCTCCTGCCACCGGGCTCCCTTTTCCCCGTGCAGGCACCGACTGGTTTCTTCTGCCCAGCAATGGGAGTTACACATGGGCTAACAGAGACGGGAGATCAACGGGTGTGTGCATATGTTATTTGCAAGAGAAAACTGATCTCCGTCTCTCTGTTCCTCCACAATGGCTTCTGTCCCACCCCATCATCTAACACAGCCCCCTCCTCCCCATTACCTGCCTCTCACCACACTTTACCTCTCCCAATACTCCCTTTTTTTCCTCAAGAGTCCTCTGGAGAACGACAGACTCAGATCACTGCCTTCTGCATGCCTCGTCTTCACACAAATAATTTGTTTCCCTTAGCAGCGAGAGGCAAGAACTAAATGTCCTTCCTTCGCCTCACAGAATCTGTATCATCACAGACTTGTGTTTTACCCTGCAGTATTTCCTCAGTGTTGCATTTCAATGCATTAACAGCAAATCACTCCTGAAATCAGAGAGGTTTGGGACAGGGTCTGAGTTATGAGGGTAAACTTCTCCTCCCTCCCAGGGCAGTACCCACTGAAGAGCCAGGACAGCCCCGGGTCCCATCAGCACAGCCCCTGTGCTCGCAGTGCGACCTCTGAGAGGCTCAGAGCTGCTCCCGGCCCAGCGCTTCTCGTTTGCCCTGTGGCTCTCAGTGGCAAAACTGCATCAGGGCGGAACAGCCGTGGGCTTAGAAGAGTAACTGTGTGGAAAACGTAAACGGCAGCTTTGTGTGCCTGGCGCGACTTCCTTCCCACTCGCAAGAACAGCCTTTTCCCTGGGAAAGCCATCAGTGCAATTAGCAAGTACAAATGTTGTATGAACATTTGTTGCATAAAAACTCCGGTGTTTTTGTTTCCCCAAAGTTGTTCAAACCCTGCAAACAGACTAAATTAGGTCTCATGGTTAGAAAAACTCCTTTCTTAGAGTGGCCAGGTTTGTCTGGGTAGGTGATCCTGTGTGTTAACCTATAGAAGCCCCCCCCCCTTTCCACCACACTGATCTTTGCATTGGTCATTCCCTAAGTAACTCTGATATAGGAAGATGATTCTCACTATTCCTAGATCAAGAAGTATTTGTATTTAATTCTAGCAGGGAAAAAACCTTTTCCTTGAAAGCAGAGCCGTGCAGCCCCAAACTGTGTTCAGTAACCACCACTGTACCACACTATTTTTCCTTACTGCCATCCCCATCCATTTGCGCCTGCTGTAAGATAACTGCTGCCTCCTCCAGCAAAATCAGGGACCTACAAGGCAAGTCAATTCAGCTATAGGCAATTTCAAGGTGGTTCATGTTGTGGAGACTTCACTGGCTTTGTTCTTTCACGTGTTATATGCAAGCCTTATACAGAATCTATTTATGCTAAATAAGACACAAGCAGGTCCAGTTCCAACTTCAGAGGGCCATTATACAGTCATGTTTCCTTTCTGTTATGACCAAACCAGGAGTTTTCTTTCCATATGAAACAGCAAATGGTAGGCTGAAGCAAAACTAAACAGAAGGACAGGAATGAATCACTCCCCTATTTAGAACAGGATGAGGGTTTAAAAAAACCCAACCAACCAACAACAAAACAAATAAACCACCAACCCACAAAGGCTAAAGCTCAGAAGGATATTTTGGTAGTGACCTTCCTGACGCAGCTGCTCACATATAAATGTTTTCTAACAAACAAAAGCATCTTATGAGCCAATGTGTGCCAGTTAGCCCATGAAGACTTGTGTGCTGACAGCAAGGTTTGGGGAGTGATTACCTTTGGCCATGCTGATTTAAGGTGGGTTTGGTTATTCTGCTTTGCTACAACTTCTGCAAAAAATCAGTCTGTCAGGGAGGTGATGGCATTGGAGTGGCTGGAATTGAAGAAATCCAGCAAAACCTGAGCAAAATATCTCCTCAGTGCTGCAGGCCTTAGTTTGGCCAGGGAAAGAAAATTCGATTACGCTCTTGTGGCCCATCCTCTTGGCCAGGGAAAATAACTCCTGACAGTGCCTCTGCAGCCACTTGTTGCTGAGCAGAAGACCGGCTCTAGGAGGAAACTCTTGATTTGAAGCAATATGGTCCCAGCCTTTTGTGCACAACTTGGTCTAATTTGTTTTTTATGGGGAAAGCTACTTCTTGAGAGTGGAAATGCTCTTAGCTCATCAGGCTGCGCCCTGAGGCACCTTTTCTTGTGTTCTCTTTTCTTCTCATCTCTGAGTTTCTTGGGTTATTTTAAAAGTTACTGCCACATTTACAGCAGAGATGCGTGCAGCAGCTTGAAGAACCTCCCAGAAAACCAGCTCAAGAACCACCATTCAGCTTGTCCACTATTTAATTTTATGCCCTCCTATTTGATTTATTGGTGTGAATAGTATCAAATGCCTGTTTAAGTAGGTTTGTTTGTTATTTTCTTGGAGAACCTTTCCCTCTACTGGCAGCATTGTTGGTGAGGACCAGGAGAAGGATGCCAGATGAGGGTGTCCCATGAGCCTGTTGGTGGTCAAAGTGTCCTCTGCTGCACATGTGAGCAGGAACTCATGCCAGCTCTTCTCAAAGCCATCGCATTTGTATGCATATTCATGGACTTATGTTTCCTCTGTTAATAGTAGATCATTTACAGGAGCACAGAGAGGAGGCTGCTCTCCAGCAGGTGATTTAAATGCTGCTTGACCTTGCTTTCTGAATTGCATTTACCCGTATGGCTTTCAAGTATCTCATATACAAGTGGTAGAGCTTCAAAAGTCTTGTTTTGGCTTCCCAGCTCCCCCCACTTGATCTTTTGCTATTTCTGGCTACTCTTGTTGCCTATTCCTCCACACAACCAGCTCATATCAATCACTCTCATGGAAAAAATGCAAGCAGTAAAAAGTTTAACAAGAGTCCTACCAGAGTTTTCCTACAGCTGGGGAAAGAAACACCGCTTCACCACCACAGCTTTGCTCACTGTAGATTTTAACTCTGCAAAATAAACCACTCTAGGCCATGTCCAATACCTCCCATGCAGCCAAGGGGTGAAGAGGAAGGCTGACGTAATGGTGAGGTGGATTCAAGCTGCTCATTGCTGTATGAAGAGGCAGGGTGCACAACTTGAGCTCAATTCTGTGCTTACAGCCAGTTCCATCTGCCCCTGCCAGCCAGAGCTGCACACAGCCCCTCCTTAGCAGTAGCAAGGATAACCTTACAGGATGATTTTCGGCCACCCTCTTTTCCAAGCACCCCTCTAAGTAGTGAACTGTGACTGTCCTGAAGAGTTGCTGGGGAAAAAGTAATTCTGATCCAGAGCCAGAAGACAGAGCCTGACCACCTGGCTGGCCTTTCCCCTCCCAAGAAAGATAATGAGTGCCCTCTGTTTAACAAAACCCCTCGGCATTTAACCCACACAAACCACAAATGATACCTTTGCACCTGAAGGGAGTAAAAGCATTTCACCTCCCCATATGCTACAAGTCTCTTTTGTTACAAGCGCCCTCGATTTGAGGTATTGTAATTAATTTCTGTTGGCCCATGGAAGGTATCTCTCCTGGACCACCAAGCTCAGACCATGGCCAGAGCTACCATCCACTTCAGTTACTCTTAAGGTAACTGAAGATTCACAAAGGATTGCAACCCTGATGGTTTCTCCAAACAAAACCTATCTTGGGCTCAGACAAAGAGATAGTTGTGTCACCTACAACCACAGCACCATCAAATATCTTCTGAATGCATCAGTTTACCTAAAATAAGCTCCCAGATTTGTGTCCTTCATACTGTCTGTGTTGAACAGATCTTAAAACACACACAGAAATAAAAGCTTAAGGGACATATTTCTGCTTAAAGGCACTTTTCTTGACACCCTGATCTGTGCAAAGAGCTTCTCTTTCAGAACGTGCTCAGGACGAGGAGGCAGTGAAACAGCAGCCCTCCAGCGGTGTCCCTCAGTTTTGAAGTTGTACTTTGAACAGATAGCTCAGGTACCCCATGGGAAGAGGGACTGCTCATCAACACCATCTCAACAAAAGTTCTTCCCTTTCTACAGCTGCGACCTCCCATGGCTCAAGGACAGCCCAAGCCCCTTTGGCTACTGATTTGGAACAGTTCAGAAAGTATTGTCCAGATGAGACTACCTCACCAAAACCCCTTTACTTTCTTTTTTTTCAGTCAAGAAAGCCATTTGTTTAAACAAAAGCAATACAGATTTGGAACAGCAGCCCCATAGTTCTGGACTTGTTAACATTTTTATTAGGGAAAATACAAAGTAACCAGAGAAACAAAGGAGAAATGAGAAAGTTCGTACCCAACTCCTGCTCACTGCTCCTTCCCAGGGACACCTGGCCCCTGCTGCAGTTAATATCGTGTTGGAACTACAGTCTGCCCTGTCCATGCCTTGAGGTTCTTGAGGAGCTCTTTGTCTCCTTACCTACAGCTCCTCCAGCTGCTCCAAGCTCTTTCAAGCTCTCCCTGCTGAAAGTGCACAGGGATGTCACTACAATGGGGCTCTGTCTCCACCAGTTTGGGGGCAAGCCATGTTCAGAAGTGGGGAGATACCTGCTTGACAGCCTGCCTGATCCTGGCATGGGAGTCAGAAGGGGGAAGATGGACCGACACAGCAGGTATTGTCCTGCCAGATTGACTTTATGAAGGTTGCTGTTGTGCTGCCGCATTTCAATTAATTACATGTGCTCTGTATGTGTACTCCTTGAAAAGCTTGAGTATTGCATTCACTGGCTCTCCTACTACCTCTTTCTGTTATTTCATTTTATTTGGCAGAAGCCAGGCAGTCATACTCTGAAGGTGAATGTGCTCCCAATACTTTACTTCCAACAGCGGAGTCCCTAGAGATCTAGCCCTTGTCCTGTAAGATGGTTAATTGGTTTGACCCCAGGATTTAATACAGACTGCCACTTCACTCCAGTACAGGTCCTTCTGCCATGTCTGTGCCCTTCGTACCTCAACAACAACCCCCTTACTCCCACCTACTGTGCTATGTCCCGGTGTACTTGTTCCTTAGACTCCTAGGACTTGTGCAGAAGCACACAAGTAATCCTACTAGCTTTCTTTGTAGCCTGCTGGCAATATTCACCAAGAGATTGTCCAGAAAGCCCCTGCCACCCCTGGCCAGCCAGCCATCCTGCTCTGGTATTGCGCTTCATGTGTGGCTCTTGACCTCCCTCTGTCACAAAAGTGCTGCCAATCAACCTTCTGATCTCCCCGACTTTATCCAGAGAAGATAAGGAAAAGAGCTGGTTCAAAGTTCCACATTTTTATTTTCTCATTTATTTGGCATCTTCTCAACTGACAGGAGAGCTCTGAATTTTTCAGTGAAACTCCTCTTGTAAATACAAATCCATAAAGCATAGCTGTGTGGGTGCTAGTACCGTGCTAGCATGCACCAAACATGACCTGTCATCCTGGGCAGGATCAGGGGTGCTCCTTCTCCCCATCCGCTTCGTCCTGTCATACAGGGATGTCCCATGCCAGGCTCACTGTGTGGGCAAGGTGCATCAGCAACACGTGTCAGACCAGGAGCTGCCTCAGTTCCTCAGTGACTGACTGTCCAAGTCATCTTTCTTCAAACCAGCTGCACTATTTGTGCTCCCTTGACTTGCCATGAAGCTGCCTTTAATGGACAGGAGCACCCCAAAATTCTTACTCCAACCTCAAAAGCAGAGCCGAAGGCCTTCCCCATATCTCTTTTGTGAAACAAGGCAGGCTGGGCTTTTGATCATCAAAGTCTTCCCCTTTGGAAAGAGGAGGAGCCGTCTAGTCATGGGTTCATTGATTCCTTGTCCAGCAGGAATGTTTGCTTGGGCACAGCCAAGCCGCACCTCTGATGACTGTAACAGGCAGCGCTCTCTCTCTTTTGATATACTATCAGCTGGGTTTATCAGAGTATCAACAACCACCACATTCAAGGACTCGTCCCTCTGGTCAGCTCTCCCTGCAGAGCGGACAGGGGCTGCGTGGGAGCTAAGCTCACCTCTTATTTCAAGGAATCTTAACAGCAGGTTTTAAGCTGCTTATTTACCTTTTTGGTCTGTGCAGGAAGTCTGAGCTAAAAAAAAAAGACAGAAGTATAATTACTCTGGCACGCCTGCATTCCTGCTCCAGGCTCAGGCGGGGAGAGACTCTTTCTTGTCGGAGCCAGGAAGAGAGCTGATCCCTGGAGATCACTGCCTCAAACGTGCGTAACTGAAACCTGCAGCCATGCTGAAACAGATACTATCGGAAATGTACATTGATCCTGACCTGCTGGCAGAACTCAGTGAGGAGCAGAAGCAAATCCTCTTTTTCAAGATGCGGCAGGAACAGATCAGACGATGGGAAGAAAGAGAAGCTGCTATGGACAAGGCTTCAGCAAAGAAACCTCTGCCTAGAAAAGGTAAGTCTTTGCCTGCCAGCTGCTTCCCCATCTGGCACAGATCTGGCCAAGTCAATTGCTCCCTAGAAATTAGGAAATAATTTCCTTAGAGCAATTTCTTCCCTCAGGGACATATAGTAGTCGTATTTCCAAACCGTAACAAGTTGGGTTTGCAACTGCAATGGGCTAGTTTTGACCAGGCAAGCAATGGTGTTAGTCCCTGGCCCAGACACTCTGTCCTTGACCAAACTGCTCAACAACTGTAGCTGGAAAGACAGAGTTTACTTGGCCCCAGGAGGTGCATCTCATTAAGTGTCCCACTAAATGGGGCCTCTGAATCTGCCCATTAAATAATCATGGACTTGAATGTCTGTCCTGGGGCACCAGATCTGCAAGGGGGTTCCCGTTGTGCCTTTAGACCTGAAGTCCCTTTGCCAGGATTACACAGTGTGCCGACTCCTGGGAAGAAGCACTCTTCTCCCAGAAGTATGCTCTGTTTGCAAGTAGGTCACCCTCACACAGTCTGAGGAGGATGGTGGTGAGTCTTCTCTGCCCCCAGACTCAGAATTGTGTCCTTCACTGACCTGGCTTCTTTATGGTGAAAAGAAATGGGAGGCATGTGCTGTCTCCCAGCCCAGCTTTCCCAAACTGCAGATGCTTTTGGAAAGGCTCTGCCATCAGCGGCAGCCAGGAGGGCACAGCAGGCAGAATACACACCCTGCACGGAGGCACCAAACAGCATTTGCCAAAGAGCTACTTTTTTCCAGCCAACGGGAAGTCGGTGACATGGAAGCTCGGTGCTGACAATGATGTCTGGGTCTGGGTGATGGGTGAGCATCCTTCAGATAAATCATATGCTGCCATCTGTGAAGAGATCCAGGCACAAAGGGCAAAGCGGCTGGTGAGAGAGCAAAGCAAGGAGGGCAGGTAAGCAACCTTCAGCCAGATGACTCGGTGAGCAGACATGGAGGAAAAGGCATTCGTAAGGACCCAGAGGCTGGAGTCTTCTCTGCAGGGGCTGTGGCTACCACTGTTGCACTCAATTTGCAGGCAAAAGGCAGAGGCAAAGGCTGGCTGCACACAGTGTTGGCAGAGACCAGACCCAGCCTGAGGCTTGACCTGGCTCATTAAGCTTCCTGTGATATGGCTCTTGCATGATACCCTCTGCAGACCACAGGAAATGCTAACTCTATTATTACAGCACATGATGAGTTTGGATTGCCACTGATTAACCAGCGGGTTCCCATGCACAGCAGGACAACAGTTACTCACCACAAGCCATTAATTTAATTATGCCATCTACCTGATTTGGAGCTACAATAGCTGCCTGCACATGTTGCTTCATTGTACCACTGCTCTGCCCATGTGCAGCTTCCTCACAAGATGCCCAGAGAACAGAAAGTGACTCCCTCAGGTTCTTAAGTCCTCTCTCAATCTTGCATTTCAGAGAGACTGACTCTTCTGTAACACAGTCTTTACATCTACAACCAGGAGTCCTAGGTGAGACAGATCTTCATGGGAATAAGAAAAGCACTGTGGAGGAAAAGAAGGAATGTGGGAGAAAAATTACTGCTGCTACAGCAGGGAAAAGCCAGGAGATCACAAAGGTAGTTTACCCCCTTTTTTCCATAACCATCACAAACATATGCTTTGAGATCTCGGAATTGCAGCAAATCCTGGCTGCTGTAAATAGTAATTTGAAGAAGAAAAGAAGCCAGCTAACTGTTAAGGCTTTTCTTCTGTAGTCAGAGAAGAAGCCATGCTGTTATATCCTTCCTTAGTACTAGGGAGGTTCAAGTGCTAGAAGTTACTCTGGATTCATTTGCTTCCATTCTCTGTGGGTAAAACAAGGGTTGCAGTACTTTTCCTCCTGCTCTGTGGCAGTTTTGGATGGCTTTGAGGCACGACCAGGGAGGGTATTCCAGGATCTTTATGTGGAAGGCCACATCCCTGAAACAAATCATCTACTTGTATAAAACCAGATGATGATAATTTTACCAGCGTACTCTGACATGTATATTTTAGGTTCTTCTTTTTCTTTCGTCTTCTAAAACAGTTTAACAATAGCTTATGATATTGACAGCACAGGACAACTGCAAATGCAGTAACTGCAGTGTCTGTTTTACTGTGGTGCTTCACTACAAAAATACTTTTCTTCAACAATAAATATACCTATACTTTTTAACTGGCTACAAAAAACCCTTTGCAGAGAACTGAGAAAAAGATGAGTTGAATTGACTACCCATACAACCAAAGCTGAACAGAAGGAACAGAACCCCCTGACAATTCAAAGGGAGAAGCCTAGTATCATTCAGCAGTGTTTTCATTCAGCCTTTTGCTGCTAACTCGTATGAGCGTACGTTCTTTTATTATACAGCCACTCCATATTTCAGTGTAAAAAGCACGATAACTGAAGGTTAGGTTTTGGCAACGCGCCTCTCCTGCTGCTCCCAAAATACTGAAGTGCATTTGGAATGGCAGCCTCCCTTATCAAGAGCCTCTGACTCACACGGGGTTTTCTTAGCACTGTTTGCTGAAGTTGAGCAACTATGTGGGAGATTTTTTTTTCCTTTCAAAGGAAGCTGTTAGTCACAGCTAATAAAGAAAAAGCAAAAACAAAACCCAAACAAAAAATCCCACCATCACCCCCAAAAAATCTAAACACCTTTCAAAGTCTTGCACACGGAAATAGAGGGGGTTATATATTGTACTTCTGGGTTTTGTCATTAAATTATTAATAATTTTTCCCAGGTTTCTGGGACATCATTGTTATTAGAAGCAGGGATCCAGACCAAAGATCCCTGTTGCATTTTCTATGCCAGGGGAGGGATTTTTTCTTACCTCTCTTTGTCTGCTGCAAGGGATGGGGGACTAATCTAAGAAAGCAAGCTGCTTCACACACATTTGAAGTTCCTAGTTTCCTGTCAAGGGAAGGGAAATTGGAAAGCCAAGTTTATATTAAATGTTAGCTAAGAGGGTGATGGGGATAAAAAAAAAGTGTGTCCTTGGTAAGCAGTGTAGTACAGTTAACTCGCTACTCACTGTGCCATGGAACGCAGCCTGGGTCCAATGGGGAAGGGGAGGGTGTTTGCTCAAAGACAAGTCTAACTGTTTGTCTTCAAAGGCAGGTCTCAGCTAGCGGCTGCTGCCAGGGTAGCTAGACTGGTTTGCAGGGAAGAGTAATCACAAGACACGCAGCTAGCTGGGTCAGTTTGACAAGCAGGGGTTTGCAGCACCTCAAACACAGCAGCAAACAATAACAGGCAGGTAAAGCTGGGGATGGCAGGTTCAGTTAAGGCTTGCTTTAGATGGAGGGAGGGAAAGGGCTGCTCCCTGGGAGCACCTGGAAGAACTGTTTAGCAAATCCAAGCTTATGATGATCTTGACACCCCTGAGTGGCATATTAGGCCTAATATGATGAAACAAATCAGTGCTTGTTAGAGAAGGCTGGCAAAATTTTTTAACGTAAATGTCATGTTGCTGCTTCTGCATTAAATACCTATTGCTCAAAAAAAGAGCAGTAGTCCCAATGTCACATTTATTTCTCACCACTCATTTCCTCTTCCCAGAGGGAAACCAGAGATGTTCACCAGATGCTGGCAGCCTGTCACATGAGGAAATGTGGCTTCCAACAGGTAAGTGGCAATGTAGGATGCTTTTAACACACTGAGCAGGGCTCAGACTTTACCATAGAGTCCCAGTCAGACTAACCTGACCCAAGAATGTCCTCACCAGTTGTTGGACCAGTTTTATCCATCATTTCCATGCTCTTCATGTATGGTGTGATGATTTGGAGATGATACAAAGCAGGTCAGGTTGGCAGTCTAGGGAGCAGTACAGGGAGATGATTTCTGGTAGACTGTTTTCCCTTACTTCCTCTGTTGTCACCTGCAGTAAAGACATAGTGTCTATATGTTGTTGAAATCAGAGGGATTCACAATAAAGAATGGGGTTGCCAGTATTTGAAGGCTAGCTAAAAAGCAAGGTTAAAACTAGGTTGGGACAAACCTGAACACACTGTTTCTTTCATAGATGAAAGAAGCACAGAGGAGAAATCGAGGAGAAGAAACCACAGTCCCCCAGGAGGCAATACTGCAGAGCCACCCCAGCTCAGAGAGCCAGAGGACGCTGCAGAAATTGGATGAGAATGAGCCTGAATGGCAGGAATCCTGTAAGATCTTAGATGGGGCTTGAGAAATCCTAGGAATCTGTGGGATCATCTCAGTCTTTCTCCTCACACACTGGAACTGAATAATTGGTTGGTGGGTGTACTGGTGAGAAATACAGCACTGCATAATATATCACAGCACTGAGTCCACACAACACTGGGACTAGAGCTGGGCAGGAAATGGAAAATTTTCCTACAGATACTATATTAAAACAAGCAACAAATAGAAATCGCATGAGTATAGCCAGGATAATTAAACTAGAAGCTAGCTTTTTGTAGGTCTTTGCAGTAACCGTTGCTCTCAAGGACAGGATAATGGGTGACAGGGACTAACTAAAAAGGGTTTTCCGTGCTTGACATCCAAGGACGATCCCACCTAAACAGGCTCCTGCTGCCCTGTGTCATGTAGTGAATGCAAAAAGATACAAAGGAAAACGGCAAACACATATTTTCCAGCATGAAACTTGCAGTAGTATCCATCACTGCTGCCAAATACTTCCTGAAGGAGAACCGGAGGCATTTTTTCCCCGTTCCTCCCCTGCTGCTCAGCAGATGGCAGTGCTGTACTACCAATAGTTTACAGTTCAGGCTAGGGGATAGCCTGGTTCAGACCAACCGGCGAGCTTGTTATTCCTGAGACTCCAGGATGAGCTGGACCTAGACAATCAAGGCAGTTTTACAGCAAAAAATATATATATATATATATCCAGTCAAGTTCTCCTCTTTCTGAACGAGTTTAAACAAGATCCCTTCCACTCTCAAAGTATGATCAGCACTTTCAAATCCTACAAAGGACTGCTTTAGAGTAATTCCAGCTGCTTTTATTCCATAGCCCCTCCCCACTGGCTCTCATGAAAGGTATGACAGAAATGTATGTCTGAGCCAGGAATCAGTATCTAAAACAGAACCAAGTAGTCTGTAAGTTCAAAGGGACCTACCTGGTGCTCAAAAAGAGCTCAGATGTTTAATCTCTTGAAGGTATAAGAACTGAACCCTGTTAAGTAGCAGATACCAAAAGTGAGGGGAGACACATGGCAAATGGCCTCACAATTGAGTGCAACCTTGTGAAACAGGTTATTCTTCCACTTCATCAAACAGGCGGATGGCCAAAGGGCAGCAAGCTTAAAACTTGCCTGCTTGTTCGCTCCTGTAGGATTCCTTTTTTCTTCCAGTGCAGAAATCCAAGGCAGCAGATGAGAAGAGACGCTCTCTTGCACGGCAAGCCAGGGACGACTACAGGAGACTCTCACTGCAGGGCATCCACAAAGGGAAGCAGGCAGATATTTCCAAGGGTGCCACGGCAAGGGATCGGCGACCACTCCAATACCCACCTCTCCCTCCTAAGCCTAAACTTCTACCTCCTGTGATGTCAAACGGGAGAACGATTCGGTAAGGAAACCCCTGTGTGTGCACTGTGGAGGGAAGAAGGGGTTAGATTCTTCTGCTCTAGCATGGGATGGTTGAGATGGGAATGGTTATCTCTCTTTCTCACATGGAGAAGACACCCCACAGGGAAAAATGCAGAGCCTAGGCTGTATGCCAGCTATATGCCAGAGACATACTTGTTCACTACTAAAATGTAACAAGTTTATTTAGTAGAGTATCCTAAGCCTAAAGTGCATACATGTTCTATGCTGAATGTCTACTGAAAACCATATAATATTGCTGACAGTTGCACTAGTGTAAGTTCAGGGCTGTTCTTAACATTCTGAACAAAAGGGAAGTCCTGCCAAGGACCCAAAAGCCATCGTTTGCATTTGATGCACTAATCACAGTCTTTTCAAACAGGAAAGAGGGAATCCAGAGGACAATCTCCAATTCCACTGAAGAAAGCATCATCAGGTGGTTCAGAGAGGAGCAATTCCCTCTCCGAGCTGGCTATCAGAAAACCACAGACACAATAGCTCCTTGGTTTCACGGTGAGTCCTGAGCATTTCTGCCCCAACCCAACTCTTTCAGGAGCTGTTCCTGCTAACATGGCTGCTGCATAGATTGGGCCCAGGAGCTTTTTGAAGATGGCTAGGTTTTCCGTTTTAAATACCTATGAATGTAGTTTAAATTCCCTTAGCATAATAAGAAAGGGCAAGCTGAAGTGTTAGAACAGAGGCCAGAAAATATGCCCTATATCTTTATGCCACTGCTTCCTCCCTGTACTGGATGCATGGTCACTCTGGTAACTGTTTGGACCAGGGTGAGAGAGATTTGGGCACACCTCATCCTCAGCCCCAGGTCATTCTCCCTCCATAGGTGCTCATCATCCATCACCTTTTCAGTCCTACTTCTAATGGGTCATCATGATCCCATCCATCTCCGCTGCTTTGGAAATACCTTTGATGTGGGACTGCAGCAACAAAAGAGTTATCCTCTTGTAACTGGGCTTTTAATGCTTACACAGCTTTCTGACAGGACCTATGGTCACTGTCTGCCCAGCCCTGCTGTACTGGAGTCAACATACAACACACTGCAATGCTGTTCTCTCTCATAATGCAGAAGCTGTCCTTTTGAGCCATGCACATTCATAATCATCCAAGTCTGGAGAAGTTACCGTAATGCTAAGTTAGCATGTTTGCTGCTAGCAATGGCAGTACTGTTCTTCCTGGTCTACTGGGCAAGGAAGCAGTGCAAGGGATGGAAGTGCCACGGACCAGCTTTGGAGCAGTAAAGCAGATTTCTTGTGAGAACTGTTCAATCCAGTCTTGCACACGTGTTTTTCTCCCTTCAGTTTTCTGGTTTGGTTTTGGACAGGTATCCTAACCTCTAAGAAAGCAGAAGAGCTTCTGAATAAAACAGTACCAGGGAGTTTCCTGGTCCGGGTCAGTGAGAAAATCAAAGGCTATGTGCTCTCCTATCGATCTGTAGAAGGATGCAAACACTTCCTCATTGATGCCTCCAGTGATTCCTACAGCTTCCTTGGAGTGGACCAGCTACAACATTCGACACTGGCTGACCTTGTAGACTACCACAAGGTGAATATCTGGCAGTGCGTTCATTAACTGCTTAATTGCCTCAGGGCCCTTCAAAATAAGAAAGAATAGATTCAACTGGTTTAAAGTAGGCGACCAGACCCATTTCAGCTGCTGTTGGATATCCAGCTGCTCCAGAAGGGTATACCAGCCTGATGGGTACATCTCAGGTGACTTAAAGCATCTGAGACATTTCTGACCTGACTCACTTACTTCCCCTCAAGTATGCAAAGCACCTTGCACTCAGGGCTCCAGTTGCATGCTGTTCAGTAGAAATGCTGGTAAGGTGAGAGGTAACAGCATACTCCTGCAGACTCCTCTTCTTTTATTCTCTCCATGGTTGTGGGGTCCTGGCAAGTTGGGTAAGCAGGAAATCCTGCTTGCCTCCAGCTTTGGCATGAAAGAGACCAAGGTATCTTTATAATGTCAAAGCAGGCAAGGTGTAATACTGAGCAAAGATAAAAAAATAGAAGGGAAGGAAGCAGGTTGGGAATTTTTTCAACAGTAACAGCAATACAGCAATATTCTCTAGCACTGACTGCAGTTACATGGGCTCCAAGGAGGGTCAGATGGATTATTCATTCCTTTATTGTAAGATCTTCCCAGGCACAGGACAATCATTTTGCCTAAAGGTTCATTTAAAATCCGTGTTTCTTTTAACCAAGTGCCTAGCATAATACAGACATGGCTAAACAAAATGGGACATGAGGAAAACATCTGCGCTCATTTGCTACATGGAGCGCTACCTGGGCTACCTGAACTTGCTTCTTGCATGGGTTTCACAGTTCAGACTGAAATTGTTGAAAGCAGGGGCAATGCAACTACTGGTACCAGAGCCAGGGGATTTAATAGATACGCAGTCAGGCTTTAAAGATAGAGCCATGCCCACAGCCTGCAAAGAACCCTACAGACCCCCTGCACTATAGCAGATAGGGGGAGGATGAACCCACTTTGTGAACCGCCCTAGTGGGTTCTGCTTATCACCCACGAAGTGACCACAAGAGAAGGCAAGTTCCCATCATGCATCTGCTGCCAGGGTGGAGAATGAGATGGGAAAGAGAGACTGTACTATCAGGGAATTTCCTTGTTAGAACAGGGCTTGCCTGAGCAGAGGCATGTGCTCATTCCAGTATCCACCCTTGTCTCTCCCACAAATGCAGTTGGGAGCACAGTTCACAACCACCCTGTCCTGCTTACCTGCATGCTGCACAGTCCTTGCTCCAGCACTTTCAAGGCAGGGCAGCATTTCACACCATAGAAGATGTGGCTGCTTACGAGACAAGTACAGCTCTTTCCAAGAACTGCCAGAGTCATGTCACTGGGTTACTGCACCGAGCACAAACATTGCTTTATGAAGACTTTGTTTTATGTGGGTCCCTCTGCAAGTTCCCTGGGACACTAAGCTGTCTCACACAGATGAACAAGACCACACTGTTACAGAGGCAGGGAGACTGTTGCTCACCCTGTGATGCTGTGATAAGTAGGGTCCGTTTGAAAGGTGGTGCTTAATCATATCCTTTATCAACAGGATGAACCCATCACTTCCTTGGGAAAGGAGCTGTTGCTTTACCCCTGTGGCCAAGAGGACCAAGAAGCAGATTACATCTCTCTCTTTGAATGAGCCTCCCGGTCTCACTGTGCAGCCCCATGCTCGTATTCACAGACTGAACTTCGAACTAGAGCTGTTGATGCTTACTTGAAATAGTTGCCATCAGTGCCTCTGTTTTATATCCTTCACAACAACACAGTGAGAGTATAAGTACTGTTGTGAGCGGTATCAACCGAGTTAATGGATGCATCAGCCCAACAAGCTGCAAAGCACTTGGATGCATCCTGCACAGTGGAGTGAATGAAATGATGAAGTAATCAATTGAACAGGGAGATACTGCCACGTATTTTCAGTGGGTGTTTGCAGATTTCCTCGGGGACTTCTGTATTCAAGCTGCCTTTTGTTCTTGAATGCCAGGTTGTGTGCCATCTGGGAAATAGATTGGTGTCTACAGTTGAATGAGATCATACCTTCCTGAAGGCACAAAACAACTTGGAGGGGGTGATTTATCCTGATACAGTAATTTGCATAATGTGAAGATAAATCCTGTAAAATGCTGTGCCCTTGGAATCAAGGATGTTCAAGCCAAACATCCAAGCAAACCCTCTGTGCCTTTCAGTGAAAGGTTTTCTTTGTGAAGAGGGATTTTCATGAAAAGTACATTTTTAAAACTCCTGTAGCCTCTGAATGTAGATCCTCACCCTTTTAACTTGTATTTAAGTCCTACACTAGCCTTTCTGCATAGAGAGAGATTAGTCTTTTGAAAGGGAAAGGAGAAGCTATATAGGAATTTGTATGAAAGACTTCCACATGCACAGAACCTAAAAGATGTAAGAAGCAGTGCCTATATCAGTATTAATACAGTTTACAGAAGAACCTTTGCCAGCAAAGAATGCTGTTTTGCAAAATGGAGCTATTTATTGCAAGTTGTGTCCAGATTACTGAGATGCATTGGGTGTAAACTTTAATATAGAACTTGTTCTTTCAACATAATATTCTCTCTTTTTATCTGTTATGCTGCTCTTTAAATATATACTTCAGAATACTGTGGGAGAGGCTGGAAAAATCACATAGCAAATGAATCCTCGCCCAGGTTCCCTCATCTTGGTGTTGCGCATGACAAACTGTACAGCTGAGGGTTGTGGTACAAATCTGCGAACCGTTTTTAGAGATACAAGCCTCAAATCGTGAACGAGTCAATTTGGTTTCAGTTGGTTTACTTGTTCCCTTCTTTCTGTTGGATCAGGGCTATTCTATTGGGTCAGGGCTTAACTTGAGGAAGCAGTCAGAAACTTCAGTCTTACGTTGATGTGCGTCTTGCAGAATACAGACTCAAAGAAACTGTTACAATCATCTGGTCTTAAAATGTACAACTCCGCTGATAGGTGGTTTCCACACAACGAAGGAGGAATAACAGCATTCCAGTTACAGCAGGTTTAAGTCTGGAGATAAAGCCTTAAAGTGAAATTCTGAAAGTGACAACACTCTGGCAATGGAAATGACATAAGGAGCTTCTTAAGGCACTGTATCACATGTATCAAAGAGATACTTGCAAAATAATCTGCAACAATCAGGAGAGGCGGTGCCAGAATATTTGGGGGGGGGGGGGGGGGAATCTCTCTTTCCTTCTCCAGGAACTGTTTCTTTTGAAAAATATGGCTAAAATGAAAAGTCACTCAGAGATCCTAGAGAAAAGTTAGCGCCAGTGAAGCATTCTCATGTGAAGAATGTGCCATAGCTGTTGTCCTGCTGGGTACTATTTGAAAACACAACTTGTAAAACTCCCACAGGGGCTGGATGACATGCTTGCTAAGATACCCAAAGTAACAAAGTGTTGAATTTACAGGTGTCAAATGCTTCCAATTACAGAGTAATATAGATTTGAAGAGGTCTCTGGAGATCATCTGTCTATCCCTGCTCCGTAAGTGCGGCCAACCTCAAAGATACCTTAAGCTGAGGGTTTAGGGAAACCCAAAGGAGGATAAATTAAAAACAGCATGGAAATATTAAGGTTAGGCTTGAAGCAGGCTATGATTATGAAACTCTCCTAAAATACATCGCTCAGTTTCAAATTCAGGTCAAGTGGGACTGTAGGAGCAACTATTATCTTGGAGCAGCTGAGTTACCATAGCTCTCATATGTATTCAACAAGCCATACCCGTCTTCTCCTGTTGTGTATTTAAAAAGTTACTCCATCAAAACAAAGCCCTTTATAAATACTTTATCATGCAATCTGGGAACAAAAAAAGTCCTTTGGAAGACCTACTTGAGTTATTGCTGAAGTTTTTATGGTAAGTTACGTATTTGGGGGTAGGGGTTTTAAGCATACAGAGTTTCCATTCTTTCTGTTGTACTTTTGCATTGGTTTTGCACATCTGGTGATTTGCAAGGGATTTGCAATGCAGATCATATGCATCCAGCAGAAGAAAACCTCCTGTAAACATGTGTCAAGGGAAAAGGTACTTACAGTAGCATGGTTTCAGCCTGCAGATTGGGCACAGGGTGCTTTCAAAAGAGGTTCATAAGTTCTCTCCAAGTAAAACAACAAATAGCATGTTATTCATTGTTCAGTTGCATATTTCTTCCACCAGCTTTTTCAAGCCAAAAACCAAATTAGAACCTATTTTCAGACTACTTTGAATTAATATGAAGCTATAAACCAAAGAGAGAAGCAGCATGTTTCAGCATGCAGGTAAGTAAATAGGATTTCCAAGCCCATGCAGTTTTTGTTGGCTAGTATACATTAAAATGACAAACAGTAGCCAGCATTAAAAGAAAAATGCTTTATAAGAACAGTAACTCATGCTTTCAACATATTTAGGCAATTGGAAATAATCTATTAAGAAGGATGCACCCATAATTATGATAAGAGAATTTTCTTGGTCCAGTTATCCATCACAGAAATTTATTTTGTTAATTACAAAAAGCTTTCTATGCTCTCGGCAAGATTCTACATTTGGTTTAAAAGGAATACTTTGGTATTAATTAATGGTCATTAATTTTGTTATCTGACATTCAGTGTTTAAAGCCTCCAGCTAAATCAGTACTGCAAGTTGATATATATGTATCCTTTTCTTCTGCATGGTAAAGCTTCTGTCTCCCAACACCCAGACTGTGTAGAAAAATCCCTTTACTTATCTGAACCCAGTTCCCATTCATAGGAAACACAGATCTGCAGAGCATTTTTCAAGTCTTGGAAGGCTGTTACTATTTCCTAGTAAGGCTAGAAGTGGAAAACTTGAAGTATGACAAAATAATTCCCAAGCAAAACCAAATTAATTTAAAAATAAATCTTGAGATACTTACAGTATTCTAAAGCAGAAATACACCATCTGATTCATGTGATATAACATGGCTCAGTGCTTTTGGTTTGCTGTCTGCAGAAGAGAACAAGCACTACTTTCCAGTGTTTTTGAAACATCACACTTAACCAGTAGGGCTTTCTCCTAGATTTTTGAAAGCACTTTCTGAGGTGCCTTTTGCCTCTGAATGAATTGGGAATACCCTGTCAGTTCACTGCTGTTGCTACCCCACCCTAGCTCCTTGAGTGAAGAAGATTTTTGGTCACTCCAGCTTAATCATGGTTAACAATCAGATGGCATTCCCAGAGCAGGCACTCTGCCCTTCAAAATATTCAAAAATAGATCCTTTTAGATATGTCAGGCTAGATGTAGAAAGTATCTCATTATTATTGACCCACCAGCGGGTCAATCCCTTAAATAACTGTGCACATCTTACAAACATTTCAATGGAAGAGCACATCCATTTGTTATTGTGAATACCACACTGTCATTTATATAATGTTTATTGCCTCTGTGACCTTGAATCTCATCAGGTGTTCAGGTCTGCCCTATAAGCAAGTGCTGAACAGTCAGGCTGACGGAGTACTTAAAAGTCCTATTAAGAAAAAAAAAAAACAGAAGGTGGGAGAGCAAGTGCTTTCCCTTATCTGCTGCTGCCGCCATCCTGCTGGAATCACCATCCTCTTTCAGCCTCATCTCATCTTCTCTTGTTAGCAGCTCTTTTCCAAAACACCATACAGTCCAATTCAGAGGGGCTTTGCCTCCCTTGTCTGGCTTCATGTCTTCTTCTTGCTCCATTTCTGTCTGTGCAGGTGTGTCTCTATCTCTTGCTTGAAAACAAGCATCCCAAGCTGGCCGTGAGAAGCCTCGTTCATGGCCTTGGACTGCATGCACATTTTGTACTGCTCTGGGGTCAGCTCGTCCAGGCACTGTTTTTCATGCCACAGATGGAAAAGACCCCTGACAGGCGTTCGGATCACCATGAGGTTGCTGTGAATGTATTTGCGGTACAGATGTACATCTTCACCACCCCATCCTTTAATGTCCAGATCAAAGCCACCTGATACAAACAAAATCCAAAATAAAACTAGAAATGTATACTAGCAAACTAGTGCTGTTGATTGTACTACAGCTGTTCTCTGGCTCCAGTCAGCCCTTAGAACAGACGGACTTTCTGCCAACATCAAAGTGTCCAAATTTCTTAACTGCAAATCTTTCACTATCAGACAAAATTGCTTTATTTCAATTGAGCAGAGCTTTGATTCTGGTAACCTCTATGACACCTAGGAATAGTCTGAACATCTAACCAGAGCTCTGCTGCAAATTAGAGGCGTAGACACACTAGCCAAGGAAAGGGAAGCCGATCACAGTTTTCTCTATCTCAATAAAAAGACAAATGTATTGGAGTGTACTTTTCTTACCTATGTTGATAAAATCAGATCTGTATTGGCAAGTCATCCCAAACCCAAAGTCTCTCCAAAATCCAGTTTCTTTCTTAATAACCTGCATGGAGGGAAGGGAATGTTTATATGGGAGTAGAAGTGCTTTCAGTGTGAGAAGCACACTGAATGTGGGCAGAAATAGAAGCTCTTTAATTCTTCCCCATGTAAATCCATGGCTGATCCTGAACCAGTTTTTGTAGAAAGTGCATGTTTCTGCCCAAAAGAATCAGCTGTGTCATTAGCTGTCATGGATAAACCCCTGATCCACTCCTGCTGTTGTAGACCAAAAGGATTCATATCACATCTCTCTATGGAGTTTGCTTCTTTGCAGACAAAACATCCTCCAAAATTATTGGTTTCTATGGGATTAAAATCAAATGTAAGAAACATACTGGCAAACCAGGGAAGCCAAACTCTGCTGTAGACCACAGGAGCTCTGGAAGAAAACAGTGGTTCTGATCTGATCACACAACTGACAGCTTTTTGATTGCCTTAATTTTGACAAAAAAATAATAGGAAAATGGGAAGAATAGTTTCTTACTATAGAACTGCTAAGTCCAGCTAAAATTGAAGTCCAGAAATGTTAGGTGATAGATATATATCCCATAAAAGCCTTTGTAATGATGAATGTGCAGTCTACATTACTGAGATAGACCATGAACACATGTATCGCAGGTATAAAATCAGATGAGTAAGAAACCAGGGTTATCCTTTTCAAAAGCAAATATCCAAGTATATTTGACCATAAGGTCATAATTTAAGTGACCTAACCCAGTCTGGTGACACACCCAAGAGCTTCAGGGGACCGGGACAGGTATTTAAATCCCCTAAGCAAGTCAGCATTACTTGTCACTCTTGAAGGTCTAGTTACAAACCTACCCCTTAGCAGCTATTTTTGAAAATTTTGGCTTCACTTGCCACAGAGCTACAGAAGATGAGGAGACAATTTCTATTTCTGGATTTACAAATCCCAGCGTTTTCTTTACCAAAAAATCCTCTTCCAAAATAGTCTCTCCTGATTTCTTGTTCATGCCTCCCCTTTTTGTTTATAACTCTTGTCACGTCAATGTTTTCTATCTTACTGTTTGTGTGGCTATTTCTTTCTTTTCTCTTTTCTCCTTTCCTTGACAAAGCCAAGCTGCTGCAGAAGCCAATTAAAAAGAAACAAGACTGTAGCTGTCAGGTCTGCAATGTAGCAGAAGATCTCCATGCTGCTGCCCTTACAGCAAGCTACTCGTATGCATTAGCATTATTATTTCCCATTAGTGCAAGTGGCTGCTGCACAAATCAAATTCTGTCAAAGACCGCTGAAGGCTTTTCCTTTTTTTCTTCTCAGCAGCCCAAGTAACAGGACAGAGTGCTAACAATGTCTTCTTTTAATGGCACAGATCTGGCCTCATGCCTGGAAACTAAGGTGGGCTGAAAATATAAAAATCTACATAAAAATTAGATTGGCAGTACTTCTTTAAGTCAAGCTTTTCTGACATAAGCATCACATTTTACAATTCAAATATTAGCTATAAATATTTGCACAATCCTGACAACGTGCTTTTGGAATTTATGCCAGCTTGAGAGCTAAACTCTCATTTCCTAAGCACAGTCCTTAAAGCCTGAGGATCCCTGATGGGCTCTCATCAGAGAGAGAAGAGCTAATATGAATCCCATGGTGTTATCAGAACAAGTTTCATCAAAGAAAAAAAAAACAAACAATAGAAAGGATTTTCCAGCCTCTTCAGTAAAAGACTTTCTGGCTACCTGTTGGATAACACAGGGAGCAGTAGACAAAAAAGATTTTAAAATATTTTTGGTTGATTTTTCAGACTCTATTTCTTCATTTTTCTAGAGGGATTGCAGGAAGTTGTGGTAGTGATGACAGAAGACTGGACTCACACCCCTAGTGATCTTTTTCGGCTGTGACTGTTGTTGGGCTCACAACAACCCTAATTCTTACCTACTGAAAACAATAGAAGTTGGGATGCTCTGGAGACAGTGTCCAGCCTGGGGCACAATGAGCTCTGAGAGGTGCAGTGCCTGGCAGTAAGAAGGGCAGCTGTGCCAATCTGGGACCTGTCCCAGAGAAACTGAATGAAGCTGCATAGCTGGCTTATGCTTCAATTTGAAAATTCAGCCACTTACCAGTGCTAGTGGGCTGAGGACTGGGACCTGCTGATTATGGAGAGAAGCAAGAGTGGAGGGTGGACATAAAGGGAAAGCCGTGACTTCTACCACCCCTTTAGCTTCAAGACAATGCAATGCCAGAGCACAAGAGAATGGAGAATAGAATCTGCAGCAGCACCATGTAATGGCTCTGCCACTTGCTTCTTCTTCACAACAGCTTCCTCCTTATCAAGGAGACCTATCCAGTTTCAACTACATGTTTTAATTGTATGCGTGATGGCAATGTTTTTAAACATAATGCTTTGTTGTAACACCAAAGATAGCAGGTGAGCTGGAAAACAGTGGAGTTAAGCTGTGTTATGTCAGCGCCAGATTAAAGCCAGAAGGGACAGCTCCAAACATGTGATTTGACTCTGAGACAACATGGTACATTTCAAAACATACTGTCTGGTTGCAGGCAGTTTAATGATGTGGGAGAGGAAAAACCACTGTAGGTGTTCAAGTAAGTGGGGAAAGAATTGTGACAGCCCCTGGAATTCTGTTTTCACTGACTCATCTAAGGTTATGTATGCTTTTTACAAATGTGAGCTATCGAAGATGCAAGCAAAGAAACTATTCAGTAATAGGAAGAAACGAGAGCAAGATCAGGGACTGCCACCCCAAGACAGCACACCATGGAGGAACTGTTCACCAATTAGAAAATCCCTTCTGTCAGAGAAGCAAACATGGTTTAAATCCTTAGGCTCCATGTATAAAACATCAAACAAGGGTTAAAATAAAGGATACCAAGATACTTCCCTGGGAAACGTAACTGCAAAACTGCAGTAAGGTGACTGCTGTAGTTAATTTTGTCTGTGTGGTGGTGGCTGTGCACAAGGAATACGGAAATGCTACCCAAAAGCATATGCACTTTAAAAAAATGTTTTGTCCAAATAAAAGCAGCCATTAAGAGAAGCATGTACTTACCAGCTGCTGTTTTAAAGATGGGATGGAATCGTGGTGGCCATAAATTATACTGGGGTTATATTGGCTGAAGAGGACAGGATAAAACACCTTCTTCCCTGGAAATGACAATGGGTTATTTATTTTCTTTTAAAGCTGTATAGAACTCACTTCTCTCTCTTACAAGATGCTCTCCAGTTCAGACCAAATCCAAAATCACACAAATTTTGACTGAGCCTATGTCCTTTGCGTGAGAATATGAATGCGAGGATAATATAATTAACAAAAAGATCTTGTTCCAGAGAGCACAGCTGCTGAAGAAATTCATCACACTGGGAGCAGGAGTGTTATAACCTTTCAAAAGCCAACCAGCAATGGAATTTTTATCCTCTTAATTAATTCTGTAAATTTCAAGAATGATTTACTGCAGCTTCATTACCGATTCAGAGAAGAATACGCTGGTGAAGACTCTTACACAATAAGTAAAAATCTGTTGAAAGACAATACACTTCATGAGTAGCAGTACCTGGCTGTGTGTTCAATCTACAGGAGTTTAGGAATTCAGCTGTGAAGTATATGTCCACGTCACAAAAAAAGAGAACAACATTGTTTCCTTTCCAAAATCGAGCACCAACATCTAATCCTTTGCCCCTGGAAAATTCTTCATTCAGCTGGATGAAGGTGAAGTTCTTGAAGTTGGCTGACCTGAAAGAAAATATTGAGCAACTGACCCTGTCCTTCTGGCTCTTAATATATGGGTGAGGAAACCCAGTATGAAACAATTAACCTAGAAATCTGTAATGTCACAGTTCTAAGAGCAGTTTGAGGGAAGAAATGTGCACTTTGAGATTTCCACTATGTCTACATTCAGAGCTTGACCTGTGTACTCCTATGCTAGCATCCTTTCTTTGGGCAGACCTCACAAAAATCCCAACAATGCTTAGATGGGCAAAAATACCATCAGTAAGCAAATATAAAATACATGTGGTTGTATTACTGTACCTATACAAAGGTCTTCTTCCCACATGGAGAGATACCAAAAGACATCACTGCCACATGATCTTGACAAACACAGCAAGTGTGCAAGTAAACACAGACCAGACCTGGCCAAAAGCATCTAGTTCCTGTGTGCTCTGCTAATATTGTCTGCACATGCCCTTGGAAGCCAACTTTCAGTCCTAACAGTTAAAGTTACTTTCAAAAGCACTAAAGAAGTTGCCAGTGTGAAAAAAAAGCTGCACTGAGGTAAATTCATTAACATCTGCTCTGTGGTTCTAAAAACCAGCATCACAGAACCATAGACATGGCACTGTCAGGGTAACACCGGTTTTATCTGATACAAAGGAAAAAAAATCTGTTTTCACTGATGCAGTTTAGAACTTTTTGGTACAACTACAAGTCTGGACAGCTATCTAGTCTCCAATTCAAGGTACAATTGCAGTTTATAAACAGCACACATCAGATATTTGGGTACTTACTTGGAGGTATTTTCAAGTATTGATTTGACTTCATTCATTTGTTCTTTTCCAAAATAAACTACAGTGAGGTGAATTCTCCCATCCTGCTGAATGCCCATTTCCCTATAGAATAGAAACAGATTTGTGACTTGTGCCAGAAGTTAGCTTTCTTCAATAACCTACAGCCACTAGGCAAAACAGAGTAGGGTGAACTTTGGAAGGCATCCCTGAGGGCACGATTCACTGACAGAGATCCTTGTCCTGACAAGGGACTCTACCTCTGTCAGATGGGACAGAAGATTATATTTCAGGCAGATTAGGAAAATACACAGCAGTTTTTGTTATATTAATAGGAGGATCCCATTAAAATAGGTCATCAAGCCCCAGGAAGAATGATCAGGCAGGCAATAACTCTAGCATTTAGGAGAATATGAGAGGTGGAGGTTATAGAAGCTATATATACCCACCTCTTAACCTTGATTTTTTGGTAATAGATATTTCAGAGTTCAGATCTTTGGCATTCTGTTAAGAAACATTTACTAAAATCTAAGTAACAACCAGAGATCAAGCCAGGAGCCTAAGCATAGGACCCTTATGAATCAATGCTAGACATCATGCCTCACTTGTACAAAGTTTAGTCAGCAAGAGTTAATCTATAATCAGCAGAGATCAGCATGACCAGAGGGTGACTTCCCTCAGTCTAAAACAAGAACCTCTAAGATGGCTAATTTAGACAAGGAGCCTAATTTTAGATAGCTGTAATCAGGCAAAACAACTCCCTTTGTAAGAGTCAGTATCTGTTGCTAACACAGTCTTTTCTGGGCAGCTATTTAAAGCTATATATCAAATAAATTCTCCTCCAAACATTATCTCCATGCTGAAAAATAGAAGTTTGAAAGTGACTATCCTCAAATACATTTCCTTCTTGTCTTTTATTGCCTTAATCTTTTCTCTAATAGCACCTAGCAAAGTGTCTGGGAGCACTAACTCCCCTTTTCCTTAGAAATGTTCCTTTGCAACTAATAGCATGAAATTCTCAAGTTGCCACAGTGAGTGGGCCCCAGCAAAACAGATTGAGACACATAAGCCAGGTAAATGCAAATCAGAAACCCTGATGACTGGAATATAATTGCTTTTACTGCTCATCACAATGCATTAAGCAGCCAAATGCCTTTCAGTCTCTATAATAATCTCAAAAATGATTTCTTAGTGGCACAATGAAATATTATGTAAAAGTAGTATGATTTTTACTGAGTAAGGCTTGGTAACTTCTAAAATTGCATTCTACTTGAACGAAGTCAGCACTGGAATGGGAACCCACCTGAAATTCTGCATGAATTGCCGAAATTTGCTGGCTCTCTTGGCCAATGGCACAATGACATTAATAAGTGTGTCAGCTACATTGACATTTTCATTTTTCACTTTCATTACAGGACCAAATGGTCGGAATAAAACAACCTTCTTGAACTGATGCTTTGCGTCTCCTTTGAACGTCAGCTCGTACAATGTGCCTTTGTCTTTTTCAGTACGGTAGATCCCTACATGAAAACAAAAGAGAGGAGACTTTGGATTAAAGTTAGGATCCTTGGAAGATGGTAGATAAAAAATGATGCAGTCTTCACCTGCTACACATAAGCTGAAAGGCAGCGGAGGCATGAGATAGTTGCTTGTAACCTAGTACACAATCCACCATCCACTGGAGGAGGCTGTTACCCTGGCAGGGCCGCAGCCCTGGGTTGCAAGAGCTGTTTGCTATTCTCACAGGCACATTCCTAGGCTTGGCCAAGCTACAAACCCCTGAAGGTTACCAATTGCTCACACCCAGCAGACACACTGTCCTTATTTTACAGACTGCTCCAATTGGATGCTGCAGACATGCATGGTAATAGTGATACAGAGGGACTGTGAAAGGCAGCCTGCCTCTCTGCAGTATAAGTGATTAGGCCATCTCCCAGAAAAGCAATTTTCCTGATGAGCATATTCCTTTCCTCCTTTCTGGGAGGTTCTCTGGAAAGTCCCCTAAAAAACTATGCAACCAGGCCCCAGCAGCCATCAACTTTGCCCACCACCAGTCAGGACAAAACTCTCGTTACTCATTTCTCAGGAGACTTGTTTTTTTCTGGCAATGATGCCCACTCCTGGGTGAGTAATGGTCTGCAAGGATGACACTTCTCAGAGTTTGTCAGAGGCTAGACCCAGGACACACATTAGACAGTCTCCAAGGGTATTTAATTCATACAGGCATCTACTTACTTCCTGTATAGAAGGAACTTGCATACAGTGTCGATCATGCCCCACTGAAATACTATTCTGACACCTGAAATGAGATAAAGTTGGCAAAAAGGCTATAGATTTTACCCGCTTTAAATGACGCTACTGTGCATACTGATATAAAGCTTTTACATAGTTAGATCCATTAGGTTTAAGAAGGAATAAGTAAATGTTAATTTGAACTATTTGCTAAGCCATTGTAAATATCCTAACAAATTCATCAGTAGAAGAGTATAATTGCAATGCCTTCCATTTCTTGCAGAAACTCAAGAGACAAAGCAAAACTCGTCAGAAAAAAAAAACCTTTGCTTAACTTGTTTCTTCTTTTTTATTCCTCCCCATCTGGTTGTGAAGAACAGCTTGACCAAAATAATGCCTTTTTTTTTTTTTTTCTTTAAATTCTTAAATCTTAAGTCACCTTTTTATGTATAGCATTGTTGTGCATCTGACCCATAGATTGTCAGCTCTCTTCGTATTTCTTGTGAAGGTCTGGGTCAAAGGTTTACTTGAACTGCAAAGTGACATAAACTCTAAATCTTGTATTGTGGCTTTAATACTGGTATGTTCAGAACAGCCAAAAAATTAGTGAGGCAATTTTTTAATTTCCCTGGCCAGAGCTCTGTGAACTGTCTTATCTTCACTATCACTGTGTGTTTTATTCTTAATGAACAATATATGCAGATTCACTGAGCTGTTATTCACTTCATGTTTTATTTTTAACCTAAGTTGATTCAACAAATGCTCCAACCCTCCCTCCAGAATAGCAGATGAACCTAGTGAGGTAACAGCTCCATCATTATTTTATTGCTAATCTTTTAAAGCCACATCCTCGACTCTCCTTAGCTTTTCCTATATAGTCTGTGCAAAGTACAGACAATGAACTATATCTGTTATTAAAGTTGAGCCTGCACTTGAGATCATCTGAATGGTGACCTAATAGTCCCTGTATTTCCTCTTCCTGGTGGCCAGAGAATGGAAATCTGGGCCTTTGAGTTCAGCTCACCCATTTATTCTTTGCAGAAAGCCTGCTGATGATTGGAGCATGTTGCTGGGTGCACTCATTTGTTCAGGCAGTTTTTGAACACAGGTCTTGCCAAGGAAGTTTGTGCTGTGGAAGGGTAAGGTAGCCTTTTGACATTAAGCTGAACAAAAATATAAACTAAATCTGATTTGCATTTTCTCAAAAGAGAAACAAATAGGAGTGTTTCACAGGTTTGACATAGCGAACTGACATTTTTTCATCTCAACAAAGATCTAAATTAAATTAACCAATTTAATAATAGCTACCATGCAACATCTGAAAGTCTTCGCTTCTATATCCTCTTCTACCCCTGTCAAGAAACAATGACCCCCACAAATACTACTACCCCAGAGATACGTACATTTGTGGAATAAAGGAAGCTTTGACAAGTAAGCAAGAAGCACCTTCAAGCAGAATGCGTGTTGTGACCCAAGGGATCCCTCCTAGTGCTACACATATTGAAAAAGGCTGCTTCTAAGTCTGCAGTTTTGTCCTTGTTCAGAACTTCTACTATAGCTAAAAAAAAAACAGCTTAGGTGAAGGCAAGGTTCCCTCATGCAAGTTGGTATTCCAAAAATTTACAGTCCTACCATTTTACCTTGAAGAGAACTGTATGCAAGTTTAATGCATACCATTTAATTAAATATGGTTATTCTTGATGCAAATTTAAACCATTTGTTTTCCTTTCCTAAGCATCTTCTTTCCTTTTTTTAAGTATTTTTTTTTAGAGGCAGAGAAAAAAACGATTTGCCCAAGGTCAGACAGTGAGCCTTGGAAATAAGCCTGAATGTCTTGAGTCACTCCAGGGACTCACCCAGCAGAACATCCTGCTTTTCACAAGATTCTTCCATTTCCGAAAGCACTACTTCATTTCTGCCATCAAGACCTTTTACATGATTCAGAAACATGCGTCAAGCAGTCTCAGTTCTAAGAGGTGTCGCACAAGGAGAGGAAGAAAGTAATCTCAAAAAAGTAAAACAAAAACCTTTTCCTGAAAAGGTTGCTCCTGGAACAAAAGCCTTGGAAAGGCCAGATGTTCACTATGGATAAAAGAAGGTCAGTTGAGCATCTATTGCTTCCATTACAGCAGTATGTTTCAGATTATGCACCATTCCTTTCAGAAGCAGGGAGAAAAGTCAAAGTCTTTGGAAATGCAATGTAAAAATAGGAACAGGAGCTTTGTGCCAGCAGAGAGACTGGCCCTAGAATGAAACGGAGAAGCAAAGAAAGACCGGGGTGGCCTGAAGGGTTGACTAAAGAGCGGTAAGTGTGCAGTCTTCAGAACAGCAACTCCCAGGACTCTCTAAAGAAATGGAAAATACCCGATCTCTATTCAGCAGGGCAGGCAAGCAAGATTCAGAATATACATGGCAAAGAGACATGCAACCTTAACAAAGTCCTGTTGAGTGCATGACAATTTTAGCCTCAGTTCCACAGACCATAGGTTTCAGGTCTTCCACTGTAAACAGAAACGCTCCTTGGACCAGAGCTCATTACTTATATTCTATTAAATATTTTTGGAACCGCTATTACAATTTATCAGTATTCACTGTCCCCATTTTAACTCAATATGATGGTGGTCTTTCTGCTTCATGTACAGTAAAATACATCATCTTATCCTTTGAGGAAGAGCATTATCCTTTCAGTAAGCTTCCAGGGCAAAATTGCATCAGGTAGCCCACCACCAGTAGCTGTCATCTTGAGGAAGCAAAGCTACTCTTCCACGTTCACCTCCGAGACCATATTTAAAACTCCAGGGTTGTGGTTTAAGCCCAGCCAGTCCCAGCACCATGCAGCCATTCACTACCTCCCACCCCAGCAGAATGGGGAGGAGAATAGAAAGAATTGAAACCCCATGGCTTGGGATAAGAACAGTTTAATAACTAAAGTATAATATACTAGTAGTAGTAATAATAATAATAATGATGATGGAAGTAACAAGGGGAGAGAATACAAAACTAAAAGGGAAAAGGAAAACCAACAATAAACACAAGTGATGCACAATACAGTTGTTAGCCACCCACTGACTCAGCCTGACCTGACCAGTGATCTGGGCCTTGTGGGTGACCCCCCCCCTATTTATATACTGGGCATGACATGCTGTGGTATGGTTAGTCTGGGTCAGATGTCATGTCTCTGCTTCCTCCTGGCCTCCTCACTGGCAAAGCATGAGAGACTGAAAAGTCCTTGATCAGAGTAAGCATTACTGAGCAACAACTAAAACATCGGTGTGTTATCAGCATTGTTCTCAGACTAAAGCTGAAACACAGCACTACACCAGCTACTAGGAAGGAGAAAAATAACTGTTACAGCTGAAACCAGGACATCCAGTCACGAGAGAGTCACATACTTTAGGCAGGAAAACTTATACAGCATATTTGACAGTGCTGTGGCAGGGCATTTCTGAAGTGATCCAGGGATTTTCTGGAAGTGTTCCTATTGGGAGAGAACATCACCAGACAGTGATTACATTCACGTATGGAATGCACCACTCAGGCTTGTTAGAATCTCTAAATTATTAACTCCATCCTTGAGAAAATGAATGACTTGCAAATCTATTCAGGTCTGCTGCCATTACATAAATTAATGATCAGACCTGCAGTTCTGCCCATTGAGCAACTGGCTTTCTATTGGAAACAGAGCAGTCCTTTGCCTGCTTAGAATACCCAGAAAATTCTGATCTTTTCCATGTTGTTTCCTACCAGCTCCTTGTAGCAGAAAGTGAGTAAGCTTGGTATAGAAGTGGGAGGAATAAGGAGGAGAGGATTATAACAGCTGAATAGCCCAAGTGCCTCTGTGAAGAGAGAAGCAGACCAGCAGCCAGATGGATACATTTCAGGCCCAAGGGAGAAGGTGTGGTTCTGTTGGTTTAAGTAAGAAAAAATGGAAAATTCCACCATGTGTCAGCTATTACTCCTGGAAGGAGAACTGTCTGAGAATCCTACCCAAATTTCATGTAACAGCAAATCTGCTGAGAAGGAGTTTAGCTCAGATGTAAGGTACTAGGGTCACAATCTAATTCCCACGCATAAGTGGTTCTGTCTAGAAACTGCAGAGGATGCAACACTTATTTTAAGAGATCCCAGCCACAGAGACAAAATATTTACCCTTAAATGTAAGAAGTGTTTGGAGAAATGTTTTCCCTCTGCAAAGACAAGACTAAAGTGATGGAATGGAAAAGAGGAAGAGAAACAGACCCTAATCAAATTTACTGCACCAAACTACCACTCTGCCTATTGACATATGTTAACAATGAGCTAGTACAGAAAAAGTGCTAGCAGGTACCAGATGTGACTCACAAGAATAGGAAAAGAACAGACAAAAGGCCCAAGAACGCGAAATTAACTTGCAGCACTCTATATACTAGTGAGACTAGCTAGTGAGATCAGCAGCACACTTGAGTAAAGCCAGTGTCAAAGGCTTCACTGAATATTCAGAAACAAAGACGCAAGTCTAATGTATCAAGAGCAGCACTTCAGGTTGTGGATCCTGTCTCTGACCCTGATTACCTGATCTTCATTTCAGCACATCCCTTCACCTGCTCAACCTTAAGACAAGGGCATCAGACCCACCTTTAACATGTGAGATGCATACACCTTTTGTGCGCTATTGCTAGAGCAGGTGGAAGGTAAAAAGCTTACAGGGTTAAGTGGCGCTACTTTCAGTGCAGACCTGGGCCACATCTCCCAGAAAATTCCAGCTATCCTGGCCAGTTCCAGAAGTGAAAACAGCTGGCTTTGGTGGCTGGATAATTCTGCTCACGGATGCTGTATTGCTGAATTCGTATAAAGCTGCCAAAAGCTGCCGTGGAATCCAGCCTGTTACTAACTTGTTATGTAGGCAGTGGCACCTGCAGAGCACTGTCTCCAAAACAAATTCTGAGTCCAAACCATACTTGAAATGCAGAATAGGAATAGAAAACTCTCTTCTCCTGTTCAAGTTACACAAAGAAATACATTTGTTTGTGCTATGATCAGCAGTTTTTATCATTCTTGAAGAATGGAGGCTGGGGGAAGGGGGACTGCCAAGAGATAACAGAGATTTTCAAGGGAACTTTGCAGAGATATTTTCTGCCAAGTCAGCACAGCTCCATCCCTGCATTTGCAAACAAATCTGTTTGCACTACTAAGAATGAGAATTTGTTCCTTGCACCTACAAGAAGCTAGGGCTTGTCCTGTGGGGGAGGACACAAGGAAAGTTTCTTGAGCTCAGGCTGAGCTGCATGCAGAGTTTCTTAAGCTCTGAGATGCATGCAAGGCTTTCTCCCTCTGGAGTATTTCATCATGAGTGTGAAAGCCTGCAAGGCCGTTAGTGCATGAGGAATCTCCACAGAGCCAGCACTGCAGCGCACATCCTTTCCCATGCCTTTCTGCACACCACATTCTGCTTTGCTCCTCAGGAACAGCACTGGTACCCAGACAAAGCCCTCTGATTGTGCATAAATGTAGGCTCTAAGCAAAATGGTAACTTTATTGGAATATTAAGCAACGTATGGCAGGAAACATCTCCTTTCCCCTCGCCTCTCCCGGTGAAAGAGCTGGTGCCAAGCATAGATGCTTATTCAGCTCCTATAATAAACAGTAGAAACATATTTTGAAATTATAAAACAAACAACAAACAGAAAAGAGGAGACTAGAAGCACATAGCTCCATAATGCATTCAGATGCTGGCAGCCAGAAGCACTTCCCAGTTCCCTGCCATGCCCTAGTCCCATGTCTGAGCAAGAGGAATTTGATTGGTGCAGAGAAAGTGCTTGCACCAGCGAGGAGCCAGGACCTACCTCAACAAGGTCTTTACACACTGAAAACTCTGTATCAACCACAGAGACATCACAGCTCCTGAAATACATCTGAAGTACTCCTGAAATACACCTGGTGTCTCTGCCTGGCTGCGAAAAAGCAGCCTGACTGGAACCAAGTAAGCACTTTGGATTTAGTGACAGAATAAATGAAGACCAGTCACTGCAAAAAATGGCACTTTAAAAAATGGCACTTTAAAAATCCACACTTACTGCCTCAATATTATATATTAGAGTAAAAACTGTTTAGATCCATTTTAGAATCCAAGGGCTGAGTTGCACCACTCCTCGTATAGGAGATACCCTGCAAAGGTTAGGCTTTCATAGTCATTTGAAGTTACAGGTGATACCAGCTGACTTACTGAGCTCCTCAGCTGCTGTCCTCAAAACCTATCTTGCCACTCTGACTCTAGCAGAGCTGTGTAGGTGGAAATAAGTGTAACATTGGAGTTTGGATTTGGACTGCAGTTATCAGTCTTAACAGTGACAATAGGTCTGGGATTGCAGCCTGGTCATTCACCCCTTGTTTTGTCAGTTCTGAAGCAAGTGCTTGACTAGAGAGCTGTGAGCACACATTAGTGGTCACTACAAGAGACTGGCAGGCACTGTTGTCACAAAGTCCAATTCCCCAGCAAAGCTGCAATTCTGCAGTTGTACCTGAGACAGCATCACTGGGTCACAACATTAACATCATCCCAGACATCTGTGCTCTGAGATAACGCCCATCTCCCTCAGCAAAGCAGTCACACCAGAACCCCTCACCAGCACTGTGTAGACCCTTCTAACCTCCTGTCTGCATACAAACCTTCAATGAAGTCAGAGGCTGTGTACACACGGTGTTTTGCATTGCCATTCCCCTCTGGATTGTTCAAACTCCCAACAGCTAACTCTATCACCTCTATCAACTCATTTCGCTTATCCTTCCTTACAGGTTTCTCTTCTGGGTGGCGCGTCAGCCCTGTCTCCAGCTGGTACACCTTCTGAAGAGTAAAGGTCTCAAAGGGCACAACCGCATACTCTGTGGACAGCTTAATGCCGCTGTGCACCTCAGCTTTGTCTATTTGGGAACGGAGGAAAGCCAGCAGATTAGCCTGGGCCTTCTCTGGGTTGCTGTGGTCAAGTCGAATGCCCAAAGGGTCTGGGTGCTGGTCCTGCATGTTCTTAAACTGCTCACTCCTGCCCTGGAGCTCAGCCTTCAGCTGGGCAATTTGTTTCTTCAAACTGATGATGTAGTTGAGGTGATACTCTTCTCGCTCTTGCAGAATGGCTTCATATCCCTCCTTCATAGTCGGACTGTGCACCCTGGGCAAGGAAAGCTGCTGATTGTCACCCTTGGGTGTGCAAGCCAACATATAAACAATTGTCACCAAGCAACAGGCCACCATCAGCAGGCCTACAAATCGGGGGAGAAATAGAACAAATCTTCGGCGGAGAATCATCACTCAAAAAGCAGTCTAACCCCACACATGCAACAGTTCTTACATCCACGCAGTGCCACAGAGGCCCCTGGACTTGGAGTATTCTTACACAGATACATGTATGTACAGGAGCTGGCTTGTCAGCTCTCTTAAAACATGTGCTCTGCCTCTATATTGGGCTCTCTCTGCTGTTTACCCAACAGGACCAAAAGACAAGCTCTGAAGCAGACAGGACACCTCCCGATCCTCATGGCAACACCTTCACTGCTGCAGTCTGTTCAGCTGGTTGCTGATGGAGCCTGAGGACCTGAAAGACAAATGACAAGGACAGTCATTTAGGCACTGAATTAATCTGAATTTGGTCATCCAGTCCAAACCATTAAGAATGTTCTAAGAATTTACCTCATTTCTCAACTGCTTTGAGAAGAGAGAGAGCTCTCTCTTTGAGAGAGCTGTGAAGTGCTTGTGGACCCAGAAGGTGCCAAGACCCTTATATGGGAAATCCTGTATGCATGAATTTAATTTTAATAACATGACTTCATCCATCGCCAATGAAAAACTGGTCCAGGCCTCAACATCTGTCATGATTTAGAAATTTTAGGAAGTCATCATCTATTACTTTTTGGGGAGATGTTAAGGTGCTAAATTCATCTAAGCAATGATGAAGTGTTCTGCCTCTTAAAGCACTCAGATTTTGAGTGCCACAGCTACCGCATAGATTTCAGCTTTCAGGCATGTTTTTCCAAAACACCAGGTGGCAAATGTGGTCCCATTTGAACATATGAAGCCTGGCCTGGAGCAGAAATTTGATAACCAAGAGACTAGAAACTATTATCGAGGCCAATCACTGCAACTAGTACTGTTTGACATATCCTACCAGATGCTCCCATTAAAACTAAAGAAGGAGAGAGAGGATTTTTTAGGATCATTCAGGCCAAGTCTTACTCAAAATCAGGGGATGCTTTGTTTCCAACTAAGGCTGTCAGCATTGCACACTATGTTATTATTTTAAGGCTCTCTTCTGTTTCTCTTAACATTATAAAAAGTCTTGCAGCAATGTTCAGTACTACTGTGTTTTTCACATATGCTCTCTGCTCAGGAGTGAAGATCACAGAAAAGGTTTTAGGAAGCTGGCTTAGGTATATTTTTAAGTAAGAGAAGTTAAAACTGGGAACGTTATAAATTTTAGTAAGATTTCCTCATGTATACTTAGAAGCAGGACAGAAAAATTAGATGACTGAACACAAATATTGATCCAGCTGTAAGCTACATCAAAAATTGCACTGAGAATACTACCAGTGGGATTTTCAAAATCCCTATTTTTTGGCCAAAATCCATGCTGATGCAAGGAGCTTCATCATTTACTCAGCTGATAGTAGATTTAGGCCAAGACTGAGTAATGTCCTAGATAACACTGATGCTACAATGTTAGACTTAAACACAATCAAATTAATTGAGCAACCCTGCTGCTCTCCCCTTACATGCATGTATGACACTATGACACTTCTTTAGACAACAGATTCACAGTCCTTTTAGTCATACACCCTTGCCATCAGGTCCTTAAGCAAAAACAGGTTGTCTAAGATGAGAATATCAGAGTTATAATCTTAAGTCAAAGTCTTCTGTAGGATGTTCTACGAACTGCTACAGGATTTCCTCCCCATGCCTTGATTGACTATTGCTCTATATATAGCAGCTATGCAGTCGTATTTATCTTTGAACTGTTATCAATATTTTATCAGTCTGAAGAGCTTCTAGGAAAAAAAAAAATGCGCTTTTAGAGTAAGAATTGAGGAGGCTAAAGTGAGCTATGAAAATACTACTGTATTTTTCTCAATGCTGTAATGCTGAATGGCTATTATAGTATTTAGAGGATTCTCCAGAAAATGTGAAATGAAGAATTGTTGATGTTGAATAAAATATTCAAGCAGCAGAAAAAAAGGACAGGATGAAGTTGGTGCCCTTACCTTTTTGCTGTGATCTTCTCTTTGGAACATCTTGGTCTGCTACAGCTACTTCTCAGCTTGCCACGATCATCTGTTTATCTCCCTTCTTATGCCCTTCCCAGAAAATGCTTGCACTGTGGAAAGCACCGTCAACCTCAGAACACCTTTTCATTGCTTTCACATTTACCAGCTGCCTACATCTTCAGTCTGTCTCCTGTGTGGTGAAAGGCTGTAGTGGAGACGCTTCCTATGGTTGCACTATAAAAGCTGGCCTCCTGCAATGTAAAGGAGCTTGTCAAAGCAGGGAAAATTAATCTGGGCATTTCTAACTCTACAACAGATCTGGCTAGAAGACTGCAAGAAGGTAGTGTGCAGTGAGACAGGGTCAGGAAGTGGTAAGATGTAGTACATAAAACACTGCTGTGCTTGTATGCTTCACTTCACACAATTAGTCCATTGACAGAATTGGCAGAAGCTGAACATCACTGAAAGGATTAGTTGTGCTAACATGGCATAAACTGAAATTACATCTCAATGGCTTAGATAAACATGCAATTTCATTTCTACAAGCAGCAACAGATTCGAGTTTTGGGTAAAGAGCTCTTCAAATGTTGACCCTAAAATATATGTGTGCATATATAGCCATCTTCACTGAAACATACTAGGTCTCTCTTCAGAGAACTCTCTTTCCTATAGAATCATAGAACAGTTAGGGTTGGAAAGGACCTTAAGATCATCTAGTTTCAACCCCCCTGCCATGGGCAGGGACACCTTACACTAAATCATATCACCCAAGGCCTCATCCAACCTGGTCTTGAACACTGCCAGGGAGGGAGCATTCACAACCTCCCTGGGCAACCCATTCCAGTGCCTCACCACCCTAACAGGAAAAAATTTCCTTCTTATATGCAACCTAAACTTCCCCTGTTTAAGTTTTAACCTGTTACCCCTTGTTCTATCACTACAGTCTCTAATGAAGAGTCTCTCTCCAGCATCCCTATAGGCCCCCTTCAGATATTGGAAGGCTGCTATGAGGTCTCCACGCAGCCTTCTCTTCTCCAGGCTGAACAGCCCCAACTCTCTCAGCCTGTCTTCATATGGGAGGTGCTCCAGTCCCCTGATCATCCTCGTGGCCCTTCTCTGGACTTGTTCTGACAGCTCCATGTCCTTTTTTTGTTGAGGACATCAGAACTGCACACAATACTCCAGGTGAGGTCTCACAAGAACAGAGTAGAGGGGCAGGATCACCTCCTTCGACCTGCTGGTCACACTCCTTTTGATACAGCCCAGGATACGGTTTGCTTTCTGGGCTGAAAGCACACACTGAAGCCGGCTCATGTTCATTTTCTCATCAACCAACACCCCCAAGTCCTTCTCTGCAGGGCTGCTCTGAATCTCTTCTCTGCCCAACCTGTAGCTGTGCCTGGGATTGCTCCGACCCAGGTGTAGGACCTTGCACTTGGCATGGTTAAACTTCATGAAGTTGGCATCAGCCCACCTCACAAGCGTGTCGAGGTCCCTCTGGATGGCATTCCTTCCCTCCAGGGTATCAACCAAACCACACAGCTTGGTGTCATCGGCAAACTTGCTGAGGGCGCACTCAATCCCACTGTCCATGTCAGTGACGAAGATGTTAAACAAGACCAGTCCCAACACCAAACCCTGAGGGACACCACTCATTACTGGTCTCCAGCCGGATATTGAGCCACTGACCACAACTCTTTGTGTGCAGCCATCCAGCCAGTTCTTTATCCACCGAGTGGTCCATCCATCAAATTGATGTCTCTCCAATTTAGAGACAATGATGTCGTGTGGGACAGTGTCCAATGCTTTACACAAGTCCAGGTAGATGACTCAACTGCTCTACTTCTGTCCGTCAGTTCTGTAGCCCCATCATAGAAGGCCACCAAATTGGTCAGGCAGGATTTCCCCTTAGTGAAGCCATGCTGGCTGTCACCAGGCACCTTGTTGATTTTCATGTGCCTTAGCATGCCTTCCAGGAGAATCTGCTCCAAGATTTTGCCAGGCACAGAGGTGAGACTGACTGTCTAGTTTTCTGGTTTATAATCTCAGCCATCAAAGATGCATATTTAAAAATTCTTCAGAACAGTAAAATAACTGAGCCACCATTCTTGTAACAAGAAATTCAGGCTATGAGGATTGCTGCCTTCTTCATAGGGATTTTGACATCACGACTGGAGGCATCTTGACAACAAGCACTTATTACTTACTCTTTTTTTTTTTTGCTATATCTGTCTTACTAAATCGTACTGGTGGCTTCAGTGGCACTGTCTTACAGGCACTGACTGATATTTAACTATACAGTTGTTACTGTACATCCTATCTAATGGGCATGCTTGTGAAAGCAGTCCCAATCCATGTCAGTGCCAAAAAAAGCAGATTACTTTAAGTCAACACTGAAGGTGGTCACAGCTAAAGCATCTTAACTGGATAGACAGTGCCAGAAAGCTAGGGATGGTAACTCCTCCTAACAACCGTTCTGTTGATTTCACCAGACCTACACAGTTTCACACCATCTGAGAGAGCCTGAGATCAAGAGGAGGCAAACTGAAATGTCAGTTTTTTTCCAGGAACTGACAAAAACACCTCTGTATTTCACAGCAGTCAACTGCATCAAATAGTATTAGTCTATTTGCAAAGAGAAGCTTTAACGACTACCCAGTGGTTAGTCTGATAGACAAGGAAAAGGACATTAATTATAAAAAAGTATCTGTTTGCAAAAACATCTTCAACCTCAGCTCAACCTGTTAGCACAGCCAGAGGTCAGCCTAGCACACAGGGGCTTTTCATTTCTTTTCAAGTGCCTGAGCCCAAAAATGATCTGAACACAGAAACGGGTTCTGTCACCAGCGTAAGCACTCTGTGAATGGCTCCACACAGTGGAGTGTGCTGCACCATAAGGAGTGGCAAAACTTAACAAAGTTGGTTGGTATGCACCCGCCACAGATGTTACCAGCATCTGGATTTTTAATGGGCTGTAGAGATAAAGGAAACTTATCCCTGAACAGAAAAGACAATGTATTTTATGTATGAATTTTTGACTCCCAAAATCAAAACTGAGAATTTGAGCTTCATACTCCCCTCGCTCTTCATGTTGAAGTCACAAACGGCTGGCAAAAGAACAGTCATATTTGCAGAGGCAGCAATCTCCCAACACACATGGAATGGGCAATGCCAAATAATTACATGCTTTCTGCTACAGCTTCCTATTGCAGGTTTAACTCAGACTGGTAAGTATCATTTTAGCTCAAAAAACTTTTTTTTCTTCTCCCCCCCCCCCTTTTTTTTTTTTCAAGGCAGTGAATGGCAGAAGCTGCAATTAGTTTTCTAGTAGGTGTTTGAAATATCTTCACTGAACAGCAGCACATGTCACAGTGAGATTGCATTAGAATCATATTAGTCTTCAGAATGAGCTGCAGGGAGGGGAAACAGATGTTTCACCTGGACTTTAAGTGTACACACACACAAAGAAAGACAATCTGCAACCACTTGGCATTTGCCTTGAACTTTTTAATTACAAGTACTGCACATACCACTGCAGACAAATTAGTCTGCTTTAAAAGTTAGGGACAAGATTTTGCCCCCTAAACCCCTTGATAAAAATTCAAGCCACTGAGCAAAATGGGACATGTGACAAGGATGAAAATCGAGTCTTACACAAGTGTTTAAGGTGCATATGGAGGGAATGCAAAAAGAAATTATTTCTCCTTCAAGCCAAATTATGATTTATCAACTACTCCTCAGCCTAGTTCATCTGAATTAAACAAAAGGCAGAAATAAAGGCAAGAACCTGTCTGATAAACTGTGTGCACCTTCATAGCCTCTCTGTACTGCATTCCCTCTTGGGTTGACACTCACACATCCCAAACAAACCACTTAAAATCCTAATATCTTGTTTGCAACTGATAGAGCACTTGAAACAGGAGTAAAGGATTGTTAAGAAATAGCATCCAGAATCAAAATGCTAACTGCCAGTACTTGAAGACAGTAGACAACTTACTGTAAAAATATTCAGTTCCTAATCTTCAGTTCCAGAGTAATCTTCAGCAGAGTCTACTCATATTTCCATGCATACTCTCAAAGTGAGTCTCAGTCTCTAACCCACCCACAGAAGGCAGTTGCACCATCCTCCTCTATAACTGACAATTACAATCTGATAATCTTGCAGAAAGGTTACAACTATTAGAAGCAGTCTTAAGCAGAACAAGAAATGTTCAAAAGCCTTAATGTTCCTGGAAATACTATGTTTTCTTCTTGCGAGGGAGCTGAGAAGTGGCTGGCTTTACATTTAAGATACTGCTATATGCTTCTCAGTCTGTGTCATGGTTTAAACCCAGTTAGGTAACTCGTTCACTCACTCCCCCCTTCTTTCCCTCCCCCTACTCCCGGAGGGACGGAGAGGAGAATCGAAAAGAATGCAACTCCCACAGGTTGAGATAAGAACAGTTTAGTAACTAAGGTATAACACAGATCACTACTGCTACTACCAATAATAACAATGATAAAGGAAATAACAAGGGAAGAGAATACAACATCTCACCACCAGCCAACTGATAACTCACCCCCCCAGCCCAACCAAGCTCTGACCCATACCTCCTCCAACCCTGCACAGTCCCCAGCCCTTCCGGCTCACTCCCAGTTACCTCCTGGGCATGACGTGCTGTGGTATGGAATACCTCTTTAGCTAGCTTGGGTCAGGTGTCCTGTCTCTGCTTCCTCCTGGCTTCCCTTCCTCCCTGGCAGAGCATGAGGCCCACAAAGTCCTTGGCCAAACCAAAACATCGCTATCAGCTCTGTTCCCAGGCCGAAAGTCAAAACACAGCACTGCACCAGCTACCAAGAAGGAGAAACATGACTGCTACTGCTGAACCCAGGACAGTCTGGAAGTTAAAAAAAACAATGCAGAAGTTTTAACTTTTCCCTTCGTTGGCAATTTGGATCATAGTGTGGCTAATTTAATTGGTTCCCTCCTATCATCAAGAGGAGTAACTTTCCGTAAGAGCACCACCTGACACTTCACCCCTATATTCTGAGGTCTAAGTGTACTCACATTAGACAATCCCCTTACATGTAACAAAAAACTGCACAGAAGTTTAACATTAGTTAAGTTCTAACCACACCTGAAAAGAATCAATAAAATATCTAAAATTATCTCCACACACTGATAGCATCACAGTTTATTATACATAAGAATTATTACTTTAAGTAACTGCAACAACACTAGCAGAAGTGCTTTCTCTCCCCCAGAACAATGTTATGTGTGAAGACTTGGCAGTTTTCCACAGATCAATAACCTGCAATTATAGGAGTCTTTATTAGGAATGTTATTTTTTTGTATTAGACACTCAGATTTCCACCTTACAACCACAATGCGCTACCCCTCTCTGCTAAACACACTGACTTGTAGGTGTATAAACCTGAACTTCCTCAGCACAATTGTTAGTCGGAGGTACTATAGTACACTTCCAAAAGCCTTTACTGGACTTTCCTGGAAGTTTCCAACACCATTTATCCTCCAGAAGGCAATGTAAGAGATGCATGTCCTGTCATGATCTCCAGTCTGACCTGGAGATTCCCTTCTCCTCTCCTTGCCAGAAATCCCCTGCTACAGCTAGAATCCCCTGCTACCAAGCTGGATAGTGAACTTGAGCTTCATTAACTCCAGCAGAGCTGACAGCAGAGGAGGTTTCCTTCCTTCTGAGTCCAGCATGTGTGAATGGAGGAGAGACGTCTGACTCGCACAAGCCCAATGTTATTCTCTCATGGTAACGCAGAGCCCTAAATTTTGTGCTCTCTGTACTTAAAAGGAAATTTGCTGGGTAGTGTGGTATCAAGACAGTCCTTCAAATAAAATAATCAAGAGTAAAGAGGACAAGAGAAAAACAACTTGGTATACCAGGTATAAAGGTTTTGATGTGTTATTGAGGCTGAGCAAGACTTAGCAGGATAGGGACTAGTACTACTGACCAAGACCACTGTTCAGCTATGGTTTACACTACAAAAGAAAATCAGGTTTCAGACTGCAAACTAATAATCAAGAAGCCAGAAAATTACTGCAACCTGGTCGAGTACTGAGACAGGTACCCAAGCTCCACACATAGCTCTAAAACATGCAGCATTAACAGTTCCTATAGCTCACCTGCTAACCCCCAAGCTCTGCTGATCTGCATCTCCCTATCAGTCTGGTCAGTACTGATGGACAGGAAGAGACCAGTCCTGTGACTCAGCCCGAATTTCCTTCCTCCTCCAGGTTAGCGCTTACTGTGAATCAACAAGTGCCACAGAGTCCCATTTAGTTCATCACTACTGTTTTGGTATGTGGTTTTGGTCAAACATCTATCATTTCCTTGATATATCAGGAAAGATTCTCTTAGCAATTCTTTGAAAAGCCCAAGCTTTTTACCTATTTCAGTTAAATATTTTTTCTCTTTTTAGAGAAAGTTTCCAAATATCAGAGAACCACAGACTCATTGGGGTTGAAAGGGACCTCTGGCGATCATCTGCTCATCTGCTCCAACCCCCTAGCAGGTTACACAGGAATATGTCCAGTCAGGTTTTGAATGTCTCCAGAGAGGGAGACTCCACGACCTCCCTGGACAGCCTGTTCTAGTGCTCTACCACACTCTATGTAAAGAAGTTCATTCTCATGTTGAAGTGAAACTTCCTGTGTTTTAATTTATGGCCACTGATCCTTGGCCTGTTGCTGGGCACCACTGAAAAGAGTCTGGCACCATCCTCTTGGCACCCACCTTTGACATATTTATATGCATTAATGAGATCCCCTTTCAGTCTTGTCTTCTCTAAGCTAAACAGACCCAGCTCCCACAGTCTCTCCTCATAAAAGAGATGCTCCAGACCCCTGATCATCCTTGTGGCCATCCACTAGACCCTCAGTATCTTTTTCATTTTCTTATTTGAGGCTTACATAATATTTGAATCTCACTGACTTCACCTTCACCATTAAACTAGTCTTTATTATGGGAACTTGAAAAGATAAATCACAGCAAAGCTTCTGCAGCAAAGGTCCAGGCAGAGGGGTAAAAGAAAGAAAGACTGTGCAAAAAATTAAATATAGAGAGCCTATCTACTTGACCATGAAATGATTTTTCCAAAAGGGAATTGAAACAAAAACCCTGAAGACAAGCGAAGGAACTATCTTACAAAACACAGCTATCTATGACGTTTTACTTAAGACAATTGATTTCCATAGAATGAAGATGTTAGCTTTGCATGATACACTTAGATGGATTTATTTTTAAATAGAATATTTCAGTTGGTTGAGAATGTCTACTTTGTTTTAACTTACCAAGTCACAGTGCTTCAACTTTTCATTTCATGTTGGTTTGTGGGCTTCTTTGAAAACACTAGAGCACACACAGGCCCAGATAAAACATCACTTCTGGTCAAATAGCTCTTTTAATTTTATGAAAAATGTCATCACATTTTTCTATCCTTTAACTAAATAATCCAAGCCACATTTTTGAGACACCTGTTCACAGTTGCTGTGGTTTCTCTCATCCTCAAATACTTCAATTTAAACAAGTAGTCTGATAATTTACAGCCAGAAAGATAATTTCACATTAATCATCAAGAAATTTCAGTTCCTTCATTGAACTCTATTAGTGTCTGGGATTAAAACTAGTTTATCATGGAGATTTTAATTGCAGTTATTGCATAGCTCTTAAATAAAAGCTGTTCAGCTAGAAAGCATTAAATGTTACAAGTTCATAGAAGAGCCATCCTGATTGTCTAACACAGAGTTGATTGATGACATTAGTAAAGACAGTTTCCCTTGTTAGTAAAAGTTGTCTTTTCTTTCCCTCTTTTGTTACACAGAATAAGTAAACCCGGTAGGCAGGTCAGCATTTCCTGAAGGGTTCCAAGGAGCTTCCCTCTTAAAACAACGACTTCAGTCTTCAATCAGAAGCAAAACACTTTTCATGAAAAATGATGAAAAAACATATAGAATATGAATCTCCACAACACTTTTTTCCTCATTTTGCCACAAAGTCATCTGCCTTGTTTTGATCTAACAAGTCACATATCAAAGTATCAAAGTATTCACATACCAAAGTATTCATGTATCAAAGTTCAACCAAACTTCTTTTTTTTCTAAAGAGAGTTCATGTTCTTAAAGACAACAGCTTCCTGAAATTAAGTGCATTTATAACAGCTTCAAAAAATGGGAATGGAAATAAGAAAAAAAACAAAACAAAACAAAACAAAAAACACAAAACTACCAGAGTATTGGAAGAGACTTTTTTAAGAGAGGAGCTTCATGCTTCTGAGTCTTTGTTTCTGTTCATATGGAAACTTACCTGCAAATGATAACATTAATTTTTATTTTAACAAAGATTGGCTATAATCTGTGCACTCACAGCTATGCAGGCTAATGAAATAAAAAGAAGAAACTGCTGCTGTGCCTTCACAGATTTCTCCTTTTCCCTTCTTTTAATACAGTTTCCTGTAGAATATTAAAATCATACCATTTTCAAAAAGAACCCATGGCAGTTTAACTTAGAGGACAATATACCCACACCCAAGCCAATGTCCTTTAGTCTGCCTCTTTTCTAGCCCCTAAAAAAGGAAATGCAGCTGTTTTCTGTGGCCTTCTACAAGTGTACATTGTCCCATTAAATTCTCTGAAGTTTTTACTGTAACCGTGCAATGCATTCTGGATTAAAGTTTTAAACAGTCAAAGTCCTCAGCTCTGGGGCCCCAACAAAAGAAAGATGTGGTCCTGTTGCAGCAAGTCCAGACAAGGGCCACAAAGACCATCATGGGGCTGGAGCACCTCTCCTATTAAAAGAAGCTGAGAGAGTTAGGCTTGTTCAGCATGGAGAAGAGAAGGCTCAGGGGAGACCTTGTACCTAAAGGGGGTCTACAAGAAATCCAAGGGGGACTTTTTACAAGGGCATGTAGTGACAGAACAAGAAGGAATGGCTTTAAGCTTAAGGTGAGTAGATTCAGATTAGACATTAGGAAAACATTCTTCACTGTTAAGGTGGTGAGACGCTGGAACAAGTAATCTAGTGAAGCTGCGGCTGCCCCATCCCTGGCAGTGTTCAAGGCCAGGTTGGATGGGGCTTTGAGCAACCTGGTCTAGTGGAAGGTGCTCTTGTCCATGGCAGGGGGGGTGGAACCAGATGATCTGTAAGGTCCCTTCCCACCCAAACCATTCTGTGATTCTATGAACTATTAGTCCTACTGTTTTCATTGTTAATAATCTGCACCACACAGCTGATAAGTAGATATTAATAAAGTTTCTGCAATCTCACACATCACAATAACTGGAAAATTCAAAGAACATAATTATCTTACAGATCCTGGGACAAGGATACAATCCTAAACAGAACTCTCCCTTGCTCACTGTAAGCAACATGCATTCTGGGAGATTGATTCACATTACCTAAGGCTAGGCTCTTGCACTTAACTACTGAATTGTAGTTTAACCACTGAATTGTAGTTTAGATTGGATATAAGGAAGAAATTCTTTCCTGTTAGGGTGGTGAGGCACTGGAATGGGCTGCCCAGGGAGGTTGTGAAAGCTCCATCCCTGGCAGTGTTCCAGGCCAGGTTGGATGAAGTGGGTGGCATGATTTAGTGTGAGGTGTCCCTGGCCATGGCAGGGGGGTTGGAACGAGATGATCTTAAGGTCCTTTCCAACTCTAACTATTCTATGATTCTATGAATTTTCTCCCTGACTCCACCTAAACGCAGCAAGAATCATGTTTCTGCTGGGAGTCCAGGGAATTTACCTGGCTAACAGCCACATAGTCTGTCAGATGCCTGTGGATGGCTGGGGCAAATTCTTCCCAAGCCCACCTGTTCCCCCGAAGAGCTATGCATAAGCATCATCACACTAAGCCTAATGATGTAAAAGTTATTTTACATCATTACAGTGTATTCATTATTGCAGAAGACAACAGCTGAACAGAGGTAACATACCAGGAACTCCTGATGACTTTGACACACTGACTTGGCTCATGTAAGACTGATTTCAGTGTCTGTTTATTCATTTTATTTGACTACAGCCACTTGTATGTGATTACCGGATATCACACAGCCTGTGCAGTGCAACAGTATAGTATGTCGCTCCAGTAAGAACACCACACCCAAAATGGACTGAACAGAAAAGGGAAAGAATATAACAAAACCCAGATGTTCTTGACCTCCCCTTTGGTTTTATACACCTGCTTCTGCTTTATCCCAGATATTCAACCTCAAAATGTATACTTGACCTGAAATGCAAGAAACATGCACCAATCTGAGTTAACAAGCTGCTTTCTAGCTGAGGAGTCATACATACATCCATTATTACTGGCCTAAATATAGCAATCTTTGAGAAGCTGTTAGAATAGCAAAATGTGGCATATGGATGCAAAAGTAATCTGTGGATAAAAGGAAAAGATGGTGAAAATTTGTTTTAAACAGATAGTTATATAAATAAAGCAATTTTGTCCCAACTTTGAGTAGCAAAAATTGCCATCATTATTAATGATGTCAGAACCAACTGCTCTATCTGGGGTCTCACTGCATTCACTTGAAAATAGGCAGGCTTTCAGGGAGTGGGGTCAGCTCCAGACGAAAGCTATGCAGATTCCTAGCACTCTTTGAATGCTCTTTAGGTATCCTTTCTACCCATTTTGCATATCTACACATGATAAACCTCTTGAGAACAATGGTCCTTACTGCTCAACATTTTGCAGAGTGGAAGTCAAGTCCAGTTGGGCCATCAGTGAATTTATTGTGACAGCAAGGCAGCAAATACAGATCATGGTCCATAGCTTCTTCATTCTCCATCATAGATTCACAGGCCATTTTAGAGGCCCTAGCAGAACTAGCCTGGCTGGTCTACTTATTAGCACTGATAATCAGCTCAGAAAGTGTAAATATTGTACAAACCATAGCTCTAGCCCAGAAGAAAAAGAATATTAAAATACTAAATATCTTGATATTAGGACTCCTCCAAAATCTCTTCTTAGTCCTCAAAATTAGGACTGTAAAAGTAAATACTGTGCACATATTGCAGCCACACAGGAAGATTCCTCAGCTGCTGTTAGATCTGGAATTTCACATGAATCTGTCACATAGGGGGAGAAAGAAGGAATTTGAGGAGCAGACACGAGACAAATACCTTGGTCAGGATCTCACAGCATCAGTTTGCATTTCTTTCTTTTAAGAAGTGCACACCTTCAGTGTCACTATTTTGATGTGTGCACCTTTTGCTGGGTGGAAGCTCTCCCCTCCATCCAAGCACACTCTCCTCTGTAAATGGGAAACTGGTTTAAGGAGCACAGCTACAGACAAAAACACAGAGTTGCTGTTATAGGATTGGCTCTTCTACATCCATTAGCACAGGAAAAAATTATTTGTGGCCTAAAGGGAAGGAAACAAGAGGAGCAGCTGAGAAGCAACTTCCTCAGATGATGAACTGTGCATGGAGGTCCCTGTAATATGGGTCCCTAATATCCAGCCAAAGGCAAAAATAACAGTGAGCTTACTGTAATGGGTAGGAAGACTTGCTTTTAGGCAGCCTCCTTTTCCAGAGTAATTCAAGCTAAGAGTCATTTCCTGAGAACACACTCCACTAGAGGCTTATGCAATAGACCATTTGCAGCACACTTTACAGCCTTCAAAGATAAAAGCAAAGTTCAACTGCTCATACTCCAAAGCACTGGCAAAACACAGTCCTCCCTCACCCCAAATCCACATTCTGACACACCACCACAGAACACAGACTATATTCATTAGTCAGGTTGGTTCCCAGGCTTGAGCCATTTGAGTCTGCAAAGCTGTCAAAACAAAAGTCACAAAATGACCAGAAAATGCTTCCACCATAGCCATGACAGACAGCCCAATTTGTTCAGTTTAAAAGCTGCGTGCATCAAAAGCTTGCGATTTTAAAGACCCCAGCATGTCCATTTCCTGGTGTTACAAACACCTGATCAATCTCACCTGACAAACACTGTATCCATCACTGAGAACAGCAAAAAGGCTTTCTAAAAGATACACCACCTTTTCCACCAGTGTAGCAATGATGTGACAAGATGAGGTTTCGCCCGCAACTGAAACACTGCCCTCTCAGGCTACTTGAAACAAAGGACTTGCTAAAAGGAGATGGTGTACTGTGAAAGTAGAGCTCAAATTTGCATTTCATTAAAGAGAGTCATGGAAACTCATAACATTAAAAAAAAAAAAAATCATCCCACAAAAAGGATATTACTGGGATGGTCACTGGAAATGTTTTCCTTTGGAAAAAGGGAAGATCCCCAAGGAGTTAAGGTAATGATAACACAATACTCGTAGAGGAGCATTTGTAATGGGTAGCATTAGTTCTACTGTAACTATCAAGACATACTTCCCTGTGTCATAGATGAAATATGCTAGACAAAACACCGCTGTCCCACTATCACTGTCAAAGAAACATAACATCAAGAACGCAGACACTACAGCTTATTTAGAGTTGTCAGATTAACATGAGGAAGTCACACAGATTTATCAGTAACTCCTGATAAATCAAATGAGAAAGCATTTACAATTAGTAATTTATTAGTAATTTTCTCATGAAAACAACAGTCAGCTGTAGTGATGGAAAGCAAACCTTTTCGCACATCTGTTCTTATGCCTCCTAGGTAGATTTCAAAGGCACAACCTGCACAACATGAGAAATGTTTTCAGAGCCTTAGAGCTGGATACATTTAGTTACCCTTTCCTTCATTTTTTCCTGTAAACATGTACATTCTCAGTAACTTTTCCCATTTATTCTGGAATGCTATAAATCTAATCAGATATCAGGACACTTTGGATTTGTCTTATTTCTCAGATCACTTGGAAGATACAATACAGACAGTATCAATGTATGAGTTAGGTGAATTAAATTATTACTAATGTCATAACGATTTATTGTAGAAGTTTTAGCTTCATTTTAAAGGGAAAAAAAAGCTTTTTCCAAGGCTTAGAACAGTATTAACTGCTTTTCAGGCAGTGGTTCTTTGTATAGTACTGTGTTGGTTCCAAACATCAGTACAGGTATACTATTACTGAACGTTGCAAGTAGACCATCTGACAAGATGCCACAGCCAGGAGCCATTATTTAAAACAGCCCATGCCCTAACTTCATTGACAATTACAGTAACTTTTTTTTTTCTCTCCTTAATTCCTCTGTTTAATCTCAAAATGTCATATCCCTCTGATTAGGTCAATACATACACTCTAACAGAACATTTGAAAACAGCAAGTACAGTAACTTCCTTTGTGCCTGCACAAGGTCATTAAAGAAACACAAACCTTAAAATTCATGACCAAGCCTATGCCATTTAAGCTCAGCAATCAAATTGCAAGCTTTCTGCATGCAAGAGGGGAGATGTAACTTCTGCCAAGATGACATTTATACTTAAAGTAAACAAGCAGCACAGCCTGCATTTCCTGAAGTGGCAGGCTGTTTACAGGTTCTGATTTTCAGGTGTTGAACACTCAAACCACATAGAATAGTTAAGGTTCGGAAGGACCTTAAGATCATCTAGTTCCAACCCCTCTGCCATGGGCAAGGACACCTCACCCTAGACCATGTCGCCCAAGGCTTCATCCAACCTGGCCTTGAACACCACCAGGAATGGAGCATTTACTACTTCTTTGGGCAACCTATTCCAGTGCCTAACATCCCCTCAGAGTAAAGAACTTCTTCCAACCTGAACTTCATCTGTTTAAGTTCGAACCTGTTACCCCTTGTCCTATCACCCCAATCCCTGATGAAGACTCCCTCTCAGCATCCTTCAGATACTGGAAGGCTGCTATGAGGTCTCCATGCAGCTTTCTCTTCTCCAGGCTGAACAGCCCCAACTTTCTCAGCCTGTCTTCATACGGGAGGTGCTCCAGTCCCCTGATCATCCTTGTGGCCCTGCTCTGGACTTGTTCCAACAGTTCCATGTCCTTTTTATGTTGAGGACACCAGAACTGCACACAATACTCCAAGTGAGGTCTCACAAGAGCAGGGTAGAGGGGCAGGCTCACCTCCTTCGACCTGCTGGTCATGCTCCTTTTGATGCAGCCCAGGATACGGCTGGCATGTAAACAAGCCATACACTTGTGAAAACACAAACCACATGTTCCAACCTGAAACTTCATTCTAGGAAACAGAAGGGACTCAGTTAAATTGTGGATTTTCCTGCCCTCAAGTATTCCTCCAGTCTGGCCATTAGCACTGATACCCCCAAGCATAGCAGTGAACACACAACTCCATTTGCTTTGCTGAAGGGGTGGAAAAATGTGTTTAGAAGGAAGAATTGAGGAGTAAACAAGTGGAGACACAAGATGAGGGTGTTTGTGGGAACGACTTAGAATGACATCACTGCTAAAATAACCTTGCAATGTGAAGAAATTGGCTGCAAGTAGGTTCACAGCTATGAAATGCCACAAATCCTTAACATGGTTTGAAGCTGTTTTGCTGAAGGGAAGGAGCCATAACAGCTTGCCTGGATTCTGAAATGTGTTTGGGAAAAATGTAAACAAAACCAAAACCAAACCAAAATGACAAAAAATGACAAAACCAAACCAAACCAAGCAAAAAACCAAACCAAAAAAAAAAAAAAACCCAAACCAAAAAAACCCACAAAACCCCCCAAAACAAACAAACAAAAAGAAAAACCACACAACAAACCCAAGATGTACATACCTGCAGACAACATCAAGAAAGCCTTAGTGAGCACAACAGGGCTTACTCAAGTGACCCTCCTATTTTCAAAGTGCAGCCTTTACCAGTAAGTGACTGTCAGCTTTTGCTCTTCCCAAAGGCAGGCTGGGTTACAAAGCTCTTAACATCCCTCTTTCCACCAAGTATATTTATCTCAGCAAGTCCCAATGGGTCTGAATCCAGCTACAACAAACCTTCTGGGCACTTGTGACTGTTATGAAATCGAGTGACTCAGCCAAGCTACATCAGAAAGATAGTATCTTTTATTTGTTCACAGAAACTTAATAGCCAAGGGGGGGGTGGTGGTGGTGGGGGAATTGCAAACCTCACAAGCGTCAGAAAAGACACATCCTTCATCGTATGAAGCTTAGCCCTTCTCTCTGACCTAAGGCAGGTGTTGCTATATGGCTCCTCATACACTTCTGACTGTTCTGCCTCCCTTCTCAGACCCACAGCTCTGTTCTTCAGAGACTCTTAGCCATGTGCCCAGTGATGCGATTGAATTAAAGGTATCAGTGTTTATATACCACTATCATTTCCCAACTTATGTTCCCATTGCCATGGTGAGCAGCAACAGAGACTGAAAGATAAGGTCAAAACATAGCCTAGATATCTCCCACAAGCCATCTGGAAGAATTGCTTTCTGAGGAATTCTCTGGCACATATTTGCACGTGCTCTGTGACCCAAAGCCAACCTCAACTCAGCACTCTGGACTCCTAACTGAGCTCCAAGGACATCTGGGAACAAAAGCCATCCCTACAAATCTTGAAAGCATACTCCTCTCCTACCAGTTCCTTATAGGTTATCACCATTATCTCTCTAGTCTGTGTCAGCCTCATTCTGTTTCCTTCCACAGTGTAGGAGTCAAGGTCCCTGGCACATACCTTCACTGCCTTGCAAAGCACTCCAACATTGTAGGAATCAATTATCATTTTCCAACTGTCAGAAACTTTCCAGCCTATCCTTGCACAGATTACAATGGTAAGGTATTACAATGTATGTTGCATCTCAATATAGTATTTGTGAAGACAAAGAGAATCTCTCCCCCAGTTACTATACCACTGAAAATGAAATGTCATTCTGCTTGTCTTGGATTACTCATAGATAATGCAATTAGCATCAGAGTACAGTTATGTAAACTGTTAATCAAACACCAAGACAGAGGAAAAAATAGGAGATGTCAAATAAACTATGGAAAGAGACATGAAGTACAGACTGACAGACGGCACATGCTGAAGTGCTGCAGAAAAGATGAAAATTATTGCGGTAAGCATGTCAATGTAGGCCAACTTAAGAGGGAGGCTGGCCACCTGGTGAAAACCTAGACCAATGCAGGTGTTCAGCTTGCGAGATTGCGTCCTGGAGACACTTACGAGGACACAAAGCATGGAGCACCAGAAAGGCTGGAACAATACTGACATGACACTCTCTGTTCTGTCTCAGCAAGAGTTAAATCATTGGGACCAGCTGAAAATTGGATTTTAGTGTTTGCCGATGTACCTGAGTATTAAATAGGATTATTCAAGAGATGACAACAGAAAGTACAGTATTGACAATGGTGTCAAAATATCACAATGGCGATACCACAACCCAACTTGGCATCCTAGACTTAAATGAAATATGCACTGAGCAGACTGAAGCTTTTCACTTCTGTGTTATCTCCTGTATCACCTGAGCCATATCTGGATTAGTCTTAAGACAGCATTTTGGGATCTCTATGCTACATGAAAAGTAAAAGCAGTTTTGTGTCAGTTTTAGCTTGGGAGACTGGTTAAAATCCAATGCTGACTGCAGCCTATGTGGAATCAAATGCAGACTCAGGACTTCATTTTGACTTAGGTATCACAATACTAAGACATCAGCTGTTTCTCTGCTGTGAATTGCAACAAACCTTCTCCACTAATAAGTTTTGATGTCTTAGCTGCTTTCTGATCTGAAAAACGATGCAGTTTGGAAATTCTTGCTCTCTCTCTTAGAACACACTCTTGAGGAGTCTGTGAAAAGTTCATTTTAATCTGGAACACCAGCAAGATGCAATACAATCAAAAAAACCTGATCAAAATTAGGAAAAAGACAGTGTGCTAAGGAAAACAACTAAAGATTTGGGCAGAAAACAGGCATTACTCAAAGGAATCATAGAACAGTTGGGGTTGGAAGGGATCTTCAAAGGTCATCCAGTTCAACCCTCCTGCAGTGAGCAGGGACATCTTCAGCTAGATAGGTTGTCCAGACCCACATCCAGCCTGGACTTGAATGTCTTCAGGGATGGGGCATCTACCACCCCTCTGGGCAACCTGTCCCAGTATTTTACCACCTTCACTGTAAAGAATTTTTTCCTCACATCTAGCCTGAATCTCCCCTCTTAAAAGAGGGGAGATGGTTTAAAACCATCACCCCTCACTCTATTGCAACAAGGCCCTGCTAAAAAGCCTGTCCCCACCTTTCTTACAGGCCCTTTAAGAACTGAAAGGCCACAGTAAAGTCTCACTGGAATCTTCTCCAGGCTGAACCACCCTAGCTCTCTCAGCCTTTCCTCACAGGAGAGGTGTTCCAGCCCTCTGATCATTTTTGTGGCCCTCCTCTAGAACCTTCTCCACCAGCTCCGTGTCTTTCCTGTACTGAGGACACCAGAGCTGAAGGCAGGACTGCAGGTGGGGTCTCACAAGAGTAGAGGGGCAGAAACACCAACTTTGACCTGCTGATCTCACTTCCTTTGATGCAGCCCAAGATACGATTGGCCTTCTGGGCTGTGAGTGTACATTGCCAGCTCGTGTCCAAGAGAAAACTGCCTCATGTAATAGAAAAAGTGACAGTAAAGACTTGTGAAATTTTTGTCTGCGTCTCTCACTTCAGATCAAAAATGCCCTTCAACGTTTTGTTGCTTCAGTCCTAAGAGACCTGAAATGCTTACCTTGAGCTACTATTGAGCATACAAATCAGTTCAATGAAAAAGACCAAAAGTTTAGTAGAAAGTGCATACCATAAGCTTAGGGGCAACAAATCAAGAGCTATGTCATTCAGTAGGCAAAGATTTCACTACAGACACTCAGGCTTAGAAATAAGCCCCCTCTTGAAAAAGCCCCATGCAAGTAAATGAGCATATCATAAGGAAGAACAAAGGCTCTCATGGCATTATTTCTGTGGGAATGTATCACTATCAAACTTCCATTAAAGATTTTTTAATCTAGGATGGAACTCCAGAAGGAAACTAAAGAAATAGACTTAATCTGCTCTGTGAGTACCAGCACTTCTGTAAAACAAATAGGGCAGTGATTAAGGACTTTGCAGTTTCCAACAGCTTTGAAACCCAATCTCATACAATATAAATACAGGCCCATGACTCATCCATCCTCTTTTCCACACCTCCTCTGATTACATTTGTATCATGCATATTAGAAAAAATATCAAGACAGTACCGTTTGCTGCACTACAAGTTGTAGAAGCACAAAATGGCATGAAATGCCTAAGCCTTTTTATTAAAAATGCTGCTGTTCCCCACTGCAGATCACCTGGCATGCACGGCTTGGGTCTTTGAAAAAATAATGCAGTCACTCCCTGATTAAATTACTCCTGGAGTGGAAAAGACATTGAGCAGCCTGCCTGTTTCAATTGGCTGGGTAGGGACTGAGCTCAATGAATATGGAAATAATTGGAAATCCTAGACCAATATAGAGGAGGAGGAATATATGACCCACATAAAGGGCATGCTGGAGTTGCCTGAAAGTAAAATCAGTGTTATAGCAAACAAGAGAAAAATCCTTGGCAGTGGGCATAGGGGCTAAAAGACAAATAAAGATGACTTCAGCAAAATGCCAGGGAGTTTCAACAGAGATGAAAAGCTGTTTCAAAAGCTCCTTACAGGCTGTCATCCGAGGAAAGAGGTAAAACTGAGAATTTGTTAAATCCTAAATCCTAACTCTAATCTAGACCTTTGTGTCTCTCTTGCTGTTGAGGTTTAGTAAGTTTACAAGATTACTAAGCAATTGCCAGCCAGGTTTCTTTGACTTGGATTCTGAAGCTATAACCTTATTGTAGACAAAAAAATTCAGATCAGAATAGAAGAAATGGATGACTATGTTAGAAAAACCACACAGCTTTACCAGCAGATGATCTTGTTTTCATCAACTCAAGCAAATGAACTGCAAAGTAGGTAAGAAAATTACAGCCCTGCATTGACTGGAAAAAATCCGTAACATACCTCCCTTAAATCTCTAAAAAAAGCCTACATTTTCCTTGGCCATGGCTCACTTGCACACCTGTGCTAACCAAGTATAACTAGCATTGCAGTGTTAAGAGGTATGTTTGGTGAGACAGAAGTGTTCTGCTTCCTACATACTACCTGCAGCTAGAGTAGAAGGCATGTTCATGCATCCTGTATAGCACTGGCCTTCCCAGCACATATATCATTCCCTGGAATTGCTGGCAATCAGAGGATGTTACAGCAACCTTCTTCTACCTGGCTGTCATAGCAAAAGGCAGACCCAGAATCAAGGGAGAAAGGCAGTTTAAACCACAAATGCAAACATACATACACAGTTCTAAACTCCTCTCAACTCCTCAGAAAATTAGGGCTACTGACTCATTACAATACTTTTAAGAGGTTCTGAGATGAGCTCTGAAAACACACTTTTGCATGTACTTTATATTTGCAATGATCTGCTGTCTGAGTATAGCTAGTTCCTAAGGATTTTATGACTGAAGTTCTTTCTAACCTTCCCTAATGCTAAGAAATTTTCCTTTCATTCCTTTAACATTATATAAGTGCTTTTCATTTCCTGAACAATTCTTGGAGAAAGCTAGGATATTTATGGAATAGCTTATTCATTCATTCATAAACATATATGCTTGGCTCCATTAAGCATAAGAAAACTTCACCACGGAAGTATCTCACACTATCCCACAAACTGGAAGGTGACATGTTCTTTAGGCTCTTTTCTATGTCTGTGGCTCAAACAAATCTCTACATCAGTTTCTAAGTCAGTAACTACCACTTTCATATTAAGTGCATCAACCTAAAATACTTCTGGCTTAATTTGCTAGGATTTGAGTCAATATTCTGATGTGTTATATATTCCTCTCAAATGATTTTTTAACTAACAGCAGTCTGATGAGAAAAAAAACCAACAAAACAGCGCAGGTAATCTGATCCACAATATAAACTACTGTATATTTTGCTAAATGTTTTTTACAAGCTTTCCAAAAGTTGATTTAAAATCTCTTTCCTGAAATCAAGAGGCTTAACCTTCTCACACACAAAGTAGTAAGAACTTTCCTGTAAAAAATGCACTTCAAAACTTTTAACTTTATTTTAAACTATTCTAACTTAAGAGGAACGGTTGTCTTAAATACTGGTTCCACATTAAAAGTGCCTACAGGAAAGGCCATTGGATGTGCCTCCTTTCCAAATCAATACAACCCTTAAAGTTTCCTGCTGTGAAGGATGTTAGTACCTATGTGATCATCCTAAATGTTAATGGAAACAACAGCTGTAGGATACATGAAGGGAAAGAACCCAACTATAGACATATTCCGCACTGGACAAGTTGAACCCTACCTAATTCTGTTATGATGACCATGGCCAGCACTTTCACAGTTATCTTCTCTGAAGTAAATTTGTTATGGAAAAATGCTGAAAAATCTCTGAAATGGGACTAAACCCCAATTTTAAGGCTGAAATATCCTGCCTTGTAACTCCTCTCATATGTAGTTGAAGTACCACCTTGGTAGAAATAGCAATACAGGTAACATAACATCTACTTACCTTTCACCATTTGCATTCCAGCAAAAGATGTGAGTGCTGGTCCAAGCAACATGTGAAATCACTGGAGCCATTTGCTTTAGTACATGCACCTGGGAGTCCTTTGGATATTCAATCACTCCTGTGGTTTAAATATTTCAGCCTGCTATTCTTTATCAACCGAACTTTGAACAGCAGTGATCACTTGGTAAACCTTGTCCAAGCCAGGTGAGTTAGAGATGGCTCAAGTGTTTTGAAAATGAAACGATTCTTATTTCTAAATATGGCCATACAATAGAACATAAACTAGCAGGCAGAGCTCTGAGGTGAACTGCAGGAGGCTTAAGTCCTGCTTCTGGTTTTGCCACTGGCAAGACTCTGGGTGAGTCTCTTCACCATATACAAAACAGGAACAGTAAGAGAATTCCCTCAAACTCTGGGCAATATTACAAACAGATGATTAATAGGGATATCTGGCTGCAGGCTTTTGGCTTTGAAAATTTTGATCCAGCTTCTCATGCTGGAGAGGAAGAGAGGATTATTCACTTTAAGAACTGTCAACTATTTATAGCCTTAGATATTAAAAAAAAAAAAAAAAAAAAGGTTTGCAGAATATTTGCAGAAATAGCAAGCCAGAAACCTATGGCTGCCTCAAGCCTCTCCGGCAGAAACAATTCCCAGCAGTATCTGAACACTGTTCCAAAGTTGCCGGAGTGCATATTGTTCCATGTCTTCTTGCCAGCAAATTACAGGACCACTTTTGGTCACAATGGAGAGGAAAAAGGAAAAAAAATATTTTTCCCCCAGGGTTTCACTTCAGTAGAGTTTTTACCAGTGTTCTATTATCCTTTCTTTCCGAACAGGAGGATGATGCTCATGTCCAATGACTAGTTTATGTTTCTCTGTTATCAAGGCAATGCAACATGAAACTAATAATGTAAATGGAGGGGTAGTCCACTTCATCACAGGCACAGGCTTGGAAATGAAAGCTATCACCTCTTCCATTTGCTACTGAAGATGATTCATGCTTTTCTACTTCAAAACATTTAAAATAAAATCTGAATGAGATGTTGCCTTGAGTCTTTTGCAGTTCCTTCAGTTACACATGTTCAAAGATTTTTTTCCACTCTACTGACAACCCCTCAACTTCCACCTATTTGGTGAGAAATGGCTATTTTCACCTTTCCAATTAGCTTAATAGCTAATTTACCTGATGGATCACAACTAGACAGTAGTAGTGGCCTAAATAAGTGAAGTTTTCCCTATTGTTTTCCCACCCCGCCCCGAATCTTTGCTGGATATTGACTGATCTAGCTCACAAACATCACTAGCAAAAATTAATTTACTTGGATGTCTGCATTGCTTCATGCAACTCAGTTGTTCTTACTATGCTCATTCCACTTCTGCAAGCCCCTTCTCTTGAGCTGGGAGCAGGACACCAATAGAACTAGAAGAATGCCTACATGGCTTCAATGGGACAACAAATCTGCAGCTTCATAGGGCAAACTGAGTACTGTGTTAAGCAGCACCACTGAGTGTTGCAATTGCAGAGTAATAGGCCCCAACATAAGAAGGACATGTGGCAAGTCCAGAAGAGCACCATGAAGACGATCAGAGGCCTGGAGTTCATCTCCTATAAAGACAGGCTGAGAAAGCTGGGCTTGTTCTGTCTGCAGAAGAGAAAAGGCAGCTCTGGGGAAAACTTATAGTGGCTGCCCCACCCCTGGCAGTGCCCAAGGCCAGGCTGGACGGGGCTTTGAGAAACCTAGTCTAGGAAAAGAAGCCCCTGCCCATGGCAGGGGAGCATGGAACTGGATGATCTTTAAGGTCCCTTCCAACCCAAACCATTCTACGATTCTATAAAGATCTCATCAATGTTTAATGCTAATGTATTCATAAGAACACTCCCATTGGCTTTGATGCTGCTTGGCATGCAACAGTTACTGTATCACAAGTTAGCCTAAAAACCATATACCTGATGAGTCAGAAAACAGAATCCAGAACTGTAACTATTCTAAAATTGAGGAGCTAAGCTTGCACATTTGAAAAACAAACAAGCAAAAAAACCCAACAAATGACACCCCCCAAAACAAACAAACAAAAAAGAATGAACGACAAACCAACTATTGCTTTCAGTGTAAGGAAAAGTACTTATTTTACAAAACTGAATATTACATTTCTTCCATAGCTTCTAGTAAAGGCAAGAAGCTATGTGGTCTGGGCTGCCTCTGACAGTCTACAGAAGAGATATAAATAATCCATGATCATCTGTCAGTCTCAGCCCATGTAGTTAAATGTAGTTAGAAGTGGTTACACTGATGACCCTTCAAAGCATGGACTCAAAATTTCTGAGGAAAAAAGTGAAAGAAATCTGCTAAGTCTCTATAGCCTCATCACTGATTTCTCTGATGCTTTCCAGTCACTAGAAACTTAATAATAGGCATCCATCCAAACAAAGAACATCACAATCAAGAATTCCAAGCACATTACAGCTTGGAAAACCAAGCTGCCGTGTCTGTGTTTCCTAATGAAGGTGTGAAACAACACCCCTTTCTGTACCCCTGAGCTGTTACTACCTATAGCTGTAGCTTAAATGAGTAGTTAACGGGCCGAAACAAGTGGAAACCTGATATTAAGGCCCTAACTTCCAATGTTTTGCTGCAGCTGAGGTAGAACACAAGGAATAAAGTTCCTTCAGCTTGATGAACAGGCTCATGGTATTTCCTGAAGCAGATTCTGACAACTGCTATTGAGCTGGCGAAGATCCCTGGAGGTTGTGGGAGACAGTCAGTGTGTGGTATTTTTATCCAAGTCTTTATTCTCAAGCCTAAATGCAATCAAGTTGCAATGAAAGGGTCCCACTCAATCCACTCAATTGCATGAAAAGCAAAACCACTGGGGTTCACTTAGGCCCTCCAGCAGCATGGCATTCTGCCAAAGGCCTCTCTTCAGATATAACTCCTTAGTAATATTATAACAGTGCTGATAGGCCTATCACACACTCAGCCTAAAACGGACATGCAACGACATAATTTGGGTGAAATGTTTGCACCCTGAAGAGTTAAGAGAAAAGCAATTTGCCAAGTGTGCTATAGACACATTTCTCACTAGCAACTTGTTTTTTAAACTCTTCAGTTTATGACCCCCAAGTCTTTTATCCTGTCATCTATGTCAGTGGGCTCATCCCTTAACCAGTAAGGCATAGACCTCTGCTATCTTCAGGCAACCAGTCTTCTGTCTCAGTGAAAGGAAAAAGCCAGTCACAGCTCTGCACAATACTGAATATGTTAATACACTCATTGTTACAGAATACAACACAGCATGAAGATATTTCTTTTGGAGAAAAGTCCCAAAGGGAAGTGGTTTATGCCCTTATTGGCTAACCAGTCAAGAGTAAAAAGGTAACACATACTAATAAAGATAACTTTCAGTCTCCAACAATAAATAAGAACAATGATGACCCCTTGCCTAGATAATCACAAATGAAACGAGTCTGGGGACAGAAGACTGCACTGTCTGGAAACTTTTGTAGAAAAGACTGCATAAGAAATGAGAAGTTCCTCAAGAATCAGAAAATTGCCTGAGGCATGCTCTCAAAGACATGCTTTGATGGAGCCTTGTTTCATCAGAGAGTAACTGATGGGAGACCTGTGAACAGGCTTTTTTCCAATGGATGTTGCCTGAAAGGTAAGCTATGTGCAAATAAGAAAATCTTGTCAAAAGAGGATCAAATCAGTAGGACTAGGTAAAACTCTTCTAATATAAACTAGGTATAAACAGACTAAGAAATTTTGCCTTTTATTTTTTGTCTCTATCTTGCAAAAGTGTTTCTCTTGCCTATTTTAACTGTTACAAATGAAAGTTCTTACTGCATTTCCTCTTAACATGGTTTGAGCTGTGATTTAGACCAGACAACAGCTAGCTTTTCCTTACTAACAGCATGGCAATCCATTGACCGGGTCACTAGCATAATAAACAAGCACCCAGTTAACCTGACACTGTTCAGGGCATGAAAGGAGGAATGCAACAAGCTACAGGCTCTACTATGTTGACCAGATAGAAAGCTGGCACTATAAAACATCAGGGAAACAAATACCTTTCAGTAACCATTGATAAGCAAGAAGGCTGGAATCCACGAACACATGGCAGCACGTTTCAACTCCAAAGATTCAAAAGAAACCATCAAGGCACCTACATCATTTACATAATTTATCCTCCTTCCCCATTCATGCTTTCTGGCAAAATAATGTCAGTAGAAATGTCAACACATCCACATCACGGTGTGCTACTCATGAGATTCCCTTTGAATAACAGGTCTGACCACCTCATGAATTAGAGGTCAAAAGGGAAGGAACACAGCCCAGAATGCCCTCTGCCAGTTACGGTAGATCAGAGATGGCATCTAATTCGTTGAGAAACTGGTTCAGAAAATGTGTTATATAAAAACTGTATTAGTTCATTACACTGCTTAATTTTATTTTTCTAAGATATCTAACTTGAGATAATTTCAACAATAGGGAATAAGATTTTTCATTTTTTTTGACAGTAGAAAACAGGTTGCAGACATAAGTTGTGTATTTGCACCATGACAGGATATGGATTTACAACTCCCAAAAATAAGATGACAGAAAATGCTAAGAAGATTTAGGTGTGATGACTGAAGAACGTTAAACCTCAATGGGTTTTAAAACCACATTTGAATGGATTTATTTATTTCAGTATTATAAATGCTTATAGTAGTATTTTTGCTCTGTGAGATTAAAAAGAGTTCTCTGTAGCTTTGTAACTCTATCCTGTACCATTCTTTACCCCATAACAAGCAAAAAGCCTCTCAAAAAATGGTTAAAAGACACATCTCTTGACTGGAGCCAGCACTATTTGGAATTCAAAGAGCAAACAGTTTCAGAGACGTGAGGAGGCAAATGAGCCTCCTCATTTTTCTAAATTAAAATTTTTTGTCGACTTGCAGCACAGCATGTCTGCCTTAAAAACGGCTTCCCTTTGTAAGGGGTGTCACAAAGATTTGGATTGATTGATTTGAACAACAATAAAATTGCAGAAAGCATGCATCAAAATCCTGAATTATAGAAACTGTAACCTTGCTATAGAAAAGGCAAAAAGATAAAAAAACCTCCCCTGAATGGCAAGTTCTTACACTGCTTGAAAAGAAACGTAAACAAGAAGTAGTATTTTCTAATTCCCCAGGCACTAATCATAACTCACCAACAGTTGTGTCCCGTACAATTCCATTTGCAATACAGTTGCATATGGCCAATATTGCAGTGACACCTTTCAGCTGTAATGAACCTCAGAAATAATGATTCAACCTTTCAAAGATATGTGCTTCCTATAACAGGCAACATTAAATAGATAAGGAAATAAACAGTCCAATACGAATTGTTATTTTTCTATTTTATTTTGGAGTGCTGTTAAAAAAAAGAATACACCAAAAATGCACTGTATATGTTTGAAAACAATTCTAGTTAAATTAAACATTACCATAAAAGTCATCATCTTACAAGGAAAGTGATTCACAGTGGAAACAATTTGTAGCTCAGTTTTACAAAGTTTGCCTAAGAATTGCCTACCCAGGGCAAGAAATCCACTCACTCACAAACTTAATGTGATAATAATAGAGGAGAAAACCGAAGCAATTTCAACAATGATCTCTCATTAATGTAGGTTACACAAGCTAATAGAAATATGCAGATATGTAGTAAATATTGTTGAAATAAAAATACAGGATTTTAAGTGCCACATACACAAGGAACAGCTTTGTGACAGATACATTCACATTTTACCAACAAGAAAAACAAATAGCAACAGGATAATCTTAGTAACTATAAATGAAAGAAATACTGCATCTACTTCATAATTTCATTTCAGAGATACGGAAAGAAGATTGCCTTACCTCAAACACAGCTTGAAGAGAGACATTAACAATATGTTTACATCCTTTCCTAGTTCCCTTGACAGCATCTAAGATGAAATACAAAACAGCAAATAACTATCTTCCCTGCAGGCAGCCTGTGCTTAGGAGTAACATGCTTCCCAATAAAGTGCACTGAAAAGAAGTGGAAAAAAAAAAATTCAGAAAGACAATCCTGGCAAAATAAAAAGGCAAAAAGTTTATACTTCAAATTCGCAGTAAGTTTTATTGCATTTTGAGGGAGTAAAGACATTCAGGAATTAAATAATACAGACATAACTGTGATGTCACCTCAAGTCTCAATAAAATATTAATTTAGTACATGTGGTTACAAAAGAAAGACAGTAAATTCATCCGCGCAGAACTCAGTCACTGAAGTCCTGAAAAGGTTCCGATTCCAGTAGTAGGCACACATGGGCTCACATGATACAACCTTATTGTTTTTCCTCCCAGACTGCGGTGCTTGCTAAAGCTACACTCAAACGTTAAATGCCTTGGTCAAGAGTTCATCTACTGACCTGCAATGAAAGCCTTGTGTTCAGCTCCAACATTTTCTAACAGCAAACAAGAAAAAAACGGTTTCATGGAATGAACTGTTAAAAAAGAAAATCCTCACATAAGCTTTCCCCAAGGGAGAAGAAATATCCACAAGCTTTAAATTGGCCAGGCGGATTTAAGAGGAAGCAAAAAAAAAAAAAAAAGAGAGAGGCAGCTCTTTCTGTTGCGTCAAAGAGCCCACTGTGCAATAGGAACAGTGAACAGAGTTGTTAAACTGGCAAGCTTTTGCTGAAGACAGCTTTTCAATATGCTCTCAGCATCGTCTCCCAGGGCTGGCTGGAGACAGTCCCATTCCTCTTATATGAGCTACGCTCCTTCAAGAGGCAATCACTCTTAAGGACGGTTTCTATAAACATGCTGTTCAACTGGCTTTGCTGTGCAAAAGGGTGGTAATCACACACATAGACATACCTGCACTCCTGTATCAGAACTGCATGCTCCAGGGGAAAATGGAGGCGTATTCAAACTAGTGATTATCACCTCAGATTCAGAGCAGCATGCTACTGATGCCTGCCTGCCTGCTAAAACTCCTTTCGCTGCTTCTAAGTGTGCTTCAGTGTGCTGTTAGAAAGCAATTTTGAAAGGCACAGTACTTACAGAGGAAACCTCTCATACAATTCTACTGGGACGTTGTAGTCCAAGCAGCGCTCACTGATTAAAGGAAATCAGTAGTCACATGCTGCTGACTAGCTCTGTGTTTAGTGCAGAGAGCTCGTACAGCCACCAGAGACCATAGCTACAAGGGATGAGCTAACTGTCACTCACAGGAATGACCACTATGTGAGTGAAAACACCTTCAGAGGCTGAAGCAGCGTATTTACAGTGACAAGAGCAAGAAAACCGGGCAATCTGGTTAAACTTGAATAAAGCCACATTCATCACTATATACATGGCATTACTACACAGATCTCTGAAGCCAAGACCACCACCCTGCATCCCTTTTACAAACCATGGAGACCTAAACAAAGGCAACTAGAGCACAGTCCAACCTCCTTCAATCTGTATCTGGTCAGCTGAACTGCTTTCTGGGCTTCCCTGCCTATAAATGAAACCTACAATGGCTTTCTCAAAAGAAAGTTGCAGACACCAACATTCTGTGAGGTGGATGCCACTCAAGGCACTGCACACCTGCAAGATGTGTTCAGAAAGAACCTACAAAAAGAATGGGATTGGTAAAAGGAATAAAAAAGGAGAAATATAAACTGTGGAATGCACTTTTCAACGTGACTGCAGGATTAAAAGCAGGGACAAACATATGCAGCTGGTTTATTTAGAATTTCTTTTCTATGTCTACACCTTTCAGAGTTGCCGCATAGACATTATGAGCCTGAATATGTGGGAAGGCAGCAGGAGGAAAGAAGTATGTCCAGCAGATACATTCTGCCTATATATTTTCATATCCAGTTCTTTCTCTACTAGGAAAACTTTTACATGGAAAAATTATTTCTTTAATGACTTCTCTTCAAATCCCTCCAGGTGAAAATTGATTTCTCTCCTAAAAAGTGTTTTCATAAATGGCAGAACAAGTTTATGGATAAAGCACATTCAATTTACACTGAAATATGGTGTTTTCTAAGCTTTTAGCCCTGTAAACTGAATGCAAGGTCCTATTTGTGCACCAAGCACTGTGCTGCTGTATTATGCTCTGAACACACTGGACAACTCACCACGTACAGAGCTTCAGCTGTAGTGTCACTGGATTCATATAAGCATAGCTTTGGCCACATGAGAGTCTGGTGATTAATAATTCTGTCCCTGCTGTGTGAAAGATAATGACAGTCTGGTTCAGCTTCCCAGATCTAAAAGCTAGGGAAGTATTTTAACACATCTCATAATAATAATACCTGCTTGTAAGACTACCTAAATGTTTTCCCCTATAAACACAACCTCCCCACCGCTCATCACTCTCAAACTGCAGGCTGAAGGAAACTGATCACATCTGTTCTTCGCTTGAAATGAATTTTTGGTTTATCTTAGGACCGTAAAAGAACAGTTATTTGCACTTTGAACAGGTGGCTGGACCAGATGATCTCCTGACGTTCCTTTCAACCTAAATAATTATGTGATTCTGTGAAATTAGGTCAATTATTAAAAACTGCCTTAGGCTACTGAAGAAATTAAGTGGATTGTGGCCAACTCTATTGTTTTGAAGCCAGAATTTGGATTCAACTGTGAAGATTATAGACAACCCCAGAGACAAAGATCTCCACTCTGTCATTTCATGAGAAGCTATAGAATCTGTTGAAAGATGCACACTTGTACTCACATTGCCCCATAAGGTTATTAACAGATACTGCCATATGGAGAGGGATGTGCTGGATCCCACACATCTCATGCTGTTCTATTCTTAGGTTCCAAATGTCCTTTTGGTTTTCCTTCCGATCTATAACACAGACATCCAATCTCAATCTACTGTCCTTCAACTCCAAAGGAAAAACAAGACACTTGGTCTCAGCCTCAAATTCTCAGCGACTGGCAACCCAGACAACACCCCTCAGCTGTACAAATTGCTCTGCACAAAGCCCAAGGACACAGAATTGGTGGAAAAAAAATCCACAAAACAACAAAACCTTCCACATGATTTTGCATAGTTTTTGCATAGACCACACACCTAGCTCAACACAGACTCTCTTCTCCAAGGCTTCACTCATAAGATACTAAAGGAGGCTGATCCTTTTCAGATTTTTCAGTATCTATGCAAAGCTTTAGAAAAGAGAATAACTTCCTTGTTATCATATCATGCAGCATAGCAGTTATCCTAACCCTTGCACCTCCACATCACAGACTGCTTTAACCCATACTACGAACTTGACTTACTAGCCCCAAGTACTTGTAAATACACCAGAGTCCTGTGTAATCAGTAACAATCTATGGGACCAAGTCAGGAAACCCAACACAGAATGGATGCTATCTGCTAGGATTATATCAGTGCAGAAATTTAGAAGATGGAGACTGACATTTAAAGCCCTCTGCCACTATCCAGTGCCAACCTAATGCCTTCCAAATATTCTCTGATCTCTAGAGTCACAGTTGCCCTAATAGAGCCCCTCAGTTGTGGCACAGAAACTATTTGTGGTGCTACAACCAAGGTCTGTAATACTGCCTTTGTGCACATCACACATCTGTCCTTATGCTGTGTCAACTATACAGCCTGAATCCACTACGTGCATTTGCTGTTACTGAGAGACCTTCCTCAAGAAATGCATGTATCTTCCCAGGATAAAAATCAACCTTCACAGCATTAGATGACTAAACTGCCTTGAGGTCAGTGCTGCCTATTTCCTCCTACAGAAGGTTACAAAGCCTCTTCCTGATAAACAAGGCTCACGTAGGCATTTCAGCTGGGTCCTGAACTCCTGCAGGAAGGAGGCTGTGTGCACTTTCAGTTGGCTGGCTAACACCGAGACCTTCAGCATGCCCTGCACTGTGGAGATCAAAACAGCACAATCAGTGCAAGGACTCAGGAAAGCCACTTTAGGTGGAGAGGAAATTTCAGACCCTGACATAACTAGCCCAGCCCCACCAGCTCACAGGCTCAGCTCCTGGGATGTGATATGTCTACGCAGTGCCACTGGCACAGTGCTGGTTTAAGTAAATCTCAGTTGCACATTGTTGAAGGCTAAGTGCATTTCTGTGGTGAAAGGTTCTGTTTTCCCTTGGCGTCTGCTGTTGGAGACCTTGATACTGGGCATTAAGAACCTTTGAGAAGCACAAGGCCAGGCAGTAGCATCAAGCACCATTATATTCATGACACTGCCTATAGGGCCAGAAGACAAATTTCTTGAGGATAGCTTGGAAAGTCTCCTACTAACTATCTTTAACAGCTGCCAAAGGCTGAAAAGCAGGCCCCTTTCACCTTGCTCCTACTATTCTCTACGGTCAGTCACAAGCTTTGGGAGCCTTGGCTACACAAAATTGCCATAGTCCTCTATGCCCATACAAGTCCTTCTAACTCCAAACTTACTGCTCTGCAAGCCCTCCTCAGCCTACCACCACACTCAAAAGTCTTTACACTCCCTTGCCACTCTGGGCTCCTTGACTCTCGCTGGCTCCAGACAGTGGCCACCACAGACACACAGAATCATACAGTGGTGTGGACTGGAAGGGGCCTCAAAGATCTTTTGCTGCACGCAAACAGTTGTGGTCAATGGCTCAATGCCCAGCTGGAGACCAGTAATGAGTGGTGTCCCTCAGGGATCAGTGTTGGGACCGGTCTTGTTCAACATCTTTGTTGGCGACATGGACAGTGGGATTGAGTGCGCCCTCAGCAAGTTTGACGATGACACCAAGCTGTGTGGTTTGGTTGATACGCTGGAGGGAAGGAATGCCATCCAGAGGGACCTTGACACGCTTGTAAGGTGGGCAGATGGCAACCTCATGAAGTTTAACCATGACAAGTGCAAGGTCCTACACCTGGGTCAGAGCAATCCCATGCACAGCTACAGGTTGGGCAGAGAAGAGATTCAGAGCAGCCCTGTGGAGAAGGACTTGGGGGTGCTGGTCGGTGAGAAAATGAACATGAGCCGGCTTCAGTGCGCGCTCGCAGCCCAGAAAGCCAACCATATCCTGGGCTGCATCAAAAGGAACGTGACCAGCAGGTCGAAGGAGGTGATCCTGCCCCTCTATTCTGCTCTTGTGAGACCTCACCTGGAGTATTGTGTGCAGTTCTGGTGTCCTCAACATCAAAAGGACATGGAGCTGTCAGAACAAGTCCAGAGAAGGGCCACGAGGATGATCAGGGGACTGGAGCACCTCCTGTATGAAGATAGGCTGAGAGGGTTGGGGCTGTTCAGCCTGGAGAAGAGAGGGCTGCGTGGAGACCTCATAGCAGCCTTCCAGTATCTGAAGGGGGCCTATAGGGATGCTGGGGAGGGACTCTTCATTAGGGACTGTAGTGACAGGGCAAGGGGTAACGGGTTAAAACTTAAACAGGGGAAATTTAGATTGGATATAAGAAGGAAGTTCTTTCCTGTTAGGGTGGTGAGGCACTGGAATGGGTTACCCAGGGAGGTTGTGAATGCTCCATCCCTGGCAGTGCTCAAGGCCAGGTTGCATGAGGCCTTGGGCAACATGGTCTAGATCTTAAGGTCCTTTCCCACCCAAGCCATTCCATGATTCTATGATCTAGTTCTACCCCCCTGCCACAGGCAGGGACACCTTCGTCCCACGACCGAGAAGAGTGCGAAAGGCAGACACGTAAACGGCTCTACAACAGCCCCAATAAGCCCCCCCGCCTCCAAAACGGCGACGTCATCACACCCCGTCAGCGGCGCGCCGATGGCGGGGGGGAGGAGCAGAGGAGCTGGGCACCCCGCCCCGGCTTAGCGGGGCGCATGCGCGCCGCCCGGCGGCCGGTCAGGGTACAAGATGTCGGCGCAGGGGGATTGCGAGTTCCTGGTGAAGCGGGCCCGCGAGCTGGTGGCGGGGGACCTGTGGGCGGCCAAGGCCTGGCTCATCACGGCGCGGAGCCTCTACCCCGCCGACTTCAACATCCAGGTGAGCGCCGCCGCTACCGCACCGCCGCGACAGGAAGGCGCGGCGCGGGTCCAGCGGCCTGGCGTGGGGCGCTGACTGCCTGACTGACTAGTCCCTTGTCCAATGGGGGCGGAGGGGCGGGGTGGCCGGTAGTCGCTGTGCGGGCTGTTGCCGGGCAGTGAGGGAAGGGGGTGTTTCGCTGGCCGGAGGCAGCCGCAGCGCCTGTGGCTGGGGTCGGGGTCGGGGTCGGGGTCGGGGTCGGGGTCTGGGTCTGGGTCTGGGTCTGTCGGAGCGGTCTGGCCTGGCGTACCCAGAGGGGCCCGACCCAGCATCCGTGTTCTGCAGCGGAACGGTCTTTTGCAGGCTTTGTTCGTTGCTTTGCATCGCAGGGAGGTTGTAGGGAAACGCAGAGCCGTGCACTGTGGTGCCACGGGTGCCCAGGTTCTCACCGGGATGTCCAGAAGTGAATAAAGAATAACTAAGAAGATTAGAGTGGCGAGCCTGTAGCTGCTCGTTGTGTTTCACTGCAATAAAATCAATTCCTGTGAATGCTTTGTGAAAGAAGTGAAAAGTGTTCATAAATACCAGGTTGGAAGGGATCTCAGAAGTCATCTGGTCCAGCCTGTTTGGCAGTATGACCTAGACTAGATGTCCCAGCACCCTGTCCAGCTAAATCTTAACAGTGGCCTGTGTTGGGGAATCTACCGCTTCCCCGGGGAGATTATTGCAGTAGCTGATTGTTATAATGAAAAATGTGCCTCTTGTGCCTGTTTGGAATCTACCCAGGAGTAATTTGTGCCAATTACCCCTCATCTTTTCCATATGATTCCTTGTACAAAGGGAATCTTCATCTTCTTTGTAGCCGCCTTTTAAATACTGGAACATGGTGGTAAGGTCTCCCGTGAGCCTTCTTTTCTCCAGGCTGAACAAGCCCAGCTCTCTCAGCCTTTTCTCACTGACAGGCTTCCCAGTCCTTTGACCATCTCTGTGGCCTTCTCTGGACCCTCTCCAGGCTGTCCACATACTTTTGGAATAGCAGGGACCAAAACTGAACACAGCATTCCAGGTGTGGCCTGACAAGCACACAGTGGAGTGGGACAGTGACATCTTTATCTGTGCTGGTGATGCCCTTGTTGATGTAACCCAGCATCCTGTTGGCTTTCTCTGCTGCAGCTGCACACTGTTAACTCACATTGAGCTTGCTGTCCACCAAGACCCCCAGGTCCCTTTCCACAGAGCTGCTCCCAAGCTGAGTACATCCCCAAGTGCTAGGGTTTTAATAACTGAAGGGAAAGTCCCTTTCTGCTTCTTGTGTTTGCACATGCTGAAACATTTAGGTTTTGAAAAGAAAAACCCAACAAAAAAACCAAACAAACAAAAACCGCCTTTTCTAATAGAGATCTAAAGTATCTCTCTTACTATGGCTTCTGTAATAGGTTGTGTTTTTGCATTGCATTTGACTGGAAGCAAACCCTGGTCAAAAAACTCCTTGAATTCTCACTAAGTTACTTATGTAAAATTAAAGCCAGCATGTTAATAGTAAAGTACTTATCATACAGAATTTTATTACTAATTTAATGTGTGATTAGGTAGTCTAAACACAGCTCTTAATTTCTACAGAAAGGTTGCAGTCCTTCAGTTTTCTGTTATTCAGGCTGCTGTGGCAAATTTGGGACCTTTTTTAGAGTGGAAGGACAATCTGATGCAGAAATGTGTTCAAGAAAGCTGATTTCTTGTTCTTCCATCTTGCAGTATGAGATGTACACTATTGAGAGGAATGCTGAAAGGACAGCGTCTGCGGGCAGGCTGCTCTATGACATGTGAGTAGTCAGACCTGCAATTCTACAATTATGCTAGGTGCTTCTTTCCATAAATGCCAGAGTTTCCAGAAATACAATGTGTGTGTTCTTGGAAATCCGTGTGGGTAAATTAAGTAGAAAAGGTCTTCTTAATTAAAGATAAACAGTAAAAAGGATGGTTTTATTTTCCATTTGCCCATTCCCATTTATAGGAAGGTTTTGTCTTGGAAACAGATTTTCTGATCACTGTGTATTCTTTGCCTCAAACTTTATTACAGGTTTGTGAATTTTCCAGACCAACCTGCTGTATGGAGGGAGATTAGCGTTATTACATCAGCATTAAGGAGTGACTCACAGGACAAGCAGACACAATTTTTAAGAGGTAAGGATTTTGTTTAGTGAATAGAGAGACTTCTGAAGGAATCTAAAGATAAGACCTCTGGTTACGTACCTTGTGTAGCAAGTAAATGGCGGTCTTCGTAACTTTGCTTGGGGGCTGCAGTTTTTTTTTATCAGTTCAGCATTAGAGGTTTCATTCAGTGTGTTAGGCTTAGGAAATAAAGGGACATAAGAAGTTGATTCTCATTGCTTTGTCTCTGATACAGGTAGACTTAAGTCTGCCAGAATAACAAGCACTTAGAAAAGAGATTGTGTAGGGAATAAGCTTAACAGGGTTTAGGAATCATAATCCCATTGATTGTAGAAAGCAGTAAATGATCATGAAAATGGGGTGAATTTGTACATATGAAGTGGGGGTTATGAAAATGAACAGTGACAGGCTTGGCGTTTACTGCTGGCAACCACAGGAAGTTTTGAAAGCAGGATTTACACCTTACACAAATTATAATCTGTTGTTTGAATATGTGCTTCAGAAGCTCTAAGCATAAGCAGTGTGTAAGTCTGCATACAAGCCATTCCAGCTAAGGAAATGCTTTCTTTTTCATGGGATGTGGGTTTTTTTTCATGGAGAATACGTAAAACTTGCAGGGAGAATATGTTGGTTTCTTTGGTTTCTTTTTAGTGTCTCACTAAATTGGATATTCAAATTGAAAAAAGATACCTTTTAATAATGGAAGTAGGTGAAATGTAAGTAAAGCATAAATGAGCATTCTTGGAAAAGCATCTTAAAGTGTCATATTACACTCATTAGGAATCTTTTTGTGCACACAAATAAACACAGATAAATATTCATCTGGTATTTTCTGAAAGAAACAGAGGGGTTTTTTTTCCAGACGTAGGTACTAAAAGCAGAAAAAACCATAAGGGAATCTCTTTTGCTCCGCATGGGAAGGTGATGGTGACAAGGCTTTTACACTTTGTCAATAACATTTACAATTCAGACATAGCAAGTTAGAGATTTTAATTTTATTTTCTTTCTAAGGATTATTTGAAACCCTTCCTGGTCGGGTCCAATGTGAAATGCTATTGAAGGCTACAGAGCAGTGTTTTAACACATTAGAAAGGGCAGAAATGCTACTACTACTTCTGCGACGTTTCCCAGAGACTGTGGTGCAACACGGGGTAAGAGAAGAGATGCTCATAGTGACTATTTAGGATATTGTGAGTGTGTTTCTTGGCAGTTTTCTGAAATGTATTTTCTTTGCCTAGGGAGACGGTGAGTCTTTTTACTCATGTTTAATTGTGGCTAATAGCTCAGATTGCTGTATCTTGAGGTTACCACCAGGGAAAAATTGGGCAGAAAAAAAATGGAAGCAAATAAAACAATGTTTTCTTTTGTAAATTCAAAGAATATTCCACGCTTTTTAAAAAGGCAGAATAGCACAAGAAGAGTGTGGAAGAGTATTACAGTCTAAGAATATTGCTTCATCTTTTTGTCAGTAAACTCTTATTGAAGGCAGTGCTTTGAGGTTATGACTAGACTATAAGAAACAACATTGTTCTGACTTGTGAAGCTATGGCTGGAGCTGTGTAAATGGTGACCTACTTTATTTAAGGATAGTATAAAAGTAGTTTGAAAAGTATAAAATCTTTTAGTTCTGAGACTGACTTACGCAAACTTGTACTAGCATCAGGCAGAGTGCACAGTTAGTTACTACAGCCTAGATGATAAGGTGCAACTTTAAGGCCTTGTAGATTTCAGTTGTCTGTGCATGTCTACTGATACGTTTGCATGTGTATTTTTTCTTTTGGTTCTCTTTTCCTGTCCTCTGGCATTGCTCTTCCTTCACCTGTTACTAAGTAGGGATAGTTTAACTATGAATTTAGAGACTAGCACATGCAGTTGGCATGTATAGTGAGTTGCTACTCATGCATCCACTGAATTTGAATTGCAGTTAAAAAGTTTCTAAAACCATTGGTCCACTGTTTGATTTTCACCTCTGTTTATACAGGTAGGCCTTGGAGAAACATTATTAGATGCTGAAAGTATTGAAGACCAAGAATCACCAGTGAATTGTTTTAGAAAATTATTTGGTAAGAAAATATTAATGTTCTTGTTTCATTATACAGCTTTTTAGTATGGCAACATTCTGTGTTCAGTAAGCTACTTTCAGGCTATTAAAATCAGAAAATCACTTTAGTCAGAAGAAGCTCGGGCTACATTAGGCCAGGTGGGCTATATGGTACAAATTGGTCTTACAGCCATTCAGGTGAGGTTCTTTGTAATCTTTTGTGGTGTATGGTCAGCCAGAGATGGAGGCTTACATTGATGACTGAGAAACCTTGCTTAGGACAGATAGAACAAACCCCACAAATCTAAAGGATTTTTTGTTTTTCTTTTTTAGTTTGTGATGTTCTTCCTCTGATAATTAACAACCCTGATGTTCGACTTCCCGCCAGCTTGTTATATAAGTACCTGAATAAAGCAGCAGAATTTTATATTAACTATGTAACTAGATCTACACAGACAGAAAGCCAATATCAAGGTAAGAATATTGTTACAAAATTAATCTTTCATAGGCTGTATTTTAGTATTACTGAAGTGACATCCGTAAATGAAACAAAAGAAAGTCATTACTTTCATGTAGTGTATCCCATAAACGAGGATTAATAGTAGTAGTTGATGTTTCCTAGTTCTTTGATACCAGATAACAATGTCCTGATCCAGGCTGTCAGTTCTCTTGTATGAGGATGCAGAATTGCCTATTGGTCCCCGGTAGCCTTCTCAGTAAAGAGTGGTTACCCTGAAAGCTCCAATGTACCTGTCTCCTCCTTGAAAATAAATAAGTTGCTTTGATTTCTTTATGAAGACAAAAATGTGCTGGTTTTCCTAGGTTCACAAGACTCCTCTGATATTATGTCTCCAAGCAAGCGTAGCTCTCAGAAATATGTAATAGATGGTCTCACAGAGAAATCATCACAGGTTACAGATCCTTGGGAGAGGTTATTTAAAATATTGTCTGTGGTGGGAATGAGGTGTGAATGGCAAATGGATAAAGGAAGAAGGTGAGAAATTTGTATTTTTCCAGGTATTTCTTCTCAAAGAGAATTTGGCTTTTTAATTCTCAAAAAGATGGGTTGAAGAAAGATTTTAACATGAGAACATTTTGTGTAAAATCACTGTAGGTTTTCTTTTAACACTGTACAATGTAAAGCAAAAACATGGATTCTGGGAGCAATTTCAGGTTAGTTCCTAAACTAAATCTTGGTTGATGAAAGTTATGGGTAAGAACTATAGTACTGTGGGGTATCCTTCCCCAGGTGCCTCAGCAAAGAGAATGATACTGAATGCTTAGTGAAGTTTCACTGGTGTGCACTCACAGCTTCCAATGACGTACAGCAGGGGGATATCCTCAGCCAAAACATTAAGTTTTTAATGTTCACTGTACATTCTTTCCTTTAGTTTCAGAGTCTGTGTAAAATTCTGAATTGCTGTCTCTCTTCTTCAGAAGTTTTGGTGATATTTTACATCGAATGAAAGACCTCTGCAGATACATCAGTAACTTTGATAGCGATGCACATATTAAATATAAGAATCAAGTAGTATATTCCACAATGCTGGTCTTCTTTAAAAATGCATTCCAGTATGTCAGCAACATCCAGCCATCACTCTTTCAAGGTTAGTTTCTAATGTTTCAACTTTTGTAGAGTTCTTGGTGATTTCACTGCTGATGTCTGAAAGATCTTTTCTCCTTAGTCTTTTGAAACTATCATTTTACAGAGTGATATGGGTCTTCCTAAAAATTCTCCCAAGCCATTAGTCTTGCCAGCAGAAGTAGTTTATGACAACTGCTGTAGTGCATCAGACCAAAGATCAATTTAACATTTTGTGTAAAATCACTGTAGGTTTTCTTTTAACACTGTACAATGTAAAGCAAAAACATGGATTCTGGGAGCAATTTCAAGTTAGTTCCTAAACTAAATCTTGGTTGATGAAAGTTATGGGTAAGAGCTATAGTACTGTGGGGTATCCTTCCGCAGGTGCCACTCACTGTGGTTTCAGTCTTGGTCAGCAGCAGTTAGTTGTGTAGCAAAGAGAAAAGTAACAGAACAATGAATTCTGTTAGGCATGTTACGAGAAACACCCCTAGGGTTGATTGCTACTCTTTTATCAGCATAACGTGTTTGTTTCATTTTCTCCTTTGATTCTTTGAAGCCTACATTTTCGTGGCTTCCTTCAGTCAAAAGATTGTACAAAAGCTTCCACAAAATAAGTGAAGATATTTTTACATTAGGAACACACAACAGATTTATAATTGATCAAATAAAAACTGAATAGGAAAAGATTTCCTGAAATACACAAGATTCCAAGTTTGCTGTCTTTGTCTAGTATTAGCATGATATTTAAGGTGTGCTTTGCAGCTTAATCCTAATTTGTAATTAATTTGTAAATTGAACATTCAAAGTATGAATGTTACATGTGCTTTTTCCTGTCCACTTAAATCTGCATTTGGGGCATATCATGATTGCCTGGAACACCTTGGATTGCTTCTTCAGGGATTTACTGGGTTTTTCAGGGATGGCCCAGAAGCTGGAAGTTGCAGTTTGTTTAGAACTTACTGGAATAGCACCACAAAGAGGAATTTTCAACTCTTAGTAGTGTGCATTTTCTGCTTCTTTACTCACTGTTAGGGAATCCCTTGCAACAATAACAATACCATAGGTAATTAGTACTTATTAATACTACATGGTAATTACCATAGGTAATTAGTACTTATTAACACTACAGTTACTGATTCATGATAAAATTGTGTTGTCTTGTGTTCACAAGTTTCATTTCTATTTCCTATGTGGAGCAAATAATCATTTGAGTAATTAAACACTCAGTGCAAATGATGGGGTTTTAAGCAACTTTCTGTAAAGTTGGGTAATCAGTTGAATGGTGTCAAGATAGCTAAGCTCAGAAGACAAATAACATGGCAACTTGTATGCAAAGAACATGCAGTCACTTTAACAAATACAGGAACTGAGTTGGGTTTTTTTGTTCTATCCAGAGGAAAGAAGAGTTATGGTGGGGCACTGACATACTTTAACTGTGATTATAGTTTTAGCTGCTTGATTATGACTTGAGGAAGAAAGGAAACAAAGCACTGGTGAAAATGCTACTTTGTAAGTTGTACAACTGAGTATGTTAAAGCTCCTGTTTTCAGACTGAACTGCTAAAAAGAGATAGCAGAGTGTAGTCCCTTCAGTGCAGCATTTCTGGTACCCTTTGTGATTTTCTGACATCAGGAAAATATTTCCAAGGCATCTTCTACTTATTTCTGCTTTAGCATTAAAGTCCAGTAGTATTCAGTGCCTCTCATATCCTTTCTATCATTAGGGCTTTTCCTCTCTTTCTTTGGAGAACTCACTTTGGTAATGTAGAATCCTATGTATTTTGGAAGTGTAGTGGTGGGGGAAAAAGCTGTATCCTCCTTAATTCTAATCTCATCTTTGATCTATGACTTTCTTTTCATGTGCATGGACTTGGAAAGAAACCTCTGGAGAGAAATTTTTTTCAGTGCATTTTCTCTTGCATAATTCATGTCTGCCTTGCTAGAGACTTGAGAAATGAATGAGGCAATTCACACCTCTCCTAACTTTCATGCTGCCTGAAGGCTTGGCAGGAGTCGCTGTTTGGGCTGATGCTTCTAGGGTGTTATTTATAAAACTCTGTGCTAAAAATCAATTATAAACTCTGTAAGCTTAGATTCTAGAGCTTGGTTAGACACAAACACAGCATTGCTCTTTGTATGGCTTTGTAACTTCTAGTAATATAAAAGAAGGCTTGCAGCCCAAGTCAAGGCTGAGGTTAGGTTTAGTTTTGGTTTAAGATTGAAGATTTTGGAAGAAATGCTACAATGATCTTGACTGCTACTGAGAAACAAGTATTTATTTGGAAAGCAATGCATTTAGTAGTCATTCAAAGTAGTATGAGTGAAAGAAAAACCCACTCTTTTCTTCTCAGGTGTTACAAGAGGCAGCTCTTGAGATTCTAGTGATAAAACTCTTCCAGCATCCTAGTTGTACTTTCATGTGTGGTTCTCATGCATGCTGTTTCCTGCATTATGACTTGACTTTGTTCTCAGTTTGCACAGGTTAGAGTCCAACACAGCAGAATACATGGTAGTACAGGAGAGGTGATTTAAATGTGTTGTAGCCTTTGTGTAAGGGACATTTCATGGTGGTATTTAGTTGAAACAAGTCAGAAGAGAGAATATTATTTTCTAAGCATGCTAGGTTGGTGATTTCTTGTAAAAAAAAAAATTCTGTTGTAGTGGGCTTCTTACACATTACCCTTGGGTAGATGGAAAAAGCTTAATACAGGTTCTTTTCTGTCAAGAGATGAAATGAATTGCCCTTATACTAAGCTCTGAAATTATTTTTTTTGCATTTATGCATGAGGCCTTAGCCTCATAGCTTTCTACAAATAAATGCATATACTGAAAATACTTGTCTGCACTACTGTCTTGTCTAGTGGAAATTTCAAAAAGGGAAAACAGATCAATGGGTTTCCCCTTTCCTTTATATTTCTCTTTGTCTGAGCTTTGCACACATATATATATAACTTTATTATGCAAAAGCACAAAATGTTTTCAGAAGGAAAGCCCTCTCAATAGTGGCCATGTACCCATGTTGTTTGAGATTAAGAAGTGTTGTCACTATTCTATATCTAATGAAACTTAAGCACCAAGATCTGAAATTACAGGTACCAGATCCCACTGGATGTTCTGTGACACCAGTGGAAGTAGAAATTAAGCCTTTTGTGCTTTGAAATGAGGCTTCTTTAGAGGCTTTGGGGAGTGATGGTGGGCTCTGGCAGTCAACTAAAGGTTTAATTCTGTACACTGAAATTAGTGGGGACAAAGCTGACACTGAACGATACTCAGGGAAATCTTGTGATAAAATATACTCGCTTCTTTGAGGCATCAGTGCCTGTCAGCATATTGCTTTGATTTCTCATGTGGATGTTTTGAGACCATTGCTGTGCTTTGCCATGTTTGTGGCTGTTAACTTCAAAGCCATTTGTTGTATTGTACTTACATAAAAGCAAGTAGTGCTTGATAAGAGAACAGCTTCTGCCTGAGTCTATCTTGTGCCTGTTGGAAAGAAAAAGATTCAAAGATATTTTGAAGCTCCCAGGCAAATTCTTGTGGTGTCTGGGAAATGCATTCTGACCTTTACTGTAAGGCTGCTTTGAGAAAACCATAGCTTTACAAGCATAGTTTAAGCTTATGCAACTTAAATGAACCAATTTTAGATTGTTTTCTCTAGCATTGCTCTGGTCATTATTTGTGAAGGAAATAAAACCAGCTTGATGTAGGCATGAGATCTTTCAGATCGGTTTAGAGCCATCTTGAATTAATTTTTCTTTAAATTCAGGTCCAAATGCTCCAAACCAAACCCCACTGGTTCTTCTTGAGGATGTGACCAACATCTATGGTGATACAGATATTGATCGTAACAAACACATACACAAAAAGAGGAAACTTGCTGAAGGAAGAGAAAAGACAATGGTAACTTTTCCAGACTTTTTGTTCGTAACAAGAATGGTGCAGGTACTGAAATTGAGACAAAAGTCATTTTAATATAGATGTAATAGATGTGTTTTTAGAGCTATCCTGGAGTGGCTGTTCACAACTACAATTTTCAAACAGATTTTTTTGGTTAAAGCTGGCAAGAATAAAATAATTTTTGTAGCAGTTGCTGTAGACATGTGTGTGCTGACGTGAATGCTTTAATTTGAAGGAGTTCAGCAGAAAACTGCAGAAGCTGTTAGAAATGGTAGGTATGTCAGTCAGGTGTTCTACAGCTAAACCTCCAAATCAATTGACTTTTCGTGATTGGAACTGTGAATACATCTATTTCTTTAATAGTAGAAACCCACAGTTTTATAGAATTTCTCTGCTGGTGGAAGTACACAGAAGTACACAAATTATGTTTTCTTTGCATGATGCCACTTTAGGTGATAAAGTGTGAAGTATGTACATACTCCTAACAGATAATCTGGCTGAAGCTCAGTGGCAGTACACCACATTTAACAGAATAAATTCTTTTGGGATATTGTTTATCACACTATACCACTGAGTTTCTTGGTAGAAAATCAGTTGTTGTAATATTAAAACAAGCTAAGCAAACATAACAGCACTTGAACTAGGACCTTGGCATCTCTAGTACAGAATTGTTTTCTTGTGTTCAGTGGAACTTCTGTGACTTTAGAGTCCTTTGAAATAAGTGTAAGTTAAGAAATTAATCTCTGTTTTAAACTGATGCTTAAGCAGAGCTCAGATGATGAGGATCCTTCTGGGAAGGCACGAAGTCGACATATTACAGTAAACAAGGCAGATCTTGCAAACTCTATTGAAGTATTAGAGAGCTTTAAACTGGCAAGAGAGAGCTGGGAGCTGCTCTATTCACTGGAATCACTAGACAAAGGTAAGGCTAACTGGAGGCAGAGTTGCATTTAGGCTTCATTGCTGTGCATAGACGTAATTTTACCGTTGTTAAAATATAATTCCTGTCATTGTGAATCCTTAAAATTGAATTTACTTTGGCTCCTGAGTATTTTTAATTGAAGTTCTATTAAGAAGCTTTATCAGTTGTTGCATTTCTGAATATTTTGTTCCTAGATTTAGTTATTTATTCGCACCCACTTCTCTTGGAAGCAGCCATTACCGAAGGAGCAGTTGGTTAATAGTAGTGCTTCTGTCTCAGTGAGGATGTGCTGCTAGCGGCTGCTTTACTTGATACTGAAGATGTGTCTTTAATGTGTCTCTCCCTTTCAATAATATCTGGTGTGATAATCTTCAGAGCAAGTTTCTCTTAAAAATGCAGGCAAATAGTACCACCGAGCTGCTTTTGGATTTGTTCGACACTGTAAATCAAAGTATGATTGTATAGGAAGAGAGTATCTTGTATTTGAGAGATTTCACACTCTTATGGTTTTGTTTGGTTAGGGTTTTGGTTTGGTGGTTTTTTAATTATTATTAAATTCAGCTATGTTTTTTTTCTAGATAAGTGAGCTTTAACCCAAAGCCATGAAATGCTTCATTTTCTCTTCTAATTTTTCCTCTCTGACCATTTATGCAGAGTTCACAAGAATTTGTTTGGCATGGAAGACGGACAGCTGGCTTTGGTTAAGAATCTTTCTTACAGACATGATCATCTACCAGGTAAAAAAAATGTAGAAACTAGTAAAAATGACACCATTATGTTGCTCTTCCTTCTTGTGAAAAGCTGTTCTGATTAGCCAGCTGACTGCATTAAGTATCTACTGATTTTATCCTTTAAAGCATGACCCTTATGGGGATGGAACCATACCCTTCTTACCACAGCTCAGGATATTCCTGTCCCAATAGCTGTTTGTTGAGTTTTGGCATATGGAAAAGACCTCTGTGATGGTATTTTGACCAGTAGATGTATATAGTGTTATATATAATGTTATGGAAGGAAAGTGCATTTTATTCATCTGACGTACATTATATTGGAAGACAGTCAGAGAAAAATTTTCAAGCAGCAGAAAATTTTAACATGTCTCAGTTAAAATTTATCAGTCTCCTCAGAAATCAGTGTGATTGTGCTCATTCCAGATACCATCTATAGAACAAAGCTTGTTTTTTTATGTTTTTTCCCTTGGGGGTCTTTTATTTTGCCTATACTTGTACTTGAACAGGAGCTATTTTAAGCTTTATTCCTCTAAATAAAGTAATGATTAACCCTGAAGAGCACAATTATTTGTTTCAGTTACAAATGTGATTTCTAAGCAGGCTTTTTAAAGCAGAATTCTGTTTGTCCTCTCACTGCCTTGCAAGCAATCGATCTACACCCATCCCTGGAGAGTGTTCTAAATCAAAATTCCAAAGCCCTGTTATTTCAACACACTATGTTTTGGAAGCTTTCTCTAAGGGAAATTTTATTTCTGTCTTTCTGTCCAGTGTATACAGAAGATCCTAACACTGTCCTTTTGTATCTCCTTTCTAAAGGGGCAGTACAAGAAAGCAATTAGCAGCCTACATCACTTAGCAGCTCTTCAGGGCTCTCATTCTCCACAGCAAATTACAGGTCAAGGATCACTAGAAAATCAGAGAGCACTAATCCAGTTAGCAACATGCCATTTTGCCCTTGGAGAATATCGGGTATGTACAGCATCCCATACACTGGTTCTTCATCATCTGGCCCTGTGATTCCTGTTTGTCTTCTTCCTTTGAAATTTCCCATTAGCTTGCTTTCAACAGGATATGAAACAGTGAAAAATCCATGCCTCATAAGGAGAAGAATTGCACTTCCTGGCACATTAACTGTCCAGTAGCATCTCTCATAGATAGTCTGGTAGTTATGATTTGGGGGGTTTAGTTATGATTTTCCATATCTGCAAGTGTTTGAGTTGTCCATAAAAGTAACCTTAAATTTGAAGTCCTTAACTTTACTGAAACAATGTCAAATACTGAGGGGAAAATTTTTAGGTATAGGCTTCATGTGGCAGGGGAAAGAAAAGGTTTATAGAAAAGAAAATACTGTGAACATCTTAGGAATTAGTTATCAGCTGACAGTATAAGAGACTCTAGAACAGTATTGTCTGGGCTGACCTCTGAACTTGCTTTACCTTTGCAATACATACTTTGTGGTTTTAATATTACAGAAGTGCATGGTGGTCTTAGGTCAGTCAGTGTCAGCACTCATAATAAAGGCTGTGTCTCTTAGGATCTGGCATCATGCTAGTACTACTGAGCAAGTCTTTCTGTCCCTTCTGGTTTACTAAGTTTACTGGAAATGTGATAATGTCCCCACAGGCCTCTTAGTGTCTGTAGGAAATAGCATTAAAAATTCATTGCATTTCTGTCATGCTGTCAGATTGCCATTTTCCTTTCTATTTTTACTACAGACAGAACAAGCTTTTAAAAGCTATTCTAAGAATTCATTTGAAAACTTAATCCTTCAGTACAACTCCAATAAGAAACTATTTTACTTTGATCTTAAACTCCTGAAATGAAGAATGCCAATACATATTTTGTTCACAATTCAAATGACTTGGGCAAGCTCTCGGAGATTGTTTAATGAGAGCTGCATCTTTCTGCTCAGCAAAACCAAGTTATGCATTAAGTCCACTCAAGTTCTAGCAGAACATTTTGTGATTGTTTTCTAATTTTGCATATCTGAAATTTTTAATCATATATGAATTTGAAGAACTTCAGTTAGACTTAGCATTATCATGTCCCTGTTGTTCTTTTTATAGCAAACCTGTGAAAAAGTGCTTGACCTCATGTGCTGTATTTCACTTCCAATACAAGAAGGAGGTAGAGTACAAGAGGAGCAACCTAAAGTCAAGTCTAAATTCAGGAAAGGTATGGCATTGCTACTAACCTAAACTTAGTGTCAGTTCAATTTTAGTTCATGCGTTTTCATTGAGTATATAGTTCTTCTCCTTCTGGATCACAAGAAGAGAGGAAGTTTTTTATCCCCTCTTGATTTTGTGAGTGGTTTTCCTGCTGGTACCTAGTAAAGTATATTGGTGGCAAACTCCTACCACAGGAAAAGAGAAATGAAGAAAAGATTTTAAAATGCGTAACTTCGTGTTTTGAATAATTCATAATATACCTCTAAGGTTTTTCTCCATGCCTGAGATTTGGCAATTGTAGATTTCTTTTCCTCAATTCTAATTTCTTTCAAACTTAAATCATCATGAGACTGCTAAAGAGGTGTATGATAAACTGTTCTGTTGCAGGGTCTGATTTGAAGCTTTGGCCATGTACCAGTAGAGCGATCATGCCTTACTGCCTTCACCTATTGTTAGCTTGTTTCAAGGTAAGCTATAAGGCTTTGAATTCTGTGCTGTCTCTAAGACCTAGTTGATGTATCTGGAGTCTGGAAACTGCATGGCCTCATCAGAGTGGTATGATGAGGTGTGAAGGGCTGTGCTTCCAGTGCTCCTCACCTATAGAGGTTTGTGGAGGCTTTTTTTTTTTTTTTTTTTTTTTTTTTTTTTTTTTTTTTTTTTTTTGCAGGGGAGGGAGTGTTGATGGGGGGGAGGGGGTGTTCTCTTGTGTTCTCTTTTTTTCCCTCTTATATTTGTTTTAGTTCTGGGCAGGGAGATAGAATTAATTTCAAGATACTTTTGTCTGTATTCAGACTTCCCTTATAGGTCAGTGGAGAGAATATGTTATTATCTGCCTGGAAATAGGCTAGAAATGTCCAACCTGTTTTAAATGTGTATATTAAGGCAGAATGAAATACGGGCCTAGACAACTTCTTCTGTATTTGCACAGATGTAGGTGAGATGAATCCTGTACATTTCTAAAAGTAACATGTGTTTCCTGATTGTCTCTATGCCCATTTTTTCCCTGAAGCTCAGAGCTTTCACAGACAGCAGAGATGATATGGCACTGGGCCATGTAGTTGTTCTGCTTCAGCATGAGTGGCCAAGGGGTGAGAACTTGTTTCTGAAAGCCATCAACAAAATCTGCCAACAAGGAAACTTCCAGTATGAGAATTTTTTCAACTATGTCACAAGTATCCTTTCTCTAACCAAGAATGTCTTTCACATCCAAAACTATGTGCTGGGGTGTTGAAAAAGCCATTAGATAGTTTCAGCAGCAGTTCTGTCCCTGAATCATACTCTGTGTTCATTTCCATACCATGCAAGCCTCTTGTAATAGGTAGTGCACAAGGGACTGTAAATGTGTCACCTGTTCTGGCACCTGAGGGTTCCCTTAAGTACATTGCAATTGCACTTCTATTCAGAAGAACAGCAGCAGCTCAAGCAGTCTTTTCAGTACAGTCTGTAGGGTATTGTACTGCAAAGTTGTTACTGGAAACAATAAAGTGGTACCTATGCTTCAACGAGTTGAATGATTTTGACTGTTGTTCATGAAATGCTTTGCATGGGTAAGATAATGAGCTATGTCAAAGTTAATGCAAATCATGTCTCATTTCTGTACTCAGGTATCTGACATATGCTCGGATCAGCATGCGCACACGGACAGTTTAATGTTTAGCCTAAATAGACGTGCAGCCATGGTCCGTAGGAAGCAAGGGGTCTAACTCCTATCCGATACAACTAAAAAACCCTCTGGTGTTAAAAGAAGTGGGGGTAAGAAGAAAACCTGTATAAAGGAACCAAAATAGAAAACTAAAAAAAGTGGTATGTGCCACTGTGGCAGCATTTCCTTCAGTCCCAGCTTCAGTTTGCACTGCTTTGATAACCTGCAATGCAGGCAAAGTAAATAAAAACAACCAGGGAATTTGTTTGGAGAGAGGAGATTTCATTACCTCTGTCTGACTCTACATATAAAGAAATGAAGAAAGAAAAGAAATTGACTGACGTATGTGTTTTTGCTCTTTAAAAAGCCATGAATTCTCATGAATTTGTGGAGGATTAGGAGTACATGCTTTGATCTTCTTTATCACTTTCAAGAACAAGATACTTCAATAGCTGTTCATTTTGACTCTCCTTTCAGCAGTGTGGCTTCAGGTGTGAGAGATAAGAAGGAGTGTTCTCTATTGTTTTATTCCTACTCAGATCCTTAACATTTTCTTCAGATATTGATATGTTGGAGGAATTCGCTTATTTAAGAACACAGGAAGGAGGGAAAATTCATCTGGAACTGCTACCAAATCAAGCAATGTTAATCAAGTAAGTATAAAAAAGCATTTACTGTTTTCTTTGGGGTGGAAAAAATGGGAGTATGGTTGTTGGTTGGTTGGTTGGTGGTTGTTGGTTGTCTTTGTTTTCATGTAATCTTCTGGATAGTAAGTTTGTCGTGTCTTTGAGCTTAAAAGAATTGCATAAGGAATTCAGACAAGGCAGTGAGTTTTTTCTGATTTTCCTGCTGACTTGTGAGGGTTTTGGTGGTTTGGTTTTTTTTTTGGTCTTCAACCTTAAACTCCTACTTTTACATAATTTTATTTCCAAGTATGGCATTTGCTTTAGAATCAATTGATATTAAAGTGATTACAGTATTGCTCGTTCAATGAGACACTTGTACTTTGCAGGAATTCTTTAAATAGTCAGGTCTGAGTGAAAGGTGGTGTTGCTAATTGTGCTGAAGGGTAATGCTCACCAGAAAGCACTATTTGTTGTAAACAAAGTTCTAAAAGACCACAGTGATTGAGAACTTAGGTATAAAGCATAATTTAAATTACACTGCAGGTAAACTCTACTAACCTCTGTGTCAGAACTAGCAGGTCATCTCTTGCTATGTACTGAATAAGCTTATTCAGTTTAGCTTCTTATGAGATGCTGAAGAAAATAATTTGGATTAACTTCCTAGGTGTTCTTAGTTTTGAGTCAAGACTGAACAAGTATCTGCTGCAGGGTTTTAGTGGCAGAATGTTTTGGAACATCCTGGTTATTTATTAGAACTTGTGGTATTTTGCTTTGTAAGAGGGGGAGTGCTAAGTTTGTTGAAATTCCAGTTTGGGTATAGTATTCTGGCTATTCACTAACTAGAAATGGGCTAAAGTTTTACAAAACATGGGATCCTAACATGAGACAACTGGATCCAAATTTAGACTAGTAGACAGATTTTCCAGAGTTCTAGGTAAGCAACAGAGAAATGGGATACTAGATGTAATTAAAGAAGAGAAAAGGAAAAGAAGAAATACAGATGCTTATTTATGTGACAGAGAATTTTCTCGTCTAGGCTCTAGATTTTCAGTCTCTTATCCTCATTGCTTGTAACCAGCTGCATGAAAACAAGAATCAGGATATGCTGTGCTATGTATGATGTTAATAAGCTTTGTCAGCAACAGGGCTTAGCACCCACGACTACATCTGGTAACTTCTTAGCTGCTGTCTCAAATTAGTTGCAATAGTTCGGTGCTATTTCTTTGAGTCGTGGCTTTTATTTTGATTGGTGTGGTAGCTCTTACTTATAGTTGTGACTCCACCAGTCAGGAAGTATGTAGTGAGCAGCATCTCTAGCAAGACAGAAATCTCTCTTTGACCTCCTTTTGACCAGTGTTGTTTCCTGAATTAGGGAAATGCTTGTAGAAGAGAAGTTCATTGCTTATTGAACCGAAATGGTTAAATATAGCATCCAGCCAGAAAAGCCGTGTACAGTGTCTTTTATGCAGCTGAGATGTGTAGGACAGGAACCACTTCATCAGAGAGCTGATGGGAGGGAGAGTGTGGGGTGTAGTCCACTACTTGGAGATGCCATCTACTCCCCTAGTACCCCAGGCAGGTTTTTAGCTGGATGGCTGTGAGGCTCAGGATGGTGTCACCCAGAGGTATTGGCCTCAGGAGCACTGAAGCCCTCCCCACACTGATTTTAGATAAGTGTGCTGGCACAGCTGTTTCTTGGAACAGTGGTTAGTAGGCTCAAAATCTGATGTTTCAAAACTGTCACTGGTTCTGGTTGTATGAGCTGCTGCACCAACCTCCCAATAATGAGCAGAGGCAGCTCAGACACTGTGCAGTCACAAACAGGAAGACTCAATCTGAAGTTTGCCACAGCAGTGCAAAGACAAAGCAGTTACTCCTTTGCCTAATCTTTCCTCAGCATGAATGTACATAGCAATCCTGCATCTTCATTGATGGAAAATGTATTACGGGTACATGTTTTTTATAAGGATAGCTTCTTCTTTTGTGACTTATAGGACATTTTCTCCCCAGGTGAATTTCACATTCTTCTTCCAGTACTTTTACTCAATACCTACACATTATAGGAAATTATATACATTTTTCTGAACCCAGGAGGGCAAACTGCAAGGTGGTTTTCAAAAGCTGAAGTAAGATCTTTGTAACCTGCAGACTTGCAAACAAGTCCTGCAAAATATATATGCAGCTTGTAAAAGCTCCCTTTGCTTGTATCCGTTGTAAGAATATGAGGGTCCATGGTTTTGGTTTTAACTGGTGACACAGCCAGTTCGTTCTGTTTGCAGCATCAGCAAGACTTGATGGTGAGCTCTGAATTCATCCAGAGTGCTTTGGAACTCCATTCTAGACAAGCCAAGTTTTGTAGTTCTGCCGTGTCAGTGGTGGCAGTGTTAGCTAGTGAGGTGAAAGAGGAGAACAACATGCAAGCAATGACTGATTAATATCACGCTCCTCTTTTTATTAAATCTTACTCTAATTAGTCTAATCTTAGCCTAGTGAACTACATGATGTGAAAGCTGAGTGTTCTGCCTCTACTCACTTGCCCACCACATCTCCCCCTTGGGGACAGCGGAGGAAAAGCTCAGTGGGTTTGAAGGGAAACAATGTATGTTGAAAGTGTACTTTTTATTCTGACGGGCTACTTGGGTATGCCTAGTTATAACTGCAGACCTTGCAAACAGGAATGATGACACAGTTGTGCAGAATCCCTGTTGCAAACATCTGCCACTCTGGGACCAATAACATCTTGCTGTTTCTTCGTATTTTCTGTTCCCCATACCCATTTTTGCAAGCCCTGGGCTCATTCATGCCAAGAACTCATGAAAAAAAATCTCATTTGATTGAATAATTCTTGTGAACATTTTATTTCAGATTATTATAGACTGTTTCTGTACTATAAAAATGTCCTGTCTTTACTTGACATTTATAAGCATAGCTCTCCATCTGTATACGTCAATAAATTACAGATAGTAACCCAAATGCCCACCTGTGAGACTGGACAGTAGGCCCCTAACTCGGTATTATAGGCATGTAAGTGCAAGTCCTGCTTCTCTGCTCCCTTCTTAGCATCTGTGAGGGTGCCTGGTAAGATTTAGGTTCTGTATATAATCAGTTTTTTGTTTCTCCTTCAGTGGGGCACTGGGTTTGCTCTGGGCTGGACATAAGTTATTTTCTTGTTACACACAGCACACAGAGACAAGGACTGAACTGTGAAATTCAGTCCTTGAACATGCAAGAAGACAAACTATCTTTCAGCTGAGACACCTTTTGGTGGCTAGTTCCCATGGCCCTGGCCATAAATGGGAGGTTGTTCCGAGTAGGTGTTTGTGCTCTGACATTGTGCCATCCTCTAACAGCCAGTTTTGTATGTAGTTTGAATTAGAAAAGGTGAAAAAGGCCATCTGTAGGCTAATGAAAAGAAACGTAGGCAACCTGTAACACACACTGTCATGTACTCAACTTGGCCCATACCTGCTGTGTGCATTCACTCGGCTTGGGCTCAGCAGTAGATCCCTTCACTCCCAGTCGTGGGCTCACCTTGTTCACTGACATGCTCTTGCCAGCTCTGCAGGGAAGCTGTGGTATCCGCAGCGCTCCTGTGATTAAATCTTCTCTGTCTGACATGCTTCCTGGGAAAAGCTGGCACAGTTCATCAGTGTACAACTGTGAATTGGTTTTGCACTACCACTGTCCTTTCTCCCAGTGTAACTGTTCAAAAGTATGGGTATATGTTTAGACCACAGCTGCAGAACAGCCTTGCAATGAAATCTGGGGGTACTTGCATGCTTGGTGCTGTTAGGGTCCTGCACCCTGTCGGCTGCCCGGTGGTCACTGCTGTGTGGTCTCACCCAAGTTCTTTTGTTGCCCCTTTTTCTGGAGTTGTTGTGCACCGGAGGGGGAGTTGGTGTGTGGGTGTTTGAATGCTGCTGTTTGCTGTTTCTTAAAGGACTTCTAGCCCTCCCATGGGGTTACTGCAGCAGGAATTCATACCTGTGCTACAGCCCAGCATACAGACTGCTGACAGGTACCAAGTGGAAAAACCCCACTCATAATGTGCTGTGTTTTGTCAACATGTTTTACTGCCCATGGTTTTCAGCAATTTGTTACTCAATATTTATCTTTTTATTTTCTTCTCCATTTGTACCTACATTGCCTGGCAAGCCATGTTGTTCTATGATAACATTTATTTTTCTTTTTCCCATAAGTTGCCAGTATCTGTGTCCTTTTAATCTAATAATCACTGTTGAATTTAAACACAAATGTAGAAATCCTCCAACATGGTACCAGTGCTCAGTCACATATTAGCAGGAGTATAACCCTTTCTTTCCAAGACACTGGTTACTGGATCAGTTCATAGCTACTTTTATTCATTTAAAGTTGTTCTGAACTCTGTTTTCCAGCTGTTACATGACACACATCTTCCAAATTGCTGCTGGCTTGCTCAGTAGCTGTAGGTTGGATATTCTCCTTTAGGCTGTAACTGACCATAACACTCGGCTGCCAGCAATGTTTTAAGACAAGTAAAGATGGAAAACAGGGCTTACCCTGTAACCTCTGAATAGGCTGGAGTATTTTCAGTGCAGTTTTGCTTCTCTCAGGCTAGCTCATCAATGAATTGCCCACTATGCTCCAGGCTAGTCTCTTTGCATTTTCCATGATACAGAGGTCACTGCTGTTTTGGCAGAGCAGTCTCTTCTCAAATGCTGGATGTGCTGATTTAAATGAAGGTAGGGGTGGAGGTGTTGGCGAGAGCAATTCCCAGACTTTTCCTTTTCTTGTTTGCAGCATCTCTGGCTTGGCATGGCTGCCCTCACCCTTGTTTCTTTTCTTTCGGTGGGCTTGCTGGGTTCAATCCAGCTCTTCTCTTCTTAGCCATGACTCAGGACTTGTCTCAACATCAGCATTGTGCATTTCTCTCTAATTTATGCTGCTCCTCTAGTAGCACTAGGTTTTTAGTTCAGGGCATAACTTTTGCTTCCCTTCCCAAGTATGGTTTGCAGGTAGATGTTACAACATTCTGCACAGTGCAGGTGAATTGTAGTGCTTTGGTGCTGCAGAACATTGTTTTAAGGGCAGGAGGGAGGATTGAGTGCTACAAACCAGGGTGAGGACAAAGAACTGTTGATAAGAACAGCATCTAGCAGGGCAATAATCCCAAATTTCCCCAGCCAGCGTCACTTTAGCTTGCTCAGTAGCTGGGCCTTTGTTCTGCTTGAGAACAAGTTCTGAACTTCTTCTGAGAATACATGTAATCCCCAGCTGGTGTCTCACATCTCCACAAGAGCTAGCTTCTATTGACAGAGACTCACAGCCTGGCTTGATCTGAGCTTTTTGTTGGCCTGTGAAGCGTTCACTGCACCTTTCATTAGTCAGAGTTATCAGTGCCCTCAGGATAATGTAGCTCCTTCCTGCACATTCCTATCGGTACAAGATACCCTCTGCTCTTCATGGTGGTTGCCACCTGTCCCCTTCTTCCACAGAAAGCAGGTTCATCTTTTCACTCTTCTTTCAACCCCAGCCATTTATAGAAGTTATTACAAGGAGGAAGTGGCCTGGGCAGCAAAGGTAGAAGGAAAAAAAATAACCCACAACCTTTCCCCAAGCAAGAACACACTGTATATAACTGGGTTAAGACACTGGATTTTCCTGTTAGCCAGAACAGCAACATTTTTTCCCCACAACAATCATTATCAAAGTAGTGAGAGTACAGACTTTTATGGAACCTTGTAACTGTTGAAAGACTTGCAACTTATTAAACACGTTTTCTTAAGAAATAGCATAGCACAGGCTATTTGGCTCTCCATATATAAACTCAGGTATGGACAGTAGATACATAGTAAGTGACATGCAGCACCTTTTAGATTACTGTAATACACCAAATAACCATCACTTGATTTTTGTCTGTCTTTCTCTCCTTTATGGCTTAAGGCATCACACAGTTACCCGTGGTATAACTAAAGGAGTGAAAGAAGATTTTCGCCTGGCCATGGAGCGCCAGGTCTCACGCTGTGGGGAAAATCTCATGGTGGTCTTGCATAGGTTCTGCATTAATGAGAAAATACTGCTGCTGCAGACTCTTGCTTGAATGGACTGCATCGTGATGAAGCGCCTCTTACAGAGAGAGGGGAAGGCTCTTCACTGTATGAACAGCATTGTGGCAGTGAAAAATCACTTGTCCAGGGAGTCAAAGAAGTTTCCTATGAGGTACAGGTTCTGCAATACACAAACACTACTCTCAGTGTTTGCTACCACTTCATTTTCTTATGTGGGTAGATGAAACTTTATAAATAAAACTTTGTTTAAGAAGTCTTCTGTAATGTCCTATTTGTGGGTTTTGGAAGTTTTTTTTTGCATAGCATTATATTAAGGTGTGTGTCAGTTCTTTCTGTCTTTATACATACACAGAGAACATAGCAGGGCATTTCAGCCTTTTTATTAGCACTGGTGTGGAAATCCTGAGTTTCAAAAAAAACATTATCATACATTGAGTTGGTCTGCTATCTATTCCTTTTTTTGGCCAAATTCTACCTGTACTGCTGGTTTTCTGATTCCATTTATAAAGAGGATTGCTTTGATCATACTTTGGTAACACCCAAGTGATGATACAGGTTGATAGGAATTGGCCTCCCTGCACTCTTTGAGTGCAGCACGTGAAACTCGGACCTCATCCATGCTAGAGGTGTGTAACACAGTGGCCCAGACTGTGCACAGATAGGCTGCCAAACCTGTAGCAGCAGCATGCTGATTAGTAAGCCAGTAGAAGAGATCTTTGGCAGCATCTTCAGCAGGATCCTTAACCTAAGGCTTTGATCCAGGACCAAACTGGAAGAAGACAATGAGGAATGCTCAGCTGAGTCACCACTTTCCACAGCATGCTGTAACACAGAGGTGCTCCTGAGCACTCTCTGTCTGCAGACTGCAGGGCTGAAGATGCTGCCAGTGTTCCAGAGTCAAAAAGATGGCAGAGTTAAATGTGAGGTGGTAACTAGCGTGGCACAGGCATGTGGCGGGTGAAAACGGTACATACAAACCCTTAACCAGAGTTAGGGGGTGCCTTGTTAGACACAATTGTTGCCATGGTGTCATTCTGTAGTCACCACCCAGATCCCTTGCTGTTCCCTTTGTAAGCACCATCAGGCTGTCCTTGACTGCCCAACTGCTGCACTATGTTCAGTTTCTCTAGGTGAAGGAGGGAGATCAGTAAAATATTTACAAAGTACAGAAAACAAAGAGCAACCGCAGCAAACTAATGAGGTTTTGCTAAACAGGAAGATACTGTCCCTTAAGTCACATAAAAATCTTGATGACAATGTCCATGGCACTGTAAACTTGAACTAGAATCCCTTTTTAGTAATGCACATGAGTGGCAGTGTTTCAGGCTAACCCACCTCATCCACTTGCCTCGTCAGAACCTAGGCTTGCTACACCTTGCCCACCGCTATCAGATTTTCCAGAATATCCTTCTCCTGTAAAGTACATAGGATATTATGACCCAAAGCGTTGTGGCAGTGAGGTTCTGAGTCAGATGCTCTGCGTGGGATTGACTGTCTTGCATCTTCCACTTAAAAGGGAAATAATTTTCAAACACTTCATGTCCAATGTAGACCAGGATTGAGTTCATTCCTGAAAGTAAGCACAGGTCATACCATCTGAAAGAGCAGGCATAAGCTTGCTTCAGAGGAAGCAGGCAGAGGCATGCCAGGCTTATGAAACAGAGTGCCAATGAGGCAGTAACAACCTAGTGTTGGTTGTCCCAAAGATGCTACAGTGTGTTTTCAAAGACATACTGAGGGGTTCTCTGTCCCAAAACATTTATTGAAAAGAAATACAGACAACCTGTATGCTGAACACAAAATACAACCAAATCAGTATCCAGCAATTCTACTGATGAGAATGATCACAGTTACTATTGTCTTCAGGGTGGCCAACTGCCAACCCATTTGGTCAGATCTATTGCCTTCGCAAACAAATGCTAACTGCCCTTCAAAGGTCTGAGATTTCTGATAGGAGATGCAATCCCGTGCTGTCACCCTACCCATATCTCTGTCCAGACACCACAGCTGCTGAAAGGTTCCCTCTGCTGTGGGTTTGCATTCTGTACTCAGATGTTTGTCAAGAGCCCAGTGTGGTTAAAACCACAATGGGATGCTTTGGGAGACACGCATATCTAAAAACAGAGACAGAACTACACTGCTGCCCAGGGGATTTTGTCTTCCCCATCTTCAGAAGTGGTACTACTCTGCTGACAGGCCTTTGAGTTTCCCATTAGGTTACCCAAGTCTCAGCAGTCCTTTCCAAAACCAACTACGAACCAGCTGTGGTATTTTGCTTGGTACTAGGCAGCTGTTGCCTGGGACCTTAACTGAAGATAAACTGAGAACAGGCATTGGGCAATAGCAGCTTCCAGCCCTCATTTAAAGGCTTTACAGTCCCTCTTCCTAAATATCTGAAGTGTCCCAGTTCTACACAAAGGTTCATCTCAAGTGGCACCCTTCAGGTTACCTCATTCTAAATCCCAACAAAGACAAGGGAAGTGAAGAAAACATAAAAGGGTAGAATCAGTGCAGAAAGAATTGGAAGGAATACATTGCCTGCCATGGCTTTACTGACCTGGGTAGAAAAATGGAGCACCTGACCAGAGTCTCTTGACATCCACAAGGTAATACATCAGCAGTAAGAGGATGAAGGCAAAGCAGCTTGTGGTTGTCACATACGACAGCGACCTACACGCATTTTCAGTAGAAAGGTTATTTAGGGAACTATGTGATATGGGCAGATCTTAATATAAGAGAGGCAAAGTATTCTTCAAGGTAAAATAGTACTTGAACAAAATCATACTAAAAGTTGTATCTCTTTGCTTACCATAAGTTCTTGTTTATGGGAATAAATCCATCTTCTTTAGAGCATTTTGTTAAGATAGCAGAAACAATTCCCTGAAATAGAAAGTTGCTAAAGTTTATGCAGCCACTGCAACATGTTTCAGAAATACTAAGTCTGCATTGCATAAAAAGACATGTCTATTGAAGAGCTACGTATCCATCTGACTTACCATTACAATGCTCCATATGGCAAACCGACTCATAATTTGTTTGTGCTGGTCTTTGTAGAACAAGATAATTTTTCCTGCCTAATATAGAAAGAATACAGAGAATTAATTAATGCCCATACATGTAACTACATTTCAAGAGCCAGATACATTTGCTGCCAGCCACCTATGCTAAGACGGAGAACACAAACAGGATTCATACCAACCAAGTGGCTGAAAGGCTCAGAATGGGCACAGAAGGGGAAAACAAAAGAATGCAATAGAGGTGGGTGCACCTTTTCTCCTTTTCGTGCTACGTTAACACTGAGGAAGGGGATGACCAACTTTGTTAGCTTAACACGACATGACTTGAGCTCTGTCTCCTTCACCAAGAACTGCATGAAGGAATGCCACCCATCCCCAGCCAGCCAGAACAGCTTCTCCGCAGCTCGCATTGCACCCTGGCTTGCAGCACATGCTCCTTTTCATGCCGCACTTAGAAACATGTCCTGATGACTCACTCCCCAGGGTCACACTGCTGTTCCAACCTCTGCCCCGCAGAGATTCCCCATCAATTTGTACCCAGTACTACATACAGTAACATTTCATTCTCAGTTCAAGAGTTTCACTTTGGTTAGGAGCTCCTGCATTGACAGAAGGGCCAGCAATGGCCAAGTAGAACTACATCAAAAAGCATCACGATATCCCATTTAAAACACATTGGTGAGCTGTGAGCTTTTGATGTTGGCAACGCTACTGTGAACCCCTGCCTCACTCATACCTGCGATGGTGAGCACACCCACAGCACCTGTGCAAGGTAGTTAACACTGTGCATCCAGCAGAAAACTAGCAATTGGGAACATGTACATCTGTGACCTTTAAAACTGCATGTTTGAAATGAAGCTGTGAAGTGTATGCATCTCTTGGCCCTATTTCCAACACGCGGAACCAGCCTACTCCCAGCATAAGCCCAACCATAAAACAAGAAAAGGAAGGTTCTGAGTGAATGTTCTGCAAACTTATGTCCATCAAAAACTGAGAGGAAATCTTAGTTTATGTAATGCAAGCTACTGCCAGGTTAGGTTCCACTTCTCTGACACTCACCTCAGTCTAAGTCAGCCTGAAAGCATTGCTCTGGAAAAGGTTTTGTTAGAACCAGTCTCAGCCTTAAATAAGAAAACCCAAGTTTCCTCCCCGCTTCTAAGATTCCTTCAGATCTTCCCATTGTAGCACAGAACAAGAAAGACAAGAGGTACCTGCAGTCCCAGAAAGGCCATAAAGATGGTATTTATGGTCCCCAGGATCCCTTCAGGATCACATGGCATCGTTGTTTGGTAAATCACCTTAGAGAGAGAACAGTTGTCACACGACACCTGAACAACCAATCTTCCCTTCCATCCTCCTACATGTACCATTCCCAGGCTCGCTCTGACAGCTATGTTCAGTGCTGACCTGGGGTACATACTGCAAACCAAAAGCTACTTACACTTGAAGAGGGATGCTGATATATATGCTTTTCTCCAAGCAGCAAACGATCAATGTAACCAGCTGCTCCTCCAGTGCAGTTGGGATAGTTCCCAAAGTCTCCAATGCCCCCAGGACCTAGATAGCCCCTAGGACAGAAGGAAACAGGTTATGGCGCAAAGTGTTGGTACACCCCACCTGCACAGCAGCTGACCCACTGGCCCAGAATACTCAACGCTCCATGTTTTCCCTGGCCAGAGGCACACAATGAAACACAGGTCCTATGTGACACAGACCTCATGGAGATTTTAAATCCTCTTCTTTAAATAGAAAGGAACAATGATGTCACCTTTATAATACCTGGTACTTTGGTACCAAAGTGAAGTTTTTTCACATGATGAATGCTTCCCTTTAACCTTGCTGGTGTAAAAGCTTTCCTCTTCATTCTTTCCCTATGGCTAATAAAGTCTATTCTCTACTCAGTAGAAGTAAAACAATCTGATGCCCCATAGAAAGTAGTCTGGGTGCACAGTCTTACCTGGGACAACCTGGCACTGGTAACAAAAAGGTCAGGCAGAGCCAAATCGCTTCTAACATCAGAATGAAAATCCACTGTGGCCAGTAGGGGAGAATATCCTGCAGAGCAGGACACAGTGTCTCCTGCACGAGATGGAGGGAATGGGGTATTAGCTGGCAAGTAAAAACCATGCCCCTAGGGACATCCTGTGCTTCCTGGCAAGCAGTCCACCAGATACAAGAAGGAGCCATTGTCATTACAAAACTGGGCTCTACCAATAGACCTTTCATCTTCACAAACGACTTCCAGACACTTAGTTACTTGGGGGAGGTGAAGAAACAAATCAAAACAAAAGCCCGCAATGTTTTTGAGCTTGGAAAATGTCAGAAGGAATTTTGATTCATGAGCAGAACAAAAGCCTTTTGGAAGAGCAGGCTCCAGAAAGGCCAAGAAGCAGTATTACTTTCCCCTACTGTGAAAAAAACACTGCCAAAATTAACTGGACAAAACACAAGCCATAGGACTCAGCATACAGATGCCTGTCCCTGGGGTCCCTTCGCAGTGGAATGTCATCAGAAGTGCCTGGGAATGCCTGCTTCCAAGCAGCATCTGAATGAATCAGTGAAATCTTTAAATACAGCAAACCTAGATGTGGCAAAATGCAATATAGGACACAGAAGGGTGCATGTTCCCTGGAATTTTTGCCAGGTCACACTGCACTACACATCAGGTAAGATGCTACGTGATTTCATTTCTCATGTGCTCCTTTCTGCCCAAATAAGAGCAAAGGCTCCTAAACCCTACTCAAGTATCACTTGTCATCTCCCCACATAACTCACCAAAGTCCCACCCTCAGCACCAGCTCTTGTAAACAGGAGTTCAAGAGCAGCAACCACGAGGTATGTGCATCCCAGCCTCTGGAGCACCCCAGGAATACGCAGATTATCCCATGACACTGGAAAACATGCAAGCAACAAGGAAAAGGAACAGACAGGGGGTCTTTTGTAAATAGGACAGTTACACTTCTCCAGGGAGAGCCGAGACCCACCCCCACTCTGCCACCCCACTTTCTGGAATCACAACCCTGGGACAGTCAGCACTAAGGTGATAAACAGTGGTCAGCACAGGGGTCAGAGAGAATTGCACTGGTGCAGAGCTGAAGAGCACTCTACAGAATACCATCAAACCGCCTCCATGCAACCAGTCAGTACAGCAAGGCTGACACTGTTTTCCTAACAGCCCAGCCAAGGAGGTGGGAACAGCTGCAGGAATGCAAGGAAGAGAGCAAGTGCCACTCACATGGTCCAAGGCAGTAATTGGGATTCACAACTATGATTCCCAGCAAGATTAGCAGAAAACTCCTCCAGAGGATTTTCCCAAGCAGCTTCTGTTTGGAACTTCCCCACCTCAGCATGGAGCTCAGTGACAATGATATCGATGTCCCCATGATGAACACAAACCTGGAGAACAGAGCAGATGGGAAATGGAGCTGGCAGATGTCCCATCACACACGTGCATGACAGCAAACACTAAAGCTAAGAAAGTAACCTGCACTGGCCCAATAGCAATGCATGCATGAAGTGAAATTGGACAACCAATTGCTAGGAATTCCCAGACAACTGAGCTTGCACGATGGGACCTTTCCACCTCTTTGAGTGGTCAGTTGAGGCAATAAAGGTCAGGGAAGCAGCTGCATTCTGTTTTTTTGCAGCAGTGCATATGCTACCAAAACTTCCATTATCCCAAATTAAATCAGCATCCTCAGAGCAGTGAAACACAAGCTGCAAAGCTGATTCAAATTCAGAACTGACATGCTCCTCCCCTCTAGATCCGGCTCACAGTTCAAGCCCAGCTCCAGGAGTAACCCGCAATTGCTAGTAGAAGCATGCTAGGGACAGATAGGATAATTGCTTCCCCATAAGACCATCCTCTGGTTATTGAGACATCAGCTTAATCCCAAATTCCCTTGGCTGTTTTATCTCTGGACACACATCAGTCCAGCTTTGAATCTTGCCAAATTGATCACCTTCAACACAGTAGTGTGGCAATGAACTCCTCAGGAATACTCCACTTCCACTGCAGGATAACCCTGGACGTCCCGCTAACATTGTGTCGGGGAGGAAGGGGAATGCGGGGTGAGCAGAAAGCACTCAGCTCTACTACTGGATCATAAGGGTGATGCTGTTATCTGGAGGGGCAGATTCCTATCAACCCTTCAACACAAATTCACCTCTCTAAATACATTTCCACATGGAGGCAAGATGCACACAATGTTCTCCTTGCAACTTTTCACATACAGAATCACTTGACGCAAGACTACTCTTAAGGAAGACTTACCATGGAAACACCAGATCTGCCACTGTTAATCCTACAGAGAAATACAAAGGAATACATTATTTCACTCGAACCCTCCCTAAATTTGAACATTATTGTTGAGTTTCCAGAGGACTTGCAGGCTGCTTGCCAATTATTTGATGCCCCCAAATCTAAAACACGTTATAAATAAAACTTACAAACAGCTAATCATCTTGCTTCACTGCTTTTTACCATCCTTCGAATCAGGGTCAGAACTGATCACTGTGTCTTGGAAAAGATTTCAGGGATGGGATCCTTGCTGTTCTCCACTAGGGCAGCACAATGCCTGACCTCTTTCCTAGCAGCTTGCCTATCAAGGCATTATGTTTGTGCAGCATTGAGTACCATCAGCTTGACTGTGGCCATTAAACAACATAGAAAGTTAAAGTTGTGAACCTGTGTCAAAACTGAAAAGGCTACACACACAGACTGTGATCTGAAATCACACCATCACTGTGTGATGAGCAGGGCTACACATGGCTTTGCCCATTAACCTAATAAGCCAGGTACTCGGCTGAGGCAACCTGGCAGGGTGTCTTAGCCTAAGTCTTCAGCTGAGCAACAGCTCGCTGCAGCATCTACAATGCCAACCATATCTAGGTATTGCTGCAGTTAAAACGCAGATCAACTGTCTCAATTGTACTTTACCATTCCAACTCTCGTGTTTGAAGAACCAGTATTTTCCTCCTCCATAGTTAACAAACACCATAATTATAAGAGAGAGCCTAAAAAGACAAGTTAAAAACACACACAAAGTACCACATGTCAATGAAATACATATACATGAACACAAAGTCAGCGTTTATCCCCATTAAAACATTTATAACTGCGAGATCTGGTTCATTTTATTTTTAAAGCAAGATTATGTACAAAATCTTGAGCTTTGCCAACTAGGAAGCAGCATTTCAGAGATCACGGGTGGTGGTAAACCAAAGTAAGCTCCTTCACATAGCATTTTCATGCTGAACATATGTTGCTCTTTTCCTCCCTCTGCCACAACTTTAATGTTGCTTCAAACTAGATCAACTGCAAAGTGTTTTGGAAAATCCAAGAATTCAAACACTGATTATCTTCCAAGTAAAACAGACCCCCCTGAACTGTCCATCTGCTATATATTTCTGTACACTGCCCAACTGCCATTGGAAAGATCTCATTCCCCTTGGAAGAGTTACATTTGAGCAAGGTATTATGCTCACCCTCGGAACGTGTCCAGGGAACGCAGCCGCTGCCGAGAGGCTGTGCTCCACAAATGCGGGGTGAGATCACTGCTAACGGAGTCTGCTGTGTTTGGGGACCCAAGCTCCTTCAGGAACAAACCAGACACACAAAGGGCAAGTCAGCAGCTGCATCAGCTGAGATCAAGGAACAGAGGTCAGCAAACATTCACATATAGCCTTTGTCTTTTTCTCCTCGTCTTCCTCAGCCTTTTGCTTCCCCACTTGCTACTTCTAACCTGTTCATGGCTCCACCATATTGCAATGATATTTGCAGATGTTCTGCACTCCACCTTCAACCAGGGTGAAAACAACAATGCTCTGAAAAGAGCCCGTGTTTGAGACTCATGAGATCTGGGTCCAGTCCAATTGGCCACAGGCTTGCCATCACTGTGAGTGCTGCTTTACAACAGAGCTGAACAGATACAGCTGCTGATTCTCAAACAGGATCCATCCAACCAGCACTTGTCTGACACTACACTGTTCAGAGAGTTAAACCAGCAGAAAATGAATCCTTTTAAATGCCGGAGTGGCTTCTTTACAATCAAGTTCCCTAAATCACTCCGATCAGCCCCAGCGACAGCATAAAGAAGCAGACATTGCTGTAACACAGCTATGGAAATGAACAACTACGAGAATTGTTGTAAAGCCGACTCCCAGGTGTTTTGATTCTAGACAGGTTTGGACCTCCTCGAAGTGAAGCCCAGACTGTGATGATCTACCTATATGCTAGTACAAAACACAACTCACACAGAAATGCCAGCTCTAGGGCTGCCAGAGAAATCTTGACTTTAGTATAGATCCTGCTAAAATTCCTACTGTGCTGGAAGCAGACATGAAGGCTGGCATTTCTTCCCTTCCATCACACTGACTGTGTCAGAAGGTAACATGTTTGCTTCAAGGGAACTAGAGAGGGCACAAAGCTGTGTGTCCAAGACTTTCAATAGCTCCACTGGGAAGCCACTAAACTTGTGTGGAAACCCAGCCTAGCACTCTCCATTGACATAAAATTGCCTGTCTGACATCAATACAAGATTTGCCAAACGAAACATGCTCAAAGCAGAGCATGATTAGTAACAAACAAGCCCGGATATCTAGATAGCGTATGCTCCTTAGAGATGAAAACACTACAGAATGCAGATTAAAGATACTGTGGTCACTCACAGAATTAATCAGACGATCAGTTTCTCTGGGGTTCAGTTTCTTGTAAACCCAGTTCCTGACTGCATGAATTCTGGAAATTAGAAGCAGTTTAAAACACAAAACAAGACAAGAAGTACTTTATAGCCAAATTCATCTTGACATCAACTAAAAATCAAAAGTTGGGACAGTCGGTATTTCTGTTTTCCCAGCTCCTACACACAGTACTGGGGTTCAGCCAGCACCTGGGACCTCAGTGAAGTTCAGCTGTGTAATAACACTGCCACAAGCTGAGGTTTTGGGGGCTTTATCCTCAGGTTGTTTGAGGATGACTCACGTCACTCAGTACACAGGATGGAGGGCTGCACATGCTACACACACCCATGTCCTGCTGCCTTGTACTGCTGATTGAGGGCTAGAGACCCAGGCACAAGTCACAGGAGCATGAGGTAGGGTCTGCAGTAACAGCTCTACACACAAGCTCACAAGGCTGCAAGGTACGCCCCAGGTATGCCCTGAGTGAAATCACATCGCTCTATTCATTGTCACATGGACAGCTACCACAGCTTACCTTGTACATGACAACCAGGTAACAGGGCTACAGTGGGACTCCAAAGCACTAGCACACCATGAAATGTGTTTTTAAACTGGTGGCCCCTACTTCAAATGCAAGGAACCGCTACAGTACTGTTATACTTACTTCATCAAAAGGCGCCCGACAATCAGGATAGTGAGGGCTCCCGTGTAAACCAGGAAAGCAAAGAGAATAGCTGTATGAAACAGAAAAGTCTATAAATGACCTAACAAAACCATTCAGTAACCTGGCCTTGGCCAAGCGTGACACAAACATGACAAAAAGCCCAACCCACCAAGCATCATACCACCTTCTCCATGCAATACATAGCCCCAGCCTGAGTCCCAGAGAAATAAACAAACACAACAAAACTCCAAAACAACCCAAACCAAAAGCAGGTTAGTTTTGACATGCAGCTACATGACTATATATCTCAGCATAAAAAAAAAAAAAAAGGCAAAGTAAAACTGCACTGCACCACAAGGCAATCGGGAGAAAAGAGCCGACATGCTACACATTCTGAAGAAGAAACTGGAGACTCAGAAACAGTCTCAACATGAAGAAGAAAACAGGGGAGAGGGTAATACCCCAAGTTTGCAAGCATGGACATTTTTCTTTACAGCTGGAAAACTGGAAGGACTGAAGAATAACCTATATATAAATATATAGATGAAGAATAATGTAAAGGAAAAGAATGGAAGACATGTAGGTGAGAATTCGATACAGACCTGGAAAAAGAGATGAACAAAGATGCAAGACCGTGAGACTTAAAATTAAAAGCACAGCAAAAAAAAAAAAAAATCCAAACACTGCATGAATTGTTTCCCATTTTGTGGGGAAGACAGAGGGAAGAAGAGGAAGAATTGTATGTACATACATTAACATGCAGGAAAACAGGAACTACAAAAATGCCTCCCTCCACACACATACCCACTGATTTTTCTGGGTTAATCCCCGGGGCAAAAAGGTTGTGGTTGTACAGTGTTATGTGAAGAGGCCCAATTCTAGTCAGGGCCTCAAGGTGGGTGTATAAAACATAAGGAGGCAAGATGCTGAGAGAGAAGAGAGGCAAGCCCATAACACATCTTCAGCACAGCATGAGTAGCTGTACAGGCTTTGTTAGGAAGTTGGTTTCGCTGGGAGACATGCAAGTTGCCGAAAGGAAGGGGAAACAGAGGATTACATACGGAGATAGCTGTTGACAGGGCCTTCATTGATGACTAGGTCACAAGAAACAGTTTTGGTGCTTGTACTTAGGGTCTTTACCACAAGGGAATAATTGCCAAACTCTCCAAAATGATACTGAATCCTGCAAAGGATAAAGGAAAGGGAACTTGCTGAGCCATCATTGCTACGTGCAGGTATCACAGCAGCATCTCAGGGCCTGTAAACCTGGATGCTTGTACAAAAGGCAAGCCAAAAACTTGGCCTAACAGTGTGATCTACCAAGGAGCTGCCTGGCTCTGCCTTTGCCATCACCGGCTCTTGCCCAACACAGATGCATTACCACACATGTACTGCCTACCGCATCACCTGTCTTCGTGAGCCACACTCTCTGCAAAAGAAACCAGACATGGGCACATGCTGTCTCCACACACACCATTTCAGCTCCTGATGGTGCTTACATCTTTTCAGCACAATTGCAATGTGTGCCACAATTACAGCAGCAGGGGGAAAACTGCACTCTAAACAGTCAGGCTCTAAGTGCCCACAGGGCTCCAAGGGAAAGAAAACCAAACACAAACCCCAAAAGCTTACAATACATAAACCCCAAACGGGACAGAGCTATCCAGATGTTCCCTGGGGCTGTGCCACGTACTTGCAGAGCTCCGTGTCACTCACAGAGCCGTTGAGCTGCAGCGTGAGCGGATGCTGGGTATCCACCACTACCTCCGCCGTGCCCGGCTTCCTCAGGCTCCCGTTGCTCGGTGGCACGAACGCCAGGAACTGATACAGGCACTGTGGGAGAGGAGCGCGAAGGGAGCCCATCAGTGCCACAGAGGGGTGAAAGCGGGTCTGTTCGCACAGCGGCCAACACCCGGGAAGATGCCGGGGGCTGACTGGAGCCGCTCCCGCCGCACCGAAGCAACCCCACAACGCCACGGGGAGCCGCCGGGAGGGCTGAGCGGCCTCGCCGAGGCCCGGGGCAGGGGTGTCCGAGGCAGGACGCGGGGGTGACACACACACATACGGCTCCCGCCGCTCACCTGGTGGCAGGAGCCGGAGCGGGCGGCGAGGAGGAGGCCCTGCATGGGCAGCTCGTTGCGGACGAGCAGCACGGCCTGGTCCATCCGCCCCGCGGGGCGCCGCTCCACCGCCCCGGGCCCGCTCCCCTGCGGCGGGACCCCGCTGTGCGGCTGCGTGAGGCCGGGCGCCATCAGCAGCGCGCCCAACGCCGCCGCTACCACCGCCGCCCCCAGTCCGGCCGCCGCCGCCATGTCGCTGCGCTCCGCCCCAGGGCGGTGCTGCCGCCGCCGCCGCCACCACCGCCCTGTGCGGCCGGGAAGCGCGCTCGGTGCTGCCCCCTCCCCGGGGGTGCCGTGCGTTCCGGGGTCAGCGGGCCTGCTCGGGGCGGCCGAACCCGGGCCATCCCACTCAGGTAATCGGGAGGATGAGCAGCGGGGCGAGCGCCGAGCTTGAACCGCTTTTAGCGTAGGGCGCTGCCACGCGTGGCCTTCCCTGTAGGCTGCAGGCTCAGGGCTGCAGTGACACGGTCCCCGCGGCGCTCACCCCCGGCCTGGGAAGAGGGTCCCGCTCAGCCTCCGTCTGCCGCGGAGGATGCAGAAGGCACGGCCATGGAAAAGAAACCGCACTTTGTTAGGAGAGAGTTTCTTCCCAGGGAGGTATCCTCCATCTCATTGTTGTTACTGCTTGTGGCTGTCCTGCTCCTTAATGCCCTTCTCTACCTGTACCTCAACAAGTTTTACAGCTCTTCGGGACGTGGCGAAACAGACCCCAGCCTCTGCCCTTTTGGGTACTTCAAACTGGGAACGGTGAAGAATTGTTCCCCGTGGCTCTCCTGTGAAGCCATAAATAGGGAAGTCAGGAAGCTCAAGTGTGTTGGTGAAGGTGCTGTGAAAAAGGTGAGTTTGGTTTTCCTTTCTTCTGTCCTGTGGATTAAGAGCTTTCACTGTTTGCTGGCTAATTAAGTATCCTCACAACAGCTCATTATTGTAGACATATGGCTACCAATAAGGTGCAAAGAACACGCAGGAGAGCGTGACCAGGTCCACCTCCCTGACAGTGAATGACATCCAGCTACACAAGCAAAATCACAGAGATGGGATGAGTGTGGTACAGTTATGGCAGAGTAAGACTGGCGGGTTGGGTAGTGTGAAATAATTTAATCCATCTGCATTGCCCATTCCAAAGACAACTTAGGAAGCCATGATGTAATTATGACATCTGTCAGTACCGGCTTGCGGTGACAGGTACATGGCCTTACCTAAAGGCTTGACTGTGACTGGTGATTGGTTTGAGGTTGTGAATAAGCAGGTCACTCAAAGGTCAACTGGTAGAAGAAGGCTCTCCACATCTTATGTGTTTCTTGTGTGTTCTCAGGTCTTCCTCTCCGAGTGGAAGGAAAACAAAGTGGTCCTTTCACAGCTCACCAACCCAGAGCTGAAGGAGGACTTTCTCCATGGACTGAAGATGCTGAAAGCACTTCAGAGCAAGCACGTCGTCCGGCTGCTTGGCTACTGTGAGCAGCAGTTCACAATCCTCACCGAGTACCATCCTCTAGGGTCTCTGAGGGGCCTGAATGAAACTCTTCACATCCCCAGGTATAAGGGGATGAACACTTGGCATCGCAGACTGATGCTGGCTATAGACTATGTGAGCATCATTCGGTATCTGCACAGTAGCCCTCTGGGCAGCTTAGTGATGTGTGACTCGAATGACCTGGACAAGGTCCTCTCTCAGTATCTCCTAACAAGTGACTTTCATGTCCTGGTGAATGATTTGGACGCTTTGCCTCTTGTGAACAGGAGTGCTGGCAGGCTGGTGAAGTGTGGTCATCGTGAGCTCCAGGGCGAGTTTGTGGCTCCTGAGCAGCACTGGCCCTATGGAGAAGAGGTGCCGTTTGAGGATGACCTCATGCCACCCTACGATGAGAAAACAGACATCTGGAAAATCCCAGATGTCTCCAATTTCTTCTTGGGCCATGTTGAAGGAAGTGACATTGTGAGACTGCATTTGTTTGACATCCATGCAGCATGTAAGAAGAAGGACCCAGCCGAAAGGCCTTCTGCCCAAGAGGTCTTAGACACCTACAGGAAGGTTTTAACTCTGCTTATTCGGGAGACAGCCATGCCTGGTACTAGAGAAATGTTATAGTGAATCATGAGACAAACAACATACTGAAGTTGATGTCCTTCCTATTTATGTAGCTTGCCTGAAGGGCAAAATCTCTGTCCCTAAAACTAAAAAGAAAAGAACAACTGAACTTGTACCTCTTGGTTAAAAAAATAATAAATCCAGGCAATGCTGGAGTTCTGTAAGCCTCCCATTGGTCTGTTTAATCTATCATTGGAAGAGGAGGGAGAAAATTGAAGTTGTGTGGGTGTGGGGGGAAGTTTGTTTCTTAAGAAAAAATAAATCTTCTTTAGCAACATTTACACAAAAAATCTTTGAGAAAAATATGGGAAAAGAGTTAAAAAAAGTACTGCTCCACTTAAACTGCTTGGCAGAGAAGTGAAGAGCAGAGACCATGGCATGCCTCACACAAGCCTTGTGCTGATTCCTGTGGCTTTGGCCTATGTCTTTACCCTTAAAGCACTCACTCACTTCCACATGGAGTAAAAGCAGTGATCACTCAGATGAGGGTACCCAAGTTCACTTCAGATTTTGGTGAACCCTGATGCCAGAGCCTCAGCAGCAGTCTCTTCCCTGCTGGATAGGGAATAGATTGTTTTTTGGAGCTGTACTGCCATTGCTCTGTGGGCCCCGTATCCCACACCAGCAAGCATGTGGCCACTTTGTAAGCCAGCAGATGATGCAGGTCCTGAAAGGGACTGCTTACAGACGTGTGCTCTTGGTTTTCAAGCCTTTGCCCCGTGGTATTCTCAGATGGGCTCTTCGGAGATGAAGCTGTAAAACACAGCTCTAATCCACTGAAATCCTGAGTACTTTGGAAGAGAGATGCAGCATATCTTTTTTTTCATTCACTTATCTTTGCTGATTGGCATCATGACTTGATCAAAGGGAGGAAGAACAAGGAACTGAAAGAGAACGTGACTTCCTGCTAGAGCAATGAGCATTAAACATGAGCTTTGGAAAAGACCTATATCCAGAGCATACGAGTCTGAAGTGAAAGCCTATTAAGCACAGAGAAAGGCTGCTTCGGTGTGTTTAGAAGAAAGCTTTTGATACCTACATGGATGTTACAGCCTGGTACCAACAGCTGGAGAGGAATAATAATGCCTTAACCCAGCAGCAGGCTCTGTTTGGTGGGACTGGGATATACTTGTTTCTTTGGTGAAAAAAACAGTACTATTGAATGAGAGATGTAGACTCCTAACATTACACACCTGTGGACTTTCTGTTCTGCAGACTAAGCATCTGAAAGACCTAAGGGCTTGAGACAATGTTCATGTTTTGACTTGAGAGGTGATTTGTAAGCAGAGAAGTACATGATCCTTTCCGCTGGAGAGTTTGACTCTGTTCTTTGCTGTGCTGGTGTTTCTTTTCACCTAAACAAGCTGTGTTAAGACTGCACTGAGAACATGCAGTCAGTTTGAATACATAATGTTCAAATGCTGCTACCAAAATTTTATCGTAAATGGGAGAACTTTCCTGAAAATGGCTAAATTCATACCTGATTTCATACAATGCCAGCAGGAGCCCTTTAAAGGCTGCTCATTATGGTTTACTTTTCCCTCTGGGCAGTCTATTTTCCCTGGCAGTGTTCAAGGCCAGGTTGGACGGGGCTTTGAGCAACCTGTTCTGGTGGAAGGTGTCCGTGCCATGGCAGGGGGGGATGGAACCAGGTGATCTTTAAGATCCCTTCCAACCCAAACCAGTCTGTGATTCTATGACGGACAAGGACTTGCCAAGCTTCTTATGCTGGTCTCTCTCAGTTAAGACAAGAGTCGGCTTGGATTCTTGCTCCATTGTGTACTGTTGCACCTTGCAAACAGCCATATTAATTTCACAGAGTGAAAAACAAATGAGGACAAATTCTGATTCTGAATAATTTTCTTGCCGTGAAGCTGTCTCTCTCTGTTTATGGATGAAATAGTTACAATTATTTAAAAGAAAAGGTGTCTTCCAAAGCATTCACCCTGAGCACCGGGTCCGTCGCATGTCTCTTCCCCATTCCCTCTCCTTCAGCTCATATATTGTCCAGCGTTTTATTTCATTATTACATTTTATAATGTAACTTATACAGGAATAAGTTACATTTGTTCTGAATACAGCATTATGAAGTTTCAAAGCTTCTTTTCTGGTACGTTGTTTCTGTCTATGAGGAAACACTAGATGGCAGCATGAAGGTCAGCCTACCATTAGTTATTGGCAGTTGCAGACTCCCGTGCCCAAACAGCCGGGATCTGCCCTTGGAGACAGTAATTTGCTAGCAAACTTCCATAACCCCCTAAAAGACCTCATTATGTTTGCATTAGTGAGTCTGTAGTAACAAGACAGATAAATATATAAGAGCTGTCAGAAGAGCCACACATGAAAGCTGAAAGGGCTACCTCCCCTTTAACTTGCTCGTGATATTTTGTGTACTTTACCATCCCTTAAATCAAAACCTGGTACAACCTTAGTCAAGTCTGAGTGTCACCTGCTTTCAGCTTTTTCAATAAAATCAGAGGAATCTGTGCCTTCTCCATCTTTCTGCCCTTCCCTACTAACCCCTTCCCCAACTCAAGATTACATGAATCCCATTCTTCCCACATTTCCAGCTTCTTTTCCCTTTAAGGGAAAAGGCAAGGCCTCATGGAGAGGAAAAAGGAAGCAGGATAGCCCTGTATGCAGTTGATTCTCCTCTTTCCTGTTGCCTCTGCTGGGCATTACAGTTTTCACCACCAATAGCCTTGTATAAACATCTAGGGGCTTTGCTTCCTCAGCAGAAGCAGCTTTTACATGCGTGGTGGAAAACATGACAGGATGAAGAGCAGGAAGAGGCCTGTTCTCATCTGGAAGCCTGAAATCCTCTCCTTATCCACTCCCCAGCCAACTTCAGACAGATGGCCATGACCTTCCCTGCCAAGGCCACTGCCATAGCTCTGCCTAACCACAGTATCAGCTGCTGGTTCTCATCTCAAGCACAAATGAAGGGCCCCACACTCCTGAGATAGTTACTGACAAGTTTCCTATTGTATCCCTGTTTCTCCATCCCAAAAGTCCAGCCAAAGAAGCTGCACAAAGACAGAGGCCACACAAGGAGAAGGACTAGTTTATGAAGTTTAGCCCTTACCAGGTAGGCTTGTACCACAGGATACAAATGGAAACAGCCTGTCTCAGAGCACAGTCCCAGATTTAGTTCAAACCCACTGCTCCTTTCTTTTTCTGAGTTATCCGAAGAATAGCACCATCATAGTTATGCTGTTTTCCTGTCCAAACTGCCTGCTGGCTGCATGCTTCTAGGTGGATCAAGTCTGATGTAGATGTTTCCCTTTGTGTGCCATGGGTTTCAGATTACATCCTGAAAGCACTCCTGTAATGCTAAATCCTGTACAGGTGAGCAGCCTTTATGGCAACACATCTGTATGTTCAACACCGTCAGAGATAAGAAGTATTGCATGCGTATCCACACCAGCTGCTCTGTAGGTGGGTGTAAGTGCTGAGGAAATAAAATGGACTATTTACTTGAATAGTTGTTTCAATGGTTTTGGATTGTTTCTTTTTTGGAAGGATATGTTTAAAGAGTGTGTTACTCTGTATTTAGAGTGGTACCTATTCAGTCTATCAGAAATTTGGACCACCACACAAAGTTTCTGAAATCCTATCACAAGCTCTAAACCAAATATTTCCCTTTGGTGCCACATAAACAAAATATCAGATCATTATCTTTGCGAAACAGTGGCAGTGCTGTTTGCCAGATATAATTTGTGAGATATTTGGCAGAATTTGCAACTGTAAACTGATTCTATCATTATGACTATAATGTCTTACCAACAGTCAAGAGACCCTGGGAACAAGAAAATGTGGTTCTCGAGTTCTTCTAGGATGATATAATGCATATATTTGTAGAGTTCATCCAAGTTAATTATATGGTAGATGGTACTTTTAACAAAGAAAAAGGGTATTATGGTTTTATTTTAATTGGAATACTGTATACTTGAGATGACCACATGAGTTCCAATAATTGTCAGTCTGTGTTCTGAAGCCTACAATCCAGTATTTATCAGGATTAAATTGTGAATATATTTACAGTACAGCAATATTTATGTCTCAGCAATTTCTGATTCTGTTTAGCTCTTGGTAACTCAAAATCCATTAAAAATTACATATTTATATATAGAAACACACATGTATTCTTTGGCCATAATTTTCAGAAAAACGAGCTTACTGTTAGATTCCAGCATTCACATTTTGGATGTGAAGCAACTGGATTTTCAAAACTGGTAATAGCAGCTTTTAGTCAAATTTATAGTAGTTGCTGGATGCTAAGGACTTTTAGAGAGGGAATTATTTCCTTGTAGAGCTGGAAGATCTTTTTCAGCAATTCTCGTGATAAATCTATGGGACTGAAGTGGGTGCTTTTATCAAGTACTCGCTAGATTTCTTTGTGGAATGAGCAAAGTACCCATTTTTGTAAAAAGCTGTGATTTTTTTAAATAATTATTATTAAATCACAGAATTTTTCTCCCCAGGAGCTGGTTCCTGTGAGGGGTGGTGTCTGACTCACAGCTGAAACACCCCAGGCTTATTTGCTACTGTGTGATGTTGAAAATCCAGCTACTAAGCTTGGGTCTCCATTGGCTATGTTTAGCTTACAGCAATGACATATACTGTTGTTACGTATTATTTGTTTGGTGCCTAGATGCTTTGGTCACAGGCCAGGATCCCGGAGGTCAGATCCTATACAGGCCCAGCAGAAAATGACAGTTGTTTCCCTACAAGCAATTTTAGTATAAGAAACCAGAAAACAACTGGTGTCCTCATGCATCAACAGCATACACAAGCATTGACTATCCCATCCCACCTCATACAAGCTACAATAAATATGCTACGTGATCTAAATGGGCAGGTCACACCATTTCTTGTGCATGTAACAGCAACTGCAAGGCCTGATCATACTCAACAGCAGCTTGCATTCAAATTCTTGAAGGTGTTTCAGGAGCCCAAGACTGAAACAAAAGCCCAAGCTATAAAAGGCAGCAACAGTGTACCAACATAAGCTAACCTAGGCTTAAGAGTCAAATAACTTTGGTGTTTGAACCAGATTCCTCAAGAAAGTCAGGCAGAAGGCCTGCACTACAGAACTCTTGTTGCAACAGGCCAGCAAGGGGGAGATCACCCCTTTTTCTCAGGTTTGTAAGGCTGTCACACTCACTGCAGCACCAGATATCGTGGTCCTCAACCTAACCCTGTCCTATCCACAGCTTCACATTTGCTGCATTCAGAGTGTTATATGAGGGAAGAAAATCTCTGTCTGTCTTCTAGGTCGGGGGTGGGTGGATTATCTGGGCCTTAAATCAAGCATTTAACTAAATCAAACAGATCAGGTACTTGCTGAGTGAGACATGGTCTGTTTCCTTGTGTGGAAGCTGCAGAGAAAAGCCCAAGACTCAAAGTTATACTTTCTGAATGCAGGCCTTTGTTTCCTCCATATGGGAAGCTGGGTGCAGGGTTCTGGAGCATTCCAGCATCTTCCTGGGTTGTCCAGAGCAGAGCTGCAGGGTTAATATAAAAAGAGCCATTAGCTTAAATACAGTTTCTTTACACCCCATACAAGGGAACCTGAGCTCAAGTGAGATCTAGAGGTAGTAGTGAAATACGAAGAGCACCCAAGTTACTTATGTTACTTACTCTTTCCACTTTTGGCCAGAAATGTGTAATGCTTTCTTGTCAGGCCTGTTAGCAGGAAAGTTCAACATACTAAAAACCAAACAAAAAGCCTCAGCTTCACAAGAACTGTTTGAAATCCCTGAGAAACCACATTTAATTAACTGTCTTGTGTCATGTTGCGTAACTGATAGACTCTCTTACTATTTTTTTCCCCCCTTTTAGTGGTTTCCACAGTTCTGTGCATGGGTGCCATCCCCATTTAATGACCTAGAATTATGTCTAATTGCTATTCTACTCTTATTTCCCACACCATGTGAGGCAGAGAACTTTTCTCATAACAGTGCTTTTTATTTTTTTTATATTGTTTTCACTCATATCCTTTTATGCCCTGATCTGCAGCCTCTGAAAATGAATTTGTTCTATAGCATGGAAAGAGAATGACTTGGCACATCTTGCACTGAGAAAATGGTTCTCCAAAGGACAGAGCTTCGCTGAGCTGGTTGATCATTTGCAAAGCGAGTGCTATCCAAGCAAGGTGTCCAGACTCCCTCTGCTCAGTAAGGGGTCAGCACTTCCTGGAAGTGCACAGGGAGGCTCATTCTGAATGTTTGATGTAGGCTAGATAAATCATGCCCTAAAAATACTTGTTTTTTCCCCCTATTGTCTTACAAAAGGTGAAGATAAATAATTACAATATAAGCATGCAAAAAGCAAAGGGAGATGAACCATATCCACAATGTCTACATTGTAATAGTTCTAAGTGTCGGAAGGAAGATATGGTAAAAGGAAGTGTCAGGGCCGGAGGGGGATAGAAAGAAGCAGGAGTGTAGCTCAAACATGCCCCATCAGGCAGTACAAAAATACCAGTGTGTGTGTGTGTTAGAACATCCCCATCCTAGTTAATCTGCACTGAGTTCACGTGCAGTTCTGACCTCTTTTCAAGTTTCTAAACTGAAATACTTACTTTGCCCCACCTTTTCTGCCAAAGCATAATCCTAGAATTGTGCTTTTTGGCAACAGAAGCCATATGGAGCATAGGAGTAAGCTGTGTTGCTGCAGCACCTGAATGTCCAGCAACCCCCATTTTGGCACACACACACACAAAAAAGGAGGCAAGATTTTTGAGAAAGCACTGTTTTTATTTTGCAACCTAAACTGTCAAATTTAGTTGTTGTGTGAAAATCAAAAGCTTGTGACAATCTGAACCTCTTTTTCTCTTGCCACCACATACCACTGAGCTATACAGAATCACAGAATCATAGAACCAACTCAGTTGGTAAAGGCCATCAAGTCCCACCACTACACCAGCACTGCCAAGTCCATCGCTAAACCATGTCACTGAGGGCCTCATCTATGTTGGTTCTGAACACTTCCAGGGATGGTGATTCCACCACTGGCCTGGGCAGCCTGTTTCAATGCCTGAACACCCTTTTGGTGAAAAAGCTTTTCCTAATACCCAGTATAAACCTCCCTTGGCACAGCTTGAGGCCATTACCTCTTGTCCTATTGCTTGTTACTTGGGAGAGGAGACCAACCCTCACCTCACTACACCAACCCTCACCTCACTACAACCTCCTTTCAGGTAGTTGTAGAGAGCAATACGGTCTCCCTGAGCCTTCTCTCCTCCAGACTGAACAACCCCAGTTCCCTCAGCTGTTTCTCAGACCTGTGCTCCAGACCCTTCACCAGCTTCCTTGTCCTTTTTAGGTCCCACACCATTCCACTGCTACAGAGCGGGTGAAGATGCTATTGCCCGCACCCCTGCCAGGCTTCCGGTGCTGCTGTATTCACACCTCCACCCACCGACGGCGTTTCACCTCAGACGCTAGCATCGTGAAAGAACGAAGACTGTTCGTTCCCCTGGGAGAGAAGCAGCTACCTACTTGTGTCCTGCCCCCATAGACCGGTAACTAAAAGTGTGTGTGGAGCGCGTGGGGACCCCTCACACCGCCCCTCACGACCACCCCGCTACGGTGCGCCTCACACCCGCCCCGACTGCTCTCCGTGACGTCACTTCCCGCCGCCACGCGCCCGCCCCTAACGGCCGGTGTACCCCATGGCGGCGGTGGCCGCCGGCGCAGGCGGCGGGTCGGCTGCGCTGGGCGATAGCGACAGCATCGACTACTCGGTGCACGAAGCTTGGAACGAGGCCACCAACGTCTACCTACTGGTGGTGCTGGCCAGCCTCGCACTCCTCGTCTACGCGCGGCGGTGAGCACAGGCCGGGGGGGGGGGGGGGGAGGCGGAGCGAGGGCTCCCGCCAGGAAGCGGCCGCGCCGGGCCGGGCTTCTCACCGCCTTGTCCCCCTTCTCCCGCAGGAACAAGAGGAGGATCATGCGCATCTTCACCCTGCCCCCAGCCGCCGAGACGCCGCCCGAGCCCAACTTCTACGACAGCATGAAGAAGATACGGCTGCGGCAACAGCTGGAGATGTACTCCATCGGTAAGTGGAGGAAGGGAAGAGGGGGCTCCTCCCTCCCCGGGTGGCCTCGGCCTGCCGGCCCTCGTGCGGTGGGGACACCCCGGCCCTGTGGCACCACGTGAGCAGGGATTGAGGCATGAGCAATCATGGAGTGAGGGAGGGAGCAGCCAGGCGATGCCCTTCTAGCTGTCAAAATAAGGCTGATGTTGAAGGTAAAAAGAGCTGGGAATGCCCGAATATTGCCAAAACGTGGATGGATATGTAACAGTTGACAGGATTGTGGAATCACAAGTTATTCAACTTTGTAAATCAAAAATAAATGGGAATTTTATTGTACTGACAAGTATTGTTGCTCCCATCTTAATACTGAAGGTCAGGATGGGAGTAGGAATGAGCCCCATGCCTCTGATACTCTGAGGTCCAATTCAGAGTACACCTGTACTTGCTTCGCATCTGCCATACATGCATGCCTAGAGGGAGTATGGGCAAGAAATACTGAAGGAGTTGAAACCCACCTTCTAAATGTAAAGAGTAAATGCAAAGGTTCTTAAACCAGGCCATTGGATTTTGTAGAAACAGAAAACAAGGCCAGACTGGATGTGGCTTTGAGCAGCCTGGTCTAGTGGAAGCCAGCCCTGCCCATGGCAGGGGATTGGAACTAGATGAGCTTCAAGGTCCCTTCCAACCATAACCATTCTATGATTCAATGAAAAAAGGATGTCCTTCCTACGGAAGAATGCCTGCTGATGTGGTGTTTGTTCCACCACACATAACTCTTTGATCTGCCTTTGCCTTGCTAACCAGATTAATTTTGGAGTCAGTGTAGTTGTTAGCTTGTGGCTTATGTATTGTGGAGGAAACGAGTGATGTGGGGATCAACTGTATGACTAATAAGTCATTCAGGTCATCTGTAATAGTACTTCTGAAGGCATAGTCTTTTTTTTTTTTTAATATAAAAAGGCCTAAATGGAATCATAGTTCTCCGCAGTTAATTTAGTGACATTTTGCGATGACCCTACCACTGAGCTCTTCCAAGGCCTTACACTAAAGGCCTAGCTCCACCCGGTGACTGAAACTTTGCCTTGTGTGGCTAAATGATGACATTACATTGTCTAATCTTAAGACTACTTCTTGATTGTAACCCTGTTTAGACGCATATATATATAGGTATGCATACATGCACACACATGTATACAATAAATGGTATAATCAGTGTTGACCGGTGTTTCTTTTTTTCAGCAAGGAAGTATGAACAGCAGCAGCAGCAGCCACCAAAGCAGACTGAAAGTGTACAGCTCTCAGTGGAGTGAAGCCCACAATTGTAGGAGCTCAGGAGACATTTCCAGTGCTGATGATAAGAGCCAGTGTGGAGCTATTTCCAATGCCTTTTAGTTGGTGCAGAGCTGACGGCAAGGGGGAAGGGAAGGGGACATTCCTAAAAAGTTTGCTCTCTGTAGCTTTTCTCTGAGCCCCGTGAAGCAAACCGAGGGTTACTGAAACAGTCCGCATGAAAGCACCCAACGCAGGGCAGACCTGTTCAGAGAAACCTTTGCGGGTACAGAAGTGCAGTCTTACCCATGTTTTAAATTATTTCTGTCTGCTGGCATCTTGGAAATTAGCTCCTGCCTTCTCTGGTAACGGCACCCTAGAGAAAGCAAGGCAGTACCTGTCTGCCTGCAAAGCCTCCTGTTCAGTTCAGTGTTGAATGTGCTGAATGCATTCAGTGAATGTGAATGAAGACACTGTGGCCTTACTGCCTGGTGAAGGGGAACAGTGTTGGGAGCCAGGAATGTCATAGGCGGCAGTGCAGAGAGATTCTGCCCTGTGTTTATATGGGGGGTGTGTATGCAAGGCTGTGAAGCTTTCCTGGAGGAACTTTGGGACCGTGAAGTACACAGTGAATTGCATGTCTGGAAGACACTGAAAGCCAATACAATACTGTTAATAGCAAAGGTGGTTAGCTTAATTTAGTTCCATTGCTCTGAAGAATGGGATTGTCTATAGAAATCTGCATAAAGATGTCAGCTTAGACAGAAGAGACATCACACCCCTGTTACTTTTATTTTCTAGGTAAATCACAGAATCGGTTAATTTGGAGAATACTGCAGAAATTACTTCTTAATAAAAGCATCTAATCATGAAAACTACTCGAAGATGTATCCTGCTGTAAATCCCAACAAAGTGATTGGCCAAGTAGTGAACAGAATACTAATGAACAGCGTAGAGAGAAGTGAGCGTATGGCCAGAAAGCGCTTTTTTTCCTATTTGCTTCTAAATTCAGACTTGGAGCAGTGGTAAGCACTGCAGTTCCATCCGGGCATGAGGAAACCTGGCTTTGTTCACCAAAGGGTGTTTATAAGATGGCAGTGATCCATGGGTTGGCGCCCGTGGGGACATCAGCGCGGTGACTGGGCCGTGGCAGGGGTCGGTTGGGCAGCTTCGCCCCGGGGAAAGGGCCCTCTCGGGTGATCTGTCGTCCGCGCAGCGCAGGCGGCCCCTTTGGGCAGCTTCCCCTCTGCAGCCGAGGGAAGCAGCGGCGGTGTTGGCGGGAGACAGCGTTGCCACCATGCCGCGACGGGGCAGAGGATGACCGCGGAGCCGAGCCCGTCCCGTCCCACGTTACTCCGGCCGCTCGAGGGCCTGGCTCCGCGCCTGCTCCCCGCTACTTGGAGGCACAAAAGCCCAACTCCTATGGGACCCCCGTCCCATTCCCTGTCCAGCCTCCGGAAGCAGCGCTCTGCCCCCTCTCGGCGACCTCACTTCCTGCCGCCGCTTCCGCCTCCGGGCCGCGCCGGCTGCTGTTACCGCTGCTGCCGCCGGTGCTGCTGCTCGTGCTGCTGCTCGGAGGGCGCCCGCCGGGCGGTGAGTGGGGCCGCGGCGGAGCACGCGCGCGGGGGCGCCCCGCCCCGTCGGCGCGGAGAGGAGCGCGTGGCGGGAGGGGGGCGCCTGAGGAGAAAGGGCGGGAGGGAGGGAGGGTAGAGGAGGGGGCCCCGGGGGCAGGCTGCGGCCGCTGGGCTGGGTGGGCTTCCCCTTCTGTCCTCCGCGGGCTCCCTCTGCCCGGCGTCACCCCGCTGCTGCCGCAGCGTGGTCTTGGCGCCGGGAGCGGGCTCTGCCGTCCTTCAGCTCGGCAAACCCGAGCGGACGGGCGGGGAGCCGGCAGCGCAGCAGAGCTCCTCCGCCTCATGGCGCCTCTTTTGTAGGGCTCGCCGGGCCGCTGCCCGCAGCAGCCAGCTCCGCATGGCCCAGTAAAGCGGCGTGTCAGAACGACCCCCTTCTTTCCAGTTTACTAAACCCACCCGTCTGCCTCCCTGTAGTGATTCTGTAATTTATAGATGATACAATGGCTTAGGTTGGAAGGAACCTTAAAGATCATCTGGTTCCAACCCGCTGCCACGGCAGGGACATCTTCCACTAGACCACGTTGCTCAAAGCCCCGTCCAACCTGGCCGTGAACACTGCCAGGGATGGGGCAGTCACAGCTGTGCCAGTGTCTCACCACCCTCACAGTAAAGAACTTCCAAATATCTAATCTAAATTTGCTCTCTGTCAGCTTAAACCATTCTCCCTTGTGTTGTCACTGCATGCCCTTGTAAAAAGTCAATCTCCAGCTGTCCTGTAGGCGCCCTTAGGTACTGGAAGCTGCTTTAAGGTCTCCCCGGAGCCTTCTCTTGTGTAGACGGAACAAGCCCAACTCTCCCAGCCTGCCTTCACAGGAGAGGGCTTTCTGAGATTGTAACTTTACAGTTCTCCCGTTAGCTGAGCTGGGGCACCATGAAGCACTTAGAAATCTTGAGTGACTTGCAGCTCTGCTTGTGTTCATGGACCTGAGGTAGTGGCACAGGTATCTCACAAACTTACTTGGTGAAGGCAATGCATTTTTAAGGAGAAGCAGCAACAAAAGCAAAAGCTTTTCCCAGGCCTGCACCTTCTTTATATGTTAGGTCATTAGGAGAATGCTGCTTGGGCCATCAGTGAAGGACAGGTCATGTTTTGTTTTCATGACTTACGTGCAGCTATTGAAGTTATATCCCAGCAAAACTATACCCTGCTTTGTTGGAGGTTTTTATATTTCAGTTTTACAATACAAGTATGCTTTGGAACAGAAAGTGCAGTCGGCTTTTGAGATTTTACCTTAAATTTCTGCAGTGATTTTCAAGTTAACTCGTGATATTGCACTTAGAAAAAAAAAAAAAGAGCTTTCTTTAGCTGGTAATAAAAAATAGGTGCCTAAAAGCACAGAGTAAAAGTGATAGGTCTTCATTGGATCCATTTGTAGTACTTGGGCTTGTAGGCATGCACAGAACAGGTTTGCAAAGTTGTTCATGCTGAATTGTTAGAGGTTTTGGGTGGGGAAAGCTTGTGACCTTTAAAAAAATTGTGCCAAAGTTATCTTTGGTTTCATTTAGTTTTGTGAATGCTGTACAGAGGCAAATCTTTGCAGCTTACCCAGCACTGTTTTAAAAAGCTACTATGATATGTAGATTTAAGTTGATCACAAAAGCATGTGAGGGAACTGCTTTCAAGGCAGTTAAATCTTTGTGTCTATGAGGCACTGCAAAAAAGCATTAACAGGTGTCTCTCAATTAGAATGTGGGTGTTCTTGAGAATTTGACCACTGTCTTGTGCCAATGGGAGCTGCTGAACAGTCACATCTTTGTAAATGAAGTCTGTAGATGGAGATACAACTGTGATTCTATTATCTGATGTGAAAACTATAATCTGTCAAGTGATGGGAAAGTTGTCTCCTCATAAGTACAATGTGGCTGGCTAGGTTTTATACTTGGTGCTGCATAGAAGATCAAAGCTTTCCAGATAGAGCTTTATAAATTTAGTGACAAGGCTCAAGAGGGTCTTAAATATTTAAGCTATGAGCATGGCTGTGTTTAATGCTGAAGACATTGTAAACTGTGGGCCTTGTAGTGAAAATATCTCCCTGTGCCGTGAGCATTTTGAGTTTCAGTCCTGTGTTACATACCTGGATACTGTAAATTGGCATGTGCCAGCTGAGCCTAGATGAGAAGGTAGCTGGTAGCAGCTGCCCTGGTGCCTTATGGCCATAAGAGTTACAAATTTTATTAGTGTGGTGCTTAAGTGGTGCTATACTTGCTCTCAAACTTCACTTCCAAAACTGCCTGATGAACTGAAAAGACCTGCAGAGAAGCCTTTGCTGTATCACTTGTACTGCTTACACCGGTAGAAGCTCTGAAAATGGGGAGAAGATTCCAGTGCCTTCGTCTGAGGACAGTTTGAGGGCAAGCATCTTCAGTGCAGTGTAAAATTATTCACTGAGAATATTCTAACCTGTGATGCATCTTTCTGTAACTTGCATTTTGCATATATATGATTAAGCAGCATTGGCCAAAAGCCTGGTGACAGCACAGGGCTCTGGAATGTCTCCCTGTTGCCTGGGCAGTTTATTCATGTTAGCTTACTTCCTTGAGCATAATCGCTCCTTTTAAAGTCCTCCTGAACTCAGGAGTGCCACTGCTATTGAGCAAGCTGAAATTATACACGCTGCAGAGAGAAAGGTGAGTATGTTGCAACTTAACCTCTCTGCCGCAGGAATTGAAAAGATTTTGCCCCAGCCCTAATTACTACATTAAAGGGATGAAAATTGTCACTACGTGCCACCTTCAATGGGGAAGAAGCGCCTTGGTGGAAAGCCTGTTATTAACTTTGTGATGTCTTTGGCCTGTTGTGCCTAAAGAGCAAGAGCGCTTGAAGGAGGCTTGCTGACAAAGCAGTTGCTTATGCTCCAGATCGGAAGTAATGATCAAAAGATATTCCCTTTCCCCTCCAAACACAAACCGTGTTTAAGTCATGGTAAGGAACCTGAGTGATGTCACCTAGTTTATCAGCCTAGTTGCTCAAACAAAAAGGCAGCACTTCATCTTGTCCTTGAGACAGGGTTGCCACTGGAGAGCAGAAGGTTTCAGTGCCTGAGGCTCCTGAGAATGGAGGTAAGATCCTTTACTTTGCAGCCCCACTTCTGGTGTGGCTAAAGAATGCTAAGAAGTTTCTTGTAGTCTAAAAAGCTCCATCAGGAACTGGTGTGGCCTGAGTTGGTGGGTCTCCCTGCTGGTTGAGGGACAGATGCTGAGTACGACCAGAGGCACTGACTGCTGGCAGAGCACCCCAGAGCCAGGGTAAATGTCTCATGAGAAATCTGTTGCTGGGGAATGGAAATTGGTGTTACTTCTTCCGTGACAGAAGACAAGAAAGGAGGAGGAAGAAGCCACGTTTTGTGTTAAGAGCAGAAGGCTCGGGATTTTTATAAGCAGGAAGAAATCCTGCCTTAATACCCCCTTTTTTTAACTCTTTAATTAAAAAAGGCTGATAAAACTTCTTGGTGCTCAGTTGTCTCTGAAATCTGTGTTTACAAGGAAAAGGCTAAGAACCTTTCTAAGAATGAAGGTGTTTTGCCGGATTTTGCAAGGAATGTCTAAACCTTGGGTGTTGCTTTAATAAAAATAATTCCTGATCTTTTTATGGAATATCTAAATTCTGGGCGTTACTTTAATAAAAATAACTTCAAACTCCAAGATTAATAGAGTTGCTAAAAGGAGTTAGTTCTTAATGAGTAAAACAATAAACTGAACTTGGAATTTCTGAACCAAGCCCTAGAAGGCAATTTGTGGCAAAAGCTCTAGGAAAGGGGAAAAAAAATCTCATTTTTATAAAAAAGCCATATAGCTTCTTTCTCAATTATAGCTAGGCAGTGCTTTGAAAAGTGATTCTCCCCTTGCAGAGGCCTAGGAATGAGATGTTTTAGGAGAACTGGGTTTAATTTTAATCCAGCAGTAAAATGAATTAAGAATCCTAAAAAGGGGCTGCTCAAATTAGGGATTTGCTGAAATTGGAGCCTGAGAAAATACATTTGTACGTCTGAAAAAAAACTTAGATCCTGAGCCTGTGAAGTAGCAGTCCTTTTGAGTTTCTGTCAGAATTGCTGGAACTGGTTTTGGGCATCTGTGGTATATTAAAGGTATGCATGGACCTATAGTTTGCTCCTGAGAAAGACCGTGGTTTGGATGAGATTATAGAAACATTTGTCTCTTTTGTAATGGAATAGAAGGAGTATTTTGAAAAGACTCAGCCAGCAGGATGGCTGTGTTACCTTCTGAAATATCCTCTGGATCATCCTGAAAACACAGTTTGTAATATGCTCTTGACTGACAGCATAGGGTGTGAAGCATAAATTCCTGAGCAGGGAAGATGTATGTTGGTTGTGCAATGGGAGCCTCCATGTGATGTCGTTATTTATGGTGCTTCTCTCAGATGTCTTTCTGGGACCCGAACAGCTGCTGTGAACTTTGCCCAGCACAGAGTACTCGCTATGTTTGAATGACTCTGTTTTGCCGTTGCTCAGGTTGTGATGCACGGTCTGGTGAGCGATAATAATAGAACCGACTTCTGTGACACTGGTTGTAAAAGCAGAGCAGAACTTAGGGAATCCTTTAATTGATTTATGAAAAGCTTGAAAGAATATCATCTTCTGTAGCTTTGGTGTCAGGGAGTGAAAATTCAATACATCCAATTTCTTCTTTTCATACTGTAATATGGAAGGAAGGATGGGTTGACAGAAGAGAAAGACTTGATTTTTCCTTTCAGAGGGAAGGGTGGAAGGGTAGAGACAGTGGCACAGGCTTTTTCAATCTTATCTCTTTTCTGCATAACCATCTCGTCAAGTGGCAGCAACTGTGCTTGCAGGAGCTTTCCCTTTCTTTGGTAAAAGAGCTGTGGCTTTTTAAACATCATGCATTTTGATATGTGGCAATGCCATTGCTAAACAGATGCAAATCTACAGTCAGATAAGGCTTGGAATAATTGATGTTCTTAGCTCAACTAAGTAACCAAGTTCACATGATCTGTACGAGGCCAGTGGATTTTTTTTTTCTGAGGCAAAGTATGTGCTGCTTGTATCGCACATTTATTTAAAGCTAATTTTAGCACAGCAGATTGAGAATTCTAGCAACCAAAAATACTGCTGTTGAGTCTGTTAAAAGGTTTCCGTACCCAAACTCTGGCTTTGTGTGTGACAAACCGAAAATATTGTGTCTTTTTTACTTTATATTCAGTAAAAACCCAGAAGCAGTGAAAGCATTGCACTCAAGGCCTCCAAGATTACTTTTGCCGTTGCTGATGGGGGAATTGTTCTGTATCATTACTGTCTTCTCTTTCAACCTCAGCAAGTCCTGAAATGCCAAAGGCAAACCACTTGCTGGCTGATCAGAGGTGCTGGAGATGCTGGTATGGCAGTCCTCTGATACTTGTGGCTTGGACTGCTGTTTGAGCATTGCCTAAGAGCAATGAGTAGGAGTACGCAGTTCAGTATGTCGTCTTTGCACATGTGAGGTAGAACAGGAAAGCATTTATGGCCTCCTTCTAGGTGTTAAGATTATCGCTCTGGAGCAAAGTTTCTAAGACTGCTGCAGAGGTATTGAACAGTATGGGGAGGTCACTGAGAAGTGTGCAATGAGACAATAAAGTTGCTGTTACGAGTTGTGATTTTTTGACTCTAATCAGTGTATGATCCTCAAACAGAGACAAGAGTTGCATATGGTTGTATTAATGAGCTAACAGTTGGCAACATGGTTCTTATTAGCAGTTCTATTAGTGCTATTTTGATCATTAAAGAGCATCATTTGTTTATGGACCATAGGCTGGAACAGGAGTTTTCCCTTGATCAATTGCTTGCCTGAAGATCCTTCTAAAGAAGGATGAAGTGGTGTAATTTTCTTTTTGGTTGAGGCAAAGAAGTATTCTCTTGTCATAATTCACCAGTTCCAAGCCTGTAATCAAAAAACTTGTGGTAAAATAGTGATGGCTATGTGGTGTTTCTTACAGATACTGTAAAAGCGCTGTCATCTCCTTGGGGGGCCATCTTCCCATGAGATATCATCTCTACCTACCTACTCTTTCTCTCCTAAAGACTTTGGTATTAAGAACCTGTGGCCTGGCATCCAAAGTTTTAGCTCCAGAGGCTGAAAGAAGAAAATTTAGCGCAAAGAGTTACTGAAAGAAGGACTATGTTTTGTGGACATGAGAAGGTCCTGAACCTCAAGTTTGCCTTAAGAGTCTCCCTTCCTTGTCTGTTGTTTGCATACACTATTATACATGTGTATATGTATTATTTTTATTTTTTTTTTCCCCACTGATTTTTGGTTGAATGAAGGTGTGGCTTTATACCTTGATGCCTTTTGCAACTGTTGTGTGAGCAGAAATGGCAGTGACTAGTCGCACTGGAGTTTTAGTAAGTACTTGGCATTATAATCACGGTGAATACATTGTGAGCTCATCCCGAAGTAACAACACAGGATAAAGTTACTATTGCACTGAGGAACCTGCAGTTCATAAGAACAGCAGCCCAGGGCAAAATGGGATTGGTTTTGCTTGGTTGGACACTGTTGTTCTTTATTCAGGCATGGAGATAGGAGGGGAATTCTTTGCTCAGAGGGAGAGGTTCCTGTGTGACCTTGAAAAGCCCAGCATGGTATGCTTCTTCTCTGTTCTTTTATAACTAAATGTATCCAAATTTGTCAGGGGGGGTTCAAAGAGAACCACAGAGGGCGAAACAGTTTGCTTATAAGGAGGGCAGCTCTGGAGTGGAAAACAACAGAAAAGTGAGCTTGGAAGACCTGGAAGAGGTGAAATGTTGTTAGAGCTGGTAGGGGCTAGCTGATCCCAGCAATCTAGCCTATAGAAATGTTGCTGCATAACTGATAGAAGATGCTAAATTGTTGCCTTAAAGGCCCTCAGATTATGTTCCCACTCTGTAACAGAACACAGTATGGCGTGGGAGCTCATGGCACAAGCCGAGCTGGAGCACTTAGAAGGGTAAGAGGTGGTGAGTACCTGGGTTAGTTCCCATAGTGCAAGAACAAAGGGATGTTTAAATGAAAATTGGAACATTTGAAACCTGGCATAATTATATCACATGATATTACCGAGGCCAAAAGTTTAGTTGGATTCCAAGCAGACCAGGACATTCATACATATACAGTGACAATGTCCAGAGTTGCAGTAAATAGGATTAAAAATAAATTAAGCATATTAAACCTGCATGCTAATTGATGAGGTTAGGAAGGAATTTCCCCTTTGGGTGAATTGCATCATTGTTCACTACTTGTGCTGTTCCACCTTATGAAGCATCTGGTCCCGATCACAGGGGGCATGGTTCTCAAACAGATGGACCAGCAGTCTGACCTGTTGTGGCAGTGCTTAGCTTACCCTGCCTGGGGAGGATCTTGTTGAAAAGGTTTGAGAAGCATTTTTGTTTTTTCAGGGTTTTCTGAGGCCACCTGTGCTGCAGTTTATGTCTGCTTTTCCAGTTTCTATTGGTAAAAGAGGACAGCTGTTGACCAAATGCCTTTAATGAATCCTGAGAAATGCTGCTAACATGTCAGCAGCAGCCCCTAAAGATGGAAGCTGTGATAAGCACATAAGGTATTGCTGTACTGCTCAGTAAATTGAAAAGTAGCTCTATGAGAAGCTGAACTAGTGAGTAGGAGTTTGCTGCAGCTTTCTCAGTTTTGGTGGCACGGTGATACCTTAGGCATCCTCCCTTCTTTGTTTTCTTTACAAAGAAGTGCCGTTAGCATCCCTGTGCCGTTAGCATCCCTGATTTTTCCAGCAGCATACTGTCTGAGCAGCCTCTCACTGCCTTGTAGTTCTTGGGGTATATTTAATCAAAACGTGATGTATCCCTGATGTTTGTGAACTGGGCACATGGCTTAGGGGGCTACCTTGGTTATTTATTCTATAAACCTGTTGTAGGAATTGAGCACCTGTGAAATCTCTACCCTTTTCTGTCAGATTAGGTTGCAAATGGCCTTATAAGTTACGTCTCTGTACATGGGACAGTCAATATGGTTATGCAACCTTGGAAAACAAGGAAAAATATAAGTCTTCCAAGCAAGTTGCTGTGGAATACTTTTTCTCTCAAAGCAATTAGGTGCATAAACAGTTACACCAAATAACGGAGGTGCATGTGCCTTTAAAACATGCACTGTTTAATCTGAAGACTTTCCCCAAGGTATAAGGGAAAGGCTTCCTTGCCAAAATACTGTAATTGAATTAACAGTCCATGAGGTTTCTGTGTTTTGTTACTGAGCTACAAAATTCTTCTGCTGGTGTTGGCTGCTGCGAAGATCAAAGTCAGAACCACCGGCCTGCCAGTAAATTGTCTCTTCAAAAGAAAACTGGAAATTCCTTGGTTGTTTCAGGTGACAGCCGGTGTCAGATCTTTCTGACAATAAATAATCTTTTTCCGCAGTTCTCCTTCCGCATGCAGCAGTGAGAAGCTGGGATGTCTTGTAATCTGTATGGTGCATATGCTGAGTGTAGACATCTGATTAACGAGTAAGGATGTCAATAATAAATTGAACTACTTGTCTGCAGTTAATTTCTGGTGCTCTGAGAGCATATGGAGTTATGATGATTAGGGAACAGTGAAATTGTGGTTTCTGTTTCTTGCATACAGTGATCATCATAATAAAAGGTTAAGTGGTGTAAAGTAATTGGGTGGTATCTGGACATGTTCTGGATGCCCTTCTAATGGGACATGTGTGGCTGCCTTGGTTTTTTGTCCTCTGTAAATCTGTGGTAGTTGCCTTTCCTGAGTAAGCAATAGCATGTTTCTCAACAGCAGGCATGATCGCTGAGGGACAGGTTTTCAGGACTGTTTGCCTACTAAGCACTTTTAGGGGTAAGGACTTCTTCAAGAGTTCAGAATTGAGGGAATATGTAGTTTTCTTTGACATATAATCCCTGCACTGCAAATACATTTCTGGCCAGTTATTTAACAGCTATTATTGCTGCAACACCCAGAGTGTTGTCAGAGGGTTTTTTGCTTTGACCATCCAAGGCTCAGTTATCATCTCTACTGTAGTATGCAAGAACCAAAGCCAAGACTCTTTGTGCTCGGATAGGACTCTGTGTCTACAGCTGTCCCTCACTTCTAGTGTAAGAGAGCTGAAACAAACCACTGTTTTGCTGGGATGAGTTGGCAAAGAAAAGGACTATGCTGTCTTTCAGAGTGAAGTGTGCCCTATGTATGGAGCACGTTGCTGTCAAGTGCATTGCAGAAGAAAGGAGGATTTCAGAGGGAGGTGGAATTCTGAGAATTTCAGAATGGTAGCTGATAAGAGGTAGGATCTGCTCTGCCTCTGCTAGGAGGAGATTTTGGTGCTAATGTTTATTTTAAAATGGGAGAGATAAAATTGCTTTCATGCTTCTGTCTCACTGAGAGCTGGCTGGCAGGATGCTTTTGGTGCCTGAGGGCTTGATGGCTGGGGAGCATTGCAGAAATAATTTCTGCTGCACCCCCTCATTCAGCATTTGGGCAAAATCATGAGGCAGGCAAATAGCTTGGGCTGCCTGTTTGGATGCAAGATGGCTGCGTCTCCATTTTGTGGATGAGTCATCCCTCTGCCTTTTTGTTATTAGACTCTGAACAGTGCTGCAGTTGGCTGTGGGCCTGCTCGATCATAAGTTTTGGATGGCAGAAACGGATAAGCAAGTCCCCTCCACCCCAACCCCAAGCTTTATGATGTGATTTTAGGGACAAAGACACATTGAAAATACATTAGGCCTTTGTCACCTTGTAGTTCAGCTACTGTAATGCAGAGGAAGCATCTCCAGTACCTGTAAAGTGTGTAAAAATGCAAACATATTGTGGAAGTTGGGTAGGTCAGGGAGCGATGGGAAAGTAGAGGAGAGGCTTACATCTTTGTTTTCCATCTCATTTGTGGGCTGGAGCTCTACGTACTTGGATAAACGGGTCCTGAGTAAAGATAACTCACACTGTTTTCAGTAGTGGATAAGTTAGTAGATGGGTCAGTGGTTTCTTTTAGTTGAGCTGGCTGCCACAGACTAGTTCTGCAAGCTTGGCACCTGATGATGTTTTCCACAGTATGTGAGGCTAGCTGGTACAGGATTTTTCCTGCTCGTCATATCAGGAACAGAGGCGCAGATTAGGAGATTGCATTGGTCACCCCAGTTTCGGCACATGATATTTACGTACCTAGTTTGGCAAAACTTTGCTTTTGTGAAAGGAACTCTTATTTCCTAAAAGGAACTTGAATGAAAGTTGGGATTTTATTAAAGACACAGAGGCATATTATTATTCATCTTTCCTTGCTTCATCCCTGTGATGTTTCCTGTTTTGCTTCTTGAGATACAGGTGTCATGATGAGGAGCTTCTCAGAAACAGAAGTGGATGATGAGTGGAGATGAAGAAATCATACATTTAAGAAGTTGGCTCAAGTTTCCGTTACAGGCATGGAAAGTTTCTGAGACCAAGCCATGTGAGAAGAACATGAGTAAAGAAGAGGGAGATGTAGACCCAGACTTTCTAGAAGGGATTGCAGGATTTGAGAGGACGCTGCACAAACGTCACATAGTTTGCTTGCTTACTGATTTACCTGCACCCCTGGGTTGTAACACTTTGTTTGCATATCTGTTTGGAAGTTGAAAAATCCCCTCATATCTGTGTCTTTAATATAATCATGGCTTCAAGATTGTTTTAGGAAGAGCAGAACACTGCTGTAGTTTTGATTTGTGGATTAGATAGCTGCTGCTTTGTACTTGAAATTGATTATGTTTTTTTGTAGAAGTGTGCATTGAATATGGAGAAGATCAGACCATGACCATTATGAAACAGGAAATCAAGGGTTTTGCTTGCATTTAATAAACAGCTTTTGCATACAAAGTGTAACAGGTGCATAGGTAAAAGGAAAAAAAGGTAGTGTTAGTCCTCTAATTTGAGTAATGCTGTCCTTAGATACCAGAATCAAATATTCATCAGTTCAGTCTTTTTTATTTGACTGTTGGTCACAATAATACTCTATGTAGGTAAGATTTCTTGGCAGGGCTGCGGAGTAATACATTACTTAGTATTGAGTTAGGGAGCTTTTCAGAAAGGTAGAGGTTTTTTAACATCTTGGCTGTTACATGAAATATTATAAGGAAACACTAGCTATGCTAGTCCAGCAACTTACAATGCTGGAATATTGTAACATGAACAGACTTAGTTGCAGTAAGTCTCCAGTATGGAGGTGCTAAGACTTTGACATATATGTATTTAAGATATTTAAAATGAAATATAATTTCCTTTATTGGACAGTGTTGCTGGTACAGCAAAGAGCATCTTTGTTTTTCTTACGAACTCTTATCTGGTCCTTTATCCTTTAATAAAAGGCTATGGGTATTTTTTCATGCTGACTGAGTATTTGGCCTTTAAGAGTATATAATTAGGTAGTAGAATAAATGCAGTTGTTAAAGAACTGTTTTTCTAATGAAAATAGTTTGAAATCATATAATTTTAGTTTCTTCCGAATAGATGTGATTAGTGTGTTGGAAATAGTTTTATAGTCGATATAAAGGGAACAGTTGAGAGACAGTGGCTGAGAATGTGTCCAGCTATTTTTGTAGCTAACGGTTATATTTTTTCATTCTCTTTACTTAGATATTTCCATACAATGGAACAGCTAAATTAGAACTGGATTAAAAGAACTATTTGCACTTAGTAATATTTATATTCAAAACAGGTTTTATTGTACAAATTGATGGGTAAATCACAATGACTATGATAAAATCCTAGCCTATATTATTACTTTGATAAAAATTTGAATATGGGATAGTGTTGTCTGTATCATATACAAATGTTTGAATGGATTTTTAGCTGCTGAAACTGAAATCAATAAACTTTAGTTACTGTTGTTGACTGGAACAAGTAAATCTGCACATTTCTGTTTTCTTCATATTACTTCTGCCTCTACATTCACCTAGTGTTTCTTTCAGCATTACTACTTCCATCATATTTTGCCTTCTTTAGATCTACCCATGAGGTACTCTCAGTGTGGGTTTTTGCACGTTCTTGTGGAACACTTTCTTGATGGAGAACTGTGCCTCTGAGTATGTGCTGTTTACTTGCCATTTTCTGAATAAACCCTAGAGAATTCCAGGCAAAATAAAACCCTAGGATTAGTAGAGTAGCTAGTGGGTCAGTTCATATTTTAAACATATTCGTCAGTAACTGATGATTGTGTTTTAAAGTTGGTACAGATACAGAATGGTCTTCTGCACACCTAAATTTCATGTTAGATTAGTGATAACAGTGTATCCCTGATTGAATGTACATTAGTGAACAGTATAGTCTGTGTTCTGGATTACTTTGGAGAATGGTAAATACTTTTTGCTTGGTTGAGAAATTTTTAAAGCTGGAAAGCGTTGTGTTTATTTTAGTACCTTAGTACTTCAGATTTGAAAGAACCAAACTTGTAATACAGCCCAAATTGATTGTCATCTGTGTAGTTATTTATATTACATGAAGTGATTCAAAGGTGCTCATGTCTGCTGAAGTTTTAAAGAAAACAAAATCAAATTGTGGGAGATAATTGGTTAAACACTTGGAGACAGTGTTAATAGAAGTATTAAGCACATTTTGGGAGTAATGTATTCCACCATTTCTGAGCAACTGTTTTCCTCACATCATTTTATTCATTTGGTGTAAATCAATATCTGGTTAATTCAAGGCTGAGGAACTGAGTCCTTGTTTACTTCTTTAAAAGAGAAAATACATATTTTTTTTCTGAGCATTCAGTGTTCTTTACCTGATGATCCATCTGCTCATTTGTTTTATAGGTAACAGTGAGTAACTTTTCCTTATAACAGAGATAGACTGTGACCCCTTCCAGGTCTTGCAAGAAATGTGCTCCACGTGTGCTTCCATACTCCAGAGGACTCTCTTCATGTGGCATGTTTGTCATACCTGGCTTATTTTTATTTCTTCTTTTTTGGGTTATTTTTTTTTTTGCCTGATTTTTTTTTTTTTTTTTTTTTTTTGCCTCCCCCAATACTTCTGCTCTCTGTGAATTTGCACCCTGCCTTGGAATGGTGTGGCCCTTCTCTCAGTGGTTGTGTGGAATGGTGAGGTCTGTGTCAGCGCTGTGCCATTTTCATTGTTGGGTAGGGAAATGCGTAGGTCTAAAGAAGTCCCCATTCAAGCCTTAGTGGGTATAGCAGGACCCTGGCATGGCTAGCTCTAATTCTCACCCTTCTCCAGAAAGGCAGGAAAGAGGAAGGGTTCTTCATGGAATCCCCTTTGCTATTCCTGACCTTTTCAAGAGCATCCATGCTATCTTTCTTCCACTGGGTGACCATTAGTGTGGTGTAATCCATCACTATCATCAGCACAGCTTAGCTATAAACACCTTTTCAGAGGATGAGGCACACTAGCCACTGGCACTGTTTTCTGGTGCCTTGTACTCAAAAAAATATGTTCTGCTGCCTTAAGGACTTTTTCTTCTCTTTATAGCCTCTGTGTCAGCAAGCAGAGAAATTCTAGCTGTTTGAGCTCTTGTTACGGATAAATATGCTCGGCAGTTTACTGGATTCAATGTTTCCTGTTATCCTGCCCATACCTTTGGGAAGATTCTTTGTACTGCACATGGATGTAAGCACTGGACCACTAAAGTACAAAAGCTAATGTTACCAGGCTTTGCTCCCAGGCTAGGAAAAGCCCAGATAAAACATGGAGCCTTCTCCCCATGACGAATAGCTCATCTGAGGGAGAGAGTTTTGGTAACAAGATCCCTGACAAAACCACTATATTAAGCTGGTTTGTAGGTCTGCTTTTCCTATGATTTTCAGTTCTAAATTCTCACACAGGGGAAGCATTGAAGCAGAGAGCAACATTTTCCTTTGTAGAGGATAAAGCCCATTTTCTCTTGACTTGCTTCACAGGATCACATGCCCTTAGTAAGTTCTCTTGGAAGGGTTTGCTGAGCCAAGAACCCAACTATGGGACATTTATTTGGGCATGCTACACTGGTGATGATTTAATTCCTAGCCGGTGTGACAAATCTGTTGGCCACCTGTTTTCTCCAGCAGCATCATCAACCTACGGTGAAGCAGATGGCATGTTAAGTTTGCCTTGTAGGTGGAACTCAAGGTTTTGGCTTCACTGTCATGCTCTTCATGTCTCTAGCAGCAAAGGCTACAGGAGATAGATGTGGACCATTACATGGACTCTGAAGAACAAAGATGAGCAGCTGTTGGATTTTGAAGGGGGAAACATGCCTCTTAGTTGGCAGATGCCATTCTTTGCATGGTCTCCAGACAGTATTGGGCACAGTCAACCGCCTTCAGTTGTAATATTTGGTTCCTATTGCTATGAAATGAAGCTTCCATTGCTGTTTCCACCTTTGTATTTTTATTACTGTAATACATATAGAAAAAAATCCCAAACCAAATGATTTCCATTGCCACAGTGTATTGGCCTCATCTATTTCTACTTACTCCAATAACCCTGATCAGCACCTGAGTGTCATTGTCCCTTCTCTCTTTGGTTATACCGCTGGTCCTTTCCTCCTTTTGGCATTCAGCTAGCTCACTTCAGCAGTGCTTGGTGGTGTTCTGTCCTGCTGGCCACACTAATTTTGGAGTCTGTCAGTGAGAGCCAGCCAGTGTGGTTTGGCATGTTGGTAGCTACTCGCACACTCCGGCACCCTTTGAAGGGAGAGAATTGCTGGGCTCAGGGGAGCCCCAGCCATCTCTTCTGGCTTAAGAGGAAAAAGCTCCACCGCGGTTATTCTCTGAAACCCAAACCAGAATGGAAATGGCAGGCAATCTGGGGCTTGAGGTGTCACGTTTCCTTTATCTGGAAAATTTGCATTGTTGACTTTTGGCAAGCACACTCTGGCTTGTTATCAAGGGGATCTTTGCATAAGCCTCTGAATTTGTAAAATGTGTATTTTTGGATCACCACTGGAGTATTTCATGGGCAGTTTTTATGTTCTGTGTAAAGTCAGTGTAGGTCCTTCAGTATAATGCTTCTTGAGTTGTCAGCAGTAGCCAGGGCTCTTTGAAATACTTTGCCCATGCTGATTGCTTTATTCAGATATGTGTCTGGGGAGGGGAAGTGATGGATTAAAATCAGTGAGGCTCACTTCAGCTGTTCACCAGTTCCCTTGGGCTTAGTATGGACATAGTATGCTCAGTCTCTGGTGAATCAGCCTGAGTCCCTGGCAATACGAGTCCAGTTCCCAGCGCTAACTGGATTAGTGCTTGATTCAGGACTGGTCAAAGCCTTGTGCCTTCAGAATGGTTTCCTGCCTTTGAACTCCTCTTGGCTTGGCTTGGCCTTGGGCTTGTGCTGTGGCAGGGGTTGGAGCCAGGCTGGCTCTCCCAGGCCACACAACACCCACAGCCTGTGTCATCCTCTGTGCCAGCCTTGGCCTCTGGCAATTCCAGTTGTGGGTTCCTCCTTTTCATTTTCCCAGAGCTTGCTCTCTTGATAGACCAGTGTGATCTCAAGCAGAGTCACGCTCTGTAACATGGCAGCTCTCCCTGCATGCCTGTGAAAGCACAGCCGACTCGCCTCAACCATTGGGAGTGGAAATCTTTAAGCTGGGGTGGGACATCATCTTTGAGCGTGTGGGGACTTGCTGGAAGAAAGTTTGGATGACAGTGTGACAGAGTTCAGAGCCATCAAGAAAGCTCACCCAAATGGTTTGCTTCCTCAGAGCAGAGGAGTTGCTCCATCCCTGAATGCCAAGTGACTTTAATTTTCATGTTTACCACATTAAGACTTTCCAGAGAGTCCCTGAGATGCTTTTTCTTGCGGTGAAACATGGAAGCATGTCTCTCAACTCAGAGATTTATCCTGATAGATAACAGAATGTGTTGGAGCTTGCTACCCAGTATGCAAAAGCAGATGTGTTTTTATTGGTTGGAGATGGCTTTTTCCAGCTTGAACTGTGTTTGTTAGCTATCTGCTATCTGCAGAGCAGATACTCAGTTTTGTTGGTGTTCCTTATGCGCATTGGAGTTACTGAAGCACCCAGAAATGGTGCTGTGTTTGATAGAGCTCTGTTAAATCTCCTTTAGTCTCAAGGACCCAAGGGCTGATTTCCAGGTAATGATGAGCGTGTGGTGCCCTGCTTCATATCCCCTATGGTATAGATGTCATGGGGGCCATCAAAACTAGAAAGAAAGGTATTACAAGAGCTGTATTTCTTTGAGATGCTATGTTATACCCGTGCAGTCATCTGCCGCTGTTTTGATTCTTCTCATTAATTTTATTTACTTTGTTTGTAGATTGAAGGGAAATAAGGGTTCCCAGGCAGGGTCAGGGGCACAAATACTGATAAGGGAAACAAAACCTCCCTGGTTTCAGCTGCTTATGGCTCCAGATTTTAGAGTACCAGCAGGTATGTGAAAGCCTGAAAGCTCCTGTTGCTGGTCAGTAACCTTATTTAAGTTGGTACAATGTAACTAGAACGACACCCTTCAGCTTTCTGATGTATTTTAGTCTATTTCTGTTTCTGACCGAAGCAGTTTACAGGTATTTGGGTTCCAATTCTGGCAGGTTTTTATGTTAGAAAATTAGAATCACTCCCCGTTATTTTCTACTAAAAAGGTAGAACACATTTTATTAGAATAAGCACATATTAGAATAAGCACATATTAGAATAAGCACATAACACATTTTATTAGAATAAGCACAATCACTGAAATAGGGAGCCTTCCCATCTGAATGGCAAAAAAAGGCCAGTAATATTTGATATAAAAGTTACATTAAGTTGCAAATTAACGTTGTTTTACTGGTTACTGGTAAATGAGAACCTGGGGATCTTTCAGAAAATAGCTGATGTGGAAATGCAAACTGAAGGGGGGTTAAAATTAGTTATTGAAATTGGCATGTTGTATTACATTATTTAAACCAGAATATAAATTTTCCTAGCATGGGTTTGTCAAATCAAGCAGGGATCTCTCAGTTGTGGATTTACCAGAATAAATTTCAATTTTAAAGAAATTAGGATATCTGATGGATGTTGTAATACATAATATTTATAATTTCTACACATATTTGATTTGATGGGAACCAAACTTGTGCTGCCGTTGCCAAAAGCCAATCCTCATAATTTATTTTGTGGTCGTATAAATTTTCCTTTGCCTGCTTCTTTAGTGGTATCCCAAATTGTAACTTTTTAATGGTCAACCTATCTTGGCTTGAATTTTCCCATGCCTGAGGTCTACAATGCTGATTTAGCAGAACAAAAACTTTGAAGATATTTCCTTTTCTCTGTGCTGTTTATTATATCCTTTTCTTTGCGTGTAGACCGAGCTCTGAAGCTTAGGTCAACAAGAAACCACCGCTGTGGTCGGGCTGGCTCGTGGGAAGCAGCACTCAAATGATTCCAGTTTGTTATTCTCCTGGGTCTGAAATGATTCCCACTGGTCGGGCAGGCAGCTTCTGGCTTTTGAAATCTGTGTAGATCCCTCGCAAATAATGTGTCCTTTCAGCAGTCTTTTTACCTGCATCTGCACGCTGGTGGTGATTACTCTAGGCCTTAGTGAATGGTCCTTTAAGGAGAACTAGGGTGCGTTTAGCACTTACTTGGGCAGCTTGGGTTTGAGCTTTTCCAAGGCAGACATCAACAACTTGTCAGCTATAAAGAGAACATGAAATAATATTTTGTGTTCTTTTTTTTTCTTTATAAAGTTAAATTGAGTGCTCCAAGAAAGTTTCTGTGTTTATTCACTTCCTCAAAATCTTGGAATCCAGACCTATAAATGCAGGCTGACTTAATGTTTACAACTATGATAGCTCTCACTTGAATTGATTGACACTACTCATGCACAAAAGAAAAAGTATTAAGTTATGTTTAGATCTGCAGGAAAAGATTATTATTGTTATGCTTGTTAAAATACGTTACTTTTGTACATAAGGGAAAACCAGTGTTCACTTTTCTAGTGAAAAGGCTTTTTTAGAAAGCCTGTTTACCAGCTATTACAGAAATAAAAGACTTTGCAACCAGTCTGAAGAGATGCAGCTTGTCATGAAGTTAGCTATATTGTAAGCTTAATAGTAGGTGGGTATTTACCTTAAATGAAGAGTCAGCATTTCTTGAAAAGAATCATGGCCTCATAATTCTTATTTTTATTGGGGATTTTTAGTGTCATTTCTGCATTGCAGATTTCTAGCTGGAGTTTTGCCTTAATTCTTTTTAGAAGATGATGTAGGCTTACTGATCCATGTGAGTTTTCTTAAGAAATGTAAAGCACTTTTCGTATTTACTGCTTTATCCCTGAGTATAATCTGCAGCTGAATATAACCAATTTAGAAAACTTTTGCATCCTTGTTAAGAAATATCTTTTATTCAAACTTGAAAAAATAGATGAGGTAAGAATTCTGTTTCCAAGTCTGTGTTTGCAAATATAAATCAATTATTTGGTTTTTCTCAAATGTTCAGGATGCAGGAAATTTACTAATTTAAGTTCATGTTGGAATTATGATTCCATGGTTTTCAGTGACTCAGAATGGAGTAAAACCTAACAGTTAAATTTAAAGCATCTTTTGTTAAAAAACAGAAATGTGCTCAAATAAATTGGTGTCTGTTGGATTTCTAAACTAGTGACATTTTTGGTTTACATTACTTTTTGCTGGATAAAATGGCTTAATTGTGTTATATAGTATTAAAGCAAATATTTTATACAAAGCTAAGCCGGGTGCTTTTAGGCAAACACTATTTTTGCCTTGACATACATGCAAAAATGTTTCCCACTTAAAGGAAAGTGGTTGAAGGAATTTGGATTGGGTAATTTAGGTCGAACTGTTGAAAGTGAAGTTGCTTTCTTAGGCATCAATCCAGTCAAAACTAATGCACATCTTTAACTTTCTGCAGTCTGTGTAGCCTGTGAGACCTCTACTGACATGGATAAAGTATCAAGCATGCAACATCTTTCCTGAATTGGATGTACATACCCTACCATCACATGCACTTGAGTTAAGCGTGCTTGCAAACAAGACCTGGGGCTCCTCAGAGATTACCTGATCTCACCAAATTGCCCAGCCAGCGATCAAAAATGAGATTTCCTTCCTGATTTATGCCTATGCTTGAGGGGGGGTTGGAAAAAAAAGGAATGTTTTGTTGCTTTTAATGTGAGCTTCATTGGATTGGTTTGTCTCACTAGTGCAGTCGTGACGCAGTGTTGTGTTTTATCAGTGCCCACCCCCAGCAGAATTCTTTGCTTAAGAGGAGGCAGATTTTCACCTACTGAATAAGGCTCTGGACTCACACTGATGCTTCTCAGTGTTGTCTTGTGTGCTCTCCTGTGCCGGAGTGAATTTTATCCCCGGACTGCCTGGTGTAAGTTATAGCCTTCTTTCTACCCTCTGGAAGTTTGCATGTTCAGTGTGAGTGTGCTAAATGATAGGATGTCTATTTTAGAGTTCAGCCTGTATTTACAATCGGGAGAGCAAGTCGCTGGAAGAACTTAGCTCCTTTTTCTTTTGAAACAACTTTTAAATACTGGGTGAGTTTTAAAGATTTCTCTGAATGTCTTTGTTTTATAAAACATGTTTTCCATAACCATGAACACTTGTTTTCTCTGAATGGATCTTAAAAATCTGTAGTGGTGAATCATAAAAAACACTTGCTTCTTAAAAAGACTTTGTTCAGTCATCAAAGGATCAAATTGTCTTCTAGTTAGAGAAAATTATATTTATCAGCAAATGCAGAAGGACCTGTTGATGCTTTACCTATCTTACTTGTTTGTAGAGCTGCTGTTTAAACAGGACTGCTCTCTGTGGTTTTAGTGAATGTTTTCAGCAACAAAATCTTATGCTAAATATTTTATGCACATTTTTGACCTTTCAGTGGTGAGAACAGAGGTTGATAGGGACTAAGAAAAAGAAGCATCCTCTGGAACTTTTGGGAGCTGGCGGTGACAGTCCCTCTCTGCGATGTTAAGCTGGATGGGAGTCCTTGGAAAACTACCAACTTCAGACTAGTTTCCATATCAAGTAGTGGCATGAAGTATGCTTAAACACATTGTTAAAATAGGAACTGATTGATACAAAACCTGCTGCTGCAGATGTGGCAATATTTTTAAAGTAAGTCAAGGGTGCTTTTTCTGTACTGGAGCACTAAACTTGCGTCGCGCTTGGCCTTGTGACAAGTCTTGTGCATGTAATTTAGAGCCATATAGGCATGTTCTTGGTCTTGAACCACTTGAATTAATACCACCTTTCATATGAGTGTAGTATTACTGTTTCAAAGTAGATAACTTGTGATCCTTGTGGCCCAAGCATGAATTGGAAATGATAAGGATTATTGATGTGAATGGTATTAGTAGCTTTGGTTATAAATCAGGCTTGGTTTCTATGCTCCAATAGACAGGAATGCCAGATCTGGCGTGAGTTTATATACACAGGTAGGAAGCCTGACAGATCGGTTTTATATAAAGAGCAACATACAGAAATTAGGGATGGAATAACCTGCTAGAAGCTGCTGTCTGGTAAGCATTTTAGACAGGCTTTTCAGCCACTGGTAACTGGAAGTGAACCTGCCTGTCATTACAAATTCAGTGCTGCTGTCTATCATGTAACGTCTGCTGTTTTCAACACTGCAGGGGAAATTGTCCTCCCCTGTCTGTCTTGTCGTAACGCAGAGTGGAGGAGTTGTAAGAGTTACCTTGAGAAATGCTACACTAGCTGCTGTCTTTCGAGTTTTGCTCATACTTGGGCCACAACCAAACAGTTAAAATTGGGACTTGTGGAATCTCTGTCCTGTCTGGAGCAGGAGAAAGTTTTCAACTGCAGCATGGGGTAACTTCTGAGAGCAGAACTACATAGAGCATGATTCACATATGGCATGAGCAGCATGATTTACATATGGCATGAGCTGCATATGGGATCATTTATATACCTTTCAATGTTCCATGAGTGCAGTAGGTTCTTCCCTTATTTTCTGCAAAGGGAAGTTTAAAGGACATTTATGGGGTCTCTGTTTGTTTCCTTTCTGTCAAACAGTTGGATTGCTGGTAGGTAGTGCACTCTGCTTCCATAGACTGAACTTCATCTGAGCTGTTAAATTTGTCTCTTTTAGATGGTTCTGCATTCTCTTTAGCAGCAATTTGGCAAAAAAAAAGTAACAACTGACATCCTAATTTTTCAAATTTCATGTTATTTTTCACCTACGCTTAGAATTCTATTGTGAATAGTTTCCAGAAGAGCTGTCTTAGTAAATGTCCATATATAAACATGTCCTAAAATGATCTCGTGGTTACCAGGAGACCCTGACATTTTCCTGAGGATTCACTTGTCTTACTGCATGAATCAAGGTGCTTCCTTACCTAGGTTTTGTTTTCATTTCTCCCTTAGGGAAGCAATAGCACTTTCTGTTGACAGAGTTATAACAAGTTGTTAAGCTAGCAACAAAATAAAATCCAAGGGGGGTGTCTGGATCATCTGCCAGCAGGGCAGAGGGACGTGCTTAGCATTTCCAAAAATTAGATTTTTCTCACTGAAGTGCAAGTTCTGTAGGTTTTTAAGTCCACTTAAGCAGTTAGAAGCTTCAACTCAGACCTCCCAAATATAATACACTAATTATCGATCATAAGAGCTATTATTAGCTCTTTAGTATTAGCTAAAAATCTTGCCTTGGCATAGAATTAGCTTCTTACAACTTGAAATTTCATCTCTATGCATCTCCCTTTGCTCTAACAGCCACCAGAGAAGAATGCTTCAGCTTTAGGTCCTGCTGAAGGTCCCCGGTGCTAACACAGTTCCTCTGCCCTGCTAATGCCCAAGGGTGAGTTTGCAGCACGGCCACTGCAGTGCAGGCTGGGCTGGTCCAGGAAGAGTTATCCAAAGCCTAAATAGGAAAATTAACTTTTCCACCCAGAGTCTGCTGCATTAGCGTAGTGCACCAGACTGTGGAAGCCTTGGAGAGGCGGTATGGATCCCGCAGGTAAATGGGAGGATTTCCTAGTATCTGCCAGGTCAAGCTGAATTGCATTTGGCATGCAGAGGCATGCTGATGAAATATAAATGGGTGCGGGAGAGAAACAGGCTAGTGACTTCCAGCTGTCATGCAGAAAGCAGATCTGCTGTTCCCTACTATACAGTGGCTTTTTCCAGTTTCTTTTTCGTCCCAGTAACACGAAATACCACAGGCTCTTGGGTTAGATTAGGTGATGAGGGGCATAGCTCAGTATGTCTGAGCATGCCAGATATATTTTGAGCTCTAGAAAGAAGCATGCTTCGAGATTTAGTCTGTATTTAGTCACTGGCCTACTTTGCAGGATATTTTGCATTTCTGAAAACATTCTCACCAGAGATGTGCCCCCTTTTTTTCTTTCCTTTCTCCTTTCTGTTTCTGTCTTGAAACAGTGAACACCTCTTAGTTATTGAAGGTTGGAGGTAGTATCACCTGGCCATTCAAATGATGCCTGCAAGTTAACTTTTAAACGTGTTTACTCCCTTTCCTCTTTTCCTTTTGGTTTACATCTAATTAAAGGCAAGGCTTGGCCATTGCTACGCTCTGTCACTTGTGCAAATGCGGTAGAGGTCACGTTGAGCCTCCCAAGTTTTGGAGGAAGCTCTATTTCGAACTGTCACCTTGTGTAAAATGACAGGAGGGGTGACTTCTTACTTAAGACATCCTTTTCTCACGAGGTCATATATCCCATTTCACAGGGAGGGAGATTATGTGGCTGCCTCTCTGAGCCCTTTGCCAAGAGTCCCATCAACAGACTTCAGGAGACTTCATGAGGAGTTTTAGGAGCACACGTACACACACTTGAAGTCTTCATTTCTTTGGGACCATCTGGAGTTCTCCTCCCCCTCCCAGGGAAGCTAATAGAGGCAACCTTGTGACTTCGTGGTTTATTTTGGAAGCTGCAGGAACTCGCTGTGGCCAGAGGAGCCAGATTTGGCAAACGTTGTCCCATGAACTCTGTTGCAGTGGGGGAATGTCACAATCCCCCTGCTCTTCCTTATCCCAGATAATTGGGTCACCATAGTAAATTGGTAGGTTGGTTGATAAGTGGAGAAAAGACAGATCTCCATTGGGAATAAGGATGTGCTTTCATCTTGCGGGTCCGAAGGAAACGGGCCTCATATAATCACAGCGTCTATGCATGCATAGATCTCAGTAAGCTTTGCCCATTTTCAGGAGAGGAAACTGGGGCACCACAGCTAACTTGGCAAAGGTACTGTGTAAATCCATGAAGGATGAAGAATGTAATCATTAATCTCCAGGATCAAGAAAGGACTGTGGTCCAGCACGTCATGTCCTAGCAAAAATCTCATATATATAATAGAAGTTTTTAGTGAATGAATTTAACAGTGTTTTGCATTCCTTTACAGGCAAACAAGTGCTAACTTTAATTGTTTCTTCCAAATATTGTTAGACTTCTCTGTCAAGACCTTTTTCACTCAATGGGCTGTGAGCTCATGAATTACAAAAAGGCAACAAGTCTTCAAAAGTCAAAAATGCATTGGTGCTTTGTTTTCTCATGTTATCTCATAGTATAAAAATCCTTATACAAATGTTTTTAATTGTTAAGACCTTCCAAGATGTTATTTTAGAGTGTAAGGCATTCAAGGATTGATGTCTGCTTCATGTCTGGAAAAGACTGGAGCAACAGTTGTTCAGCCAGTTTGGAGCCTGGAGAAAGAGAGACGGACCTCTTTTCTGCTGAATATGTGTATTTAGAGAAAGCATCAATCCTTGACATCAACTTACAGGTTTTCTTGGAAACACTGATGTGTAGATATGTTATTTTCCTGTTGGTAGTTCTTAATGATTCAGCATTCTGGGAATATGTGAATATTGCCATTATGTCAGAGGTTTCAGAGACCCTTCCTCCTTGCTACCGCAGGACCTACATTGCATTAGGGCCATCGAAAGAAATTAAGCATGGTCTCTTGAAACTGTTGGTGTGGGTATTTTGTATGAGACTGAAGTTACTGTGGAAAAACTTAGAGCAGGAGATGGGCTCAGGGCTTTTTGTCTGATATGCCCTGATCTCTTGAAATGCTTCTTAATACGTGTGGAGTTGGCTGATGGGTGCTTGCCGCTAAATGTTCCTTTAACCCCTTGCCACCTCCAAAATGCCACTTTTCTGTAGCCAACCATCATGGATGGGAAAGAGGGTTGCATGGGACATCTCCATGGCAGCTGCTAGCAGAAGAGAAGCAGGCCTCAGAAGAGGCAGGTGGTTTCAGCAAATTTCCTTCTAGCTTTTGACCATCTTGATATCAGTGTGGGCCCTATACTCTGCTTTGCAGTCTTTTGGATGGTAACGGGTTTATTTTTGAAGTCCCTTTCTGTCCCTTTTTTTTGGTGTGAAAGAGCTCAGATTAGACTAATTAATAGCTAAATGTAATTTGAAAGGCAATCACAAAACTGAAACTATTAAAAGAAATACTATGTCTGTAACAGTGGGTTGAATATAATAACTATCAGCAATTTCTCTTTCCTATAATTAGTTACCAGAGAGCTCAACTTTTTAGTTAAACTTCTCTAAATCTGTAGGAATGTATGGGAATATTGTGATTACTGTGCTGTCCCAGTGACTGAGAAGCTATAAGAAAATTGTATTACTGCACGGGATGTGATAACAGCAATAGATGAATATTAATGCCCTTCAGAGTATTTTCAGTAGCGTTCCCTAGACAGACATATAGATTAAGTCATTGTTCAAAGGAGGGCATCCCTGGCTGCAGTTGATAAAATGTTGAGAGCTCTGCTGAGGATGGTGAAGGTAGGTGATAGACATCAACTGGGAATCAGGCTGTATGGTATGGTCTATATGTTCTGCATATCTTATACTCACTGCGTGCAAAGAGCCGAGAAGAATCCTTCCTCTAGGAAGAGGGTTTATCACACTGTTAGGTAAACTCAACACAAACAAAATGCCCAACCTTTCTAAATCCTTTTAAATTGCTCAAAAGATTTCCTAGCTCAGTGATATTGCAAGAAACATATTGCTTTGGAGGTGACCTAATTTTAACTTCTTCTGAGTTGCTTTATGATTAGAACAGTCACATGCTGAGGTAGGACCCCATTAGGGGGTTTAATTCATCTGTTTACTTCTGAAAACACACACTGTTACAGGCTCTGCTGAGAATTCCCCTCTTTTCTTTCTTTCTTTTATTTCTTTTTTTTTAATTTTCTTTTCTTTTTTCTGTTTTTTTATTTTTTTTCTGTTGCAGGACAGAACATCGCAGTTGTACCAGTTTGGGAGCAAAATATGGAATGTGTTTCACTGCTGACCGACGGCAGCCAAATGAACAGTATTTATAGTAGTTTGAAAATCAGCAGTTAGCAGTTTCTTCACATTCTAACACTACCCAGCACTTTCCAGAGAGAACTCATTGTTTACGAGAAATCTGCTTTCCAAATCCGTGTGTCGGTGCCCTCCAGCCTTGCCTATTAACTATTTGCAAAGGGGAAGCTAATCTACAGTTTGGGGAAAAATGGCGATGGATGAGTACCTGTGGATGGTCATTGTGGGGTTTATCATTGCTTTTATTTTAGCCTTTTCGGTTGGTGCAAATGATGTTGCCAATTCGTTTGGAACGGCTGTGGGCTCTGGTGTCGTTACTTTACGCCAGGCTTGCATTTTGGCTTCGGTTTTTGAAACCACTGGTTCAGTGTTACTGGGAGCAAAAGTAGGAGAAACAATTCGGAAAGGTATCATAGATGTTAACCTGTACAACAACACCGTCCCACGGCTGATGGCAGGAGAAGTGAGTGCAATGGTTGGTAAGTAATACTTTCCAATTACAAGTAATGTTCACTGTGTGTTTGTCATCCTGTTTGTTTGTTGTGAATATTGTTAATTAAGTCTTCACATCCTCTGGACTTGCACGTCTGGTTTTGTGTGCGTGCAAGGGCCTGTATTCCTTTTGTAGTCTCCTGTGTTTTTTAAATGCTCCTAATAATTTAGAGTTTTGAATGGTTCAGCAATTTAACAAATAGAAGAAAAAAATGTTTAACGTAATGGGTCATATATATGTATTCCTAGGATGCTGGAAAAGATAATTTGGAGATTTTTATGATAGTAAATGGAAAATATGTAAGCTTTTGTGACCATATAGAAGATCCTACACAAACAGCAGTTTGCTGTGAGTAAGGACAAGCAGGAATTGGCTAAATAGTTTTTTAAAAAATTGCATAAAATCCAAACATGTTTCCTTAAACTGACTGTCCAGCTGAGTGATTGCAATTAATCATACACTTGCTGTTGGCAAAGCTAAAGGATCAGTAAAGATAGATGGTCACATTTAAGGTCTGTTTAGTTTTTCTGCTCAAACCAACAGCAGTTCAGCATACCTTAAAGTCTGCTCCGAGGTGCTTTTATTTGCAGTTAAGTTAATCTCCCTTTAGAACAAATAGCATATTCTGAGGTAAGTAACATTAAGCCACGGTATTTACTCTTTGTTTATATGCAAGAGGCTTTGTGAGCTTTTGGAGAGCTCCCTCAAGGATCAATAGCAAACCTGCTTTTAAAGGGCAGGAGACAGCAGGAAGGAAACCCTTTCACTGTAGGAGAGGCAGCCCAGGCAAGGGGCCAGCCTGCCTGTCCCACCACCAGTTCTTCAGCCTGGGAGATCCGTGGCATCCCACAACAGGGCAGTGCGATTTATATGAGTATCGCAGCTTCCTCTATTTGAAAACTCAAAGGTTTTCTTCCTTAAACATCCTTAAATCTAACTTAAATATTATTTCACCTACCTCCTCTAACCTCCCACGGTTTTCAGGCAGGACCTGCACTGAGATAGCAGACCTCTGCACAGATTCACCTACATGTGGTTAATTTCCCATTTATTTAGGGAAGTGGAAAAGTTTTGCTTTTTTATTATTTTGATGGATCAAGATGGACACTGAGGACCAGCTTCTGGACTTGTCTGAGGTGGCTTTGTGTGCTTGAGGGTAAGGAGGTGGTTCCCTTGGGCTTTCGCTGCTCCTGAGCCTCCTGAAGGTTGGCCACCTTTCCTTTGGCCCAAGGGGAAGAGGGAACGATTAGCAAGAAATCACTGCTGGGACCACAGCCACTTCCCCAAATGGCCCCTCTGTGAGGCTGCCAACTTAAACCACATCAAATGCTCTTGGGCACTCCCTATCAGTTCTTCTTTCCCAATGTGTTGCAAGGTCAGCTGCAGATTTCTGGTCTTTACCTTGAGTTCTGGGGTGGTTTCTTAGTACCACTCCACTTCATTTAGCTCTCTGCTTCCTGAGGTAGCTCCATCATTTCCCATGGACATGTACCCAGGAGCAGCTTACACCATCTGAAATGTAAGTGATCGGCACCTTCTGACCTTCACATTCTTGATGTTGACGGTCCCTCCTTAAGGAAGGGTCCTTTTCTTTTTCTGCATCTATTTCTGGCATCCTGATCCTGACCGGTCAAAGTCTGAAGTTTCAGATGCCCCCTGCGGAGGCAACTGGCCAGGAGCTCAAAGAAAACAACTTATTTGCATGCGTATTTACATAAGCCTGTGTGAACTTCATGACCAGTTGCATTCCCTTCCTCCAGTAAGGGCATTAAGAAGAAATTCCACATTTTAAATCTCAGAATTAATCACAAGTTACAAACTGCAGATTTCAACTTTTCTCCCCTCAAATCCATCCCCAGTTTTTTTTTGGACGGATGATGCTGGTTTTCCTGTATTTTCTCTGGGCCTTCCTGGATGTTTTCTTTTCATCTTTCTGTTTTTGCTCTGCATTTATCCCCTCACCCCATCATCCCACCCCATTCTCTCATGCCTTACGAGCATGTTTTTGCAAATGGATTTAGCTTCTGAATTTTAATGAGGCTTAAATGAGTCAACAGTCTGGGAGAGACCAAAAGTCTCTGTATGCTCTTTCCAGATGTTAGTGGAAGATCCTTTGATGCTTGCAGCAAACAGCAGATGGTGATTTTCAGGGCAACCTTTTCTCCTAAGAGAAAAGGAAGCAGGGAGCGATGGGATTAAAACGTTAATATATAACATTTCTTAATAACTCACAGTCTATTAAAATGTTGTTTGCTAGGCAGTTGGGAAGCTAGGGACTGTCGCTCTTGGGAGTGAATTGTAGTACTTCCCTCACATTAACTCATTGTCAGCTTATTTCCAGGAAGTGCCCAAGTGTTGTTCTAGTGGTCCTGGTGGGAGCTGAAGTCAGCAGCTGGTGCAGCCGAGGAGGTGCCACCAACAGAGAGGAGATTGCAGCTGGGATTAGCAAAGCACCATCCCAGTCTTGCAGGTGGCGTGGTACTCGACTGGGGCTCTTGGCTGGCACTCAGCACCATATCTTTAAGAGTGGATGCAGTGCCTTCAGCATCAGGGCAGTGTGACATGCACCCTGAGCTGAAAGCTGGCGTTGGCAACTCTTGGTCAGGGCAGTCCGCAGCCAGCCCTCTTTCTTTAGGGATAGCAATTGGGAGGAAAGAGTGTGTGGCCATGGTGTCAGCAAGCATGAAGAGTCTGAATTTGGGACTCTGTTACAGGTCTAGTGACCCCTTCCTAGGTTAGTTTTGCAAAGATAAAAATCGGGAACGTACATTTCGTGTCACAGAGGAGTTAAAGCTTTGGTGTAGGTAGTTAAGGCATTTCAAGCCCCAGAGGAGAGTCCCACTCTAACTTGATCTCAGTTTATTTCCGTTCCTTATTGTGCTTCCTTTAACTTCTTTAGACCACACATTGTCCTTCTCAGACTATCCATCAGTCCTCCATCACTTTCCCTGTCGCTTTCCTGTTTGTTTTCAAGGTGAAGTTGATTAAATAAGAGATAGTGTTACTGTCCCTTTATTCTCCTCTCCCCCAAAACAACAACCCAGCCCTCACTACACATTTGCAGCGCAGCTGCTTGGTTGTATTTTCCTTATTTTTCAGGCTATTTTGTAATTACATATCTGTGACTGGCTGGTCTGTTTATTTGACTCTTCACAGATGTTGCCATCTGTTTTCTCTGTTACCTCACTTCCACTTGCTGGTCTCTAAGTTCATGTCAAAGGTTTAAAAGTGTATTTATTTTTATTTTAGTACAGGGGAAGAGAAGCCAAAAAATTAAAGAGCAGGTGTCCTTGTTAGATCTAGAATCTCCAATAGCAGTAGCAGTACCAGTTGTTTTGGCATAGTACTCCAGGAGAGATCAGTTTTACAAACTGGTTGACTTCCAAACGTGGCCACGTGTGATGCCAGCAAATTACCATTTGCAGATGGCTCCATTTCAAGACCTTCAAACCATTCTCTCCTGTTGGAGCTGAGGATGGAGGCTGAGATTTTGAGTAACAGCATATGTTCAGTGGCCTTGCTTTACCACCTGTGTCTGCTGTAGATCTGTTTAGATAGGTGGCAGGAGCCAGAAAACACAGGATCTCTCCTGGCAGTTTGACTGTTGCTGTTGGGGTCTCTTTACACAGGAAGATGTGGTCTTAAGGCTATGAAGTCTTAAGATGAAGAAGAGTTCTTTTTAAGAATTCTCTGATATTAGGCGAGATCCACAGAGAGCTTGTGTCACTGCCAAAATGGTTTTGGTGTCCTTAGGTTAGTGCCACTGCAAGAGGAGCAGGGAACCTAAGTCTTGCAATGTGGAAATGAATCAGAGCATGGAGCTGTGTGCTTAAGGTTTTGGTGGCTAGCTGTGGTCTCATCTAACTACCAAAAGTTGGGACTGAAAACAAATGTAAGGCATCCACTCTGGTGCTTGGAGTCTTTTTCTTTTTTCCCCTGCACTCTTGGCAAACATCCTTCCTTGGGATGACTGTTGGGACACCAGACATCGCATTTACTGTACAGACTGCTAGCCATCATCCCTTAGTATGGGGATCTTATTTCCTTATGCCAAGGGTATCTTTGGTTACACCATGACTGAGATAAGCCTTTTTTACAGTTCTGAGTTTCTCCAATGAGCTGCAAATGAAGGCAGTGAGAGTCCTTATTCCCTCCTCAGTTCACTTTTCCTAAAAAGGACTCTGGATGGCCACATGTCACTGAAAGGAGGCATAAGAACTCCTTGACCCCAAGTCTGAGCCTTTCTCTGGTGGCATCTGAGTTCAGGAGCATGCGTAATTCATTAGTGAAATGGTGGATGCCTCCTCACTTGGAGGCTTCCAGGTCCAGCCCTCAAGAATGAATTTTTTAAGCTTGATGCAGACTAAAAGCAGTTTGTGTATTTAATCTGCTGCAAATACTGAAAGCCTTCAAAAATAAAAAAAGCAGGACTGTTGTGCAGTGCAAAGAGCTGTTAGTAATAAAAGGTTGTAAGTAAGATGCAGCATTCAAAGCGGCTATTAAACTGTCTTAGTATCTACCTTTAGAGACAGAACAGGAACAAAACTCTCTTTAGGAGACCTCTGTTGTGTATGTGGAGTGTAGGCAGTGCTCGTAAAAGAATGTGGGTATGTGGCAAAGAATATTCTGTGTGAGGTTACTGTTGCTGTTGTTGTTTGTACCATATGCTTGGGGTTTTTTCCTAGGTTCTGCTGTTTGGCAGCTGATTGCATCGTTCTTGAAACTCCCGATATCGGGGACCCATTGCATCGTAGGTGCTACGATTGGATTTTCTCTTGTTGCAATTGGCACACAGGGAGTCCAGTGGATGCAGCTTGTCAAGATTGGTAAGTCCTGTTTCCGTTTATGTGTGAGGCTATGTGAAATAGTGTGCACTGCCTGCAAAAAACATTCCCTGAAATCTGCTTTGTGCTGATAGCACTCCCTCCTTAAATGATTTTCCACCCCAATCCTGTCATTCAGAGGATGCACTGGTGCTGTGTTCTTAAAGGGCTGCTGTGTGTCTCCAGTGGAGAAGGGGGTAAAACATAAGCTGCACTGCCCCAGTGTAAGCTGAGGACACACTGTTCCTCAGAGCCATGCTTCAAGGTGACATTCCTCCTCTTCTAATTCTTTCTGTGGCAGTTCATACCACCCCGTTCTTGCTCTCGACAATGCTAGCCATCATGTGAATGCCCACAGTCATGTTTCTCCACCCACCAGCTTCAGGGAGGTGAAAGCTGGGCATACACAACATGTTTAACTTGCAGCCTCCCATTGGCAGGATCAGCACAGCCACGCAGGGATGCGAAGGAGTTTTCATTATTCTTTTGGAAGCCTTGTAACCCAAGTCACAGCCTAAACCCTGTGTTAAACACAGTGTTTGATGCTGAAGACATGGAAATACAACTGAGTTTTAGAGAAGTTGGAGCAATGCTTGTTTTTTTTAATTCTGTTGAAAGTAGAAGGGAGTTTGCAATGACAGCAGAATCAATGTTAACCACGCTGCAAACACTAAATCACTCTGGATGAGATTTCCAGAGCTCTGCCCTAATCCAGTTTTATTGAAATCAGTGGGAGTTTTACCACCTACTTCAGTTAAATCAGTCCTGGACACTTGCAAATCTGGCCTGCAGAAAATGTACGTGTGTTATTCATTACAGTTGATGCTACCATGGCATTTTGGAAATGGAGGCAAGCAGCATGGCATCCTAATAGATGCAGTTGCTTTCCACTTGCTTGCAACATTTGTGATCATGGTGATTAGAAAATTACAGGGCTTTTTTGGTCCCCTTTGCATCAAACTAAAAGAAACTTTCCTGATGGATTTGATTGCTAAACTTGCAAAATTACCAGAAAATGCTTTGGCCAATATTTCTAATATTGCCTAGTATTACTTTGATTTTCATGAGTGTCACTGGACACTGAGTTATACCAGTTGTAAGTAAACATACAAAACATTCATTCCAGTTGTACAAGAACTGTTTTAAATTTATGGCTCATCAACTGCTTACTTAACTATTGTGCAAGAATGCTGTTTATTTCTTGTTTCATTCTTTCTCTTCTTCTACACAGTTGCCTCTTGGTTTATTTCCCCACTGTTATCTGGCTTGATGTCTGGAGTCCTCTTCATGCTGATTAGATTCTTCATTTTAAACAAGGTAAAGAAATCTCACTGTTATAATGAGTGCTTGGTATGAAGGCTGTGTTCTAGATTCCCATTTGAGTGCTGGCATTTCCAGCGTTGGAAGTTTGCAGCTTGGGTTTTTTTATAGCCATTGGAACTGTACTGCTCTTAGCAGTTCTGAAAGCTCAGCATAAGTAATGTGGCAAGTATTTAAGGCTTAGAAGGTGCTATGTAATAATTAATACTGTGTATTCTGTTTGATTAAAGGATGGTACATTGAGATTGCATCTGTATTAGTATAAACTTGTTGGTATTGACTCAGCTTCATGATGGTCATTCTGACTATTGTTTAAACAGAACAACCATCCTTTGGAGACAGCCAAATCGGTATTTCCTAGTTGTGGAATTTAAAGCTTTGGTTTTCTAGCACATCAGACAGTAGAAGGTGGTCATCTGCATATTTCCTAGATTCTCAAGAACCCTGGATCGATGGGTTTTAGTGACCTCAGTCAAAAGTGGCAGTTTTGAAATAACATCAGTACATGTATCTTTAGTGCAGAAAGAGGATTTGCCTGCCACCCAGCATGAACTGGAAATGAGAACACTTATCTGCTCTTTCCATTCTCTTGTACCATTCAACTTGCTAAAATGGGGGAGTGCAGTGCATGACAGTGACCTAAAATAAGGGACACTATATTAGCAGTTATACAGGGAAATTAAATGCATGAGAGATTAATTCTTTTGCTATAAATAGCACCACCTGTAACCTCAGATTCATCACTGTTTATTTTTGATGTAAATAAATATCAGTGATAAAAGCAGATGATAAATCTGATCAGGCTCAGCTCTGAATTTAAAATTCCTCTAGTTGCATAGAGGATGAGGAGAAATTCCTTTATTGCATTCAAAACCTAATAACTTGAGAAATTAGTCATCAAAATCACAAGAGCTCTTGTATAAAAGCAATGTATTTAAGCATTCAAGAGGCAGAAAGCTTTCAAGCTAAGGAAATTGTCTTCTGACTGCCTTCTGTGCCATTCACAATGTAGTAAGATCTGTAGAGCCTCTGGCATAAGCTGGTAGTGACTCGTGTTGTGTGTGTGCATAAAAAAAGAGCAGCCTTTTAGCTTGTGAGCCCATGGCCTGGTGTAGGGGTTCATGCCCTTCTTGGGGGTGTCTGTGAATAGCAGCTGGCCCTGTGGATACAGCCAGTGCATCATGCTTCAGGACCAAGGCATAGTGCAGGGTGGCTGCAGCCATCTCTTGGCTCCCTTTACTAGCTCGTGGCAGCAAGAAACAAAACCGCATTCGCCAGCCCTTAGCTTTGCCAGGCTCTTTGCAAACACACGGAGCAACTCAAAAGACCAAAGCAGCCTCCTCACAAAGGCTTTTTAACATGGCTCGCACAGTGCATTTCCGCTGCGCCATCAGCTGAGCCTTTCCTTGTGAGCACCGAGGGCACGAGACCGCAGTGGACAGTAGGCACAGTAGTGGACTAAACATTGGATGCTCACTTTATGTATGCTGCCTGCTCAGTATGGCCAGACAACATTTTGGAGATCTCTGTTAGCTGGTGGAAGGTGTTAGATCGTCTCAGTTGAAACTGAGAGGTTAGGAATAAGTTCTTGTGACAGGTGCGTTGCACTGAGGCATGTAGCCAAGCCCGAAAATGTCAAAGCCCTGTCCTGCTGGGCACCCTTCAGTCATGTCAAGTGAAAGGGACTCCTCACCTTGGAGACAAGATAGGTAAGAAAACACTCCCAGAAAGAAACCTGGTCCCAGATCACCCAGCAAGTCTGCAGCTGAGCTAATAGTACAACCTGTCTTCCTGGTCCCCATTAGCAGTATCAAGCCAGAGCACTAGTGCTTGCCAGGACCAGTGATGCAGATTTGGGTGTAACCAGACAGGTCACCATCCTTTCCTTACCATCCACCCGAGCTCCACCTAACTGGCACTGACTCAAAAGCACGTGTTTTCCTCATGGTGGTTCATGCTGACATTAATCTGGTGGAAAATCCTGCTAATATTTCCTTTTTTTTTCCTCTCTCTCAATTTCTGTGCAGGAAGACCCTGTGCCCAATGGTCTCCGCGCACTTCCAGTGTTTTATGCTGCTACCATAGCTATTAACATGTTTTCCATCATGTACACGGGGGCACCAGGTGAGTGAGCTGTCCACAGGAGGGAGGCATCCCACAGTGTCTAATGATGCTCTGCCAGTGTGCTGTCAGGTAGCTGTTGACATTGTATGTTTATTTCCTATGTTAGGAGTTGACAAAGGCAAAAGTAAATCATACACCTCCCCACATGCTTCTATTTGTGCATGCGTTTTTGTGACTCCCTCCTGAGCGCTCCAGTTAGTGGGGGAGAGCAGAGCTGCAAAAGAAAATCCCTTTTTAGAGGAACGGGAAATACTGAGCTGCCAGCTTCAGCTTCATGAATCTGAGCACGCTGAAATCAGCAGAGTCACTGTTCTGGCAGATCTACCACAGAGCTGATTAATTAAATTTACCTCTTTATGTCCCTTAAACGATAAGAAGCCACAAGCCTGTTTCTGCATTAAATGCACCCTTTTTCTTGGGTGATGTGTTTTCATTGCAACTCAGTAGGAAGAAGTAATATGTGTAATTTTCAGGACTCCTTTTGTATATTAGTATATTTTGTGTGCATTTATATGTTTGTGTTTAGTTGTGTTTACTTATGTTTGTGTTTATATTTGAACTTATGTTTGTGTGTTTATATTTACACATTTATGTTTATGTATTTGTATTTATGTGTTTATATTTAACTTTACTTAAGCAGTTTACGTTTGAACATGCATTTGCAGCAAAAGAGCTCAGAAAAAAGATGATCAATGATCTTGACTACCTTATTGAAGACTCTGGTCATTAGATTGGATTATTGTGGAAGAGAGACACATGAACATGTCCCTGAATTAAAGAAAGCAGCCTTAGAAAGTGACCTTTTCTGAATAGAAATTTGTTTTCTCTAAAACTTGACACACAAGATGCACTCAATAAACACAGTCAGTAGACTCTACTTCACAGTGTTACTGAAATGAATAAAAAGCTTGAGAAGTTCCCAATTTGAGGGTAACATAACTCAAGTACTCCCTTTTCTTAAGTCTAATTGGCTATGTATCCAAGATGTCTCACAGTAAATCAGCTGTATAACCAACGTTTCCTCATCAGTTGTACTGCAGAAGTAGGTCAGGCACTCTGCAGTGACTCATTAAGCAAAATAAATGAAATAAGAATCTTAATGTCCCTTCTGTTTCAGCTCAGCAGTCTCTGAGTGTGTGAATGAAAAGGTGGGACTTTGTTTTTGATACTTGGGAAATACATATTTACTCTCCAAGGCCTCTGTCATGGCAACATTTACTTACAAGGATGAACTAATCACATAGATTTCAAGACAAGCATGCATATGGGGGTTTGAAAGATCATAGTCCAAGCTCTTTCTTCATTAAGGGTCTGATCATTCAATTGAACAAGTGCAAGGAGCCTTATGGGGGGGATACTTAAGGTTACTGGCATGATTGCACATTGCAGGACTGAAACCTAAGCTCTCAAATGCTACATTTAGCTATTATCAACAAATTATGGCTTAGATTAAGCTAAGCATCAGGCTTTATTAACCAGAGCAAAGGTCAGGTAAATACTTACCCTAATGGGCAACATGGTCTAACATGCATTAGTGAATAAAATCACTGCAGGCTTGTTTTAGCAGCCCTGATGTGGGAGTTTTTCCCTTGCCTTCTTTGGAAATAAAAACGCAGTGGGGTAACGGAATTGGAAGACTAAACCTGTAAATTATGTCAATTAGACCTTTAAATACTTCACTGATATATATGTTAAAAATTATTAGGTCATTCATTTTGTTTTTGAATACATTGTGATCACAGGGTTTTCTGCAACAGACTGGTCTTCCGCTGCCTGAGATAATTAAGTCATGTTAACTTATGGTTGCTTGGGTTTTATTTCTTTGTCTTCACAGTACTGGGATTGATATTGCCAATGTGGGCCATTGCTCTAATATCAGTTGGTGTATCCTTAGTATTTGCTGTCTTAGTCTGGATTTTTGTGTGCCCCTGGATGAAGAGAAAAATAGAAAGTAAGTAATTGCTTCATGAAATGTGGATGATGTAAAACCATGAGAAGTTTCATTGCAGAGCTGGAAGTGCCCTTGAGAGGTCACCTAGTCTGGTCCCCACCCACAAGCAGAATGTGCTTAAACTATTCCTCATGTATTTGTGTAACCTGCTCTTAAATGCCTGCAGTGGTAGAAATCCAAAACCTTGTTAGGTAATCCATTGCAGTGCTCACTTTTTCTGGACCTCAGCAGAAACAGGATAATAAATCCTGGAATATAATCCGGTTTTCATGTTTTATTAAGGAAATGTTAAAGAGGAAAAATCTGGAAGAATGATTATCTTTAGGTGACTTTAACTTTGCAGTCAGTTGGGCTGGTCACAGCTTTAAGCTGATAGTGTTTTTCTTGTTTTCTTTGCTATTCAACAAACACAGCATTTAAAACGTAGAGAAAAGTTTCAGATTTCATTAATAAATAAGCAACTCAGTGTTTCATATCATTTATCTATTCTGGCAAATTTTGTAGGAAGTTACAAAGATGCTTTAGAATTTTCTCAGACAAATTTAAAGATAAGCATTAGAAATAAATAAAAAACGTGTGTGAACCGGAGCCAGGTTATTGTATCCATGCTGATCTATGCTGTTAATGCAAATAGTGGAAACATAAGCAGCTAGACAGATAGGTTGCGTTTAAAATTACAGTGCTGTTATTTCCTTAGGCCGGTTAAAGAAAGATGCTGCACTGTCAAGGATATCAGATGAAAGTCTTGATAAAATTCAAGATGAAGAAACACCAGTCTTTAAAGAGCTTCCCGGTGCCAAAGCATCCGATGAGAGCACAGTTCCCCTTACTGGCTCAGTAACAGAAGCTGCTGGGGCATCAGATACTATTGCAAATGGAAACCATCCACGTGTACCATATGGTAAGAGACTAAGGCAACACCAAGGGCTTATATTCTCCCTGTTTCAATAGTGTTTCTTAACTGCAAGTAGGTCTCTGTTACAAATGGTAAGTTGGTGTTTGTGATTTCCAGCTCAATCCCTCATCAGCATTTGTTGGGAAAGAGGCTAAGTTACAAGTGATGTTTTGTAGAAAGGACTTAAAAACGATTATATGTTGTTTGCTGTACTTCAATGTTAGAAAATGCTGAAAACAAAAATTACTTTCCTTTTTGCTTTACTTTGTGCCCTGAATAGTGTTTCCATCCTTTTAAGCGGTGGAAAAATACAGAGAACACAAATTGCTGATGTATGAAGGTTAAATTCACCATAAAGATGATTAGCGTGCTACCACAGGAGATGAAAGATTTGGGCTTTAGTTGATAAACGTATGACCATTTGGGGTATTTCCACTAGAAAAATCTCACACGTTGTTGTTGGAACGTATATTTATAAGAAGCAGGCTTGTCAGCATAAAGCTCTTTTTGTTCTCGTGTAGTGGGATTGTACCCCCACACACTTAGCAGTCGGCTGACTTTGATATCACTTTGCTAACATCTGCACAGCCCTGTAATTTGGTTAATAAATGCCTAACATTCAACTGCTGCTTACAAAATCATGTAAGTCATGACATGAAGCCATGACACATGCTTCCAATTTAAAAATAGCTAAACCCAATTCTGTATATTGCACAGGGGAAATCCGGGAAGTAAGGAAATGAAACAGTTTCTTCAGAAATTTGTCCCTTCCAATCTCCAGCATACTGTGATACAGTTTCTTGTTCCTGCTCTGGCAGAAATATTGCCCTTCCAATCTCCAGCATACTGTGATACTGTGAAATATTGCCTTAGCTGTGATACGTGTCCTGCAGTGTATGCTACTGTTAGATGTATACATTGTGAATAGTTAGCATCATGTTCCTAGACATAAGATGTACAGAATGCTGGAATAGCTGAGGCGATCTTTCTGCAGCACAGTAACTGTTTTTCTTTTTAAAATTATTTTTAAATTATGTAAATGCCTCTCGAACGCAGTTACATTTGAGGGGTAACCTCATCTTCAGTATGAAATTACAGTAAAACACCTTTCCGGGATTCCTCATTATGCCTGTTCAGTTCAAAAGCTCACAAAAGTAGAGCTTATTTTACAAGAGAAGAATTTTATCAAAATTACTTTTTCAAAAAACCTGAGAATTTCACCTTCAGGTATCACCTCTGAATAGCTGATACCCAGAGACTTGCTGCAGGCCATACAGGGTGTCTGGGGGAGACCCAATGGTGGTACAATGCTCTTTTTGCACAGAAGATGAGAGAGTTTATTTTGCAGTGAATTGAATACAATCTATTGCAAGTTGATCTTTTTTGTCCAGCATTCTTGGATTTCTGCCTGTTTATTGCCTCACAAATTGGGAGGGAGGGGCTTTCTGCATTGCATTTTGTAGAAATAAAACCTCCAGATCTCTGTCGTTTTAGGAAGGGCATTTTCAATGACGCACACCTCAGTGAAATCACCTGTTTCCAATGGCACCTTCAGCTTCGATGGCCAGGTGAGGAGCGATGGCCACGTTTATCACACTGTGCACAAGGACTCAGGTTTATACAAAGACTTGCTCCACAAAATACACCTGGATAGGGCCACCGACGAGAGGCCTGCTCAAGAAAACAACTACAAACTGTTACGCCGCAACAACAGTTATACGTGTTACACAGCTGCTATCTGTGGCATGCCTGTGCATTCCTCCTTTAAGGCAGCGGATACGTCAACTTCAGAGGACAGTGAGAAGTTAGTGGGAGACACTGTTTCCTACTCCAAGAAGCGAGTCCGCTATGACAGCTACTCCAGCTATTGCAACGCAGTGGCCGAGGCAGAGATTGAGGCAGAGGAAGGTGGGGTGGAAATGAAGTTGGCCTCTGAACTTGCAGAGCCTAACCGGCCCCCAGTTGAACCCGTGGAAGAGGATAAGGAAGAGAAAGACACGTCTCAGGTCCATCTACTTTTCCACTTCCTCCAAATCTTAACAGCCTGCTTTGGATCCTTTGCCCATGGAGGTAATGATGTCAGGTAAGAGGATGAGATCTCACAAGCCAGCGATTTTGCAGTTTAAGTGCTTGGAGCAAGGTTTGCCAGCTTGGCTGGTAGGAAAGTGTATTCATGTCTGCAGGCAGATGATCATCAGGGCTGTGTTTCACAAAGCATGTGACACTGATGCCCCTGGTGCTTTCCAGAAATTGGGCTGCTCAGTCATAGGCTTATTTTCTTCTCATTATTAACATCTTTTTTAGTTGCTGCTAAATAATTTTGCAGTAATTAGTTTAATTCAGGTTTAATTTTGATAAGCTTTGAGGCACTGAGACTCCCCCTGGCATGCCAACCATTGTAAAAACAAACAGGACAGTCCCAACCCTGCAGAGTTTGCAGCCTTTTTTAACTGCAAGATCAGAGACCATCAGCAAATGAGAGGTTTAGACTACTTTTGTTATGAGATAGATTTCATCTTTTGTCATATTGTGAAAAGAGGTGTGTGAAGAATGTCTTCATTTTGATTGCTGCAGCCCTTAAAGACTTCCCTTTGCTGAATCTTTTTGAGTTTTCCAGGGTCTAGGGCTGTGTGAGGCAGTGTATCACAAAATAACCCAGAAAATCTAACAAGCCTTAACATCAAAGTCCTACTGAAGTTAGAAACTGCCCATGCAACTTCTCCAGCTGCCACACCTCTCTTACCAAAATAAACTAAGTTACCCCTGAGGCACGTTCCTGTGCCTTATGCAGAGAGGGGACATGGGCTATGGCTCATCTCCTAGTGCTCATTAAAGAAGTTTCCCATCTCCAAGCATAGTTCTGGCATGCAGTACTCCCCAGCAAGAGTTTTATCGAGAGCCACTATTGCCACTGAGTTGCTCCTTGAGTTTGGAAGAAGCCAGTGAGTTCATCCGCCAGGCGTTTGGCTTACGTGTGTCTGTCTTTAACTCCTACAGCACTAACATCATTTCCCAGGAATAAAGGAAAAGGATCATGCTCCCGAAATCTTTATCTCATGTTCATGTTGACTCAGGCAGCTGGCAGAGTCTTGAAGTTGGTCTCAGAGATGTTTATCTGCAGCTCTTTCTCCTCCATCATCTGGTCAGACCCTGGTGAAACAGTGTCTCTTCACTCACTCATTTGCAAACCTCTTTCGCTTTGAAGGCTTGGCTCTGTTTTATTCGACAAAGTACAGACTTTTGACTAAAGGACATAGGATGTATGCCAAGGATGGAGTGTTTTATACCTTCCTTGTCTGCACTCCCATTGCTTATCTGCTTGTAACATTGATGTATTTGCAGGGCCCTGTTGCACCTTGCCATCTTGCTGGAATGTGGCTGAAGGGCAGTTCGGGTGTTTTGCTCTGCCCCTGGAAGCACTGAGTATTTTTCCTTTAGGATGTGGCTGGACTGCCTGTTCCCTAGGCCTGGAATGATCCACATGGTATTTAATGGGTGATCTTTCCTGTATTGTGATAAGGCCCCCTGAAGGCCTTATCAAAGCATTGGTCCTTGTTTGGGTTGTAGCTGGGGCCATACTGAGTCCCCTTCCCGCTGAACCCTTGCTGTGCCCTGAGGGTATTTGTTTCAGCATTTGCAGTGGGGCTTTGCAGTGTTTGTAACTTTTATAGTCCTCCTTAGGCATCTGGGCAAACACTGCTGACTCAGCAAGGAGAACAATTATTGCTCCTCACTCTTGTTTGCCATGCAGTTTAACTCACAGCCTATCTTGAAAACATTTACAAACCTGTCTTCTCCCATCCCTGCCCATCCAGTGTCCTGGGAGTTTGGAAGAGGGCTTTCTGAACAGCTGCCTTGGCTTCACTCTTGTTATTACTCCCTTTGTACTTGCAATGATTTACCAGGTATCACACCAGGCAAGAGCAAAGTCCCGTGGAGGCCTGTACCCGTGCTCTGCAAGTGGCCAGCATCAAGTGCCAAGGGAACATAGGAATAAGGACAAACACGACTGGTATTTGTTGTAACGTACGCTGGGTAATACCGTTCCACAGAGTTCATAGCCTATGCCAGTAGGTCCCCCTGCCTCTTTATTCCCTGTAGGTGATGTCTGTACATACTTCTCAACGACTCACATGTTTATGCAAGCATCACCTGCCTTTTTTGTAAGAGGCAAGGGTAGCAGAATTTGTTAGAAGAGATCTGCAAGGATGCAGTCAGTTCAGAAAGCAAATTTGTTGTTGAAAAGAGGCAGCCAGGATGAAAGACAACATTTGGACTCTATGCTTTGTTGCATCTTAAAGTCTAATTCCCCCAGAATTCTGCATTTGGACTGGCTTGTTGTCTTGGCAATATCCTTTCCTGAAAAGTCATACTTTTTAGTGTACTGCAGATCTCTGTTTCTGTCAGTGATCCCACCAAATTTGCCAGGAAGTATGTGTTTTTATTAAATGCTTTTATTCCAGAATCTCTTCTTAAAGCTGAATTCATGTAATTGCAGAACTAAAGAACAAGTTAGCTTTGTTTTGTCAAAGCTGATAGAAATGCAAGGTGGTCATGGGTGTAGGACTGGATAGGAACCCATCCTTACAGTTGTACTGCAGTCCAGCAATAAGAATTAAAGACCTTTTTGTATGCCAAAAAGGTTGAGTAGATAAAACACTGTGAATGCAGATTTCTATCCTGTGGATTATGTAGCAGAGGCATTTTGCCAGTCTTTGTCTAGCAGAGCAGAAGACTTCTTACTGGGCTTTTGGCTCCTCCACATATTGCATAAGGATCTGCAGAGCCTGAAAGGCAGTGAGCTGTTTTAAAAATAGTGTGGTAGAACCTAGCTAGTATCGTGCCTTGCTGTCCACATTTCTGTAGAAAGCAAGCCTTTGAAGTCCATCCTCCACTGAAGGCTGCTGTCTTTCCATGTCCCTCCTTCGTTCAATTTCTTTCTCATTTTAGGTGCTGCTGTCAAGCTGCTTCTCAGTTTTTTCCCTCAGCCTTAAATCCTGTCATTAAAATCCTTTTCCTCTGCATTTGGTTTTAAACTCCTCATTCGTGTATTTAGGGCACCTCCATTGACCACATCTTTTCCTCTGGGTTTGTTTCCTGCATTTTCTTTCTGCACCCTGGAACTCACTTGTTCCTATGCTTTCTATGTATTTTCCATCAGGCTGTTTGCTGGTATTCCTTGAAGGGACGGGAGCACATAAGAGAAGCAAAGAGAGAAAAATTAAAAGCTAATACAAAAATTAAAAACTGCAGGTAGTTAAATGATTCACCTGTTTTGGAGCATATTTGAGCATGAGGCATATGGTATGGACTGATCCATGATGCAACTCAGAAACACTTTATGGAGCAGAAGTGTCTCATATAGTTTGGATAGCACTTTAGTGGGCAAAAAATCAAAGGGAAATCTACCTTGTTTCATTGTCCAGGCTTTACCCCTGACCTGGAAGAGCTAAAACAATATTTTGCCTTTGACTGCAGAACTAACTCATAATAAGGGTAGCTAGGCCCCACTTTGTTCCAAGATCATGCTTTTTAGCATCATGATGATACCAGCTATGTTTGCTGTAGGAGCTGATGTTTGTAGCAGTCAGGGCTTGTGTTTGGGCTGACATCAGCAGGGATCCTGGCTGGGGCAGTTGTGCGTTAAAAGCAACAGGGAGTCATGGTAACTCCTTGTTTGGGTGACTGTTTTTTGTTCAGACCATCTCCTCCTGCCCCCCTGCCATGGAGCTTATATGTGCTGTGTCAAGGATGCTGGAGCCCTTCCAGGGCTGGGACTAACTGAGCCGGGCCGAGAGCCTTGTGACACCATCGTGCACATGGGCTCAATGAAATCTAAAGAATTTAAAATCCCAACTAAATGTGTTGGGACAGAACTGCTGCAAAAAATGTTGTTGTTGAAGTTAATTAGTGGCGCTGAGTGAGCAGGTCCCACTGGCTCAGCACCCGAGCACAAAGGGAGCACGTCAGGTCGTTGCAAGGGCAACAGGAGAATGAAAAGGGCAGGATGGAAAAAAAGACCTGGGCCAGGAGCATGACACAAGGAGGACTGCCAGCTTCCTAAATGCTTGCTGAGAGCCAGGTTTCCCAAGAGGCCAGGAGCCTGGGCGCTGTTGGCCAGCGGGGATAATATGCACCTACGGTTGAGTTGGACTGAGCTTATTTTCTGTAAATATGGATGGGTTGGTTCAGCAGGAATAATGAAGCTCCGTGCTGCAGCCACAGCAGCCTACCTGTATAAATAAATGTGGGTAGTGGGGGAGTCACTGGAGTTGTAAGGTTTATGCTGTGTTTCACAGTCTGGAAGCATGTCTGAATTAACTAGTTCCTGAAACCAAGCGCAGGTGGGCAGGATGTTCTGGAAGTGTCTGGAGAGGACTGCTAAACCCATAGCTATCTCCTGTGCTCAGCACAACAGTGGCTGTGGCTGCTTTGCTACTGGGTTGGGAATGAGAAAGCTATGAGCAAACTGTGTGTTGGCCCCACAGCCCATCCACGCAAATGAGAAGATGTTTTTGTTGACCCAAGCGTTCCCTGGAGCTCATTCTTCCTTGAATGCTTGCATTTGAAGCAGGTTGACCTACAGAAAGACACTGTAGTTCCACAGGAGTTTTGCTGATTAAAATCTGCTGTTTATGCTGTGAAAAAAGCTTGAGCCTCATGTTCCTACACACCCGTCTGTGCATGTGCTTAGTCTCTTCTCGTTCAGATTTCTTCTCCTATAAATGGGTAGCCTCCTCTGTCCCTTCGTACCTGCCATCTCCACCTCAGGCCATTATTCCCACTGTCACAGGAGAAAACCCAGGAATGACAGAAGGAGCGGTGTGCCCTGGCTTGTGTCTAGCGATGGAGAAAGGTTGGTTTATTATTGTGGTGATGGCAAGATACATGATGCTCCATCTGCAGAGGGTGACCACAGACCATGCCACCCACCTATGTCCGTGGATGCCAAGGGGCAGGTACTGAGGTTTAGCTGTTGTAGTGAGGAGAAACCTGCTTGCAGACTCTTCACACTTGTGCAGGGGATCTCAGTTTTGCTAAGTTCCTGCTGCATAAATTGTTTGAATGTGGCTGCTTTAATTAAATTTCATGTGGAGGATTTCAGGACTACCCTTGCCTATTCATACTTCAGTATTATTGGAAAAAGGGGTTATTCATGTTAGAGTCTGCAGGTAATGCCATGTAGATCTATGGCATAAGCTTGACAATGAGTGGCTCTCTTATTATTCAGATGATATAGGCTACATCACTGAAGACACGATTTAAAACTATTTCAGAGCTATTTTTACACATTCTTTCAGTATTTTAGGGAAACTGAACTACTACCAGATAGGGCATAAACTATTGAGCAAAGCAATGCAAGTGAAACTAGGCAGTAACGTGCTTTGCCAAAATGCAGGGAAAGGAAACTTCTCCTTTTGCCTCCCTACAGGTTTCACTAGATTTTTAGGCCAGAGCACACAAACAGCAGTTGGACTTGTATTTTCCCCTTTTCCTTTAAAAGCAATGGGGTTAAAGGAAGGAAGGGCCAGAATATTGCCAGTATCTTATTGCACACAGGGAGCTTAGTGGGAATCAGTCTCCTGGCTAAATAAGGAGTCTAAAGGAGCTATAATAAGGCTGGATTACAAAATGAGTATTTCTTATTTCCTCCTTGAGCACTGCAGTCAAGATCACTTAGAATATTTAGGAAGCTAATACGTGCATTACAATTACTGAGAGCAGCCTCAAATCTGATTTCTTCCCTTTTTAATAGCAGTCTGTCCTGGAACTGCAGTTCCAGTAGATATGAATCTTCACTTGTGTCCTTATTGTACAGGTACACGGTGTCTTTGTTGTGCCGTGCAGGCCAGCCAGAGAGAAGCAGCAAGCAATCGGGGGGCTCTGGTGGGCGCAGGAATCCCTCCTCATCCTGCTTTGAGCAGGGCCCACGACCGGGCTTGCTGGGGGGGGAAGGCTGATGCTGGTGGGCAAAAGGAGAGGATGGACCTAGTCCTCCAGGGTCCAGGGAGTTGGTGTTTCAGGGCCAGCATTTGCAGTATGCAGCGATAAGCTGCAAAAAGAATACGTAGCCTTCCTGACTCATTAATGCACACAAAGCTTTGCACTTCACAGGGCACAGCTGTGACACACTGTTATTGTGCTATGGTGTACGCACCATTTCAAAGTTGTCTGGTTCTTGGAGCTAGGATAAAACTCTCTTGATAATCTGAGATCTCTGGAGATTAGGACATAATTTTTTCCTGTTGGCTCAGACAGGCGTATCTATCTTGCATCCTTACTCAACGGGGTGATGTCTCTAGGCGTAACTGCAGCACATCCAAAAACCTCACCTCGCTTATTTACCCCGTGGAAAGTTCGTTTATGAAATCCTGGTTTGGGAAATAGTCAAATGACTAGGGATTGTGTAATTTTCTTTGTAATATTTGAAGCCTAATATAGATGTCTCGTATGGCTATTCAGTTTTAATCAGCGCTAATGTATGTCTCCAGCTTCTTTCACTCAACCAGAAAAAGTTGCTAATACACAGCCTCCTTTTTCAGGTAGCAGAGAATCAGTGCACAGTCATCAAGTAGCCTGTAGATTGTGCCTTATAACATAAAGCTTATTCAGAGCATACAATTAGATTGTCTTTTTGAGCAACTCACTACTGCCCTGAAATAAGCAGTGAGGTAACAGCAATGTTGCTAGTTCATAAAACATTACGACAAGTTTGATGGAATTTGGTGATAGAGCATTCAGCTGATGGCATCCTTCCATTACTGAAAAAAACCCCTTTACTTTTTACTAAAAAAAAAAAAAAAGTCCAAATCAAAATGGTTGCAATTCTTCCTCCAGAGAAGGGCCTGGGCTCGTGATCCAAGGGTATCCAAAAATCTCTGTTCATGTATGTGTGCATGAGAAACTCTAAGCCTGTCTCAATGTAGCTGAATGTAGGTTTTTTTTTTGTTGGTAATACTATCTGTCTCACAGGGAAGAGGAGAAGCCAGCTCTATTTATAGTTCAGATTCACTGTCAAATGCTGTCTTTCACAACAGCTTTATAAATGGTGCGGGACAGATTCTCAGCTGGCACAAGCAAGCAGAGGAAGAGAAGTTGTGCCAATTCACATTAGTCGAGAGAGCTAGCAAAATCATCATGAGGGGCAGGCAGCACTTGGGAAGCACTCAGCAGCACTTCGCTGAACCACTGTGACACACGTCTGCAAGTACAAGCATTACTGTAGATGGCATTTAGTCTTGTACCGCGCCTCCAGGGAAGGCAAACAGCCCCTGTGCACCACCCCTGTTGCAGTGTCCTTTGTCCTGTGAGTAACTGGGGCTGGCAGAGCCCACAGAGATGGTGAAAAATACTGGGCATGGAGAATACACTTCATGACAGGTAGACTCAGGCTGCTGATGCCATAATGTTTTATAAATTCATCCTAAGATTAACTTGGAATGGCCATCCTCATGCTCAGTGGGAAAACGTGTAGGTGTGCAAAACTAAAGTTTATACCGTGACAGGAGTAGCTTACCTTGGCTTTTCAACCCAGTAGCTAAATAATGCAGTAACATCCTTGAAAGTGCTTCAGTTACATAGGAACCTAATGGCAGTTTTACACATAGGTAGATGTTGGTAGGGGTTCAGAGCCCTGGGTGACCATCTCAGACTTTTTTCTACTTCCTCTAACCTACCACAAATAGGACTTGGAGCTTCAGCACAAAGCAGAGTTAGTTAAGACAAGTAGAAGAGCTGAGTGGGAGAGTAAGAGAAAATCACTTCTTGAAAATAGATTTGAGGAATGAATCTTTGCCAAATGAATGGAAGATTTGAGGTCTTTTTTCTGCTTGTCGTGTCTTGAGTCAAATGAGATGGAACCAGTGGGAAATACTGTGAATGCCACATTCCCATCTAGCCAGCATCCTTGTGGTTCATCTGCTTAGTCACCCAGCTGTAGGAGACATCACTTAATTGCAGGAGGTCTCAAAGCAAAGTCTCTAATCTAACAATGTCTTTTTATGTTTTTATTGTGTTGTTTCTATCTTACTCTCCTGTTGGGACTTGTCTCCTATCAGTGAACTCTTCTTAGTCCCAGGGATGGCTGATTGCACGTGTTCGTGGCAATGTCTTGAAGCTGATGTATGCAGTTCATGAGTCAGATGCATTCATTGTGAGCTTTTGGCAGTTCTGTGGTGGGACAGGCCACCATTGGCATAGGAAGTACTGGTACCACAAGTCCCTAGGACTGGACCTACTCAGCAAATCCAGAAGCTGAAGGAGCCCTCTGAAGAGCCGTGATGGTGGTAGATCAGTTGCACACCACTGCCAGTCTGCTGGCGGTTGGTAGCCACTTGCAGGCATTTGGGCTGGGAGATGCCATTGCCCCTGCAAGCTGAATGTTTAAGTCAGGTTGAACGTGATTTACAGGTAGAGGAGAATGTCTCTCTGGCTTAGGTAACCAGTAGTGCAGATACCCCCAAGTGAAAATGCAGTTAATTAATTGCCTTTTTGCCTTCCAAGCACATATGGATCCAGTGCTCCTCTGCTTTCTTTTTCTACAGGGAAGGTATCAGAAGTGCTGCCTCTGTGGGCCTCAGTGTCATCTCTTCTGATCTGTTGGGCAGCATCAGCCACTCGGATTCTCTGAGACTGAGCATAAGGGAGCTGAGCTTTGCCTTGTCTTGCCTTCCATTACCACAAATAAGAAAATAACCTTTTCTTCAAGGATTAAGCTTAGTTGATTCACAGAGGTGTAGCATTTGCAAATAATTAAAACTGGATTTTAGTATAAAAGAGCATAGTTTGCCGCTATAGTTTTTTAAGCCTTTTCTGTCTTCCCATTTACATTAGGACTGACAAATATCCATTCATAATCTCTTCAGAACAGTTAGGAATCAGTGCCTGGGCTTGCTCCTAATGTACCTGTTATTTTCAACAGGGAGGTTGTCCCATGTCATACAGCACTAAAAGAAGGGATGATCGGTTTCCACTTCAGCTGATCAATGTTTTAGTTGCCTTTATGCATCCTTCTGCATTCATCAGTTGAAGGTACAGCGAATTACGTTTCTTTTTCTATGCACAGTAAGGCATTTAAATGTGCAAATAATTTAATCCGCACCTGAAAACACTGCCAAAGAAGTTGCAGGTCAACTTTAAAATATTAGAAATGCTTCAATCAAGAACTCCTTCTTCCTTGAAGGTAAAATAACTCTTGCATTTAGGCACTAAGGACTTTCTGTCTAACATCCTTTCACTCATGCAAAAGCTCAACAAGTAAATGCATACTCAGGCACAGTATCAGACCAGAATTTTAAAGTCATTTTTGCTAGTGGAAATCACTCTTTATTTAAAGTGTATTTAGTTCTTTATCATACTACCCAGTGTCTTGAAACCCACTGGATTATATTATCTATGTTATCTCACTAATTTATTTTCATCATCTTTCTCAACTGTAAATCATTCTCTTCCTTTTTATATCAAAGGGCATATTCAAGTATTTTCGTTTGCCTTGAAGCTTGAATGTTGTTGTGTGTTACTTTGCAGGACCTCTTCTCAGGGTTTAGAGCTTGATTTCTCAAGGACCATAAGAAAGGAGGGTCTTGTGTTGCTTAGATGAGCCGAGCTTTGCAATGCCGAGGACCCTCATCTCTTGACAATTAGCACTCAGCCCCTAGCATCTTGTATCTAGTAGAGATGGGATTCAAATCAATTATTAACTGTCAGTTATGGTGGGTTGGTTTGCACACTATATGATGTTAGAACTGGCGCTTACTCCATCTGTGCGCTTTGGAGCGAGACCAGGAAGCTGGTCCTGGCTGCAGGGCGAGCATAGCTGTCAGTCCTGCCTGCAGTGCTTGCTGTGACCATCTCTCCTTATCGTTTTACAAAGAGGGGAGCTTCCTGCTGGTTTCAGGCTTTTTGAATTACGTTGGACAGGTTTGCTCTGCTCTTCTCATGAAGCACTACCTCTTTTCTTACGCTTTTGTGGTTGAGGATAAATGCTGCTCAGCAGGGCAAGCAGCTACTCAGTTTAGCAAAAGAACTGCAAAAAGAAAAAGGGGATGTTGAAGTTCTTAACTGCTTTTTTAGTATTTAAGCCTCTAAAGTAACTGGATACCAGCTTTCATGTTTTCCTCTAACCCTTATGTCTAGAAACTTGATGCTTTTTCAGAATAAACAGTCAGACGTCCAGGCACTGGAGATTCCAGCCACCAATATCAAGTGACCTGCATTAGGAGTGGGGACTTCAGTGTTGCTGATTTCCAGTGTTTCTTTAGACAGCAGCAGCAAGGTAGAAAAAAAGGCTTACACCAGCTCTGTGTCACCAAGGCATCCTCTCTGATCCAGTCTGACTAGCTCTACAATGTTTTTGAAGTGGTCTAAGTCACCTTCCCAGACGCATTCTGATCATATCTCCAAACATTAGAGGTTGTCAGACTAGATTATATTTGTATCTTCTTGTCTGCGATGGTAATTTTGTTTCTTAATTTCCGTCTTTGACAAAAAAAGCTAATTTAATACTTGAATTTTAAAGATGCAGAGCTCTCAAATTGCTATCTTTTAATATAACTTCAAGTTAGTACTGAAAATACTAGTGTTTGTCCCAGAGCAAACCTAATGAGGTATTACTGACTGTCATTTCAGGAAATGATTTGTAAAAGAGAAATTCCTCTCAGCATTTGCTGTCAGTGCCACTGTCAGTGATGAAGTGTCAACTGAAAAAGCAACATGATAAGAGTCCCCTGCTGCAGCCTTTCCAAGCGAGAAAGGATGTTTGTTGCCTGTAAGGTCAAGTCAGAGCAGTGCTGCACACGCAATGAAGAAAAATCATACAGAAAATAAGAGACTTCTTTCAAGGCAATTATCTGCAGTTTTATAACTTGTGTGGTGCTTTTCTGTTTCTCCAGCAATGCAATCGGTCCCCTTGTTGCGCTCTGGCTTATCTATGAGCAAGGTGGTGTAATGCAAGAAGCGTCGACTCCCATCTGGCTGCTGTTTTATGGAGGTGTTGGGATCTGTGTGGGTCTCTGGGTCTGGGGTAGAAGAGTTATCCAGACCATGGGTAAAGACCTCACTCCAATCACACCATCAAGGTAGGTGCACAGTTGTCATTACAGCCGTGTGAACTTTGCATGTGAACCAATCTGAGAAGTTGCTACGCCAGTGTTTTGTTTATAATGCAGTTTTCTGGATTTGCTGTGCTTTGATTTTAATGATAACTGGTTTTAACTTCTCTGTCTTTCTGAAAAATGAAAGAAAGAGAAAAAGGAGAGAGAGTGAAAGAATGCAAAAAAAGCAAGAGAAAGAAAGAGAGAAAAGGAAAAAAGATAACCCTGTAAACTAATACGGGATGTGTTTGAGGTGTAGAGGTCTAAGTGAACAGTCTCTTGCTGATGACCTAATTAATGAGGCAGGAGGCGCATTTGGAAATGGCGAGATTACAGTGGCTTTCCCAGTGTGCTTCAGACTATTAAAACCATATGTATTTATTACAGTAATATTCATCCTTAATGCGTACTCGACCTCTGCTGGTGCTTAACTGAATTACTAATTAGGCATGATTCACCACAGCGTAGAGTAGTAAAAGTCCATGATGCAATGAGCCGTGCAGCCGGGTTACTACAGATGACTAGCCTGTGCCATTCCCATTATTCAGCCCTTCTTTGTTCTCTTAACTTATTCCTGTGACAAAAATCAGTTGGAGATAAACAGTCGAAAGAAGAAACGGGTAAGGCTTTGGCACACTGCAAGGTATCAGTCCAAGCTGATGCAAAGAGTGATTGTGAAGTGTTTTCTTATGCTTCCCGCAGTGGATTCACTATTGAGTTGGCTTCGGCGTTCACAGTTGTGGTAGCTTCCAATGTTGGACTTCCTGTCAGTACTACACACTGCAAGGTATGCCTTTGCCCAGCGACTGCAGTCAAGGCAGTCTGGACTATTCATCTTAAAATTGTGCTGCTTGAGCCAGCAGATAATGGCACGGCGAGGGGAAAACAGCCCCTCGAGGAGGACTGTTAGGCAGAGGTGCCTCAGCACCACTGGAAAATAATCAAGGTCCAAAAAATGCATTGGAGTTGTCACAGTAAAGTTGCTGCAGTCGGGCACAGTGTGAACTCCATAGCTGTGGTTAAAGGAAAACAGCACTTACAAAAATGCGACCTCAATTTTAAAGCAAACTGATTACAAGGGAAAGCCTGGTTTCCCCCGACGGTGCCATTTGAACCTGGTTGGGTGGCGTTTCTCCTTGTTCAGGGGCTGCGCACCATTCATCATGTATACTTCACTTTCTTGATAAGTGCATGGCATGGGATTTCCTGCATATAACTCTTTTACTACAGGTTTTCCATCTGTCTTTTTTTTATTTTTTTTTTATTTCTTCACAGTGGATTTTGCATTGAAGTAATGTGTGCGCTAACGGTACTTGTAGCCTCAAATGTGGGTATTCCAATAAGCTCCACCCATTGCAAGGTATTGGAGTTTGCAGTGATCACATCAGTAAATCACATCAATAGGACAAACCATAACAAAATACAAGAGATACCAATTGTTGCAGGCTGCCTTCACTATGCAATGTGCCATACAGACAGCAATGGCAAAGTAACAGTGACCACTTTTAAAGCCAGTACAGCTAAGCAAAGTCAGCATTAGAAGTAACTGCACAAAAGTCTGGAACATCTTTCACCCTTTCATAATTGTATCGAACTAATATAGACATATTAAAATAACATAGATTTGTAGTTTGTGTGTCCCAGTTATGTGTATTTTAGAGCCACCTGTATGAAAAAAAAAAACACTGCTACATCATTAAGCTAACATTTTAATGTCTCTCTTCTTTTAAACCAACCTGTCCTCACTTTTGTGCATTATAAGACAGAATATGGCCCTTGTAATTAGTTCTTTGAACAAGGTTCTTGGCTTTAAAAAGAAAACAAAAGCAAAACACTGACCAGTTCAAAGCATAGATATAAGCTGGGTAATGAGCAGAATTTAATGATGTCGTATGATACGTTGTGTGAAAAGACATTTATAGTGCTTGTAGGCAACAGGGAGCATGTGGACATTTACACTGCTAGAAGAACATAGTGGGAATTTGGAATTTTGTTCCCCAGGAAATTCCCATGTCAAATTCCATCTTTCTTTCCTTTGCTTCCCCATGGACTCCCAAGCTCTTGGAAGCACAGAGCTGTCTGTACCCCATACCCGCTGGCAGGGTGAGTGGAAGGCCCTCTGAAATCAGAGACCCCAGAGTGGCAAAGCCCCTCTGCTTTGGCACATACCACCAAGCCCTACCAGAGCCAGATCCTGCAGGATTCGCTGCTGCACCCTGGGGACCATGGAGCCCTTCCAGCTCTGGCTGGGGCAGGAAGGTTTTGGGGGCTAACTGCTCCATGGCATGGCATGCGGGCTGGCAAGAAGTCAGGCATCCTTGCCTGTGACATTGACCTGGTTTCCAGTGAAAGAGTCAATGAAATCTACACATCCTGCAAAACGTCCCAAGTTGGTTCAATTGGCCTTTTTCTAGTGAAAACAATTTCTTCAGAAAGCTCTCCTCTATTGCAAAATCATTTCTTTCTTCTGCTGTAGAGCTCTTTGAGAAGCAGCCAAGACTGAGCTGCTTTGAAAGGCTGTTCAGATTTCCTGGCATTGGCCGAACTCTGGTTCCACTGAATCAAGTAGAGAGGCGAAAAATAATAACAATGTGATCCACTTCTAAAAATGCTAGCCTGAAACCAGCTCCCTTTAAGCTGACTGGTATATCAAATGCATGAAGAAGAATTTGCCAGGGAGAATAATACAGCTTTGATTATCCCAGTTGTGTGCCTGAAGCACTTCTAGCCAACCGCTGTAAAAGAGAAAATAATACACTTTGGTGCAGACAAATAGACTGAAGTTAAAAAGAAAATGTCTTGGAAGCCATAAGCTAATGAGAGTCTGGCATTAGGAGGCATTCACTGATTCACTACAGTTAAAAGCTTGGTCTTTTCTAACTGTGGAACAAAATAATTCTCTTTAAAAAATACTTCCATAAAAGCAGGTAACATGGTTAGTCTGTGTCTGCTCCCTGTAGTTTACTATATCTCATTAGATGGATCATTCTTAATGGGAAGATGCACTTCGCAATAGGATTAGGCTGTTCCAGGATGTCACATTATTATAACTGACTGACTATTTCACCAAAATGAGATCCTGAGTTGAAAGATCCAAAGTGATGAACATAAGATAAAAAGCAAACACCTGTAACAGATGTATTCCTTGTTTTCTTGAGGGGCCCCATGAAGGAATAAAAGAACTATTCAATAACACTAGTCAATGGAACATGTAGCAATTAGATAAACCAATGGCAAAGAAGTGTGAAACACCTGAGGTGGAGAGAGACCTGTTTGAGGTGAAACAATAGACTGTAATGAAAATGACCAGTTTGACCACATATGAAGGAAAACTCTAAGCAGCAGCTTTCAGGTCTTGGAGCAGATGTGGTGGCAAACAGGAAATTGGTAGCAGGAAGAAAAGCATTAGCTTCTGAGACAGTTTCATCAAGTCCTCTCATATCAGGAGTTGCATTCGGTCCTAAATCAGAGGCTTTGCTCTGTGTTAGGTAGTCACTGCCTGATACGCCTGTTCTAAATCTACAGCCCGGCAGCTATTCCATGCTCCATGCTGCTGAGAGCCTGAACTGCACCTTTATCCTTGCCACTAGTCAAAGGGGGGAGGAAAGTCCCTCTGAAAGTCTCCAAGTCCAGAGGGCCTGAGGGAAAGACCTAACCTTTTGAGCCTCTAAAGGAATTTGTGAATCTTAACACAGTAGCCACATTGCTTTGCCTGCAACCCTTCAACTTCCCTTAGGATTTAGCACTAAAAAGCCAGTGTGGTGTGAGTGCATACCTTGCCTTTCTGCTGCTAGTTAGGCAAATAATAATGATGAATCTTACACATAGAAGCTGTTATTTATTCTACAGTGAATGAGACGTGGAAACAAACAGGCATTTCTCAGCTGTAACAGATGGAATGTGTTCACGTATGGATAAGATTAGAGGGCAGGAGTTAAATGCTTTTTCTGTCCAAAAGTGACTTTGCTGAGGTCATACTGTCAGCTCTGATTTGCTATTAAGATTTTGTGGTTTTGAAAAATATTCTCTGTGTTGCTATGATGGAATTATCATGTTCTGTGTATTGTCATGATATGCCATTGCACAAGAACAAGAGGGCCAGAAGCATTTCTATAATGCTTTAAGCAGAGCATACTGAAGGCAAACTGCACTGGTTTCAAACAAATCTTGAAGTAGCTGTCATCTGAAATTCTGCAGATGGTGTAGTGTCCCTACACCCGAGTTTTAGCAACTCTCCTAACCTCTAGTTCATCAAAATCACTATTAATAAACTAAACTCTAATAATGTGTAAAACAGATTACCAATGCCATCACTGCTGATACCTTTTAAATTTCAGGAAGGACTCAGAGACTATCGTACGTAGACTGCACGCTCGCTCAATGAGCAATGCTCCTTGTTGCAAGCATGACAGATGGATGCTAAGGACATGCCAAATGTAAAACACAGCCTAACAGCTGAGATGCTGAAAAACCAAATGCTGGTTCCTCAGTTTAACTCTTTGATAGAGTCATAAGTGTGGGGTTCCTCTTAGCTGGGCACCCCTAAATACACTTACACCTTCTAAATACAGAACAGCATACTTTCCACTCAGGGGAGTATTCAGATTAAATATTATCTAACAGATTTCCCTATTGGATCAAGCTTTTTACTGAGGCCTTTTCAGTCCTAGAATATCAAGTTTAGTTTTCGCTTCCACAGGTAACTCTTTTCTCCAAAAAGAAATGTTAAGCGGTAGTTAGAAGTTAAGTGGGTGTTAACAAAAGATGTGGATTTGATGTCACCATTCTAGCTCTCCCTGCTTCCCTGATCTCCCAGCATTTATCACTTTCCTGGCTCTGCACGTGGGGATCATCCATCTTCTAATCTGTAGGCAGGGACTGATATTCCCATTAAGCAAACAAGCAGGGAAGAGGAGGCAGGGATGGCATTTCAGGGAGCACAACCCCAGCTGTGTCTTGGAGTTTCCTTCAAAACAGGGTGTTCCTTCCACATTTCTTGCTGCTTTACAGTGTGGTTTGAATAGACTTGCACTGATGTACATGTTTTTGTTGACCCCATGGAGGGCCGCTTCCACGGCAGAAAGAAAATGCAGCATTTCTGATGTTTTTGCATTATTTTTCACCAGAAATGTTTTCATCAGTCCAGTTCTTTCTTAAAAAAAATAATATTCTCAGTTTATACCTGAGCTTATTAACTGAAAATACATGTGAAGGGAGAAAAGGTTGTAGCTTTCCCCATGCTGCAGTATGTTTTGTCTTCAAAAGCACTGGTCTCTTGATGTCTGTGCAGTTTGCATGTCCCATAGCATCAGCCTGATGTCTCTGTGCACAGGGAGGATTTTAACTCTCAATGCTTTGCTTGGCTGCCTGGCCCAGAAGGGCTGGTTTTCTCAGAGGGTTTGGACTGAGGAGTTTGATGTCGGGCAGCTGTACTGGGTCTAACCTTGCACAGTCTGTCTACTCCCTGCCAGGTTACCATCTCTGTTACAGGGTGGACCCAGCTGCTGTTGCTGTCCTGTTTATAGCCTGCAGTATTGAAATAGTAGGTTCAGCACCTGGTGGGTGAACAGGCAGGACAACCCAAAACAGCAAGAGGGCAGGCACGTGGGACAGGAGCTACACTAACCCAACTTGCCCAATGCCACCGTCTCCAGCAGAGCCTTAAAAGCAGCTTTCCCTTTACTCTCATGATTTAGAGCACAGTCTGGACAGACTTGGAGGATGCTTACCCTCTCCCCTGCAGACTAAGTAAGGTGCTGTGTGAGTGGAGGGCTGCCTGGGTTGCCCTCTTGGCTGATCCAGGAGCCAGTAGGACAGAAAAACACGCAAACTTATTTAGTGTCCTTTGGCTGAGCCCAAGACCCTTGAAAGACAGGAGGTCATTGAAAAATAAAGGTTAAAGCATCCTGGAAGTGTTGCTGTCCTGCCTCCCCACCAGAACAGAGACACCATCAGCAGCAGCAGCTCTTTTATCTCAGAGTATTGATTGGTATCAGCTGACTGGCATTGGTGTGGCTGTAGGCACCTTACAGGCTCTTAGACCTACTCCTCACACCTTGTCTCTCCCTCTCTCTTCCCTGTGGTCCCAAGGTCGGCTCTGTGGTGGCTGTTGGCTGGATCCGCTCCAAGAAAGCCGTCGACTGGCGCCTCTTCCGCAACATCTTCCTGGCATGGTTTGTGACTGTGCCGGTGGCCGGCTTGTTCAGTGCCGGGGTGATGGCACTGCTGATGTACGGGATCCTACCTTACATCTGAAGAGCCTCCTCTGCTGGGAAAAGGGGAAACGGCCAAGCTACTACCAAGGGGAGAAGCGTTCCCGTGAAAGAACTGGTCGGAGAGGATCCATCTTCCATATCTTAACTTCTTATCTACTGTACATAACAATGTGTCATATTGGTGACATGGTGATGTGGTGCCATTTCTTATATATTAAAGAAATATATATACATATAGTAGGTAACAATACCTAAGTTATATTATCAGTGGGGTGAAAATAATTGCCTAGAATTTAATATTTAGTAAAATTTGTACATAGTGTATCATTTCGGTGGCAATTTTTTAATCTTTTGGAGAAGAGTATGGATTAGGAAAAGTTTCTTGTCCATTTGATATAAGAAGAAGCGAGGTACAGGACTGCGTAACACATGAATTTTTTTAAAGCTATTAAGATACTGGAACAAAATAAAATGTGCAGAAGTGCTTTTCATAAAATAACTTTGTTCATGTCATATTGATCTTTGTGTATCATAGCGTAATGGTTATGGCTGTGTAAATACTTACCAACAGTAACTTTTAAATGGTGCATTTCCCTTATATATTTTGGATAAGAAAGTTTAGGAAGTACCAAAGAAGCAGGGGAATAGCTTGCCGATATTATGTTGTCTACACATGTGGGTGTGTGTTGTGTTTCCCCACCTCTAACTCAATGTTGTATTCACCAAGCTCCTGCCAGCAAGGCGGGGATAGTACTGTTCATGTCTTAATGTAACTTAAAATGAAACAAAGCAAAAAGCGCACACAAAAATACTTAGTTCTCGTTACTTAGTAGGCAAAACACAGTTCTCCATGCTAGCTGATAGTAGACTGACTTCATTTTGTGGGTTGAATTTGAAGTATCTCACTGCTCACCTTCTACCCTTCCCCTTCAAGTCTCAGCTCCTGGTTGCACTGCTATCAATTCCAGTGGGAGAACAGACCCTTAGTCTCCCATCTTTCTGTCCATCCAGCCACAACCACACACTCTCAGGTACAGGAGTGGGACCGTGGGGTGCATGGCAGCACCATGTACAGAAGCAAAGGGCAGCAGCAAGTAGGAACTGGGCTTAGCCCTGGTTTTACAGTTGAAGGTATGGGCGCCCGCAGGAGTGCTACCCCACATAGGGGCTGATGTGAGGAGCATGGCAAGGGTGCGAGCAGATGCTGGGTTCCCTAGGGTGAGCCCCATCCTATGCCACAGCCTGCCAGCCACCTGCCATGCTACTGACTGAGAGGAGGGAACGGGAGCCTGGATCTGCATGAATGGAGGTGTTGTGTGGTAACCGGCATTTGGGATGACATTTTGTCATGGCAGCTCAGGGGAAAATGGCTAGCTACCTCCCCTGCACGGCTTTGGAAAGCACAAGGTTACTGTTTTGTGGGTGGGAGGCAAAGGGCAAGGGGTGCCCGGAGGAGATTGGGAATCTATTACTGTTTCAATGCTGCTAAATTTTTGATAAAATGTTCTTGGTACTCCATTGTGACTTTTCCATTGGTCATTCATACTAAATTTATAATAAAAAGATAAACGGCCCCTATCACTGTTTGCCTTTTGAGTTTTGTGAGCGTGTCTCAGTCATGCCAGCTGTAATGGGAAGGCTCCATGGGCAGCTAAAACCTACTCCTTGGCATCCACCACCTTTTGTCCTTTGTCCACTGTGGATGAAACAGCTCTGTGCAGCACTGACAAAAGCCCCCTTTTCTTCTTGCTGTCTCAGCGGGCCCAGCACCCAGCCTTCGCTCTGCCTGGGGCTTGGCTCATGGCAAGTGTTGCCAGCTCTGTGGATCCTTCAGGTGTGTTCACTGGGCACTCGCTGGCTCCAACTGCTCCCCTGACTTCCTTTCTGGGTGCCTCTAAGCATCCCCGCTGTGGCAGTACAGCAGCACTCAGTTTCCAACCCCTCTGAAACCCTAGAGCCATGGTATAAATAGCACTAGCAAACATGTGGGACTGAGGATCAGCAGCTGAGTGACCAGAGCAGCCGGTCAATGCACAATGACAACCTGGGACCTGTGGAACAGGATAGAAGAATTCACCCCATCTTAGCACTTGCATAAACAAATGCCTGCCCAGTAGCCCAGCAGCTTGCCACCTTGATTTATCTACAGAGGCAAATCAGACTTCTCTTACTCCAGAGGCAGTGGGCTGTGCCAGATCCAGGGGTATGTGATAAACCCCCAGCAAAGGCATCTGGGCGTCTGTCAACACACATGCTGATGAATAGAACTGTTATGAGCAAAATGGCCAGCAAGGCAGCATCTCTAAAATATCCTCACCCCAAACACAGTGACCTTTAATCTGGAGGGAGATGGAAAAGTTACTTTCTCCATGTCACAGAGGTGTCCTTTGCCACCCAGGGAAGCAGAATCACCACAGCAGAAGCTGGTGAAATGCTCTGCAAAGACGGGCATGATGAAAATGTCCCTCACTCGGGCAGCAATCAAAATAAGTACATTTATTACAAGCGAAAACTTTTAACTGAGGAACTGCAGTCTGAATTTCAGAAACCAAAGTGTCTACTGTGGCTCATGGACCACTGGTATATTCTTGATTGAAACCAGACTCGGAAGAAGAGCCAGGAAGCAAGGTGTGAAGGTGCTTGTAAGATTGTAATCACCCTCATCAACCTTTTCTGGTGCCTCCAGCCTCCACCCCCCTTACTTGCCAGATTTCCCAGCTTGCTCTGGGAGTTGTTTCATCCCTCCATGTTTGTTTGATGGTCACTGAGTTGTTGTTGGACTTGTTTTGCCACCAACCCTGCCCTGCTTGTGGTGGTTGGCAGTGTGCCCCACACTGGTGAGGCTAACCTCTGCACCCTGGTTTGTCCTCCATGGAGCAGCCTTATTCTCCCAGCACCCTGCTGCTGGCCTCCTGCCTCCAAGGTAGGTGCCCTGTGCACTAGTGGTGGGTCAGACTGGCTGAGCACCCCTTGGGGCAGGGGGTCTGCCCATGCCACAGGTACTGAGGCTGGTTTTGGTGTTGATACCTTAATGCTCCTTGCAGGGCTGTGTCTGGTGTGAGATCCCAGAAAATGCAGCTGGGGAAGGAATGCACGGGGCAGGGCAACACAAAGGTACAGGGGACTTAGTTTGCAGTAGTGGGACCTGGGTGGCTTTGTGAGAGCTCCTAGCCCAAGCCTGGGGACCTGGGTGTCCCCACACTGGAATGTGGCAGAGCAGCGGTTCTAAGATAAGCCACTGATACTGGAAAAGACGTGGATGGATAGCTCTTTTGGGGGAACCTG